>NC_067452.1:37800972-38446805 GCF_025434085.1 Hippocampus zosterae | reverse complement strand
GCGGCCCGGTAGACCAGTGGTTAGCACGTCGGCTTCACAGTGCAGAGGTACCGGGTTCCATTCCAGCTCCGGCCTCCCTGTGTGGAGTTTGCATGTTCTCCCCGGGCCTGCGTGGGCTTTCTCCGGGTGCTCCGGTTTCCTCCCACATTCCAAAAACATGCATGGCAGGCTGATTGGACGTTCTAAATTGTCCCTAGGTGTGAATGTGGGCGTGGATGGTTGTTCGTCGATGTGTGCCCTGCGATTGGCTGGCAACCGATTCAGGGTGTCCCCCGCCTACTGCCCGGAGACAGCTGGGATGGGCTCCAGCACCCCCCGCGACCCTAGTGAGGATCAAGCGGTTAGGAAGGAAGAGACTTCGATTTAGTATATGCCAGCGTACTTATTTTTAACATTTTGGTTCTCGAGCGAGAACCTGAGAGGGTGGTTGTTTGCGCATTCATTCATTCATTCATCTTCCTAACCGCTTGATCCTCACTAGGGGGTACTGGAGCCTATCCCAGCTGTCTCCGGGCAGTAGGCGGGGGACACCCCGAATTGGTTGCCAACCATTCGCACTCACACTCACACCTAGGGACAATTTAGAGTGTTCAATCAGCCTGCCACGCATGTTTTTGGAACGTGGGAGGAAACCGGAGCACCCGGAGAAAACCCACGCAGGCCCGGGGAGAACATGCAAACTCCACACAGGGAGGCCGGAGCTGGAATCGAACCCGGTACCTCTGCACTGTGAAGCCGACGTGCTAACCACTGGACTACCGGGCCGCCCGTTGTTTGCGCATTCGCTTCTTAATAACCAACCTAGGTCATCGGGTCACACAGACCGCAATGACATTGTCCCGTATTGCAGAAGCGTGATAAAAATTACGATAACAGACTGATCGATTGATGATGACAGACCGGCCCGGTGAAATTTACTGACACGCCCACTTCTGCTGTAAACCTTTTAAACAGTTTTATTTATTTTTTTTACCTCTAGTGGAAACTGTAAATTTGCGGTGACGGAAGCAGACAACTAAAATAACAACGACAGACTGACAACCGACGGACGCGATCGGCTTGAAATAATGACGCACTGACGATGCCGAGTGATGATGGGTGGCCTGGCCGCTGGCGAATGAATTAAAGATTCAGCGGCATCAAATATGTCTCCTTTTGAGAATCGTAGCGCTTGTCACTAAGGCTTGCCATATATCGTTGATGGGCCGTAAGATCACGTTATTCTGAAAGAAAAAGTATAAGTGTACCTGCGGTGGTTAGAAGGAAATTGGCATTAAATCAAACTTCTAATAGCTCGCCGGAACTTTCTGTCCGAGACGCCGTGGCAGCGAAGCACGCAGACAGACTTGATATTTCGTCGGTCCACTTGGAAGCAAGAGCCGTGACGTAGCGTCATCGAAAGTCGAGCGTGGGTCTCTATTTGCCGCCGCGGGCAGCACCTTGCTAGCTCAGGAATTTATTAGAAAGCTATCATGGCGGAAAGTAAGGCATACGGACGTTTTAGTAACAAGCGAGAAAACCCGAAAGCAAGCAGTAATTGGCCATTGAAAAAGAACGCCAAATAAGTACTTCCCAGAATTGATTCACGTCACATGCGCGCACGCACCAGATGTTTATCATACTTTACAGCATTGTTCCGTTTCCTCCTCAATAACTCGAAAGGGGCTGTCTGGGGTATATTTTAAGACTCAGAGAACCACCAGGAAAGGAAAAAACTGATAAGTGGCTTTGTTGAAGATGAAGGAAATTTTGAATATAGTGACGAACCCTGTCTGACTATACTTTTTCTCAGAGAATGCCGACCCCCCCCCACTAAGGCCGAGTTAACTGTCAAGTGCTTGTTGTCCATTTAGTACGTTGGTGAATCATTCTGGTGGGCGGATGTTCCGTTGCTGTCATATTGAAACAAACGTTGAAAATAAATTTTCTTCCAGGCAAAATGGGTTCTTGCGCCACCCCCTATAAATTTGTGTGGATTTTTTTGTTTTCACAATTCCATTGACTATATTAGATTAGTGCTTGTTGCTTTAGCAACTCCAAATAACTGAGAAGGTAAAGTACTTCTGCTCCATGCTAACTTGTTCCAGTAAAAAAAAAATTGCAGTGCGCGATTTGATGCATGATCTTGTATTGTCCAGTAGAAAAATATGGCAGCAGGTTTGATGTTGACACCTCTAATTTTCTGTTTCCAGAAAAGCAATAGCAAAATCTGGCCTGCACCATCTGCCCGGTCAGCCCGGTACATCATCATCATTAAATCGAGCAGAACCAGAAGCGATTATCCGCAGCACTGTTGACTGGACTGTAAGTAAGAGGACCAATGTATTGTATCCAAATCTCTCTCTCTAAATAAATAAATACGTTGCTTTGTCTTACTAGGAGTCTGCTCAGCATGGAGATCATATCTGGTTCGAGACGAATGTGTCTGGAGACTACTGTTATGTGGGAGAACAACACTGTATTGCAAGAGCACTGGTCAGTATTACATGTTATTATCCTGTCATAACAATCACACGCTGTCTAGACATCCATTTTCTGCATGGCAATTCCTCCCCATCTGACTTGCCGCCGCGTCCACATCGATTAATGTGGCTTTCTGTCTGTGTCTTCATCGCTACCCCTTCTCTCCATTCCTCCCATGCACACTGTTAAAACAGAGTGGACAGTGAATGAATGCGGAACGGTGACAGCTTTATCCTAGCTGTCGACTCCAAAAACTTAAAGTTGGACATAAATAACGAATGGTGAGGATTGCAGATCAGATACAAATTTCGTCTTTTTACTTCCTTTTGTTTTCATTTGGATCTCCGGGGGGAAACCCTGAACTGGTTGCCAGCCAATCGCAGGGCACACAAAGACAATCACAGGGCACATTCGCGCTCACACTCGCACCGCGGGACAATTTAGAGTGTTTCATTAACCTGCCATGCATGTTTTTGGAATGTGGGATGCAAGCGCAGTACCCGGAAAAAACCCACGCAGGCACGGGGAGAACTTGCAAACTCGGATGTGTAAAGCCGCCGCCTCCCATGCTGTCCTGACCTCAAACAGACGAGCACAAATGTGAAACACAGTGAAACTAATTTCATGATCTGAGCTTCTATTGATTGTTCTGGGACAGACGCATTCATCTCCGGCGAAGTCCAGTCAGACAGGTAGGAAAAGCAACGAGTCAGAATTGAACTTGTTGGTTCCTTTATCTCGGACAGGTTTTTTTTTTTTTTTTTAGGTTGTTATTGAACTGACATGATGAAAGACTTCTGTTGAAACATGGTTGGTTCCTTTGTCTTAGTCATTTTTTTTTTACTTATTTACCTGACATGTTTGGCGGAAGTCTTTCATCATGTCAGTTCGATAACAACCTAAAAAAAAAAAAAGGAACCAACAAGTTCAATTGTCAATAAGAGAGAATGAACTTTATTCAGTTGGAACTCGTCACAAGTCGACAGAATTTGCATGTAGCAAGTTGCTGATTCACAGCACATTGCGAAAACTATTAAATCATTCCCCCGCAGCAAGGTGAAGGTTTTAGACTGGCCAAGAAATAACCAGACTTAAAACACGATTTTACCTGCTCAAGAGAAGATCAAAGAAAGGAGCCCACCGAAAACAAACAACAATTGAAAGAAGCTGCGGTGAACGGCTGCAAAAGCAATCAGAAAAGCTTACAGCAGGCATGTCCAAAGTCCGGCCCGCGGGCCAAATCCGGCCCGCGGTCGAATTTCATCCGGCCCTCGGCCCCCGTCATAAAATCAGTGCCGTCTGGCCCGCAGGTTGGTCGCAATGGAACACGTGTTGCATTGACTGAGGTCTCGTAGACTCGGGAGTGATGTTTCATAGAGTACTGCTTCCCTCTAGTGGCTAAATGAGTAATAGCATTCACTAAATGAGTAATAGCATTTAGACACTAGAGGGCATCACTCACGAGTTAACAAGACATCACTCCGTGTTTATATTGACTGATATGTCATATTTCAAATGATCCTTGCAGCTGTGGATATGTGTATTGCTTGTTCATTTCCCTGTTGTTCGAGTCAAAGGTTTTGTGACTATTGAAAAGTCATGGTGATACATTTTATGTTTCAAATCAATCAATTTGCACTCAGGAGACTTCTGTTTAAGAAAAAGTCAAGTGAATAAGCAGTTGCATGTGATATACCCGTTTCAATTGAACCAAAAGAAATTCTTAAGATTGTTGAAATTAAAATTAAAATGGAAATGTGAAACAGACTGGCTTACTAAAATTTGTTGAACAATATTGTTGTTCAATGTAAAGAATGTCAGCCAAGGTCGGCCCCCCGACATTTTACCACATAAAATCTGGCCCCCTTGGCAAAAAGTTTGGACACCCCTGGCTTACAGGCTTGATACAACTATCCATCTATCCATTTTCAATCCCATTTGTTCCGTGTCATGGGGCGCTGCTGCCTATCGTAGCTGGAACGGTTGCCATTAAGTTGCACGGCACGTATGGGGACGAGCAAACCATTCATACTCCCATTCACTCTGTCACCGAGTGGGAACTGAACCTTTGCAGACTCACATCAGGCGAATGTACAAATCAATACATGTCACTGACCACCAAGCGAAGGATTTTCAACTCAATATGAAGTCTTTGGCCAGCTGCTTTTCAGTCGAACTGAAATATCGGTTTGCTTTCCGTTTCAATACTCCTTTATATCAAGCTGTATCATCATGCAAGCGGCATTAAGATTTGTTTGACCTTTATCAGAACCAGGACTGTGTTACGGGTTATATTTTTCTTGGCAATATGATGCCATCGTATAGTGAAAGGTGACTTGACACTGGGCATTAAAAAGAAAAACAAAAAACACCCCACCTTATTTTTTCTGTTCTTATTCTCCACAGCAAAAGTCAGTCACCCGGAGAAAGTGTGCTGCCTGCAAAATAGTTGTCCACACAATCTGTATGGAACAACTGGAGAAGGTAATTTAAGTTTGCTTGTTCTGGTCCAGAGTTGGTCTTAGTAGGCGTCTCGCCTGTGTATGTACCAGCTTACCACTAGGCACTCGCACAAACCCACGCGGGTAGAATTCTTGGTACAGGAATGGGGCCCAAGCCCTGTTGCAAACAGCAAGTACAATGGCAAGTCACTGACAATCCCCCCCCCCAAAGATGTTAATGATTGTTTGTTTGTTAGTTTATTAATACTTTAAACCAGGGGAGTGTCAATCATACGGCCCACGGGCTGGAACCGGCCCCCAATGAGGTTCGATCAGGCCCGCAGGATAATTTAAAAGTGAAAAAATGCAAAAAAGACACAGAATGAATATTTTTAATAAGCTGCAATTCATGGAATATCCGCTAGGGGACACACATATAAAATGCACATTTGTCAAAGGAAATGTAAGGTGCTTCATGAAATGTTTTGTAAAAGATGTGTTCATTAAATTTCAACATTTTCCTAATGTTCTTGTGCTTCTTTAGACCAAACAAAGGAAAGACATATTATTTTGGTTATTTATAGCAGAGTACAGTGAAACTCCTCTACAACGAAATCATGTTTGCAGCAAGACATTTTTCACAACAGGGAGTTTTTTATTGTAGCAAATTTGATCTCAGATGTACACACACACACACACACACACAAACCAATGTGTACAGGTACTCTTTATTTTTCTTCCAATAGTGCATAAGTATGAGCATACACTAATTTGACACTTCATATAGTCAGTGTAGAAAGAAAAAAAGGGAAAGAAATTGCGAAATTTACGATCAGCATTCACTTTCACTTACATCAATTTCTTGGATAATGTACTGTATTTTATTTTGTTTCCTCAGTCTTTCATTTGATCACTTTTACCTTCTCTTCCAGCGTCAGAGTTCTTCTTGTCCTCGCTGCTTGATATCCAAAGGTCCTTTTTGAAGCAATTTTAGAAATGCAACATTCTTGCTGCGTCTGAAATTAAAAATAACAAATACTTCCTGGACTACTGCACATGTACAAACCAGTGTGGTGGTTGTTGTTGCCGTTTCCGAACGAAGCAGTAGAGGTCGCTGTTGGATTACACTTCGTTGTAGTGAATCTCGTCACGAGGCAAGAGCAGAGAAAAAGATTTCGTATAATGCAACAAGGTTTTTTTTCTTTCCGTTGTACGGGGGACAGGAAAGTGGGAATGGTGTTAATGCAGGAAGATTTTTTTCACACTAGGGGGTATTTTCGTCCATGTAGGTTTCGTTCTAGAGGAGTTTCACTGTATGGTATAATTTTAATCGTCTGGCCCACTTGACATCGACCGAGGCCGTATGTGGCCCACAATTTGAAATGAGTTTGGCACACCTGGTTTAAACTGTATATATGCCACCCAACGATGATCCTAAAGCCATTTTATGTAATTTCAGACTCATTTTTCAGCATAACTTTTTTTAAAAATGGTGGAAATTTACTATAACCTTGGTGAATGCCAAATTTTAGATCTGTGGTTTGTGCAGGCCTACCAAATTGTGACCATTTATTGCGTCTGCCTATATGTCTCACTGAAAAACTCTTATGTAGTAATATTATTTCTAATATATATTACTGTGGCTGTGTAAAGAATTATACAATACATTGTTCACATCTGAAGTCCTCCTCAACTCTCTTCTAGATCAACTTCAGATGCAAGCCATCATTCAGGGACTCGAGTTTCAAAACCACTCGAGAGGTGAGTTCTGCAAAGGTGTGAAGTGGTGCGAACAGAGATAACAAAAACTGATAACTGACAGCTAACGTCCTTTTTGTAAGCATAAGAAAGACTATTTGGTTTGAAAATGAACTCTGGTCCATTGTGCTTTCCAGCCCAACATTGTACGGCATCACTGGGTGCATCGAAGAAAACAAGAGGGAAAATGTAAACAATGTGGCAAGGTGGGTGGTGATTTTTTTTGTTTTTTTTTTTTAAGCCTTCACATTTAAAAAGTATTGTTTTCTTCAGGGCTTTCAGCAGAAGTTTGCTTTCCACAGTAAGGAAATTGTTGCCATTAGCTGTTCGTGGTGCAAACAGGCGGTGAGCACGTCTACAATGTTAATGTCATAAAATGGCAGTCTCAAAATGTTTTTTTTCTCATAAGGAAATGTACTTGGCTTTTTTTTTCTTTTTTTTTTAGTTTCACAACAAGGTGTCCTGTTTCATGATACACCAAATCGGCGAGGTTTGTCCAATAGGAGCTCACGCTGCCCTCATAGTTCCACCCTCTTGGATCATTCGAGTTCGACGTTGCCAGGTAGGCCTTGTGGATGGCTCGTTGACAAAAATGAGCCCGTGGTGGTTCGCATCATGTGTCAGGTGCTACTGATAGAAATGTACGGAGCTACACCACTCCAGTTGCTTCAATCACCTCAAGGCTTTTTGCCTCTATAGTGCATGAACAAATGTATCGGCACACACCGAGCCATGACCTCAAAAGCAATCAGCATGGATGTACTTGTACATTTTGATGACATGATGCTGTGCAGGCCATTCATTGAAATGCATTTATCCGTTTCTGTCCATGGTCCACGTTGGGTTTAATAGGGGGGGGGGGGGGGGGGGCAGATCATGGAAATTGTCACAGTTGCACAACTGTTGTAGTTGAGTTTGAATGTGATTGGTGAATTCTAAACCTCTTAGTTGCTTCATATTTTTCTGTTAAGGTTACATCATGGGGAAAAATGTCAATAATTGTCAATAATTCTCGTCGTCTCAATATTATTACAAAAAAAAAAACATTTGAAAGTGGGTATGTACAATGCAATTCTATCTTCATTTATATAGCCCGTATATATAAATATATATAATATATTTATATTTTACAACAGGGCGGCCCGGTAGTCCAGTGGTTAGCACGTCGGCTTCACAGTGCAGAGGTACCGGGTTCGATTCCAGCTCCGACCTCCCTGTGTGGAGTTTGCATGTTCTCCCCGGACCTGCGTGGGTTTTCTCCGGGTGCTCCGGTTTCCTCCCACATTCCAAAAATATGCATGGCAGGCTGATTGAACACTCTAAATTGTCCCTAGGTGTGAGTGTGAGTGTGAATGGTTGTTCGTCTCTGTGTGCCCTGCGATTGGCTGGCAACCGATTCAGGGTGTCCCCCGCCTACTGCCCGGAGACAGCTGGGATAGGCTCCAGCGACCCTAGTGAGGATCAAGCGGTTCGGAAGATGGATGGATGGATGGATATTTTACAACAACTGTATCTGTATCTGTGTCGGCAGTGTTTTCAAACTTGTGCAGGCTAAAACTTCAAATTTTAAAACATGGTCGGCAGTCAGGAGTGTGTAACAATGTGTCATGTTTAATCACTCTACAGACAACGATGATACAGCCACATTTGCCCCGTTATTTATATTTATTTATTTTTTAATGTACTTTTTGATATTGCTCATGTTCCATTAGTTGTTAATAGAGTCTCACCTGGTAAAGATTTTTGCACAGCGTCTTTGACCTAGGCTCTGCTTTCAATCAGGCATCAATGAAGTCAAGTAAGAAGAAAAAAAGGACATCCTTCAAGAGAAAAAGCAGTAAAAAAGGAGCTGAGGTACATGAGCAGCATGATCCTTGACGTTTTCCCGTGCAAACATTTTCTGCTTTCTAACAATGATGGGTTTGCTTCACAAGAGCTCACCTTATCTTCTATATATATATTGCGCGTCGTCCCGCACGCGGTCTGTCCTTCCGTCTGTCCCTTTTCAAAACGTACCGACTTCACCGCGCCGCCACTGCGCGCCGCCACTGCGCCGCTCAGGCAGTGGCTCGCTACGATCGCGCGGGCATCTTAGCGAAAAAATGTTGTCTACCCACAAGCATTGCAATGAAATTGTTAGTTATTTAGTAGAGCTAAACATCTCTTTATTTTCGCGATAAGCAATGAAGATGAACAAAAAGTTGAACCAAGCAACAACACTTTTGTGGGCCCAAGGCCCACCTTACCAGCCTTCCGCAGGAACTAGTTGATGAGCCGCCCGGAGGGCGGCGAACCAGCTAGTATTTTTATATGAGAGAAACAGCAAATAGATGAGTTTTAATCAATGATTGGTTACCTGTAAAAATAAGAGAAATTGATGAATTTGGACCGTGAATACGCACTAAAAACACGACTCACGTCTCCGCAGGCACGTGGTTTGTCAGATTTGTCAGTGATGACCTCTCTCAATTCCGCACAATTTCTGAGGGATTTGTTATTATTATCTGTATTGTTTTGTTTATTCACAGGAGGTACGACAGTGCAAGCCCTTCATCATCCGGCCCATTCCTTCCCCGTTGATGAAACCCCTGGTGGTGTTTGTCAACCCCAAAAGTGGAGGAAACCAGGTATTTCAAGGAGATTCGGGATTTGGCTGAATCCAGCCCTTTTTTTTTTTTAAAGTCTTATATTTATTTTATTTTATACACGTCTGACAGGGGGCAAAAATCCTTCAGTCTTTCATGTGGTATCTGAACCCAAGGCAGGTTTTTGACCTGAGCCAGGGAGGACCCAGTGAGGGGTAACTATTCACAGAAGTAATCACCTACGCTCTTATGATTTACCACTAACTCGGTTGAAAACGTCTAGCTTGGAGTTGTACCGGAAAGTTCATAACCAAAGGATTCTGGCCTGTGGAGGGGATGGAACGGTGAGTACCTCAAGGAAATGTACAAATCACACACTACCGGTAACTAAAAATGTCCTGTGTGTTTATTATGGTTGTAGTTTGCATTGCTGTAATCCGTTTTACTGCTCATCCAAATATTTTTGACTCTCCCGCGCGTGTGTGTATTGTGTGCTTGCAAAAACCAGGTTGGGTGGATCCTGTCTTGCATCGATGAACTTGGGTTAAATCCTCAACCTCCCGTTGCAGTGTTACCACTTGGGACAGGAAATGACCTTGCCAGGACTCTCAACTGGGGAGGGGTGAGTCCGAAGAGCACATGTGCCGAGAATAAATTCTGGATTAGCACAGAAGGACAGAGTTGATACAAAGTAGTACAAGTACAGAGATACTTGTGTGGGGGGGGGGGAAAGAAAAAGACAGATTAAAATAAAGTGTTGATTCAGCTGCTTTGCAGTGGGACAAATTAAAGGTTTTCTTATCTTTTCTTATCTTATCTTGGCCATTCATGGTTCAGCTTCAGGAAACAGGTGAGCCTTCCCTGTTACCTGAGCCCCTGAGCAACCGTGAGGTCATTTTCGTTTGACACAATGCGGCAAAACGGCCGCCTCCGAGAAGACTGAATATGGGTGGATTTTCCTGCTTAGCTTGTATTCCACAGATGCAATATGAATCAGAAAGTCGTGTTTAGACGCATGGAACACATTATTATGCCAGTCCGAATACAAGTATTAATTTTTTAAAAAAGTAAACATTTTACCTTAATTTTTGCTGTCAATTTCAGTATAGGGCGGCTTGGTAGTCCAGTGATTAGCACGTTGGCTTCACAGTGCAGAGGTACCGGGTTCGATTCCAGCTCCGGCCTCCCTGTGTGGAGTTTGCATGTTCTCCCCGGGCCTGCGTGGGTTTTCTCCGGGTGCTCCGGTTTCCTCCCACATTCCAAAAACATGCGTGGCAGGCTGATTGAACACTCTAAATTGTCCCTCGGTGTGATTGTGAGTGCGTATGGTTGTTCGTCTCTGTGTGCCCTGCGATTGGCTGGCAACCGATTCAGGGTGTCCCCCGCCTACTGCCCGAAGACGGCTGGGATAGGCTCCAGCACCCCCCCCGCGACCCTAGTGAGGATCAAGCGGCTCAGAAGATGAATGAATGAATGAATAATAACATATAGGGGCGGCCCGGTAGTCCAGTGGTTAGCACGTGGGCTTCACAGTGCAGAGGTACCGGGTTCGATTCCAGCTCCGGCCTCCCTGTGTGGAGCTTGCATGTTCTCCCCGGGCCTGCGTGGGTTTTCTCCGGGTGCTCCGGTTTCCTCCCACATTCCAAAAAATATGCATGGCAGGCTGATTGAACACTCTAAATTGTCCCTAGGTGTGAGTGTGGGTGCGAATGGTTGTTCGTCTCTGTGTGCCCTGCGATTGGCTGGCAACCAATTCAGGGTGTCCCCCGCCTACTGCCCGAAGAC
This sequence comes from Hippocampus zosterae, assembly GCF_025434085.1. Classification (NCBI taxonomy): domain Eukaryota; kingdom Metazoa; phylum Chordata; class Actinopteri; order Syngnathiformes; family Syngnathidae; genus Hippocampus; species Hippocampus zosterae. The sequence continues at coordinate 38,435,773 of NC_067452.1, read as the reverse complement.
AGCTGGGATAGGCTCCAGCAGCCCCGCGACCCTAGTGAGGATCAAGCGGCTCGGAAGATGAATGAATGAATGAATTTCAGTATATCTAAAACCATTTTTCCTTGATTGAACTATTAAAAAAAACTTTCTGTGAACAATGAATGCTCACTCTGTCATAGTGATCACAGGACTTGTTTCAAAACGTGCTTCAAAGCTTTTTTAATGTTCTGAACTAAAAAAAAAAGCGTAACTAATTAATGATAGTTGGAAAAGTAAACCTTCACTGTCTGTCCTTTTTCCAATGAGATAAGTGAACTTGTGAAGGCTCACAAGACACGGCGCGTTCACATAGTGATCCGTTGCCTCATTGTCGTGACTGCTCCCCGGCTCACATGCCTTTGTCCCCGTTTTTTTCTTCCTTATCCTAAAATCTCAGCCAATCCAAATCTTATCCCTCGTGGACTTTGCCTGTCTCGGGTTACATCTTTTTTTTTTTTTTTTTTTAATTTTGTTATCCGTGGAGGTTGAAAAAAGTAACAAGCAACTGACTAAGCAGGAGAAAGCACAGCTACACTTTTTCAGATGCAGCCATCAAAATAAATATTCAAGTTGTATCTCATTACCTGAAAATTATACAAAGGTACACTCATTAAATATTTGCTCTTTGTTACTTCCTTGCCACTGCCAACAACTTTTCACGACTTCATACTTCCTGTAAGTTTTTTTTTTTTTAAATACACAGTGTTTTGTACACAGGGCTATACCGATGAACCCCTGACCAAAATCCTGTCTCATGTCGAGGAGGGAACCGTGGTCCAGCTTGACAGGTGGAATCTACACGTTGAAGCCAACCCCACCGCAGGGGCTGAGGTGGATGAGCAGCAAAGTGATAAGGTTTGGCTTCCAGCGTTGTCATCTTGAATTTTTAAAACACCGCTGCATTGTAGGTGCTTAGTAATAGAGACTTGGAAGAAGTGTCATGCTAATTACTACATTGACTTATTGCTTAATGAATGAAAATAGATGCAATAAATCCTTTTCTGGACTCAATAAATGGACATTAACATTTTTTTTTGTGTTTACACTCCATTGCACGGATTCATTCCCTCTCTTGTCAGTCATCTTGCTCGCCACCGTGCGAGTTGGCACTCACATGTACACATGAGGGGTGGAATGGCTTTTGAAAACCGTTTCAACGGTTCAGTTTGACTGTTTCAAGTTTGTTATGCAGCAGAGTCTCGGACTCTTAAAATGACAGTAACCTGGATGATGTTAGAGTATCCGAGGCAGCTTTCAATTTCGAATTTTACAGATATATTGGACCGATACAAGTGAGTCATTTTTGCCCAATATCACTCTGATAATTATGCGTCTAATTGTTATCGTGCATCGTTGCATTTTCACAAGGATATTGTTAAACTTGACACCACCATGTAATTATTGTCGACTCACTTGGAAATAAGAAAGTAACTTGAGGCTATTTTCTGTCAGCCTGCAATTTGCTGGCTCAATGAGCCAATCGTGAGAATGAGAATATCATTCATCCAGTAAAAGAGAAATATTGTTTTCATTCGTCGTGGCTGGCTGGATGTGTTGAAATATTGATTGGGTATATAAAATACAGAGATTATTTTTTTTTTCCTTTGTTTTATTGTACACCACGATGACAGTAAGTATTCTTTTCTATTGTGTGTATGCTCCCTCAGCTTCCCCTGGATGTGTTCAACAATTACTTCAGCCTTGGCTTTGATGCACATGTAACCCTCGAATTCCATGAGTCACGAGGTATGTTACCAACTGAAACATTCATTCATTCATTCATCTTCCGAGCCGCTTGATCCTCACTAGGGTCGCGGGGGGTGCTGGAGCCTATCCCAGCTGTCTTCGGGCAGTAGGCGGGGGACACCCTGAATTGGTTGCCAGCCAATCACAGGGCACACAAAGACGAACAACCATCCACGCTCACACTCACACCTAGGGACAATTTAGAGTGTTCAATCAGCCTGCCATGCATGTTTTTGGAATGTGGGAGGAAACCGGAGCACCCGGAGAAAACCCACGCAGGCCCAGGGAGAACATGCAAACTCCACACAGGGAGGCCGGAGCTGGAATCGAACCCGGTACCTTTGCACTGTGAAGCCGACGTGCTAACCACTGGACTACCGGGCCCCGCCCGCCCAACTGAAACACTGAGTCTTTTTTTTTTCCTTAGCCCAAAAGAACTCTGAAGCTAATTTGATGAGTGATGCGTGTATCACTGTTTGGGCTGCACAATATATATAAAAAAAAAATAGAAATATATATATATTGTCATTGCGATCATGGCTCGTGCAATCAGTTTCATATTGAGTTATCTGCTTTTATCTGACTTGCACCGATCCCATGCAACCTTAATGAAGTGCACATCACCATAAATAGGAAAACTTTTTAGTATCTAGGGGCCTTACTACCACTAAGTCTGTCCACAATATTCCCTATATAATGCCTTATATAGAGACGACGCCATTTTGCAGGGTAGTCCGAATGTCCAGGGAGAGAAAAAAACATAGCACACTCAAAATTACCCACAATGCACTTGGAAAAGTAGTGAACATCGATGGTCACTCAACAGGTTAATGTAGACCACAATTGATCTTAAAACGGCCGTCACGTGATGTGCGACAAGGAGCACGCCGTTAGCTGGCTGTCCAAATCGCCAAATAGTATGAGGGAAATATTTCTTTCAATTCACCATAAAAATTTACTTAACATCCAAATCGCATATCACATTTTTTCAATGTCATGCAGCCCTAATCACCAGAGTATGTTAGAGAAATGCAGAGAAGAGAGAACGTGACTGATAGGGTAAGAGTGCCCCCTAGCGGCTGCATTTATCGCATTCCAGGGCTCTGACTGCTACATTCATTCATGATTCTAATTGTGTGTCTTGCTTGAAATATTTATTCATTTTCCGATCTGCTTTATCATCACGCGGGGGGAAAGGGGGGTGGGGGTGCCGGAGCCTATCCCAGCTGTCTTCAATCAGTAGGCGGGGGACACCCTGAACCGGTTGCCAGCCAATCGCAGGGCACACAGAGACGAAGAACCAGCCGCGCTCGCATTCACACCTCGGGACGATTTAGAGTGTTTGATTAACCTGCCTCGCATGTTTTTGAAATGTGTGAGGAACGCGGAGTACCCGCAGAAAACCCACGCAGGCACGGGGAGAACATGCAAACTTCCCCTAATATGAATATTTGTGTGTTTTTTTTTTTTTTAGAAGCCAACCCAGAGAAGTTTAACAGTCGTTTCAGGAATAAGATGTTCTACGCTGGGGTGAGTCTAAACGATCTGTCAAATTGTCAAATGCTTTTTTTTTAAACTCATCATTTTAAAGGAAAATCTTTACCACGCATTTCTTGTTTGTGAAGTTAGAGGCTGAAGTAAACGTCTACAACATTATACTATACTATAGTGTATTCTACTATTCCACATTTCTCCTTTTTTTTCCCCAACCCTTATATAATATACAACACAGTTACATCCCATCCTAACTCCAAAACAACCTTTCACTTCCGATTTGTGTGAACTGAATTGCCGCCCATTTGAATGATGCGTGACAGCCGCCATAAGTATGAAAGTACACCTTAGCTTAGGGTGAGCTCTGTTGGGTCCGCAGCTTTCGGTATGTCTCATCAGCAGAGTTATTAAGGTACTAAAAATGAAGTTGTTTGAGTTTATCACATGGAGGCGACTCTGTCGTTGCCTAGGCAACCACATATTGATGTATTGATTCATTGATTCATTCATTCATTCATTCATCTTCCGAGCCGCTTGATCCTCACTAGGGTCGCGGGGGGTGCTGGAGCCTATCCCAGCTGTCTTCGGGCAGTAGGCGGGGGACACCCTGAATCGGTTGCCAGCCAATCGCAGGGCACACAGAAACGAACAACCATTCGCACTCACGCTCACACCTAGGGACAATTTAGAGCGCCCAATCAGCCTGCCACGCACGTTTTTGGAATGTGGGAGGAAACCGGAGCACCCGGAGAAAACCCACGCAGGCCCGGGGAGAACATGCAAACTCCACACAGGGAGGCAGGAGCTGGAATCGAACTCGGTAACTCTGCACTGTGAAGCCGACGTGCTAACCACTGGGTTACCGGGCCGCCAATGTATTGATTTTAACTTAAAAAAAAAAAAACAGGGTCAAATCGATAGGATGCTACACAGCTTTAATGAGGAGTGAAGCCATCTCCGTTGCCATGGTGACCCACGACCATCATCTACTTTAGTGTTCTATATATATCTCTCTAAGATCGATTTCACACATAAACAGTCAGACCCGATTGTTTGTCCTCATTTTGCTCCTTCCTAACCAGCTTATGTCTCATTAGGTTGTCCTATAAACTTCTAAATGATACGGTGTGTTAAAAGTGGATATGTCGCATATAATAGAAATGGGTTGGGCCTACAATCTTGTGCGGGGGAAAATTCTCATAGCGTTTGACTCTGAAGTGTAACGAGAACGGAATGTCGACAATCATACGAGCAACAATGCTGACGAAGCAGGCAGTGGCATTAAATAAAACAAAAACCCAATGCTGGTTTTTGTACGATAGTGGATTCCCCAGGCGTCAACAAGTATTTTCCACAGCAAATATTTTCGAGCCGGGGTTTCCATGTGACAACGCTTCCTTCAGAAACACTCTGGTAACATCGGCGCATACCCAGAAGTGGCCTCCTCTTCTTGCCTCGGAGCACTAGATGAGATTAATAGCAGGACAGAATCTTAATGTGTGTCGTCTGTGTTGAGATAATCAGGGCAGATCACATGCAATACGACCCAAACTGTTAAATGCCAGATTTTGTATGACGTGTGCGGCCTGTTAAGTAGTTCCAAAAAGAACATTTCTAAATATATGTTTGTGACCGCCATACAGACGGCATTCTCGGATTTCCTGATGGGAAGTTCCAAAGACCTGTCGAAACACATCCGAGTTGTGGTGAGTAGCTGCCAATCAAGCTGTTGCCTTTTGTATAAAAGCATTGCCGCTCATTTGTGTGTGTGTGTGTGTGTTTCTGTGTGCTTGTCTGCAGTGCGATGGGACCGATTTAACATCCAAGGTTCAGGATTTGAAGCTCCAATGTCTGGTCTTTCTCAACATCCCCAGGTTTGTCACAATAGCCACCACTCTTGACACAACATCATTACGTCTGGGTCAGCAACTTCTTGCCCAGGAATTAGCTTAGTCGTATTCAAGGACAGGGGCGGCCCGGTAGTCCAGTGGTTAGTACGTCGGCTTCACAGTGCTGAGGTACCGGGTTCGATTCCATCTCCGGCCTCCCTGCGTGGAGTTTGCATGTTCTCCCCGGGCCTGCGTGGGTTTTCTCCGGGTGCTCCGGTTTCCTCCCACATTCCAAAAACATGCGTGGCAGGCTGATTGGACGTTCTAAATTGTCCCTAGGTTTGAATGTGGGCGTGGATGGTTGTTTGTCTCCGTGTGCCCTGCGATTGGCTGGCAACCGATTCAGGGTGTCCCCCGCCTACTGCCCAAAGACGGCTGGGATAGGCTCCAGCAACCCCCGCGACCCTAGTGAGGATCAAGCGGTTCGGAAAATGGATGGATGGATGGTATTCAAGAACAACCAACGAGGGAATATTCCACTCGGTCGAAATGCTTTCAGTAAATATTCAGAACCCCTCCGTCATTTGAAGTCATTAGAATTTGAATTTATTTATGACCTTCTGTCCGCCATCTTTGGGGCAGCCTCTTGTCAGTTCGACCGATTCTGGCATCATAATCAGGCCACAGTGTGAATGGCTTCCTGACAGACGCATTTTTGGAGAATGGCTGCACAAAATGACGTATTTAGTTGTGTAATTTTGCACTTTTCTTAAGGGCGCTTCAGAGACATACAGTAGATATTTGTATCGAAAAAAAAATTTCAACGCAAGTGATGATGGGCTATTGAGGCTCTGTGTTTGTATGTGTGCGCTTTTGTGTTTGTGTCCCATTTTTTTCCAGGTACTGTGCCGGTACCACACCTTGGGGAAACCCAGGCGAACATCATGACTTTGAACCTCAGCGCCACGACGACGGCTACATTGAGGTCATTGGGTTCACCATGACATCATTGGTAGGGAAATAATGGTGTCAATATGTTGTGGGGGGGAAAATAAGTTACCCGTGTGCGCTTCCTTTGGGTCCCCTCGTTATTTATGCCCCAATTAACAGGAAGTTTGTAACCATGGCCTTTATGCGCAGGCTACGCTTCAGGTCGGCGGTCATGGCGAGAGGTTGAATCAATGCCGTGAAGTAACCCTCACCACCACAAAGGCGCTTCCTGTACAGGTACCCTCCAAATATGTCCACAGCCGAGGGTTGTCATATGAATAAATTATTTATAACTCATTTAAAAACGAATTTTTTTTTCTTTGGCTTTTGACTCATGAGACTTGAATTTCAGGTGTACCGTTTTTGTGCTTTCAACCGTCTTTGTTATTAATGTATTGTTTATTGTTGTATATATGAGATTTGCAGCGCTTTGTATACAGCGGCGGTTGTTTTTCATTGAAAAGGAAAATTGAGCTTGCCTCTCACAAATGAGGACATTTCCAAGTGCCCCTAAACCAGGGGTGTCCAAACTTTTTGCCAAGGGGGCCAGATTTTATGTGGTAAAATGTCGGGGGGGCCGACCTTGGCTGACATTCTTTACATTGAACAACAATCTTGTTCAGCAAATTTTAGTAAGCCAGTCTGTTTCACATTTCCATTTTTATTTTAATTTCAACAATCTTAAAGAATTTCTTTTGGTTCATTTGAAACAGGAATTTGAAATATGACATATCAGTCAATATAAACACGGAGTGATGTCTTGTTAACTCGTGAGTGATGCCCTCTAGTGTCTAAATGCTATTACTCATTTAGTGAATGCTATTACTCATTTAGCCACTAGAGGGAAGCAGTACTCTATAAAACATCACTCACCAGTCTACGAGACCTCAGTCAATGCAACACGTGTTCCATTGCGCCCAGACTGCGGGCCAGACGGCACTGATTTTATGACAGGGGCCGAGGGCCGGATGAAATTCGACCGCGGGCCGGATTTGGCCCGGGGGCCGGACTTTGGACATGCCTGCCCTAAACTTTCTAACAGCCATGTTTTTTAATTGGATTGTTCATATTCAGGTGGATGGCGAACCATGTCGACTCGCTCCCTCCATCATCAACATCAGCCTCAGAAACCAGGCCAACATGGTGCAGAAAACCAAACGGCGGGCATCGTTGCCACACCTCAATGAGTGAGTCATGCGTATTTGAAATTGGAAGGCCTACTTTTTTTTTTTACTATTTCTGAAACAAATGATGGTTTTTCATTGAAATGGATGTGTGGTCCTCTTTGTATCGCAGCCAACAGCGGGTCCCAGAAAGGCTGAGGCTTCGTGTCAGCAGAATCAGCATGAGTGACTATGACGCTCTGCACTATGACAAGGACAAATTGAGACAAGCGTGTAAGGAAACGCACACAAATACGCACTATCCAATCATGGCCACTGCATGCTTTGAACGTGTGTGTGTGGGGATTTAAAAAGTCTACACACCCTAGTTCAAATGTCTGGGGGGGGGGGGGTTGTTGTGTTTTTTCAGTTTTAAAACTACTTCCACCATTAATTTGTGATTGCACCAATGTGCACTTCCTATTAAAACCGAGGATGTGTTCACAATTCTTTGCCCTGTGACGTGTGATATCATATGATATATATATCCATGCAGTAATTTGGTTTCACTCTAATTGGAACGGAAGGAGGCGGCCCGGTAGTCCAGTGGTTAGCACGTCAGCTTCACAGTGCAGAGGTACCGGGTTCGATTCCAGCTCCGGCCTTCCTGTGTGGAGTTTGCATGTTCTCCCCGGTGCATGCGTGGGTTTTCTCCGGGTGCTCCGGTTTCCTCCCACATTCCAAAAACATGCGTGGCAGGCTGATTGAACACTCTATATTCTCCCTCGGTGTGAGTGTGAGTGCGTATGGTTGTTCGTTTCTGTGTGCCCTGCGATTGGCTGGCAACCGATTCAGGGTGTCCCCCGCCTACTGCCCGAAGACTGCTGGGATAGGCTCCAGCACCCCCCCGCGACCCTAGTGAGGATCAAGCGGCTCAGAAGATGAATGAATGAATGAATGGAACGGAAGGCTCCACAAAAACATGACAGTGGTTATCTTTGTATTTTAATCCGTATGTGACATTTGCAAATACTGTAGTTGCTTTAACGTGGGAAGATAATGATCAACATTTCACCAGAACAAACCGGTAACAGAATCATATTTTTTTTTTCTGGGCATTTTTCTGAACTGCCAATTTGAAGCATTGTCTTTGAATAAGAAAGACATAAAGACTGATTAATCCCCCCCCCCTCCCATCTGATGATTTGATGAAGAAAATGAACAAATTAATGGATTCTTTATTAATAAATATGTAGTTGTAGCGCTCTAAAACTGAAGATTTTACACCAAATCCACCTGATTGGTATTAGCCGATCACACTCTTGGATGATAAATTTGATATCGGAACACTTAAGTCGGATTGATGAGAGTGTTCAATGCATTTTTTTTTTCTTGGACCTTTTAGCCTCGGTTGGCCTTTTCCTTTTTGCCTTCTTACGCATTTTTTTTTCTAGCTTATGTGCTTATTTTGTTTCATGTGAACGAGAGATGAGAGATTTGTTGTGCACAGGCACAGGCTGATGCAGATGATTTTCAACGTGGAACTTCTTGCACACTCTGATGATTAATATTTTTTCTTGTTGTTGTTCAGTCTGCTTTTATGCCCCCCAATGGAGATGACTGTTCAACAGCATGGTGCAAACTAGCGTCTCATTTTGTGTTAGTGGAGTTTGATCTACTGCATTTCTTAAGCACTTTAGCTGACTAATGAAACAAGAATAGCATGTTGTTGCTATGTTGACCCTCCCGGGATGGCGCGGCAGGCTAAGTAGTGATTATCGTCATATTTCATCTTCAGGTTTGAATTGGTACTAAAACCGCCTGGTGATTACTGAGAAACGGAGCTATGACTTGAAATTTTCATTTGCGTCTCCATCCAAGCCGGTCATGCCCCCCATCAAGTGTGCTATAATGAAAGATGAGCAGTGCAGGCTCTGCTTGTATTGCTGACGCCTCAAGTACATCGAAAGTGTGAAGTGGAGTCCCATTTTGATCATGCATGATTCCCCATTTTGCTCTACATGCGGTTCTGAGTGCTCACACGAGGTGGCGGTGTTGCAACACCGCAAACGCGTTCATCGGCTTTGTCTCTGTGATTTGCATACAATTTGCATGTGGAGCAGAATATGCGTATAAATTGAAGAACCATATGAATGTGATACTGCAGTCGAGAATCTCATGAGAGACCATATTGAAATTCAATGTTTTTGGTTCCAGTGCATTATTCAGGATTCATTTTTTTTTTTAAATTAATTTGTTCTGCATGCCTATACTGAACGAGGTAAAAATGAATTTAACATTTATACATGCGCGTTTTCTTTTGCGGCTTTGTTATCATCTTGGTATCACATTTACAATACGGAGGAACACGATAAGGAGGTACTTGAACAAAGGCTGCACGGTCAAGTCACCCAGAGAAAGCCGTCACGACGCTCACGCTACAAATAAGACCATTTTCAATATTATATTATAATATACCGGCGGCCCGGTAGTCCAGTGGTTAGCACGTCGGCTTCACAGTGCAGAGGTACCGGGTTCGATTCCAGCTCCGGCCTCCCAGTGTGGAGTTTGCATGCTCTCCCCGGGCCTGCGTGGGTTTTCTCCGGGTGCTCCGGTTTCCTCCCACATTCCAAAAACATGCGTGGCAGGCTGATTGAACACTCTAAATTGTCCCTAGGTGTGAGTGTGAGTGCGAATGGTTGTTCGTCTATGTGTGCCCTGCGATTGGCTGGCAACCGATTCAGGGTGTCCCCCGCCTACTGCCCGGAGACGGCTGGGATGGGCTCCAGCACCCCCCGCGACCCTAGTGAGGATCAAGCGGTACGGAAGATGAATGAATGAATATTATAATATTATTATTATAATATTGGAGGCTTGTCTCTATGCCTTACAGCATAGAAACAAGCCTCCAAACTACCTGCAGCAAAGGTTTTCCTATCGATTCGACCAAATGTCATCTTGAGGGCCAAAAGTACCTTTAAGAGCGGAGTCAACAAGGTCATTGTCGAAAAGTGCACCAGATGGCAATCCACTCAAAACAAATTTAAATCATTATTAATGTAACCAGTTCACAGCATTGTTGAAACATTGTGCCTAATATATCCATTCATATACATGTTAAATGGGAATCAGCACACACCTGCCACCATTTAAAGTGCCCTCGATTAACCACAAATAAAGTCCAGGTTTTTTTTCTTATTTGCAGAAGCATGACGGTTGGTATTTAGAACTGTTCCAAATTGCCCCCCAACCCCCACCCTGAACTAAACCCGCTGTTCCGACTGAAGAAAAACAGCCTCAAAGCACAATGCCGCTCTCACCAAGCTTCACTATACAGTAGGGAATCCTTTTGTGATGAGGAGTGTCGTGTTTGTGCCAAAACGTACCTTTTGTAATTGTGACCAAAAGGTTCAACTGACCATGTAGCATATTTTCCCCACATGCCTTTGTGTACCTTTTTTTTTTTCCTCTGCAAGATGAAATATTTTTCGTCTTACCACACTACACCAAAGCCCAGATGCATGAAGAAGATTGGGGATTGTTGTCACGTGTACTAAACAGCCGATATTTCTCAGCGGCAGTTTTCTTCTCCGTCGTGGAGGGGCTTCCGGTTCTTTTTAGTGTCACAATTGTGCCATATTTTCTCCATTGGACTCTCCATTGCGCTTTGCAAATTCTTTTGTACCCTTCTCCTGACTGAGACCTGTTCAAAAGCGAGATCCCTCTGTCAAAACGTGACTACAAAAATGTCAACAAAAGCCAACGAGAGCATCCGAACTTTATTTGTGGTTAATCGGAGGCACTTTAAATTGTGGCAGGTTTGTGCTTGACCCCCCCCCCCCCCCCCCCACTTAACACAAGTTTGAATGTGACTGGTTCATTCTGAACACAGCCACGCACCTGTTATAAGAGGGTGTGCGTATTATTGATCATGTGATTAGTTGGAAAGTTTTTGGAATGATATCGCGGTCTCGTTTATTTATATCAAGATCCTGGCATTTGAACAAGGGTGTTTTTTTTTTGTTTTTTTGGGGGGGAATTCAAGACAGCTAACTTGCAACTGTTGGTGAGTAATTGATGTCTGTGTGTCCGCAGCTATTCCATTGGGACTTATAGTAGTTCCCGGAGACAGCGACTTGGAGACGTGTAGAGAACACATCCAGCGTTTACAAGAGGTAAGACCCATGTGGGAAGAGTGGATTTGAGTTTGGGATAGCAGTTCTCGCAGTGACATGATGCAGAAAGCCCCCCCCCCCCCTTTTTCCTATTTCCTATGCTGTCTTTTGACTCTTCCTATCTCTCCAGGACATCTCCTTTGTCCACTCTTCTTTGAGATGTGTGGGACTTCAGGTTGGTCGTGGGGCACTGTTGTGTGTAGTCATTGAGATGTCTGTCGTACTGGTATTTTCATTTTTCCCTGATTTACATTTTGTGTTTGTTTGATTTCCGTTGCGGCGGCCCGGTAGTCCAGTGGTTAGCACTTCGGCTTCACTAGTGCAGAGGTACCGGGTTCGATTCCAGCTCCGGCCTCCCTGTGTGGAGTTTGCATGTTCTCCCCGGGCCTGCGTGGGTTTTCTCCGGGTGCTCCGGTTTCCTCCCACATTCCAAAACCATGTGTGGCAGGCTGATTGAACACTCTAACTTGTCCCTAGGTGTGAGTGTGAGCGTGGATGGTTGTTCGTCTCTGTGTGCCCTGCGATTGGCTGGCAACCGATTCAGGGTGTCCCCCGCCTACTGCCCGAAGACAGCTGGGATGGGCTCCAGCACCCCCCGCGACCCTAGTGAGGATCAAGCGGCTCGGAAGATGAATGAATGAATGATTTCCGTTGCGTACTTTGCGGAGATTTTTGTCAAGACTGTTAACCAGCCGGACCCATTAGATGTCGTCGGCAAATTAGAAAATGCGGTCATTTAATTCTTCGAGAGTGATGTTGAGTATTATCGAAGTGAGGGCACCCCTGTCAGGTTTTGCTGGGTTGCGGTACCACGACTTATTCTTTGAGGCTTTGAGGTGTTACTATGGTATCGATCACCATCTTTCCCCTTTTCTTCCTTCTCCGTTTTCGTCATCGCGGTCCTGAAAACCGTCGTCATAACACAGTCAAATAGCTTCGTGGCAATCTATTAAAGCAGCGGGAATGTTTTCTCTGGTGCTGTCAGTTTTTTTTGTTTTTTTATTTCATAGAAGTTGCAAAGGTTGAAGAGCAATGATGCTTCTGCCCTCCTTCTGTTTGAAGACCGTCTCCCCGACTCGGTAGCCAAACACAATTTCGGGCCAGCCTGGCTGCCAAGTCGATGGCTGAGAAATGCGTCGTAGGGGTGTAACAGAACACCCTCGCTTGCAGATTCGGGACTAAGCAAGTCGCAAGAAAAGTGTTAATTGTTTGAATTCATGCTTTATGGGCGGGCAAACCAAAAAAAGTTCCATTTTGCCATTATAATGGACCCTTTGCGAAGAAAAAATACAAAAGAAAAATGAATTACTGATCTGTTGGCTGCTGTGATGGGAGTGCCGAAATTATTTCTGCCTGCGTCCGTTAATTTCATCTCTTCAGATAAACGAGGCTGAATTGGCAGGGACTTAAAAAAAATTTCAGGACATATTGTATTGAGCAAATGACGCAAGTGCTACATTGCAATAATTTCAGTTTCAAATTCCAGGGTCATCACTTTTTTTTTTTCCCCCTCAACAAAAATTGCAGTTCAACCAACCAACTAGTTTGATCATCCCCTTTACTCTCAACCCCCGAGAGTGTATATGTGAAGGGTGAGTTAATTAATTTTGTTCCTGTGCTTCTGTCTCAGCAAAAGGAACAACATGTCTACTCCATTTGCAGAAAAAAAAAAAAGAATTCCCATCCTGAAATGAAACAGCAGCTATGGATCGAGCCAACTAATTAAGCGTCACTTGCCGCATGTTCTCTCGACTGTAATTTCAGCCATTTTTCTCACGAACAGCTTTGAGACGTGACTTTTAGAGGTGAACTCACCAGTAGCGCACCAATTAAGAAGAAAGTTCGCCAATAGTTCCAACACTTTTTTTTTAGCTTGTTTTGATATCCGCCTGATGACGGTTTTCTGCTTCAGCCGCTGAAACCTTTTATTGTAATCACGAAAACCTCTCACCCCAGAGCTAAAATTCCCGCCAAACGGTTACACATGGTCACTGTTGCGATGGCCAGATAGCGAGTGAGATCGATTGACTGCCGAAGCGTTCCACCAAGAGAGATCAACATTTTTGCTTCCTTTCCCATATCCTGCTTGATATTCTTTAAAAAGCACACATCAAACGCCTGTGCGCACAACAAACACCCACGTGCAAAACCTGAAAAGGTTCTTCACTCAAGGGGGTTACATTGCACAACATGAAAAGTGCACCTTTTCATGTTGAAAATCTGGATCGAACATTTTGTCCAAGTTATGGTTCTAATAAAGGAATGTGCTGTCAAAAAAATAATACACTTTTTTTAATACACGTATACATGTTTTTAATAGTTCTGGGGACTTGTTCATTCATTCATTCATTCATCTTCCGAGCCGCTTGATCCTCACTAGGGTCGCGGGGGGTGCTGCAGCCTATCCCAGCCATCTTCGGGCAGTAGGCGGGGGACACCCTGAATCGGTTGCCAGCCAATCGCAGGGCACACAGAGACGAACAACCATTCGCACTCACACTCACACATTTAGAGTGTTCAATCAGCCTGCCACGCATGTTTTTGGAATGTGGGAGGAAACCGGAGCACCCGGAGAAAACCCACGCAGGCCCGGGGAGAACATGCAAACTCCACACAGGGAGGCCGGAGCTGGAATCGAACCCGGTACCTCTGCACTGTGAAGCCGACGTGCTAACCACTGGACTACCGGGCCGCCCGGGACTTGTTCAGGTTAAAAAAATTGAGTCTCAACTTGGACTCTGTTTCTGGTACAAAGGAGAAATGCTGGTATAATCCATGACTATATGAACTATTAGGAAGACACATTTTAGCATCTCCATTTTTTTTTCTTTTCAAAATACTATAAAATCATCGATCGAGCCTCTTAACTTTACCCACGGTATGTCTCTTAGTTGTTACCGGTATTATCTTTAATGGGACTCAAGGCATTGGAACGCCATCAAAGAACAAGAATGCTCTGCTGCTTGTTAGGATGAGTATGATATTACTTTCCAGGCGGGATAGTAATGACCTTACAAGAATGTGTGGCAACTATTTAAATCAGGGGTGCCCAAACTTTTTGGATCGAAGATCTACTTTTTGATCAACTAACCTCACGGGATCTACCCTTACCGGCGAGCGCACGCACACACACACACACAAATTTAAGATTTAACTGCTTTATTTTATTCTCCGGCGGCCCGGTAGTCCAGTGGTTAGCACGTCGGCTTTACAGTGCAGAGGTACCGGGTTCGATTCCAGCTCCAGCCTCCCTGTGTGGAGTTTGCATGTTCTCCCCGGGCCTGCGTGGGTTTTCTCCGGGTGCTCCGGTTTCCTCCCACATTCCAAAAACATGCATGGTAGGCTGATTGGACGCTCTAAAAAATTGTCCCTAGGTGTGAATGTGAGCGTGGATGGTTGTTTGTCTCCGTGTGCCCTGCGATTGGCTGGCAACTGATTCAGGGTGTCCCCCGCCTACTGCCCGAAGACGGCTGGTATAGGCTCTAGCACTCCCCGCGACCCTAGTGAGGATTAAGCGGTTCAGAAAATGGATGGATGGATTTTATTTTTTATTTTATTTTTTTTTGTGAAAATGAGACTGATTAGTGTGCAGTGTATATTAACACAAAAAATATATTACTAACATGTACAAAGACACACAAATGGTTGTTTGTTTGTTTTTCTTCTCGACACTCCTCGGATCTACTTGGTACCTGTCTTAGATCTACCGGTAGATCAGGATCTACCTAATGGTGGGCACCCCTGATTTAAATCATTCCACAGCAGGTAAATAAATTGCCCTCACCCCCTTCCAGTATTTTCGGAGGTGAGCGCCACGATGCGCAGAGCCATACGGTATGCAAACAAGCCTCACCTATAGAATTTAATCGACGCTTGGAGGCGATGGCTATGCGGGAAAAGCTCTCATCTCCTCCATCTTCCTTCATTTGTGTCCCTCTCGCCGATGCCTGCCTTATCCCCCTTTTTATTATTATTTATTTTTGATCTGTCTTTCATCTTGGCGGCCCGGGTGCGGGGGGTGGGGGGGGGTGGAGTTCTTGCCTCTGGGATTCTTGCGATGCTGTCATGCTCTGTCACCGCGACTTGTGTGAAGTAGGGAAGACGGTCGCTGCGCTTTTGACGGCATGCTGGCCCCGGCGCCGCTTCCATTGTGTACCCGAAATCAAGCGGCGCCTCCCGTCCGCTGCCGCTCGGCCATAACCAACGAGCAAAGAAAGACACCGGACTAATTTCCGCGGGGTGCTTTTGTTACATCAGCAAGGCTTAGCGTCTTAATTGTGGGCATTTTCGTTTTCAGTATGATTCCATTTTGTATATTTGGTTTGATGCCGTGTGAATAAATCTCGAGGCTTCCGAAAAATGAATGGATGGAGTTGTTGTTGTTGTTGAGCCTTTGTGTTGCATAGCAACCGGAAGGATGCAGCACTGTTTTGATCTCTTGCTCTCTGGAGAGCGATGATGTTCATCGCTTCTGTTTACTGATGGGATGCGCGGCGCGCAGTCGCTTTGTTAGCAGCACAATGACGCGCGAGCGGCGATGTTAAAGAACGGCAGTGTTGGTATTTGATCTGGCTTTGTCACAAAGTGCTTGATGTCATTGTGTTTTTTTTGATCGGTGGCTTTCAGTTGGGGTTGGAACACGTTTGGAATTTTCGAGGTTCCAAACTTCTTATTCCTCCCGAATAATTGGAACAACAATAAATGGCAGTAAAATAGCAGTTGGCTAAATTGCAGCTAGCTTCAATGTCGAAATAGCTTGACTGAAAATATCGGTTCAATCTAGCAGAAGTTGCTCGTTGCTGGAAGAAAGTGGCCAAAGTGACGTAGAAAAGGCACGGGAACCAGCGATGAAGGTCTTGTTGTTATTATTGCTTGACAGCGGCAACGTGCCCGACCCTTTTTCGTCTCAAATGAATTGACATTACATCACAGGAAGAGTCCCGTTTTTATTATTGAGAGTTAAACACTCAACAGGGATGCAAATTTGGGCCCTCTAGATGACTGTTTATTGATCCTATTCCTGGATCGATTGGAGCATTTTCTACCACTGAAGATGATGCACAGCTCCAAATCTCACATTTTATTATTTTTATTTATTTTTCTTTCAATGTTCTTGTTTTTGTTTATAATTTCAAATATTTAATGAGGCTGAGTGCGGCCCAGTAGCCCAGTGGTTAGCACGTCGGCTTCACAGTGCAGAGGTACCGGGTTCGATTCCAGCTCCGGCCTCCCTGTGTGGAGTTTGCATGTTCTCCCTGGGCCTGCGTGGGTTTTCTCCGGGTGCTCCGGTTTCCTCCCACATTCCAAAAACATGCATTGCAGGCTGATTGAACACTCAAAATTGTCCCGAGGTGTGAGTGTGAGCGTGAGCGTGGATGGTTGTTGGTCTCTGTGTGCCCTGCGATTGGCTGGCAACCGGTTCAGGGTGTCCCCCGCAAACTGCCCGAAGAGAGCTGGGATAGGCTCCAGCACCCCCCGCGACCCTAGTGAGGATCAAGCGGCTCGGAAGATGAATGAATGAATGAGACAATTTTTGTTGGGTGTTTGTATGGGTGGGGGTGGGAGCACCTTTGTAGATAGTCTGAAATCCTGATGTATGTTTGATCAAGTCATTGGTCAAAAAAAAACAAAACACCGAGGAATTCCAGAATGCGTTTTTTTTTTCTGTAGCTCGCCTTTGATATGTTGCCTCGAGATCAGAGGAGATGTTGTAGTTGGCAGTCGGGAGCTCGTGTTCCCGTAGCCGCCTCTGTATACATCACACAAGGTTTGGAACTTGTTGCCTACGACCGAATGCGTACCAGAGGAAATGAGAGAGAGATGTTTTTTTTTATTTAGACAGAACGGCGTAGTGTCAGGACTTAAATAAATACGTCCGGGCGTCATGCAGATCGTGCGGCTTTTATCTTTCAGAGTCTTTGTGATTTCTGTTGTTCAATGTTTTAAGGACGTGGCTGCATGTTGCGTGTGTGTTTCCAGTTCTCATTCTTCAGCCTCAGATTCTCTTTGTTGAACACTTTCAAAGAGTCTGATTTCTGTTTTAGGAGGAAGCTGTCAAGACGAAGAATGTTTCCTTGCAGCGATTGTCGCCAAAGTGGTGTTTCCTCGATTGTAAGTGATCATCCCTCGTCAATCTTTTCCATTCGGGGGGTATGAATTGTCGGTCATTCAGAGTAGGAATTGCGGTTTTACGAAGGTCCAATCCCACCCTGAAATGATGAAAAACAACACCGCTTTTGAATTTGCCGATTTTTTTTTTTTCCTAACTTCGCCCGGAGGCTGATAGAACTTTGCAGCTTAAACTTTTGCTTAAATGACTCCAAGTTTCATGCTTTCCGCGGCTCAGATGGCTGCCCGAGAGACAACCCACACAGTTCATTATTTTCACTTGTTAACAGCTTTTGCTTTGGCTGCCAACACGCGGGCGTCTGGGGAAACTCCTGCCTCCTGATGCTAATAAACGCCGCCTGCCATGCATAACATTGTCAAACATATTGATTGGACTTTCGGTCAAAGTAAGTCATCATTAGAGTTTGCCGTTGCTCGTTTAAAACCGGTGGCACGGCGCAATTTGACCAACCGACCCACACACACACACACATGCACATTCAGGGGACATGCATGTTAGGTTCATTGAAGAATCTAAATTGCCCCGACGTGTGAACGTGAGTGTGAATGGTCGTTTTTTCTTAGGTGTGCCCTGCGATTGGTCTGTAGTGGACCCCGCCTCTCGCTCAAAGTCAGCCGGGGATGGGCTCCGGCTCACCCGTCGCCCAAATGAAGGCGATCTGGCCATGTTAATTTGGATGGATGGTTGAAAACCTGGCATCGCGCTGAACCCGCGCTTGATATATTTTCTCCGCGGGTGTTCAGCGCTTTCCTTCCGCGTCCCAAAAATTCAAAAGACTCTAAATGGGGCGACGTGGGTGTTCCCGTGGCCCTAATGAGGACAGGTGCTGTGTGGAAAATGAGCTGGCGGTTAAAACCCATCCATCCATCTTCTACCGCTTATCCGGGGCCGGGTCGCGGGGGCAACAGCTTTAGCAGGGAAGCCCAGACTTCCCTCTCCCTAGCTACTTCTTCCAGCTCTCCCCGGGGGATCCCGAGTCGTTCCCAGGCCAGCTGGGTGACATAGTCTCTCCAGCGTGTCCTGGGTCTTCCTCGGGGTCTCCTCCCGGTGGGACATGCCCGGAACACCTCACCGGGGACACGTTCAGGAGGCATCCGAATCAGATGCCCAAGCCACCTCATCTGGCTCCTCTCGATGTGGAGGAGAAGCGGCTCGACTCTGAGCCCCTCCCGGATGACCGAGCTTCTCACCTTACCTCTAAGGGAGAGCCCGGACACCCTGCGGAGAAAACTCATTTCGGCCGCTTGTATCCGGGATCTCGTTCTTTCGGTCACGACCCATAGCTCGTGACCATAGAAAACCTATCCGATAAAAAGTACACATTTGCCGTCACTTCAAACCCCCAAAATAATTCCAACCCGACTCGTATTTTGCGAGGGGCTTTGAAGAAGAACAAAAACATCTCGCCATCAAACATTGGAGGAATTCCTAACGAGTTCAAAAGAATCCTTGTGGAATTTTGAACCCCCCCCAAAAAGATGCAGTCAGGATGTGAGCACAATAAAAGGAAATTCGGTGTCGTTGTTATGGAATAATAAATACAGTGGAAGGAAAACCTTTTGCGCAATAAAACCCGCCTCACTCGTTTGCATGATAAAAATTTGCTACTTTTCCAGCTCGGAGCGTATTTTAGGTTCTAAGGCACCTGATTTCCATGAAACTCGGATTGTAGGGGTGGGGGGTCGGGGGGTTGGGTCGGGATACTGTAAACCAAGAAAAGATTATTTCTCTCTATATTTCATTTGGTGTCGGCACGTTCTCTCCGGCGAAGATTACCGTATGATCTTATGGAATGCAAATGAGCTCCGTCGTAGCACCTCGTCTTTAATTGCGGCACTCGCGGAGCGGCGCAACCTTTGAGTTGAGTTGAGTGAAGGGGATTTCGTATATTTCGTCGAAAAGACAACACTTTTACACTTCTCGTAAAAAAATTGTACTTTCTCTCCGCAGCGACAACGGCCGACCGTTTTTATAGGATCGACCGAGCACAGGTGGGTTGATCTCCTCTTTGGAGGCTTTTGGGTGACGCGTTGCCACGTGACTCCTCGGTTCCTTGCCTTGAAATGCCAATCGCTCCATCAGGAACATCTCAACTACGTGTCCGAAATCTCCCACGAGGAACTTTTTATCCTCGACCCGGAACTGATTGTTACGATGACGGTCGGCACCTCCCCAACGGCCATGCCCGACCTGGTTCATCCTTCCCCCCGTTCGGCCGAAAACAGGTAGGTTAGAATTTTTGCCTTTAACACGCTGACTTGACCCACCCTCATATAATTTATTTTTTAATTGTCTTAACCTGTTTTTTTTGGGGGGGGGGTCATCTTTTAGGGCAAGCACCTTATGTCAGAACCCCGATGAAGTGTTTGTCTTCCCCGTGTCTCCCTGTCTTTCTCCAATTTCGCCTTCTTCAAACAAGTAAGGATGTACTTTCATTTCCGCCTCAACTTTTCACGTTCATTCAGACGGAGCGATCCTTATTTCTTCAAGCGTGAAGTTGAAAAAGACCCTTCCCTGTTTTAAAGCCAGTAATATTTCGAGTGAATGCTTTCCATTCAGCTCTTTATTTTTGATCGTGCTGGTTCTCATGAGGGGGAGCAGGTGAGGTGGAACCTTCTCAACCTTCTCAAACATGCAGTAAAACTTTTGCGCGGCGCTAACTGGGGAAAAAAACGGAGCAAACAAATGGTGCCTGCCTAATCCGCAAATGCACAAAAATGCTCAGAATGGTCCCTAACTGTGGTATATGCGCATATTTAAATGATGTCATCTGCATATATTTGGTGGAGAAATTGCTCACCTCTATGCAAATGAGCCTCATTGATAAACAACGGCTAATTCGCTATCCCGGAGCGCGAATAGCCACGCGCAGTTTGAGTGACGCCAATAATGCCTTAGAAAAGCGGGTGCAAATTTGCCGCCACTCAGTGGAAACATATTTTTTTTTGTTATTAAACTTTTTAATGAATTTTTTCAAACAGTTAGAAAAAAGAAAAACATGGTCACGTGTTTAAGTACATAGAACCACACCAGCTCCGGGCATCAAAATAGTACATACATATATTGACATCCCGGGTTACAATTACTGCCCTCCCACCTATACAATGTCCTGAACACTGTGCCATATGAGTAGAAAAGTAATAATAATAATAATAAAATAATAATAATCAACAAAAATAAACTTGAGTGGAATGGGGCCAATAGGGTAACTCAACTATCTGTTCAAGCACTACCTTAGGTTTCCGTAAATTTTATCCAGGTATCCCATAATGTCTCAAATTTTTCTTGTTCGCCTCAAAGAGGAAATGTCAGTTTCTCCATCTCAAAAATTTCCCCAACCCCCTTAGTCCAGTCTTTGGGAAACATATTTTGAGCGAGGGAACGCTCCCGACCGGGACAAGACATGTCGCCCCGAATGACGTCCCTCCCACTCTCCAAAAGCTCCGTTGCCCAAGTAATGATGCGTCAAGAAAGACGGCAATTCGACCTGGGCCCAGCCTGATGGACGGTCCCATTTCCGCCTCCTCGGTCGGGTTCCCTCGCTCTCATTCTGATGATTTCATCTTTTTAGAATAGTAGTTATAATAATAATAATAATAATTTCCTAATGCGTTTTATTCAAAGATGCCTTTCGTGGAACTGAAGGACACCGTGCAGTATGTTATATTGCATTTAATCAACCACAATAACGTATGGAATGAAACAAATAAATATAGTTCAAAAACAAAACAAAAAAAAAAACAACAGAAGGGGCCAAAGCAAAATAACAGGTTCAGTCGGCAGTTCTAAACGTTTTGACAAATTAAATTAAGCAAACGAGTCTCTTCCGAACTGCCCTTGTAATGCCACAGTAAGATAAGATAAGATAAGATATCCTTTATTTGTCCCACAATGGGGAAATTTACAGCCTCCAGCAGCAAGAATGTATGTAGAAAGAAGAAGAGAAAAAAAAACAACAACAAACATCTTTCAATTAAATACAATATGAACACAAATGGATAAATCACAGTACTATTTACAATTTACCTTCACATCATTTAATTATTATTATTATTATGATTGTTATTTTTTATTCATCAGTGATCAGTGATCTTGGCGCACAACTAGCATTTATAATTCGTCATGTGTGCAGTCCGAGGGACAACGGGTGCAAAACTGCACTTTGCTGTCAAACCTTTGAGGGCGTGTTTGCGCCGGGATGTCATTCGTACGATATGATGTGCGAAAAGGACCTTCGGGGGGGGGATGGAGAAAACTTGAGGGTGTAAATGAAGTGCCGTCACCGTCCGCAGTTCCAATCATGGCGGGTTCGGCCCTTCATTTTCACCAATGATTCGCCGAGCGTCCACTTAATTCTTGTCCGTAGAGTGTAAAAGAAGTGCTGCTTTGGATGTTTGGAAAAATGCGTGCATAAATCACTGAACACACGACGAGCTTTTAGCAAAGAGGCATATCGGAGGCTTGAGAAATAAATGACGTGATGACAACCCATTCGGAGAACAGAGTACAGTCGACACGGCTCACGGTGAGTCGGGGCTGTTGGGATTGTCGAGGCTTTTAGATGGCAGAATCTGCCTGCGTCAAGTAGGCAGGAATAATTCTCCGCCCTTTCATGTATCTGAGCCTGGGTGTACGCATTGACTATTCCCGTGGAGGAGTATACTGTACTCATGAATAATACCGTTTATTTACATTCCTTCTTTTGCTGTGGGAGAAGCAGCTAAATGAAACCTGAATGTGTGTGTGTGTGCGAATGCATTCATGGTTTTGAGCTTGCCCTGCCTCCGCATAAAACGCAACGTCTTTTGCACTGAGGCAACCCACATTCATTGGTAATTGAATGGGAGGGGGGGGGGGGTAAAAAAAAGTCCTCGTGTTCATTTCACCCGTGTAATTAAATTAAATTAAATCGTGTCATCAAAGTCAAACCCCAGATTTGGTTCAAATGTGGGATTTGACTTGTCTATTTTATTTTTTCGTTTTGCATCCTTTAACAAAACAAACGGAAGCACCCCCAGTATTTTAGAAATGATGAGCTTTTTTTTTTGAGAAAAAGAACAGCAACGCGAATAAAATGATTTTATTCAAGGCTCTTTGATCCAAGTTGGAAATGTGCCGATGTACCAAGTAGGATCGGATGGAACTTGTAAATGCTTGGAAGCACTGCAGTGGAGTAGTAGTATCTTACGAGTGAACTAGTGGGCGTTTTGCGGCTTACATGTCAACAAGTAAGCCTCAAAATGATCTTACTAGTGAACTAGTGGGCGTTTTGTGGCTTACATGTTCACTAGTAAGTGTCAAAATGACCTTACTAGTTAACTAGTGAGTGTTTTGTGGCTTACATGTTCACTAGTAGGCGTCAAAATGATCTTACTAGTGAACTAGTGGGCGTTTTGTGGCTTTCATGTTCACTAGTAAGTGTCAAAATGACCTTACTAGTTAACTAGTGAGTGTTTTGTGGCTTACATGTTCACTAGTAGGCGTCAAAATGATCTTACTAGTGGACTAGTGGGCGTTTTGTGGCTTACATGTTCACTAGTAAGTGTCAAAATGACCTTACTAGTTAAACTAGTGAGTGTTTTCTGGCTTACATATTCACTAGTAGGCATCAAAATGATCTTACTAGTGAACTAGTGAGCGTTTTGTGGCTTACATGTTCACTAGTAAGCGTCAAAATGATCTTACCAGTGAACTAGTGGGCGTTTTGCGGCTGACATGTCAACTAGTAAGCCTCAAAATGATCTTACTAGTGAACTAGTGGGCATTTTGTGGCTTACATGTCAACAAGTAAGCCTCAAAATGATCTTACTAGTGAACTAGTGGGCGTTTTGTGGCTTACATGTTCACTAGTAAGTGTCAAAATGACCTTACTAGTTAACTAGTGAGTGTTTTCTGGCTTACATGTTCACTAGTAGGCGTCAAAATGATCTTACCAGTGAACTAGTGGGCGTTTTGCGGCTGACATGTCAACTAGTAAGCCTCAAAATGATCTTACTAGTGAACTAGTGGGCATTTTGTGGCTTACATGTCAACCAGTAAGCCTCAAAATGATCTTACTAGTGAACTAGTGGGCACATTTATGGCCTTACATGTTCACGAGTAAGCGTCAAAATGATCTTATTAGTGAACTAGTGGGCACATTTATGGCCTTACATGTTCACGAGTAAGCGTCAAAATGATCACTACTTTATGTTTGCTGGTGTGACCCCCCCCCCCCCACCCCACCACACACACACAAATGAAACATGTGCCTTGAGTCAATATAATTTTGGGAAAAAGCCGTTTTAGAAGATGCAGAAGTTATGTAGTCCATCACTCGAGGTACTTATGATTGACATATTCTATAGAGCCCCCCGGATCATTCGTATTTTCTCTGCATACGTCCACATTACTACAAGTGGATAAGCCAGAATGTTTAAAAAAAAACAAAAAAACAACTACATTGTTGAGTGAGGACTATTTCGCTAATTCTAGCCATTAACTCCCTAAACAGTCACTGACGTAGTCACTCTTCTTGTACTACAAATACTGCTACTGGTCACTCTAAAATGGTTCAATGATTTTTTTTGCGCCAACAGTACAAACTGCCATCGTATTGTATTCCACCACTGATCACTTTTCTTTGGCGTTCGACTCAGCATGACTTAGATTTGTTCTTGATTTTACTGCTTGGTGCTTTCTACCAAGCAGGACGTTGTATCGGTCTGTGGTGGTGAAGAAGGAGCTGAGCCAAAGGGCGAAGCTCTCAATTTACCGGTCGATCTACGTCCCAACCCTCATCTATGGTCACGAGCTATGGGTCGTGACCGAAAGACCGAGATCCCGGATACAAGCGGCCGAAATGAGTTTTCTCCGCAGGGTGTCCGGGCTCTCCCTTAGAGATAAGGTGAGAAGCTCAGTCATCCGGGAGGGGCTCCGAGGCTAGCCGCTTCTCCTCCACATCGAAAGGAGCCAGATGAGGTGGCTTGGGCATCTGATTCGGATGCCTCCTGAGTGCCTCCCGGGTGAGGTGTTCCGGGCATGTCCCACCGGGAGGAGACCCCGAGGAAGACCCAGGACACGCTGGAGAGACTATGTCACCCAGCTTGCATGGGAACGACTCGGGATCCCCCGGGGAGAGCTGGAAGAAGTAGCTAGGGAGAGGGAAGTCTGGGCTTCCCTGCTAAAGCTGTTGCCCCCGCGACCCGGCCCCGGATAAGCGGTAGATGATGGATGGATGAATGGATGATGCTTTCTACCGCCTTTATTACCGATTCGTCTTACTGTTTATTGTGTATGTTAAATCGCTCCATGTACAGCACTTTGTATGCAGCAATGGCTGTTTGAAAGTGCGCGAGAAATACTCTTGACTTGACTTGACTTTAGCTCTGCTTGATACTTTGCACATTGTCTCGCTTACATTACGAAATGTCCTTGCATAGCGATTTGTCACGTCCGTGTTTACGATGATACTAATACAACGTGTTACACCGGAGACAAATTCCTTGTGTGTTCTACATACTTGGCCAATAAAACTGATTCCGATTCAAATTCTGGTGCAGCATATAACAAGCTGGTTGGACTTCAAGTAGCAAGTGCTACGATCGGAGAAAGTTGACAGCATCATATTGTGATCCTAGCGGCGGAATGCATTGGCTTCATCTGTGTGCCCGTGTTTGTGTTGGTAGTCTGATTTGCAACCCTGAGTGGATCAAGTGGGCGGATGAGGTGCCGGGATGAGTCGTCCGAGAGGCATTTGTGCACTTTGGAGTGAGAGAGAGAGAGGGCGAGGGAGAGATTGAAATGGTAATGCAAAAAAAAAAAAAAAAAAAAAGTTGGAGGGAGAAATGAAATGCACGTCAGAGCTCTTGAATCACATCGTTTGACTGTATTTCGATTCGTGCACACACACACACACACAGATGAGCAGCGTAGCAATTTGCCCACGCTCGGCCAGAGGTGAACAATATCCCTCCCACGATAATTACATCCCTCTCTTCGCTTCTCTCCATCACCCTCTCTCTCTCTCTCTCTCTCTGACAAACACCTACACGCAAAAACATGTTTTGTTATTTTTTTAGGATTTTTTTTTTTCCTCCTCAAATTTGCCATTGGCGTGGAAATGTTCAAACAAACTCTTCCCGGGGTCAAAAAAAAAGTCCCAGGATATTCGTATTGACTTATCGCGGGGGACATCCTAAGAAGTAACGGGTGCCTTTGATTTAATGAAGCCGTCTGATTATTTATTCAAAATCGCATTGGGGAATGTTCCTCTCGTTAATGGACGCGGCGATCCTATATAGCATAAGTAACTTTATTAAGTAACTTTCCTGCTTTCATCAAACTCTGCAGCCAACAAAAATGACCCTTCGCATGCAGTTGCATTGGAATGATTTTCGAGACGCTGTCTTAAAATTTAAGAGCCTGTGCAAATATGGACTATAGCTCATCTGGCTCCTTGTTTCGCACCGCTGAGTTGTTTTACTTATCCAATTACATGAATAATGTAGGCCCGGTAGTCCAGTGGTTAGCACGTCGGCTTCACAGTGCAGAGGTACCGGGTTCGATTCCAGCTCCGGCCTCCCTGTGTGGAGTTTGCATGTTCTCCCCGGGCCTGCGTGGGTTTTCTCCGGGTGCTCCGGTTTCCTCCCACATTCCCAAAACATGCGTGGCAGGCTGATTGAACACTCTAAATTGTCCCTAGGTGTGAGTGTGGGTGTGGACGGTTGTTCGTTTCTGTGTGCCCTGCGATTGGCTGGCAACCGATTCAGGGTGTCCCCCGCCTACTGCCCGGAGACGGCTGGGATAGGCTCCAGCACCCCCCGCGACCCTAGTGAGGATCAAGCGGTACAGAAGATGAATGAATGAATGAATGAATGAATGAATGAATAATGTAATGTATATGGAGGCTAAGAGTACTTTTTCACCGTTTGCTTAATCAGGAATAGGACATGAAATGTTAATGTTGCTAAGAGATGGTAAAAAAAGGTGGGAAAAAAATATGAAACTGGTCCCAGTATTCGTAAGTGAATAATAGGGATCCACAACAGAGTCTGCGGAGGCGTGCAGCGTCGATGTCGCTGATTGCCTGCGGTGCGGCGAGTGACGTCAATGAGGTTGAACCCCTTTCATGCGGAGTTGTCAAGTCTTGCGCATCAGCAATTGCGTTCATGAATGATGGTGCACGGTCTGATCCTGAATCCTGATGTGGTTTCTGGGGTTTTATGAATGTTCATTCATTCATCTTCCGAGCCGCTTGATCCTCACTAGGGTCGCGGCGGGTGCTGGAGCCTATCCCAGCCGTCTCCGGGCAGTAGGCGGGGGACACCCTGAATCGGTCGCCAGCCAATCGCAGGGCACACAGAGACGAACAACCATTCGCACTCACACTCACACCTAGGGACAATTTAGAGCGTCCAATCAGCCTGCCATGCATGTTTTTGGAATGTGTTTATAAACTGGACCACCCGGAGAAAACCCACGCAGGCCCGGGGAGAACATGCAAACTCCACACAGGGAGGCCGAAGCTGGAATCGAACCCGGTACCTCTGCACTGTGAAGCTGACGTGCTAACCACTGGACTACCGGGCCGCCCATTTATTTTTTTTGGGGGGGGGGGGGGTAGGAAAGCCCGTTTGGATTCATGTGCAACCAAACGGGCTTTTTTAAACTTCAGGATTTGGGTGCGTTTGATGACAATGAAACACAGCCTGTCAAAGTCCCTTTCTACCTTTGAGCTATGAGATCCCCCCCCCGGATGTGATGGAAGCTGTCTGTGGAGCGTGGCTCGTGGTGTGAGGCGTGACGACAAAAATGGCGCGAGAAGCCGACCCGGTTCTGTTGAACTTGATTTAGGGGGGGACGAGCATGATTGCAGAATGTTTGAAGGCGATGATCCTCACAGCCACTCACCCCCATTATAAACGGGGGGCGCATACTTATGCAGCCACAGCAAAATTCAGCACTGAATTATACTCAAGTTAATGTATTATGCACTTATATTTAAAATACTAATTAATACAGGGTGGCCCGGTAGTCCAGTGGTTAGCACGTCGGCTTCACAGTGCAGAGGTACCGGGTTCGATTCCAGCTCCGGCCTCCCTGTGTGGAGTTTGCATGTTCCCCCCTGGGCCTGCGTGGGTTTTCTCCGGGTGCTCCGGTTTCCTCCCACATTCCAAAAATATGCGTGGCAGGCTGATTGAACACTCTAAATTGTCCCTAGGTGTGAGTGTGAGTGCGGATGGTTGTTCGTTTCTGTGTGCCCTGCGATTGGCTGGCAACCGATTGAGGGTGTCCCCCGCCTACTGCCCGAAGACAGCTGGGATAGGCTCCAGCACCCCCCGCGACCCTCGTGAGGATCAAGCGGCTCGGAAGATGCATGAATGAATGAATGAATGAATAAAAGTCTCCCCTTATCGCGTCTGGTGCTTTGTCGTAATCCACATCCAGTTGACTGCGCTCACAAAGCCGGTCGCTGGCTTTGTGGAGGCAAACAGCGAAACGTAAGCTGCTGCTCCACCATCATCATAATCTTCATCATCATCATCATCAGTAATGACGATGACCAGCAGCGGTAATTGAATGCGTTTCCAGAGTATCAAGAGCAGGCAGTGTGAGAGAGGCCCGTACCGTGTATGCTACGTCTCCCGAACAGTTGAAATGCATCCAAACAGTGACGTGCAGTCGTCATGAGCGGAAAAAGAAAGTGTTCATATTTGTACTCTGGACTATGAGTTTGGTGTGGTTCTTAATGTATTTTGACATTTTTTATGGTAAAAAAAAATTCTGAAAAATTCTGTATTTCAGGCGGCCCGGTAGTCCAGTGGTTAGCACGTCGGCTTCACAGTGCAGAGGTACCGGGTTCGATTCCAGCTCCGGGCTCCCTGTGTGGAGTTTGCATGTTCTCCCCGGGCCTGCGTGGGTTTTCTCCGGGTGCTCCGGTTTCCTCCCACATTCCAAAAACATGCTCGGCAGGCTGATTGAACACTCTAAATTGTCCCTAGGTGTGAGTGTGAGTGTGAATGGTTGTTCGTCTCTGTGTGCCCTGCGATTGGCTGGCAACCGATTCAGGGTGTCCCCCGCCTACTGCCCGAAGACAGCTGGGATAGGCTCCAGCACCCCCCGCGACCCTAGTGAGGATTAAGCGGCTCGGAAGATGAATGAATGAATGAATGAATTCTGTATGTCATGCTTCGTTAAACGGCGACGAAAGGTGAGGCTCGGACAGTCGATATCAAAACAAATCCACAGGGAAAATGCTTGCCTTGAGGCAGCCAGTACTTCCACCTCAAGGAAGGTGGCGATAGTGAGCCGCCTGATAAACCTGCTCACCAGACAGGTCACGGTGAACTCTAACCTCGCGTGCAAAAAGTAAACAAGATGTGTGCTGTGCGATGCTACAAGCTGTCATTTCATTTCCAAACTAAGACATTTTTCAAAGCCGGCCTTTCAAACAAAGCAGGAAATCATAAATAATGGGAGCCCGACGCCAGAACTACCTGGTTTGCTTCAAAAAATGTGAGTCGGGAAAAGACGGGGAAACTACTCGCTCTTTTCAAACACAATGGTGTACATATAAAGACCGGCGTAATAGCTGTGCTATTTTTTTTAAAAGTGTTTTCTGCTTTCCCTGCCTTTTATTCTCAATGAGTGAGACTGTGTGGACCCGTATGGAATTTTGGGACTTGAAAAACTTACCAAGAAGCCTTGACAAACATGAACGATCAGTGCCCTCCTAGCCCAACCCTCACTGCATCCAAAACATCCGCATTTATCTTGGCTCGGGCCGTTCTGTCTGCAATTTTTTTTTTCCTCCCGCTCATTAGCGCGACCAGCCTAGCGTGTAGCTTAGCTCTCGCTCAACAGGATAAGCAGTAGATGGATGGCGGTTTATTAAAAATAGTCGGTGATTAATGTCATTTTCACCCGGCTTTTCAATATTAAGTTCAACCCCGCATGTATTGTTTCCCACGTTTCGTACACGGAGGCGTGCTAATTTCTGGTTACTCGTCTAACATGTAACTACAGCGTTGATATGCTCAAATTCTTTAATGATTCTCTGTGGTAATTAATGACGCATGACCTTTCTGATTGCTCAAGTTATCCAAGTGTCGGTGAAGCAATCAAAGTGCCATGTCTGATTTAATAAGATGTGTGCCGTTTCGCAGGACCTGTCGAGGTCGTCTGTGCGGAGACTCGCATGGCTCCTTTTGACATGCTCAAGTCTAACATCCTCGAAACAAAAACAACACACACACACACTATAAAATAGAAAGTCTTTAATGTCACATTATATTGTGCGGATACAGCAAAATTAAGGTGGCGAAACCACGAAAGACAACCAAGAATGATCATACCTCGGTTTTCGACTATAATCTGTTCCAGAAAATCGATTTGTTTGAAAACCAAAACCATGTTTCCCATTATAGTCAATGTAATAAATTTTAATCCGTTCCAAGTCGAGAAACCAACTTTTTTAAATCATTTTTTAAAACTATTTTACACCATAAACTGTATACACACGTATTAATCAAGCAGGTAATATATAAAATACTGTACAAACAAACTGTACAATGGAACGCAACACAAGATAGCGTTACTTCTTCATGCATGGAAGGCGAGAGGAGTAGAGTGGCGCATTCAAGTGTGCTCAGTTTGGTCGTGAAATGATTTTCGGTCATAATCTGAGGCATAAAAAAAAAATCTAAATTTTTGGTTGAAAACTGATTTGGTTGAGAACAGAGACGTTCGAAAACCGAGGTTTGTCTGTACTACTAATTGCGGGATGAGGATAAATACGCCTGGCTCGAACGTTATTTATTTTTTTTTGATGGCTATAAACACAGCTCCACGACGGGAGCAACCGCGTCGCAGGTGCCGGGCGGGCGGGGATGTGCGGGTTGAGAGTGAGCGAGAAAGAGCGCACCTGTGTGACCTGCCTGTATGCCGAGCAAGGAGAAACGGAAAGAAATATGGACACATTACCATGTATTTCTCTCTGTGGGCCATTTGATGGGCTCTGTCTAAGAGGAAAAAAAAATCCTCTCGGACCACATCCCAAAAAGTTAGATGAGCTTCTTCAATTCTTCTACAATAGCAGTGTGTCACAATACCTCGTGTGTGTTTGTGTGTGTGTGTGTGTGTGGACCCGGATCTTTCAAACACACTGTGTGCTGTCTTGTAGGATGAACA
Organism: Hippocampus zosterae; assembly: GCF_025434085.1. NCBI lineage: Eukaryota > Metazoa > Chordata > Actinopteri > Syngnathiformes > Syngnathidae > Hippocampus > Hippocampus zosterae. Next base: position 38,405,118 of record NC_067452.1, on the reverse strand, counting down.
GTGACAGCCCCGCCTCAGCACCGAGTTCAACACCCGAGGTCAGAAAACTACGAAGGTTAGTCAACCGTTGCATCGCATTCCATGAACGGCGGCTCAACGGCGGCAAGCGTTTTTTTAGGCTCTTTTGTTTCATGCCGTGACTGCTCTGCGATTTCCAGAAAAGGTTGCATCCAGCGCTCTGTCACCACTCCTGATGAGCTGAAGCCTGTCATGAGGTCAGTCGGTCCTCTCACGGCTTGACTTTTCCAATGAAGTGAATGTATTTTGCCGTCAACGGCTCCTCTGCCTTGATGAAACATTCAGCATTCCAGTTTGAGGAAAAAAAAAAAATAACAGCACGTGAACCGGCACAGCGGTACCTCTACTGATGAAATTAATTGGTTCTGGAAGAAATTTCCCAAGTCGAAACCTTTGTAAGTAGAGACGCGTTTTCCGTGTAAATGCCCTAATGCTTTCCGAGCCCTTTCCAAAATTCAGACGCAAATGTTTCCTAAAGCATAAAAATGCATCAAAATATGTAACAAATACATGTTACAATTCGATTGTTGCACACCATGTAAAAAAAACAACGAATAAAAGAAAAAAAATGATGGTCATTCAACTTTTAACTGCATCCTCATCGTTTTTTTGCCCTCTTGAGTTCACGTTCTCTTTCAGAAGTGTTTTTTTTTGCCTGGCATTTTGAAAAGAACAGATCCAAGGACGTTTGCTTTGAACAATCCTTCGAAAATGTCCAAGGCTCAGCATAGTGAGCGATCGCGATGTTTTTTTGGGGTGATTCACATTTACGTCAAACTATCGGAACGCCTCGTGGTCCCGAGTGGCGAATGACGAGGACACTGCATAACGCATTTCTATCGGTTGACACCCAAATACAGGTTCCCTAGTGGTCGCTCTTAGCCAATGGGATGCCAGGAAGATGATAGCTCATAGCCAATGGCAGAGCAGCTATAAGGATGTTGCGTTCGGGGAAACTCAGAGCTGCTCTTAGCCAATGGGATGCCAGGAAGATGCTAGGTCATAGCCAATGGCAGAGCAGCTATAAGGATGTTGCGTTCGGGGAAACTCGGAGCTGCGCATCGCGGGCCGCGCTGTATTTTTACCGTCCTGCAATATTTCCCTGTCGAGGCATTTTGTAACTTGAACATTTCGTCTGAAGAGACGTTCGTAAGTAAGAGGTACCGTATTGTATTTAATATCGCCTGCTTAGCATTCAGCACCCTTCTCGCTGCTATTACCAAACAGAATTTTGTGCGTTTACGGCAGCGGTTGGGAACTCTGATCCTCACCCTTTTGAAACCCTCCCAGAATGCCATAGTAGCTCTGTTATGTTGATTTTTTTTTTTTTTAAATCAAAAGAAAAAAGTAGACGATACTTAGTATGAGAAATTATACACAATTAAAGGTAAGATATCCTTTATTCGTCCCACACTGGGGAAATTTACATTATTACATTGTTATTACATGTATTAATACAATACAATACATGCAGATTTTTTTCGCGCTTTCACCACAGCGGCAGCGGTAACAAAGCGCTTAACAAAACAGTTAACATAAAGTAAAATAATAAACACAACACATAACATAAAACACGGACAGTCGTGCAGTCCGAACCACTTTTCCATCACACGCTTTGTTGTTTGAAGCAGTTTGAGATGAAAGAGGAGAGAATCAAAGTTTCCTTTAACCAGTGGATCAGTGACGTCAAGCTCAAAATGTGCACACGTCGGCTACAAGCTAAGTTTCAAAGTCAACGAGTTTGAGATGATATGCCAACTTTTATGAATTAAATGCAATTTCTTTTCAAGCGCATACTTTACTGAATGAACGACTCACGCCTCAGTCACACTTAACGACACAATTAAGAGACCTGCATTGTGTCAACAATTTCACTTATGTACTCACAACGTACTGCCCAACAAAAGCGTCGGAACAGGCTGGCCCAATTTCCTTACGTTTGCTGCGAGAACTCACAAATGGACGCGACATGATTGGTTGAGTGCCGCACGTTATTCTTTTGATACACGGCTTTCAATTCAACCTCCGGAGGTGGCGAGTGGGGGTTTGTATTGTAAAGAAACAGAAACGGTGCCCGTAATTATTTGTGACGGTCTCTTTGCAGACTTGAAACGTGTCAAAAGTCAAGTGATGCAGGAAGAGAAGAAGAAAAAGGTACTTGTGCACGCGCACGCACACATGACATGAATGTGGTTCGTTTATGTTGCGCACGGCACGCAACTTGGCAGCTTGTGTGTCTCAGAGGGGGGGTTAAAAAAAAAACCTGTAGAAGCAAGCCAGCTTTTGTGATGCGATTCTCCTGTCTGACGCACAGTTTGCTCTCACTTTTCATGCAGTTTGTTTTGCTGCTCTATTTTTTTAACCGGAAGGTGATGACACCTCCCGAACCGTCTCATTTGCACAATCACAGTAGTTTGTCTATCAAATTATTGCTTCGCTAAATGGGCTATTCTGCCAGCTAAAGTCTTGTCTTTTAATTCAGGTTTCATTCTAAGTGGCAAAAAAAAAAAGTGACACTTCGGGGCTCTTCAAGTTTTTTTTTTTTGTTGTTGTTGAAATTCTCACCTCTTTATACAAAACTGAATTATGGGGCCGAAAAGCAATCATGCAAAAATCATTTCTCGGTTATTGCCAGAGGACCGGCCGGCCCGGTAGTCCAGTGGTTAGCACGTCGGCTTCAAAGTGCAGAGGTACCGGGTTCGATTCCAGCTCCGGCCTCCCTGTGTGGAGTTTGCATGTTCTCCCCGGGCCTGCGTGGGTTTTCTCCGGGTGCTCCGGTTTCCTCCCACATTCCAAAAATATGCATGGCAGGCTGATTGGACGTTCTAAATTGACCCTTGGTGTGAGTGTCAGTGCGAATGGTTGTTCGTTTCTGTGTGCCCTGCGATTGGCTGGCAACCGATTCAGGGTGTCCCCCGCCTTCTGCCCGGAGACAGCTGGGATAGGCTCCAGCACCCCCCGCGACCCTAGTGAGGATCAAGCGGTACGGAAGATGAATGAATGAATGCCAGAGGACCAAGGGAACATCATCCCATCAAATCATAGTTGGGGGGTTTCGTTCATCTACTGGAAGCTTCTGAATTCCCCTGAAACTCTTGTTGCAATCTGAGTAAACTGAAACTTCAGGTAAGCTTAATCGTGCTTATTTGTTGGCGGCCGTCCCTCCAAAACAAACAACACGATCTGGCCTACCCCCCCCCCCCCCTCTCCCTACCCAGCGTTTTCCTTTCTGAATTCTGATTGTAATTTCCCCATTGCGGGACAAATAAAGGATATCAGATTTTTTTCCAAAGCCCTATTGGTGTTAAACTCTTGCTATTCCGCACACATCGTTTTTTTTTTTTTTTTTTTGAACGTTGTCATGTTTGCTCGTTTTTTGACACACACTGACAGATCCCATAGGGTCAGCTAGCTTCCATCAAATGTAATAGTTCAGTGGAGCATGTGACGTGTGCGTGCGTGTGTATGTGAAAGGAGGAGGGGCGGGGCGGGGTGGGGTGGGGCATGCGTGCATTCTTAGGCAAGGATCTTCTACACAGTGAAACTTCATTTATCTTTGGGGGACGTGTTCGCGAAAGGTGAAAATCCACAATGCCGAGCCCTAATCTAATTTGTACATTTTGTACCTTTACCTCTCCCGCACTCTTTTTAAAACACAGTCAAACTTGTTAAAACAGTCACGCATGGGCGAACGGAAAGTAGCCAGAGATGTTCCATAACTCCATCCATCCATTTTCCAATCCGCTTTTATGTTTTCAATCAGCCTGCCGTGCATGTTTTTTGGAATGTGGGAGGAAACCAGAGTACCCAGAGAAAACCCACACAGCAGAACATGCAAACTCCACACAAGGGAGGCCGGAGCTGGAATCGAACCCGGTACCTCTGCACTGTTAGGTCGACACGCAAACCACCGGGTCCACCGGGCCGCCCGTTCCATAACTCAAAACCTTCATTCATTCATTCATTCATCTTCCAAGCCGCTCGATCCTCACTAGGGTCGCGGGGGGTGCTGGAGCCTATCCCAGCTGTCTTCGGGCAGTAGGCGGGGGACACCCTGAATCGGTTGCCAGCCAATCACAGGGCACACAGATACGAACAACCATCCACGCTCACACTCACACCTAGGGACAATTTAGAACGTCCAATCAGCCTGCCATGCATATTTTTGGAATGTGGGAGGAAACCGGAGCACCCGGAGAAAACCCACGCAGGCCCGGGGAGAACATGCAAACTCCACACAGGGAGCCCGGAGCTGGAATCGAACCCGGTACCTCTGCACTGTGAAGCCGACGTGCTAACCACTGGCCTACCGGGCCGCCTTGGCTTAACTTTGTTAAACTAAATAAGAGTCATCCCAGCACAGCAACTACATTTTACTCCCTGTGACTAAGTACTGGGTCTTTTGTCCATGTTTGAAGTACATTTACCTTATGAACATTCAAGAAAACAAACCCAAAAATAAATTTAGACAAACCGACAACAAAGAAAAATATAACCTGTTTTGTTTTGGAAAAGATTGGAAGAAGTGCCTCTGTTTTCTTGAAATCCCAAATAAATAAATGAGAGCACCACTGCCACCTACTGGAGTGGATGTGTGATGACATTTGATTCTTGTCTGGCAAATCAGGTCAATCACACTCCCCGTGGCATCACACCTAAACCACCCCCTGTGGGTTGGGTTATGGACCCCCCCCCCCCACCGCCGCCCCCCCTCCCATTGATAAGTACTGGTCTATGCCTATATTAAAATTCATTTTTTGCACATCATCCAGTGAGTAGCCATTGAAATAAATGTGCAAAATACCACTGCCTCACCTGCCATGAACCTCATTGCCTGCCACCGATTAGCTTATTGATTTTATCCTCGCCTCAGACTCACACAAATCAATTTACGCATCTCTCGCGTCCATAACAACGGGATTGTGAACTTAAAGTCTCATTAGTTCACCTCCACAGAGGTGCTTGCTCCCAGCGCCGTGTTGCTGTCGTCACTTTTTGTCATGAGTAATACGGTCTCAAATTCCTCCGGACTGTTACGCGGGTCTGACCTGCAATTACACCAAACATTTGGCTGAGGTTATTGCTGCCAGATGAGGTTCAACCACAAAGTAAATACAAAGGTTCACACACACACACACACACACACACCCTCCGCCACTGTGCTTGTGAATGTTTACTTGTCATGTCCAATAAAACACAGAAACAGAGCTTGGTTGGTATTAGTTGAAAATTTTTTTTTTTGTATTGTCACATAGATAAAGACCAGGTCCTTTTGTTTTCAACTCTGTGTGTGTGTTGATCTTTCCAGCCACGAAAGCTCTTGAAGAATTTTTTTTTTGTCATCGCTTCTCTCCCCCCGCCCCCTCCCCCACCTCCCTCTCCCTGTCTCTGCCTGCCTCACATAACTGGATTAGGTCGCTGCTTTTTAGAGTGAGGGGCGGTGAGAGCAAGGATTGGGGTCAACTTAATGAACATTCATCTCATGGCCTTGCTTCAGCCACACAAATACTTTGGGTAACAAAACTGATGTTTTGTTTTGGGGTTTTTTTGTTTTTGTTTTTTTGAAACCGTTGAAAAAGTTTACGAAGGTCAAGGAAGAACACGCCAATAACAACTTGACTGTTTTGTTGTATTTTATGGCATTAGTATAAAATGAATCATAACTCCCATATTGAACATTGTTAAAACGGAAGATATGATTTCTCATGATTTGGCGATGTACTTTATGTAATTCTTTGGTATCTTTACAGAGCTGTTGATGCAGTGTGTAAAGACCAACAACTTGAAAAAGGTTAGTGTGTGTTGGTGGGTGTGCATATTTGATCATGTTGCTCCTCCTCCTATTAAGATTAAGAAAATTAAGAAAACCTTTATTAGTCTCGCAATGGAGAAATTCCAGATTCACAGCAGCAAAGTTATGAAAGGAAGAAGTAGAACAACAAAAAAATAGGAGCTGCTGTAAAGGCAGCCACTCTCGCGGCGCCATTTTGAAGTCAAAATAACAAAAATAACACAAGACAACACATAGGGCAGAGACAGTCGTGCAATCTTCACCACTTTTCTGCATACACTTTGTTGTCTGAAGCAGTTCTAGATGAAAGAGGAGAGGATCAAAGTGTCCTTTCACCAGTGGATCAGAGACATCATGCTGAAAAATGTGCACACGTCTGCTACAAGCAAAGTTTTGAAAGCAAACACGAAGCTGTAGCGTCCATTGACGAAAAGAGATTAGTTCACTTCTCCTGTCCCACATAATCCGCTTCAAACTCCAAGCCGCGACTCCCAGCTTCAAATCCGCATCGGCACTCCGCGCCAACGCTCCTTAAACTTCCATTTTGACGCCATTTGTTGTTTTCTATTGTATTTCAAGCTCAAGTGAATATCATTTTTGTGTTTGCGGCGGGGGCGGGTGGTAAAAAAAGCTACAGGAGCTGCATGAGAAAGGATGTGACCTGACATGTGTCGACGAATCGGGCTGCAGCCTGCTGCACCACGCTGTCATCGCGGGAAGCAAGGAGATGGTCCGCTTCATCCTTGACAACGGTAACTTGCTCGAATGCCTTCCGTGGAGGTCACGTGACTGCCTTGGGAGAGTCCACTCATTTGCCATCTTCTTGAATTTCCAGCTCCAAAGGACCTCATTGATAAGACGGAAGACATTCAGTGAGTTCATGTTTGTCTTGAACGTAATTAGAAACGGATCACTTGCAGTACCTTGATTTATGACTTTCATTTATTCGGTGACCGAGCGTATAATTGTTTATATTTGCGTAGTAAATCAATCATTACCCTCGCAATGCCTGTTCTGTGCCCCCCCCACACTCCCCCTGTGATTTTGAACATACCTACTTGACATATAAAAGCATAAAATTGCCCAAGCATCAAAAAAAGTTGGCACAATAAGTCAAGGTGTACCACTCTGTAGCCAATTTGACAGACATCAAAAGACCGAGAGAAAAGTGTTCTCATGCTGCTTCCTGGTCTTCCAACAGCGGCGAAACGGTTCTTCATCGGGCCGCGTCACTGTGTCGCAGGACCATCTGTCACTACCTGGTAGAAGCGGGAGCCTCGCTGATGAAAACCGACATGCAGGTTGGTTAAGAAAAAAATAATCATCATGCAGGGAACCTCCCTTACTCCGATATAGAGAAAATTTCGCAAAACAACCAGGGATGGCAATTTTCCGCGGATACACGGAAATCCGCCGTTTTACTATATAAATCAGCATGTATTGTGTTGTATTGTATTTCTTAAATTGATCGTTTTTGTGAATCGCCAAAACCGTTGAGAAAATTTTAGGGTCAGGTAACCTTATCGTCGAGTTTACGCGAGCTCTCCCGATCAGTCTTTCCATCTTCCGATAGTAAACAGCCCTGCAATTGGACGTGTATGATGTCTTACTTGTTGTGATTGGTCGCCCTGCCCAGGCCACGCCCCTTTTCGCTTTTTTTCATCACTAGCCATTGCCATCCCTGAACAACGTCCTGAAAAGACATTAAATCACTAATTAAGTGCAGAAAAAAAACCAATTAATTTGTCTGACCATGAATTGTACGGCGCCTGTCGTCGGCGTTTAGCGGCAATTTTTAGCGGCTAGCTGCTAGCAGCTCATAAGAGCCATTGGATATTTTTCAGACAGTTTGAATAGACGCGCATCACTCTGCACACTTTGATGCACTTTGACAGCCTGACAGGCTTTCTGCGTCAATTTTTATTTGATTTTTCGGATTTGATCGCCGAGGCCCTTGTCACTAGTGAAGAGGAACCTGCCAAAAAAAAAAAGCAGAGTTCAGAGACAAAGACAACAGCGCTAGGTCTCCCGGGACGTCATGCAGCACTGTAAACATTCCAGTTTGTTTTACTCTTAAGAAGCTAGTGGTCAAGAGGTTGAATGTTGAAACAAAAGATAGAAAACAAATATGAAGGATGACGATTGGCCGCTAGGCTTCCTGAAATCTGTGGAGGATCTCTTGAGTAAGACGGTGAACCCCCAAACTGCTCAGGGGTATTTCATCTTCTGGCACCTCTTCCTTGCCTGCATGGCGATGTGGATGTATTTTTTTTTTGTGGTTTTTTTTTTTTTTGTAGTGTAATACATCGCCGTCACTGCTGGCAAGCAAAGTAAGTTTAATTATATAGTACCATTCAATCCATCGGCGAAAAAAATGAAATTCATTGAAAAGATGAAAATCCAAATAAAATCCCAACAACTAAGCAGCATGAAAGAAAAATATAAAAAAATTGCGTTAATGATAGGTGACCAAGTTAAAAAAAAAAATCACAAAAACATGAGAAAGTGTGGGAAAAAAAGAAATTGATTGATCGAAAAAGTGGCAGTGATTTTCATCCAAAATTGAGAGTCGCGAGGAGTTACTGGAGCCTATCCCAGCTGACTTCAGGCAGACTACAACCTTGAACTGGTCGCAGGTCACATCTCGAGACTGTCACGTTGTGCCCGAGGCGATGAAAGATCGCCTCGTGCACAACAAAATAACGAGGTGGATCCCCAGGTAAAGCAGACACGAAAAGATTTTGTAAGAACACAAAAAGTCTTTAATAACGAACAGAAAGAGCCCGACAGGGAAACAGTAACAAAAAACGCTGGTCAAATAAGGACCAGGGAAGAAATAAGGAAACAACCGAAAACGCTCGCTGAAAAAACAAAGTGCGAGGAAGTACTGATTAGGCAATATAGAAGTATACAATTTAGTGACTAACGCGAATAGCAAGAGTAATGGCCGCAAGGCAAGAAGGCAACGAGTAATCTACAATAGAGGAATTAGCACGAGAGAACAATGGCACGGCGTGGAATTCTCCGGCAGTGAGTGGACTGCCGGAGCCTCTTAATAAAGGCAGGTAATCAGCCCGAAATTACGGACAGGTGTGCAGTTGGCGGAGGGAAAAGCCCGCCACCTACTGGCGGGCACGGGACGTGACAGAGACCAAGTCTGAAAAGACGTTTAAACACGTCTTTGGGAGTGAATGAGTTAAGTGTATCAACAAGTCCAAAAATTGCCTGCCCGCAGGGCGACACCCCAAAGAACCGGGCCGAGAGGGCTCACGACGCTGAGCTGGCAGCTTACCTGGGGAACCGGCAGCACAACCAAATGATCCAGAGGGAGGACCAAGAAACGGCCGTCTAAGCCTTTTCGGAAGCGCGAGAAGCTGCCGGGTGACGGTGGAGCTGTGCCAAAAGTCGCCACGATGAGGACACGTCAAACACGTATTGATCAAGAAACAACTCAGGACATTTCCTGGAATCGGAGTGGAACATTAACGGATGTCTCGGACCTTTTTATTTGATTTTTTTTTTTTTTTTTTACTTTTACATTGTTTTTTTTCAGCCATGAAGGGGCCATTCATGTGATGTTTGTTTTTTCTTTCATTTTCCGTTTGGACCCAGTTTCCCTCCACATGACTGACAAAGCAAAAACAAAACTAGAAGCCTTTAGAAAGTGCTTTTGCTATTCTAGTTGTACTTTTTGTTGTTGCCTTTTTTTTTTTTAACTTAAGTGCGCATAGTAAATTATTTGATAAGTTGCTTGCACGGCAGCTAGCCAAATATTCACACACCAAAAAGAATAAGAATCACATTTATTGGTTTGAAAACTTTAGAAATTGATGTTAGCATCTCGACCTTGCGAGCGCATTTACTTTTATTCATACTTGCCAATAATATCTGACGATTAAGTTGATACACTGGTTGTGTTTGTCGTTTTGTCGTATCTAATGTAGTTTTTGAAATTGTCATGAGGTAATAAAAACATTTTCCAGTGGTTTCAGTTTGCATACTTTTGAACATTTTTGTCCAGCTGCTACCGCAGTTCCAAAAGGATAAGCTTTAAACCTCATCTCATCTCATCTTCCGTACCGCTTGATCCTCACTAGGGTCGCGGGGGTTGCTGGAGCCCATTCCAGCCGTCTCCGGGCAGCAGGCGGGGGACACCCTGAATCGGTTGCCAGCCAATCGCAGGGCACACAGAAACGAACAACCATCCGCACTCACAATCACACCTAGGGACAATTTAGAGTGTTCAATCAGCCTGCCACGCATGTTTTTGGAATGTGGGAGGAAACCGGAGCACCCGGAGAAAACCCACGCAGGCCCGGGGAGAACATGCAAACTCCACACAGGGAGGCCGGAGCTGGAATCGAACCCGGTACCTCTGCACTGTGAAGCCGACGTGCTAACCACTGGACTACCGGGCCGCCCAAGCTTTAAACCATCTGATATTTTTCTAAATCAAAAGGAAGTACTCCACTTTTGTCCTGGTCTGGGGGAAACTCAAGACCTGGATGGCGCTGAATTTCTTGAATTTCAATGAAAAGAAAACGGAAGTACGGCCCGGTAGTCCAGTGGTTAGCACGTGGGCTTCACAGTGCAGAGGTACCGGGTTCGATTCCAGCTCCGGCCTCCCTGTGTGGAGTTTGCATGTTCTCCCCGGGCCTGCGTGGGTTTTCTCCGGGTGCTCCGGTTTCCTCCCACATTCCAAAAACATGCGTGGCAGGCTGATTGAACACTCTAAATTGTCCCTAGGTGTGAGTGTGAGCGTGGATGGTTGTTTGTCTCTGTGTGCCCTGCGATTGGCTGGCAACCGATTCAGGGTGTCCCCCGCCTACTGCCCGGAGACAGCTGGGATAGGCTCCAGCGCCCCCCGCGACCCTAGTGAGGATCAAGCGGTTAGGAAGATGAATGAATGAATGAAAAGAAAACGGAAGTGATGATGTTTGGTCCCGGTGGCCTTTGCGCATCCCGTCCCGCTGACTTGCGACCCCTGGCTCCTTATCTCAAGCCAACAGTCTCGAACTTGCGTCTTAAATTGGTGCTGTTCTTCAATGCAGCTTCTTTCGTCTTCGGCAGCTAGCTAAAGTCAAGCCTCTCCTTTCTCAACGGCACTTTTGAAATGGTCGTTCATGCCTTTTGGCGTATCTCTGTTGGATTTCTGAAATGCGCTTCACTTTGGAGTCAGCCAATCCTCCATCAGGTGCCTCCAGTTGGTCCAAAATGCTGCTGCTCGCCTCTTCACTGATATTTGTAAGAGGGAGCACTCCTACTCTGACTCGCTCTACATTTTAGAGTTCTTTTTAAGATTCTCTTGTTTTTTTCAAAGCTCTCCCCACTTTACCTCTCTGAGCTCCACCGTCCCGACGCAGCCGTTCGGTGCCTCAGGTCTGAGGACCAGACACTACTCGTGGTACCGAGAACTAATCGCAGGCTCACAGGGGATGGAGCCTTTTTCCGTTGTCTGTCCCTCTCTTTGGAATGACATCCCACTGAACATTCGACAAACCCCCCTCGCTGCCCAACTTTAAAACTCATTTTTCATCCTTTGAATTTTGACTCAGAATGAGACTCAATTATAGTTTGACTCTTTTTGTGCTTTCTCTTAATCTTTGTTGTGAATTGTTTATTGGTGTGTAAATTCTTTGTGCTCCATGGACTGCACTTTGTACATTCTGCGGGTGGTTGTTTTAAAGTGCTGTCTAAATCCAGCTGGGTTTGAGCATTCATTTTGTATGACATTCTGCGCTAGATGTCAGTGACACCGGAGGTCAAAGGTCATTGCCTGTTTTTCTTCCATTTTCTCTGCTGACCGTATTATTACATTGTCATAAATATTTGTCCCGAATCTCTGAAAGAACCCCGTTTCTTAGAAGTAATATCGTAACAAAGACTGGCTGGGCTGGCTGCATTTGTTGCGCCAAATTTATATTGAGAAGACCAAGTCATGTACAATCGAGCAAATGCTTTGGGTCCGTACAAAAAAAAAATGTGATTGTGAGCGTGTTAGGATAAAACGCAGGCAGATTCCGAGTGTAAGGAGACTTAATATGTAAGATTGTGTAACTTGACTTGTGATTTCCTTCGTTCCAAATCATGATTTGACTCGACGTCATAGGGGCTCCGAGTCGAGCCGCTTCTCCTCCACATCGAGAGGAGCCAGATGAGGTGGCTTGGGCATCTGATTCGGATGCCTCCTGAGCGCCTCCCCGGTGAGGTGTTCCGGTCATGTCCCACCGGGAGGAGACCCAGAGGAAGACCCAGGACACGCTGGAGAGACTATGTCACCCAGCTGGCCTGGGAACGACTCGGGATCCCCCGGGGAGAGCTGGAAGAAGTGGCTAGGGAGAGGGAAGTCTGGGCTTCCCTGCTAAAGCTGTTTCCCCCGCGACCCGGCCCCGGATAAGCGGTAGATGATGGATGGATGGATGGATGAAAGGGTTCAAATTTTAATCTGGAAGATTTATGATTTACACATCTGTGACCCACCCCACGCCCCCCCCACCACCACCGGTGTCACCAATACAAAAGTAGGTGATCCGGGGTTGCCGTGGTAACCACGGACATGCTATTGTCCTTATTATACGCCGCCGAAGCAAACTCAATACATTCTAGCTGCGATTCTTTCAAGAAATTTGACGACGGCCCTGTTATGCAAGCGAATCAATCTTCACACAAGACGCACTCGCTAATGACCGCAGTGACCACGCGATGATCATCTTAAAATGCATTTTCTTCCAGAACCGTAAAGATAAAACGTGCCTTTCAGGAGAGATGTTCTCATTAGAGCTTTGACGCCGGCTGGACTTGTTTGGTAGCACGCGCGCGCAAAGCCCAAGTTAAACTTTATGGCCTCTTGTTGCTTCTGTTGGGCTGCCGACGAACATGGGTTGAGTGTGTTTGTGTGCAGGGTGGAGAGGATGGGGCGGGGGGGGGGGGGGCACAGGGGGGGTCTGAATGGAGCTAATGCAACCAGAATGAACTGGTTTGAGAGACAAAGGCAAAGGGGGTTGCCTAAGGGCTAGGGGGGGGGAGGCGAATGGTTTCAGATGGGCTGCATTGGCCGTGATCTGATCAGAGAGAAAGAACTCAACGAGAAAGTTGACGCCCTCGACCTCCACTCAAGTCCCGGCTGCCCCGCAAGTAAGTGCTTCCTTGTCTTTTTCTTTTTTTTTTTTATTAATCTGTCTATTGTCTTTTTGAAGTGAGAGGAAGAAAGGGCGAGACTACACATAAAAGGGGGAAAAAGATTTATTCAGAGTGTATTGAGGGGTTTTTGTGTGCGTGTGTGTTTGTTTTCGGTGCAAGTTTTTGTGTAACCTGAAGCAAACCACTTTAGAGAAGTTTTGTTATTGTTGTCCTGAACATCATCCACACCAATGGGTGGGGGTACGCAGGGATCGGGCCTTGGCGCGTCGGACTCATCGGTTAAGTTCAAGAAATGTAACTCAAGTGGACGTCTTATCGCTCCCAAAACGGGGGCATGAGTTTGTCCGAGCCGTTAGCCGCTGACAATCACCCGCCTCCCAACAGCCCCCTCCGCTTGGCTCCCCTTTTCTGTCCTTTGTTTATACTGTCCCCTCAACTTGTCATATGCCATAATACTGACACTTTTTTTGGGGGGGGGGGGGTGTCAAAATACTGCCTGTGTCTTGTGGTTTGTCCATCAAACAAAATCATAGCAGCAATGACCACTGTGCTTTTCTGACCCTTGCCTGGAATTGTTGATTGACAGATAAGATATCCTTTATTCGTCCCAATTTACAGCCTCCAGCAGCAAGAATGTATGTAGAAAGAAGAAAGAGAAAAAAAACACCAAATATCTTTCAATTAAATGCAATATGAACACAAAATGGATAAATCGCAGTACTATTTACAATTTTACTTCACATCGTTTAATTATTATTATTATTATGATTGTTATTTTTTATTCATCAGCCTGACAGCAGTCGGTAGGAACGAGCGTCGGTATCTCTCCTTCTTGCAGCGCGGGTGTAACAGTCTCTGGCTGAAGGAGCTACCAAGTGCTGTCAGGGCGGGCTGGAGGGGGTGGGAGGGACTGGCCATCATAGCTTTTAGCTTAGTTAGCATCATTGCTAGCATCATTGCTAACTAAGCTAATAATAATAACAGTGCTATAATAATAATAATAATATTCATTCATTCATCTTCCGAGCCGCTTGATCCTCACTAGGGTCGCGGGGGGTGCTGGAGCCTATCCCTGCTGTCTTCGAGCAGTAGGTGGGGGACACCCTGAATCGGTTGCCAGCCAATCGCAGGGCACACAGAGACGAGCAACCATCCACGCTCACACTCACACCTAGGGACAATTTAGAGTGTTCAATCAGCCTGCCATGCATGTTTTTGGAATGTGCGAGGAAACCGGAGCACCCGGAGAAAACCCACGCAGGCCCGGGGGAGAACATGCAAAACTCCACACAGGGAGGCCGGAGCTGGAATCGAACCCGGTACCTCTGCACTGTGAAGCCGACGTGCTAACCACTGGACTACCGGGCAGCCCATAATAATAATAATAATAATAATAATAATAATACATTTTATTTGTGGGTATGGTCCGAGTGAATAGGCTTGTCTAAACAGATGTGTTTTGAGTGTGTGCTGATGTTTCTCTCCATACCAGAGTTGGCAAATTCATTTGTGTCGTTTCCCTTTCCCTTGGAGAGCCGTTATGACGGGAAAAGGGAAATGTTTGCGCACCTCCTCGTATCATTACATGTGCAGTTCACAAACAAAATTATCGATAACTAGCGTTGAAATCAGAAGTCAAGAATAATAGTTATTTGGACTATTGTTGACGTTATTGGAATACCTTCACACACAGACCAAAAAAATGCTCACAATAGCTCATTATTTCTTACAATTTGACATTTTGGTACAGACTTTAGCAAGCATTTATTTGATTTCGCGCACCACATAAAATGATATGGCGGGTACAGATCTGCCACCCCCGAGCCTTGAGTTTGACACCTGTGCTTTACACCGTCTGTGCCACATAATTGACTATGAACCAGTCCCTGGTGGAGTCTCTCTTTTTCAGATGTGACGATATCTTGCTTGTCAAAAAAAATATCCACAGTGGTCTCCCCAAAAATATATTATGACCCGCCCCCCCACCCCCTGAGATAAAAAAAATAGCAAAGAGAGGAGGGTGAGATGATAACCCGCGAGAGCAGAATGGCTTTGCCTTGACAGCATAACCATGGAACTTATTATGCATGATTGCAAACGTTCTGAAGATCTCAACGAGTTTTGAGGCCAGTTTTCAAAAAATGGGCATGAAGGTGCATTCAGTGTCAACACAAAGATGGCGTCAAAGAACTCCTCATTCTTCATTCAAAGCTAAGTGAATGTGCCCGATGGGAAATGCACAGGGGAATTTTGTGGTCAGGTTACAGTACATTTAGCAACTCAACGAGAGCCTAGAAACTCTTTTTTGGGATCATTTGGACTCTTTGTATTTTATGGCGGACGCACCAGAGAAAATGGACGAGAGTTGCACTTTAAGTACCTACTGGAGGAAACGGCTATATCATCCTTAAGTTATTTTTTACAGCAAAGAAAATGAGAGAGAGAAAGAGAAGTAGTACAGGGTCAACTTTCCACCTTCCTACTTGAAAATCAGTAATTGGTCCTCGTACTGGAACGTTTTCAGGATTTGAAATGATTTCAAACAAAATGTAGATTTTAGCCTCTATGTGTCGCCATATATTGTAAATCGAATCTACCAAGGCCTTCAGCATCAATATTGCTGGCCCATGTCACTTCAAACTTTCTTGAACCAATCAGATTTCAAATTCATCCTCCCGGGCGGCCAGAGTGCCGGCCCTTACTGATGTCATCATTTTTCCCATCCTGGTTGCCAGCCAATCACAGGGTACATCTGGACAAATAAGCATTTATACTCACATTCACACTTACAAATGATCCTCACGCACAAATAATCCACCAACAAAAACATGGCCGTTTCCTCTCTATCATTCATTCATTCATTCATCTTCCGAGCCGCTTGATCGGGGGACACCCTGAATTGGTTGCCAACCAATCGCAGGGCACACATAGACGAACAACCTAGGGACAATTTAGAGTGTTCAATCAGCCTGCCATGCATGTTTTTGGAATGTGGGAGGAAACCGGAGCACCCGGAGAAAACCCACGCAGGCCAGGGGAGAACATGCAAACTCCACACAGGGAGGCCGGAGCTGGGATCGAACCCGGTACCTCTGCACTGTGAAGCCGACGTGCTAACCACTTGGCTACCGGGCCGCCCTCCTCTCTATCATGTTGAGAAGCAAATCCACTTGTACTTTCAGGAAACAGGATTTTTAAATATACTGTAATTAATGCCATATTATAGTCAGTCCAGACCAACTTACAGTTGGTGACATAGAGTACACACAAAAAGGAGTCATTAAAAAAAAAAAGCTTTAAGTACATAAGAGTGGATTAGAGTCGAACCAGACATGCCTGCCAGCAACGCATAATATTCGACCTCATTCACAGAGAAGCGAGAGAAAGAGAAGCACTGCAACAACTCAGTGGGGCTTGTGTGTATTTTAAATGCTGTCCATAACATTCGGTCGAGGGAAAGTAGCCTTTTAAAGGGGGGCGTTGTATTGTTTTCAGAAAGCTCTAAACCTTACAAAAAAAAGGTAATCACATACTAAAGCAACAGTGCATATATAATCTGCATTCAGTGCAGCCTGTTCATCCTGGAAGAGTCCCCCCATCGCCCCATCTGCGGCCCCTTCTCAAGGTTTTCATTTTTTTTCCCCATATTTTTTTTTCTTCCCCTCCTGATGTCTAATTTCAGGGATGTCATCAACAAATGTCCACTGTGGGCAAGGGAAGCCGTGAGAAATTTGTCTCTGGTTCAGGGCTAAAAAAAACTAATTTGACTTGACTGGACCACAATTCATGTCACAATTTATATTCTTTGTAAAGCGTCTAGCATCTGTGTTGTTACTCTGGTAAGACGGAAACGGAACAATGTGCATAAAATAACACTCAATATTGCTAATAGGTCAGGTCAGGTACGAATTTTATTGTCAAATGTGCTGTATGTAGTAAAAATTATGTTTTTACTGTTTATGGAAACATATCCATTTATCCCTATTAATATCACCCATTGGCAGCATGTAAGGGTATAAAAAAAAGGGGGCCTAAAATTGAGTCTTGGGGGACACCACTAGTTGTGTTTATTACTCGTAAATGAATAGTTATTGATATATAAGATGCCACAAAAGCCCTGGGGAATGGTTAAGTAGTCAAGTGATACATTTTGATTGGGAGAAAGGAATGTTATGTTTGGGAGGGGCTAAATTCAGCTGAAAGTTAGGCAGAGCCTATACTGAATGTGCATGTACTAACGCACTTCATGGTCATTTTCGAGTATTTCAAGATTCAGATTTGCGTTATATTTTGCTTTTAAATTATTAATATCGGCATTTTAACGCTTTTTGTGTGTGCTATTCATGATTAGGTTCACAACTTAATTGATAGAGCGCTTAAAAAAAAACAAGCATCGCTGCATACAAAGTGCTGTGCACGGAGTAAAAATTAGGCGTACAAAAACAAAGACCGTGAAAACAAGTCGTTCATAACGTTACAACTGTAAACACCATAAAACACAAAAACAACACGGAGTCTCAGGCTTAGTCAAAAGCCGTTGAATAAAAATGTTTTAAGACAGGTTTTGTGTTTTTTTACACCACTTTTTTTCCCCCCCCATATGGTTCAGTCATTCGCACACCCCCGAAGGCAATCGAGTGTGCTTCCGAACGGTTGCTAAGTGGTGTATCTAGGTTGCTGCTGCACTTTTCAACCACGCACTTATGCTGTGTTTTTTCGTAGCACATTGCTGCAAACTCCATCCACCCCCCTACCCCCCCCCCCCCCCCCACACACACACTTATTGGGGCCACGGGTGAACTTAAAGCCGATGCCAGCTGACCTTGGGCCAGTAAACCCTTGAGTGGTTGCCAGACAACTGCAGGGGACCAAGTATAGACAGTGTACGGATAGTTGGGTTCACTCACAAATGGACTTCTTCATGGTGGAATGTTGGCCTGCCCTGATGAGTACAACCCAACACACACACACACACACACACACACACACACACACACACACACACACGAGGCCCAACTTATAACTGCATTGGAATTTCCATGCCGGGGCTCAGTGGCTGTCAATCACTGGATCATATCAGAGTTACACATGATTCAATTCAATCAAAAAAAAAAAAACAATAGAAATATTCATCATTCAGCGGCCCGGTAGTCCAGTGGTTAGCACTTGGGCTTCACAGTGCAGAGGTACCGGGTTCGATTCCAGCTCCGGCCTCCCTGTGTGGAGTTTGCATGTTCTCCCAGGGCCTGCGTGGGTTTTCTCCGGGTGCTCCGGTTTCCTCCCACATTCCAAAAACATGCGTGGCAGGCTGATTAAACACTCTAAATTGTCCCTAGGTGTGAGTGTGGATGGTTGTTTGTCTCTGTGTGCCCTGTGATTGGCTGGCAACCGATTCAGACGGGGGACACCCTGAATCAGTTGGCAGCCAATCACAGGGCACACAGAAACAAACAACCATTCGCACTCACACTCACACCTAGGAACAATTTAGAGAGCTCAATCAGCCTGCCACGCATGGTTTTGGAATGTGGGAGGAAACCGGAACACCCGGAGAAAACCCACGCAGGCCCGGGGAGAACATGCAAACTCCACACAGGGAGGCCGGAGCTGGAACCGAACCCGGTACCTCTGCACTGTGAAGCCGACGTGCTAACCACTGGACTACCGGGCCGCCCCAATAGAAATATGTTGGTGAAATGGATTGGGTACTGGAGCCCGTTACATTTAGTTTGGGAATAGACTTCAGTTGGGAATGGGGCAGCTTGAAGGCTCTTTTTCAAAGATTTGCTCATTTTCCGTCAAACTTTTGCTTGTTGTGAAGTGACTGGAGTTGAGCTTAGCACCACCATGAGTTGAGCACGTTATTCCTTGAATCAAAGCAAGCCAAAATCAATTTCAAAGCAAAGAAATAATTAATCTTGAAAAGCCCGCAAGCCAGCAAGCGCCAATGCTCGACATTCACTTCAACCGTCCTGTGTGAAGTTTGCATCGTTATCTCCAGGTAATCCATCTTTAGATAAGAAAAGATAAGAAAACCTTTATTTTTGTCTCACAATGGAGAAATCCACATCTGGTCACATTGCAACAACATGCTTGTCATTGAAGTCACAAAATTCTAATTAGCTATGAATGAATGTGAGCGTGAATGCTTTGTCGAATAAAATTGCTGGCAATCCGTCTAGGG
The DNA here is from genome assembly GCF_025434085.1 of Hippocampus zosterae. NCBI lineage: Eukaryota > Metazoa > Chordata > Actinopteri > Syngnathiformes > Syngnathidae > Hippocampus > Hippocampus zosterae. Next base: position 38,385,985 of record NC_067452.1, on the reverse strand, counting down.
CGTACTTTCCTTCTTGACCAAAAATCAGTTGGGAGGGGCTCCAGCTCACCCAACAACCCTGAAACACGGATAGAAAATGGACGGATAGATTTTCATCCGTTTGCCAGACCTGGAAAAAGGCAAGCTTGTTTCTATCGTTCATTTCTGACGATGCCTTTGACCTCCTTCCACAGATAGCCCGGACAATTTAAAAATAAAGAACTAAAACTGAACAGCTTAGTTTTTTTTCCTATGCGCATGCACTATATTCCAGGTCAACTTTGAATCGGGCTACAAACATGTTCACAGTAATTTGTCTTTTTCAAACTATGAAATGCAGATCTTTTCAAAATGCACGAATAGCCCAGCCGACATAAATAAATGGTTGATTAATCCTTCATCGGTGTTTCAGAGAGAAGGGAAAGTTGATTTTTTTTTAATGTAGTATCCAACGGAGTGCCTGAGATCTCTTTCCGACCTCTTTTTGATGAATATTTAACCCTTCTAGGAGCAGCAGGGGAGACAGGGGTACCAGCACTCCAACTCCCCTATTTGGTTTTTTTTTCTTTTTAAATTCATGTTACATTCATTACACGTTTTTGGATCAAACATCGACTTTGAAACATTGTAATGTCCTATTTGTGTGTGATCTTTCTTATGCTGTCAAAGATCAACAGGCTTTGGGCAGTAGGCAGGGGGTGGGGACACACCCTGAACTATTCGCACTCACAATCGCACCATGGGACGATTTTAGAGTGTTCCCTTAACCTGCCATGCATGTTTTTGGAATGTGGGAGGAAACCGGAGTACCCGGGGAAAACCCACGCGGGCTCGGGGAGAACATGCAAACTCCACACAGGAACGCCAGAGCCGGAATCGAACCCTGGACCTCTGCGCTGTGAGGCAGACGCGCTAACCAGTCGCCCACCGGGCGGCCAAAATCTTTTGTTACATCATTCATTCATTCATCTTCCGAGCCGCTTGATCCTCACTAGGGTCGCGGGGGGTGCTGGAGCCTATCCCAGCTGTCTCCGGGCAGTAGGCGGGGGACACCCTGAATCGGTTGCCAGCCAATCGCAGGGCACACAGAAACGAACAACCATTCGCACTCACAATCACGCCTAGGGACAATTTAGAGTGTTCAATCAGCCTGCCACGCATGTTTTTGGAATGTGGGAGGAAACCGGAGCACCCGGAGAAAACCCACGCAGGCCCGGAGAGAACATGCAAACTCCACACAGGGAGGCCGGAGCTGGAATCGAACCCGGTACCTCTGCACTGTGAAGCCCACGTGCTAACCACTTGGCTACCGGGCCGCCTTTTGTTACATCTATTTAGTTAATTCATTCACTCCCAAAGACGTTTTTAAACGTCTTTTCAGACTCGGTCCAGAATTGGCCGGTACTGAATGAGTAACCATCCATCCATTTTCAACACCGCTTATCCTGAAGAGCATTGCGGGAATGAATGGCTGCAGCCCATCCCGCCGGACTCTCAGATGGAAGGCAGACTACAACCTGCACTGGTCGCAGGGCACATCTAGAAACAAACGACCATTAACACCCACATTCACACCCATGCTACACCGTCAGCAAAATAATGATGTTGTTGGTCTAAAAAAAGCCGAATGGTGAACGGCTTGACACGTTAATGTGGACTTTGTGGCCGCTGTGTGTTTTCAAAGGATGAAGGCGACGCTGCTGCTGCTCTTTGTTGCTCTCGTCACAATCAAAGTCATAGCCGGAGGGAAAAACAACAGAGGTATGAATTTTCCTCCACCGCTCTCGCTTTTTGCTCATGTCTAAAAGTATCTACTTCCAACAAAGGTTTAGATTTAAAGTTTAAAAGGAGACATCTTATGCATTTTACCCCCCCAATAGAAAACAGGTACCTTCGAGATGCTTTCCGAGGATGAAAGATTTACCACACACACTTTTGCAGAGCCCAAAGGGCAGAATCAAAGCCAACCTTGAAAAAGACGTGAAAAGCATTTTCACTCATGGAGGCAGCACTTCATACATGGCACTTTTTCGGTAACATCGGAGTAGAAGTGCGCAAAGATTCACTCCCGGACACATTTTCAGAAAGATGCAGATAGGCAAAAGATGTACCAGATACTGTTGGAAAATCCTTTCTGCTGTAAATGACGTTACACATAGTGGCGGGTGGCGCGAGACGAAGCTTCCTCCACTTGTGGGAAAAAACAAAACAAAACAACAAAAACAACGTTAGAGCTTTTGGCGGAATTGACAATTTTAGCCTGCTTCCCAACTGCCATCGTTTGAATCTGTCATGAGTCAGCTGAAAAGACGCTACGTGAGCTAAATCCCTTCCATTGGTTAGCGTGTGCTCACTGTAAGTTAGCTTTCAACGGGTTAGTTGATTCAACGATGTAAGTGGTGGAAACTCATCAGGGGAGGTACCGGCTCGCGGCAGTACGTTAGCCCGATTAATGATTAATTATCAAAGATGAACCCATTTCATGGCGAAACGAGTAGTGCTGAGTTTAGCTAGCCGGCTAGCTATCACGTTTTGCCAAATTACTCAAAGACAACACAACCAAAAGTGTTTTACCTCCAGAGGAGTTTGTCTGTGTTTACATTGGTTTGAATGTAGCCTCGTTTCACAAATCCTGATTCCGCTTTCGAGTCTTTGAAAAAAAAAATCACAAACGTGACACATGAGTTTCAAACATGGCCACTCACGGTGGAGTTTTCTGTCTTTAAGTATTTGCGGCGGTAGAATTGGGCGTCATGCGGAATGAAAATACCCCCCCCCCCACCCCAAAAAAACATCAGCAGAGGACTAAATTTGTCACCTCTAACAAATACAGCAAAATCATTTTTGACCACCTGTGCTGCAAAACAGACCTCCAAGGTCAAGTCAACAAGTCAACAGTATTTCTCGAGCACTTTCAAACAGCCATCGCTGCATACAAAGTGCTGTACATGGAGCGATTTAACAAGCACAATAAACAGCAAGACAAATCAATAATAAAGGCGGTAGAAAGCACCAAACAGTAAAATCAAGAACAAGTCAAGTCAACAGTATTTCTCGAGCACTTTCAAACAGCCATCGCTGCATACAAGGTGATGTACATGGAGTGATTTAACATGCACAATAAACAGTAAGACGAATCGGTAATAAAGGCGGTAGAAAGCACCAAGCAGTAAAATCAAGAACAAGTCAAGTCAACAACAAGTCAACGGTATTTCTCAAGCACTTTCAAACAGCCATCGCTGCATACAAAGTGCTGTACATGGAGCGATTTAACATGCACAATAAACAGTAAGACAAATCGGTAATAAAGGCGGTAGAAAGCACCAAACAGTAAAATCAAGAACAAGTCAAGTCAACAGTATTTCTCGAGCACTTTCAAACAGCCATCGCTGCATACAAACTGCTGTACATGGAGCGATTTAACATGCACAATAAACAGCAAGACAAATCGGTAATAAAGACGGTAGAAAGCACCAAACAGTAAAATCAAGAACAAAATCTAAGTCATGCTGAGTCGAACGCCAAAGAATTCAAGTGAAGTGTCGCTGACAATGGCTGTTAATCCATTTTTGCTCAATCCACAGAGAAAATCAAACCGTCCCAGTCCGGATCAGATTGCACCGACTGGCGCTATGGAAACTGCGTCGCTAGCAACGGAGACTGTGGAGCCGGGTTTCGGGAGGGCATATGTAATCAGCAGACCAAGAAAATGAAATGCAAAGTGCCATGCAACTGGAAAAAGGACTTTGGCGGTAACAACCCTTAACTTGTACAAACTCAACAGACGTGAATTATTGTCAACTTTGTGTTGTCAATCTCCAGCTGACTGCAAGTACCGGTTTGAAAGTTGGGGCGACTGCGACCCAGATGCCGGCATCCAGACCAGAAGTGGAACCTTGAAGAAGGCGCTGTACAATGCCAAGTGCCAGCAGACCATTTCGGTCAACAAACCCTGTGCTGGCAAAACAAAGACAAATAAAGGTTAGACTGACTGCCGTGTATAAACATGTACACATTACAATTGCTGAATCTGCCATTAGCAGGAAATATGTGTCATAATGTCGATAATAATACACCGTCATTGGCCCAACATCGGATATTTAGTTTTTATGATTACTCCCCACTCACCCTTGTTTTTAAGATCAGTTATAGCAACTTTTGAAAATGGACTCAAATGCTAAAACACACAAATTTTCCCTTGAAACGACACAAAATTATTTGCTCTGCCACATTGTCAGAAAAACACACGGCCCATCTGCCTAGAAGCAAAAGTGCATTGCAAATTGCTACGTTTACTTGACGGCCAAATATTTCAACAACCACAGCGAAAAACCAAACCAATATAGAAAGATCCAATTATAAGAAAATTATTATCCATCCAGCCGCCCCGGTAGTCCAGTGGTTAGCACGTCGGCTTCACAGTGCAGAGGTACCGGGTTCGATTCCAGCTCCGGCCTCCCTGTGTGGAGTTTGCATGTTCTCCCCGGGTCTGGGTGGGTTTTCTCCGGGTGCTCCGGTTTCCTCCCACATTCCAAAAACATGCGTGGCAGGCTGATTGAACACTCTACATTGTCCCTAGGTGTGAGTGTGAGTGCGAATGGTTGTTCGTCTCTGTGTGCCCTGCGATTGGCTGGCAACCGATTCAGGGTGTCCCCCGCCTACTGCCCGGAGACAGCTGGGATCGGCTCCAGCACCCCCCGCGACCCTAGTGAGGATCAAGCGGTTCGGAAGATGAATGAATGAATGAATGAATGAATATTATCCATCCATCCATCCATCCATCATCTACCGCTTATCCAGGGCCGGGTCGCGGGGGCAACAGCTTTAGACTGCCCTCTCCCTAGCTACTTCTTCCAGCTCTCCCCGGGGGATCCCGAGGCGTTCCCAGGCCAGCTGGGTGACATAGTCTCTCCAGCGTGTCCTGGGTCTTCCTCGGGGTCTCCTCCCGGTGGGACATGTCCGGAACACCTCACCGGGGAGGCGTTCAGGAGGCATCCGAATCAGATGCCCAAGCCACCTCATCTGGCTCCTCTCGATGTGGAGGAGAAGCGGCTCGACTCGGAGCCCCTCCCGGATGACCGAGCTTCTCAACTTATCTCTAAGGGAGAGCCCGGACACCCTGCGGAGAAAACTCATTTCGGCCGCTTGTATCCGGGATCTCGTTCTTTCGGTCACGACCCATAGCTCGTGACCATAGGTGAGGGTTGGGACGTAGATCGACCGGTAAATTGAGAGCTTCGCCCTTTGGCTCAGCTCCTTCTTCACCACCACAGACCGATACAACGTCCGGTGTATAATTATGTTAAGAAAATTATTAATTGAGTTGAAATAGTGTGATCTTGACTTTAGTTGACATATTGATTTGTGTTGCGTAAATAATGCTCATTATATTTTGTATCGTTTGCATTTCCAGGAAAGAAGAAAAAAGGCAACGGACAGTAAATGCAAAAGAGAAGAATGTCTGGGGACAAACAAGACAAGGATCTTTATCAATAAATTGTGTGGCGCAGCACTCACGTCTGATGTTTGAACGGCGGTACTGACATTTAGACAACTAAACCCGTTTTGTTTGTAGGCTCACTCAAAAGCGGAATAGTCTTGACGTAGAAAGTAGAAAACACTCCATTGTCAATCTCGTCTGAGTCGGATATCAATTTGGTCCAAAGACCACCCCTGCTATTACTAATATCTAGTCAATAGTCTCGATCCCATTAGACTTTATGCTGCACACATTTTCAGATGATGATGTCATTTCGTCAAAGTATTAATAAAGACCATGATGATATTCCGGCAAAATGTTTTTGTGTATTCTTCAAACTTGCTATACCTGCTCATATACAGCTGCAAAAACTTTATTTGTACAACACACGATGTTTATTATTACAAAGAGTTGACCGTATTTTCCGCACTATAAGGCGCTTGGGAGTATAAGGCGCACCTTCTATGAATGGCCTATTTTAAAACAGTTTTCATATATAGGGCGCGCCGCATGATAAGGTGCCGAAAATAGAAGCTACAATAGTGGCTGTGGTTGCGTCACACATCCACTAGATGGAGTTACGCTAAAGGGAATACAAAACAATACAGCTTTATTTATATGGCATTTTCACAACCGCTGCAGCTGTAACAAAGCATTTAAATGCTACGTCCAAGAAATTAGAATATCGATCCATATATAGCAAGTCTTTTTCACACCGCACAACGTTTTGGTGTTTGCAAAATGGGTAAAAAAAAAATAAAACAGTGCCACTAAGCGCCGATCTGTGTCCCGCAATGGATATGGCGACAACACAGGCGTTAAATCCAAAAGGAGAAAGACGCCAAGCCCACAAAGATGTACAGTATTTGTCTTTTATCCCGCCTGAGTGCTGCCAAAAGAGAAAGTTCAAACCGGTGTGTGCACGACACACAGGATTCCCCAAAAGTAAACTGCGGACAAAAATAGATTTTTCAAGCGCTGACTTGATGACTAAGTGGGAACAACAACAGAAGCGGGGAAGTGAGGCGGGGATGGACGACGATCATACAGATTGCCTGGCGGAGTTTACACAACCCACAGCACACTTGATCTCGATACTAATCAATGGGACCTTGGCGACCATCTTTAACAACAACAACAATTAAATTAAATCAAAATATTAGAAACAGCTCTGAGTGACAGCTCCGTTCTTGTTTATCAGTCATGTCAATCCCTCCAAGCTTTCCACAAACCAATTCTGGATCGCTGTGCATTAAAATGTTTTCCAAAAAAGTTTGGTCATTCTTTTGCAATCAAAGATAAAATTGCACAAGAATTGAAGTACGGGGAATTGGGGTACGGCTTGTTTTATTTTGAGAAGATTGCAAAAATAATCCAATCATTTGTTTTACTTACGAGATAATATAATCATTTATAGGATACAGCCTACGTAGACTGTGTTCCAAATCACGATTTGGAACCCCCCCCCCCCCCCTTATGTTATTTCCTTGCTTCTCCTCTGCTTAGATCAGTCAAATCTCCAACAGGTTTCAACACTAGCGTCCCAGGGGAGCCTAATTAAATGGAAATGACTTCACGACTTCAGGAGGCTATTCTGAGTCATTAAGCGAGTCACAGTTTTGATGCGCAATGAAGAAATAGGAAGCATCTTATCCCGCTGACGAAAAGCACACTTGAGTACACTTGATGCCCTGCAAAAGGAATTGAAAGACTGGACACCTGGAGAGGACATGACACTGTTATATAACAGCAAGTAAAAGGGTTTGTTGCAATCACTGTTTTGACCAGAGAAGAAGACAACAGCAGCCTCAGTCCGTCACTGAGACAGACCCATGACAGCAGACGCTATCAATAGCACGCTCACATTTAATCGCACTCTCCTTAGTTTGTAAGGTGTAGGCAGGGATTACATTTAGATTTTATATGCACGTGTAAGTGGTTTAAAACTTCCTTTCTTTATAAATCTTGTTTAATCATAAGGTGCATTATTATATTTGTCAATACCAATTACTTGTTAAAGTTTGTACAATCAATGGGGTCAGTTGCAATGTAGATATGTGAATGATAAAAGTAAATTGCACATTTGTTGAAGGAAATGTAAGGCGTTTCATGAAAGGTTTTGTAAAAGATACGTTCATTAAATTTCAACATTTTCCAAATGTTCTTGTGCTTCTTTATACCAAAACAAAGGAAAGACATATTGTTTTGGTTGTTTATAGCAAAGTATGGTCATTTTTTTTTCCCGGCTAAAAACGCCTTACTATACATGGTCTTTTTTTTTCTTCTAAAAACGCCTTACTACACATGGTGTTTTTTTTCGTCCAAAAACGCCTTACTATACATGGTCGTTTTTTCGCCTAAAAACGCCTTACTACACATTCTTTTTTTTCGTCCAAAAACGCCTTACTATACATGGTCATTTTTTTCAGCTAAAAATTTCATCCAAAAAATGCCTTACTATACATGGTCGTTTTTTCACCTAAAAACGCCTTACTATTCATGGTTGTTTTTTTTGGCTGAAAACGCCTTACTACACATGGTCTTTTTTTCGTCCAAAAACGCCTTACTATACATGGTCGTTTTTTCACCTAAAAACGCCTTACTATTCATGGTTGTTTTTTTTGGCTGAAAACGCCTTACTACACATGGTCTTTTTTTCGTCCAAAAACGCCTTACTATACATGGTCGTTTTTTCGCCTAAAAACGCCTTACTACACATTGTCTTTTTTTTCGTTCAAAAACGCCTTACTATACATGGTCATTTTTTTCAGCTAAAAATTTCATCCAAAAAATGCCTTACTATACATGGTCGTTTTTTCGCCTAAAAACGCCTTACTACACGTTGTCTTTTTTTTCGTCCAAAAACACCTTACTATACATGGTCATTTTTTTCGCCTAAAAATTTCATCCAAAAAATGCCTTACTATACATGTTCGTTTTTTCGCCTAAAAACGCCTTACTATTCATGGTTGTTTTTTTTGGCTGAAAACGCCTTACTACACATGGTCTTTTTTTCGTCCAAAAACGCCTTACTATACATGGTCGTTTTTTCGCCTAAAAACGCCTTACTACACATTGTCTTTTTTTTCGTCCAAAAACGCCTTACTATACATGGTCATTTTTTTCAGCTAAAAATTTCATCCAAAAAATGCCTTACTATACATGGTCGTTTTTTCGCCTAAAAACGCCTTACTATACATGGTTGTTTTTTTGGCTGAAAACGCCTTACTACACTTGGTCTTTTTTTTTCGCCTAAAAACGCCTTACTATACATGGTTGTTTTTTTGGGCTGAAAACGCCTTACTACACATGGTCTTTTTTTTCGTCCAAAAACGCCTTACTATACATGGTTGTTTTTTTGGGCTGAAAACGCCTTACTACACATGGTCTTTTTTTCATCCAAAAACGCCTTACTATACATGGTTGTTTTTTTCGGCTAAAAACGCCTTACTACACATGGTTGTTTTTTTTCGGCTAAAAACGCCTTACTACACATGGTCTTTTTTTCTCGTCCAAAAACGCCTTACTATACATGGTTGTTTTTTTGGGCTGAAAACGCCTTACTACACATGGTCTTTTTTTCATCCAAAAACGCCTTACTATACGTGGTTGTTTTTTTCGCCTAAAAACGCCTTACTATACATGGTTGTTTTTTTCGGCTAAAAACGCCTTACTACACATGGTCTTTTTTTCTCGTCCAAAAACGCCTTACTATACATGGTTGGTTTTTTTTGCTGAAAACGCCTTACTATACATGGTCGTTTTTTTCAGCTAAAAATTTCGTCCAAAAATGCCTTACCATGGTCGTTTTTTTTCGTCAAAAAAGGCCTTACTATACATGGTGTTTTTTTTCGGTGAAAAACACCTTACGATACAAAAAAATGACTTCAATAAGCCTTACTTATGATGTAGGTCCAAGAAAGAAGGGATATGGTTTTCTTACAGTTCTTACAGCCGCTGTGAGACCTAACAGCCTCACATCTTGGGCCTCAGACCAGGAAATTGATGTCACAAACAAAAGATGGCTTACATCTGGCGACAAGAATGCATGAGAAGAAAAGAGGACATGGAGAGTGCAACAATTTGATGGACAGAAAAATATCGAGAGGAGCCAGATGAGGTGGCTTGGGCATCTGATTCGGATGCCTCCTGAGCGCCTCCCCGGTGAGGTGTTCCGGTCATGTCCCACCGGGAGGAGACCCCGAGGAAGACCCAGGACACGCTGGAGAGACTATGTCACCCAGCTTGCCTGGGAACGACTCGGGATCCCCGGGGAGAGCTGGAAGAAGTAGCTAGGGAGAGGGAAGCCTGGGCTTCCCTGCTAAAGCTGTTGCCCCCGCGACCCGGCCCCGGATAAGCGGTAGATAATGGATGGATGGATGGATGAAAAATACCGTTCCAGAGTAAGCTGCATCCCAAGTTGGACTTTGTGTTCACTGTTAAATAAAAAAAGGGCATTTTTCCAGTGTATGTGGAGTTATATGTGAGGTTCACAAATTATGACAATAAACATAACAGTCGTTTGTGAGACTTTTTTCAAATGTGGGTCAAATATGGCTCATGAAAGATGTGGCGTAGTTGAGGTTGAATTCAGGCTGATATCAGGAACCTGTTCAGGCCGGAGTCGGGCCAGATGCGGCTGAGATCTGGTCCGAATGCGGCCCACATCATGGATGCCAGACGTGGGCCACTGCAGGCCCGTCATTCATTGACGTATGTGGGCCAAGTGTACGTGCCATGTCTGGGCCAGACCAATTTTGCTGATGGGTCTTGATGCAAACTACAAATTGTGGGCGTCACCTCGTCAATCAGAATTTAATTTGATTTACTGTGTTAACATATGCAGGGCGGTGAGAAGTCATAAATCCGACCGTGATTTTGCGTGTACGTTGAATTTGCGCGCAAAGTAGGCACATTTCGACGTACCGATTAGTGATGAGGCCAAATAAGAGAGCGCCTTCCTCCCGGTCTTATGCGCCCCCCCCACTCGCCTCCCGATGGAAATTCCTCACTCACTCTCACACAGGGCCAGAGAGACTGAACCCCCATACTGTGACTTTGTTTCTGCTGCCTTGTGCCAAATTCCTGCCCCCCCTACCCCCACCCAAAAAAAATCACGACTTAACTTGTGCTGCAATTGATTACGTTCCACAACGGTTACTTACAGTTTTACACGATATTTTGCAGTATTAAGAGATGATGGTTAACAAAGGGAGTTGCTAATGAAGAGTCAAGGTTTAAAAAAAAAAAACTAAAAACGGTGTGCGTGTGCGTGTGTGTGTGTGTGTAGCGCTAGGACAAAACACTTTTCGAAACCATTTTTTTACAGGCCCTAATTTTCTTGCCACCCGAAAAATAAATAAATACTGTACAATAATAGACAATCATATGGTTCATTCCGATTCCCAATCGAGGTCGGCTGTGATGTTCTGAATTCGTCCTCGTTGGATCAACCCCAGAATGGGTGTCGTGTCGCTTCTATTGGCATCACCATGGTTACAGCATGAGGTGACATGAAAGCAAAGCACTACAGGGAAGAAGTCACCAAAAGCCACACTCACGCTACACTTGTGCAACAAAGGCTGTTTATTACCACTGTCACGTTGTTTCGTCTACATATTTCTATTCGGACCACCGATGGAGTATTTACAAAGCACGTGTCGTATTTAGTCATGCTGGCGAACATGCTGCAAAAAGCCCAGTCTTCAAGAACAAAAAAAAGTAATAAAAAACATGACATACCAGTTTTCTTTAAAGGGTGTCCTCATTGTTCATATTTTTTTGGGTTAAATATTCATTCATTCATTCATCTTCCATACCGCTTGATCCTCACTAGGGTCGCGGGGGGTGCTGGAGCCCATCCCAGCCGTCTCCGGGCAGTAGGCGGGGGACACCCTGAATCGGTTGCCAGCCAATCACAGGGCACACAGAAACGAACAACCATCCACGCTCACACTCACACCTAGGGACAATTTAGAGCGTCCAATCAGCCTACCATGCATGTTTTTGGAATGTGGGAGGAAACCGGAGTACCCGGAGAAAACCCACGCAGGCCCAGGGAGAACATGCAAACTCCACACAGGGAGGCCGGAGCTGGAATCGAACCCGGTACCTCTGCACTGTGAAGCCGACGTGCTAACCACTGGACTACCATATTGAAAAACTTATATTAGGACCCAAAATTTGATCAACGGTTGCATTGTCGCAGCATCTTAACCGGGAAAAAAAAAAGGCAAAGCTCTCAGTTTGGGGTGAGCCTCGAAAAGAAGTCAAAGTACAGTTTGTTCTTTCCATTTGCAAATAGAACCCCAAAAAAAAGAGACTTTTTATTTGTTTATTTGTTTTCTCATCTCACACAAAGATGAATACAAGCGAAGGGAATGAGTTTCGTCCGCAAGGGTGTTCCGCAAGTGTCGCAGCCGTGCCCCCTTGCGCAGCTTTTGTTTGCAATTCATGCGCCAAAGACAACAACAAGGGAACCGAAGTCTTCGCACTCCTCAAAGAGAGGAGAAAGCAGCGGGGAACTCATTTGTCGGTTAAAAAAAAACAAACAGGGAAGCGTTCACTCAGTCATGCAGCAGCCTCGTCTTCATCGTGATTGATCTGACGGATGCGAGTGTTGGGGGTTTATCCATCCAGCCGGTGTGTCAATGAAAGCTTTTGAAACTTGCCACTGAAGTCGACTTTCTCCGTAAGCCTTTTCGGGAGAAAAAATTCCAACCGCTGACGGTGGGATTACCTTCTGCACAAACACCACAAACATACGGACGGAAAGCGCGGAGGACCCGCGTAAGCCGCAGCATCGACGAGTGCGCGCTTCCGTCGTAGCGACAGTATCAGTCACTGGATTTTGATAAAACGCGGTTTAGCGTCCTGGTGAAATTTCAGGATGATGAATGGGAAATATGCTCGAATCTTTTCAGGTGAACTTCAGTTGAGCTTCTCTGAAGCTCTCATTCATCCATTATTCAAACCACTTATCCTATCCTCACGAGGGCCGCGGGTGTGCTAGAGCCTATCCCAGCCGTCTTCGGGCAGTAGGCGGGGGACACCCTGAACTAGTTGCCAGCCGATCACGGGGCATAGATAGATCAATAACCATCCACGCTCACAATCAGACCTTGGGACAATTTGGCGTTTTCCATTGCCTGTTTTTGGAACGTGGGAGGAAACCGGAGTACCCGGAGAAAACCCACGCAGGCCTGGGGGAGAACATGCAAACTCCACGCAGGAAGGCTGGAGTCGGGATTGAACCCATGACCTCTGCACTGTGAGGTCGACGCGCTAACCACTGGACCAAATCATCCATCCATCCATCCATTTTCTGAACCGCTTAATCCTCACGAGGGCCGCGGGTGTGCTGGAGCCTATCCCAGCCGTCTTCGGGCAGTAGGCGGAGTACATCCTGAACTGGTTGCCAGCCGATCGCAGGGCATAGATAGATCAATAACCATCCGCGCTCACAATCAGACCTTGGGACAATTTGGAGTTTTCCATTGCCTGTTTTTGGAACGTGGGTGGAAACCGGAGTACCCGGAGAAAACCCACGCAGGCCCGGGGGAGAACATGCAAACTCCACGCAGGAAGGCCGGAGTCAGGATTGAACCCTTGACCTCTGTACTGTGAGGTCGACGCGCTAACCACTGGACCACCGGGCTGCCCAAATCATCCATCCATTTTCTGAACCGCTTAATCCTCACTAGGGTCGCGGGGGGTGCTGGAGCCTATCCCAGCTGTCTTCGGGCAGAAGGCGGGGGACACCCTGAACCGGTTGCCAGCCAATCACAGGGCACACAGAGACGAACAACCATTCGCACTCACACTCACACCTAGGGACAATTTAGAGCGTCCAATCAGCCTGCCATGCATGATTTTGGAATGTGGGAGGAAACCGGAGCACCCGCAGAAAACCCACGCAGGCCCGGGGAGAACATGCAAACTCCAATCAATCAATAAATACTGTTGTCATTGTGGTGTTTTTTTGTTGAATAAAATTTGGAATATCAGCGCCAATGTTGATCATTTGGTGTATGAAGGTATCCTAGAGAGCATTTTTTGGGGAGTTTTGTTTTTTTTTTTGGTAATGACTTTATTGATGTTTTGTTTGCTTCAATGAGAAGGAGGAACACAATTCACAATGCAATGTCGGATCATAAAAAAAAGTGCATGCGCTGTACATTGGAAATCAATTACCACGCCAGTTTGAGACCAAAGCATGCTTCACCATCGGAAAACAAAAAAACAACAACAACAACTTTCGAGGTAAAATGGTTTGTCACCTATGCGGCACTCATCTCAAAGCAATTCTGTACATTTTGTTCTCCGGGAAAAGTACAAACATCGAGTCTCATAATTAAACCGTTGGGGGTACGTACGTACCCGACACCTACTGGACCTCGACTTGTGCATCAAGTAAACAAAACGGTGAAAATAAATTGAACAACAACTACAGCACGAACAGATTCGCAAGACTGAGCAGCCGTCGCGTTGCCATTGCACGACTGATTCATTTACATTATATGCAGAGAAAGTTTCAAATCTGCCCAACATGATTGGGAACCATGATTGTCTTTTCAACAAAATTTTTTTGTCCTACTCTCCACAAAAAATAAAATAAATAGAATAAAATTACGCTGTTGTTGTTTGTCCCATCTGCTCGTCATCAGCTATTGCACAACGTGGCGCTCTAAAGCAGCCGCGCCAGCCCGAAGCCCCTCGCCGCACGCTGGCTGTCAAGTCGGACTTTTTAAATCATATTTTGTTTTTCTGACTTTCCCGCCATGCCGAAGGGGAAGATGTATTTTTTTTTAGGCTTGCGGTTTAGCGCTATATCTCCGTAATTGAGTACTACGTAGCTCTCCGGATTTGCACGTTTTCTGAAAATTATCTGAAAAGTATAGTCAAAACCTCGGTTTTCGAACGTCTCTGCTCCCGACCAAATCGGATTTCGACCAAAAAAATTCCAGGTTTTTGTATGCCTCGGATTACGATCGAAAATCGGTTCTCGACCAAACTGAGCGTACTTGAATGCGCCACTCGACTCCTCTCGCCTTCCTTCCGCGAAGAAGTGACGCTTCCTGGTGTAGCGTTCCATTGTGAGCAGACCTGTTCAATAAAGATTTTTTTTCTTTAAAAGTTTGTGGTGTTGTTTTTCGAACAAATCGCTTTTCGAACGGCCTTCTGGAACGGACGATGGTCGAAAACCGAGGTCTGACTGTATTTGTAAATGTGGAATTGAATCATTTTTTTGGTCAACGAAACCGGCGAAACAGAATATGCTGTAATCAGCAAACTGGAATTTGGTGGCTCCATCATCCATTGATCCATTTTCGATCCAAGTTTGAGTTCACATTGAAACCGGACGCTCTCCGATCTAAATTGAAGACGAGATGCTTTATGCATCCTGATCAACCCAAAAGAATCAAATTCATCTTTGTGGTCCACAATCCACTCTCACACCCACCAAATTGGCTTGAGCGGAATTAACCGCCCCCACAAAAAAAAATTGTGGGAACCTTCCTAACATCTTTGGTCAGCTTATGTGATTATCTCGTCGTCATCGATCCCATCCGTCCACTGTACACAAAATTAATCCACACGATCATTCATACATTGACGCAACCACAAGTGCGCCCCCCCCCCGACCCCCCAATTTGGCATGTCTTACCTCTCAGCATTTTTCTCTCATTGATTAGGATTGTCATTCAAATGTCAGTCAGTTCACCGATGCAACTCATTGTCCTTCCTGCCCCCCCATAGCACAATTGATCATTTTTCTGCTGCAGGAGATGTTGTCCATTTGATGGGGGGGGGGGCCTGGAGGACTTAAATCGCGTGTGCTTCTCCACTGCAAATGTCTTCAGCGGCTCAACTTTGAAATCCATCCATCCATCCCTTCCGAGCCTCTCTCTCTCTCTCTCTCTTTTTTTCTCCCCCCCCCCCCCCCCCCCCCAGGCCCCCCTGCAGCCTCAATCCTGCCCACTCATCTGGTGCCAATGTTCTTGTATTGGCACAGCAGCAGGTTCTTAAAAGTCTTTTTGAACGTGGCATTGCAAAGGGCGTAGCAAGCCGGGTTGATGGTGGAGTTGACGTAGCACAGCCAGTAGCCGATGGCCCACACGGTGTCGGGAACGCACGACTGGCAGAAGGTGGAGATCAAAACCATCACATTATACGGCGTCCAAGTAATGATGAAAGCCAGCAGGATGGCAAAGATGGTCTTGGTCACCTAACGGGAGAGCAAAAAAAAATAATAATAATGACATAGAATGTAGAGCGAAGAGCAAAGGAGGCTTTCAATCATTTCGACTTCCCAGGCGACCGCTGTTGTTTTCGTTTAATAGGCGCGAGGAAAGACCCGAGAAAGTTTTGTTCATTCCGGCGGATGCTATCAGAAGCGCCTTTTTTTTTTTTTAAACAGAGTACCACCTAAAACTTTAACAATACTTTTAATAAGACCCAAAGTAAAAAAAAAAAAAAAAGTGTCTTTAAACCTTCCCGTTAGCCACCGCATTGCGACCCATATAAGAAAATATTTTTTTTAAGAACGGATGACATGTTTTGTTTTCTTTTTTAAGTGAAGGAGTTGACTCAGTTCTTTTACCAGAGTATCATAGTTGTTTTTTTATGTTTGTTCATTCATTCATTCATTCATTCATCTTCCGTACCGCTTGATCCTCACTAGGGTCGCGGGGGGTGCTGGAGCCCATCCCAGCTGTCTCCGGGCAGTAGGCGGGGGACACCCTGAATCGGTTGCCAGCCAATCGCAGGGCACACAGAGACGAACAACCATCCACGCTCACACTCACACCTAGGGACAATTCAGAGTGTTCAATCAGCCTGCCATGCATGTTTTTGGAATGTGGGAGGAAACCGGAGCACCCGGAGAAAACCCACGCAGGCCCGGGGAGAACATGCAAACTCCACACAGGGAGGCCGGAGCTGGAATCGAACCCGGTACCTCTGCACTGTGAAGCCGACGTGCTAACCACTGGACTACCGGGCCGCCCCTATTTACATATCATCGTGTGCATATTGATGAAGGTCCAATTCTTCAGCCTATGTAGAGGAGAGGCCATCGTCTTCATAGTCCCAACAAGGTGGTCCCTGAAAGCCTTATAAAGTTTTGACCCTCATCCGTCTCTTAAGGCCTTTCCTAGCCGTCCGAAAAGGTGTTGCGATCGGACTCCAGATGCGAAGTCTCTTTCTAAGGAAGAAAATGGCTGGACGGTTCAAAGAAAAAAATTCAATGTTAAATCACAACCTCATAATTTTTGTTTTAGTACGAGAACTTGTTCCTCTCCCTGCAACGAGAACTGCCTTTTCACGTCTGCAAATCCGACGACCTCTCCGATTGAGTCAGACATTTCTCCGGCAAGCCATAAGCTTGTAATTGAACCGTCTTCTTCCGTGCGCATTTTGATTCAATGATATCTCTCATTATTTTTCTCATTAAGTGCTTGTCCCGATTTTTCATTTTTCCCTTGACAATGGCCTCCGGCCAACGGTGCGCTCGCAAAATATGAGCGTTATTACTTGTGTGCCGGTAGCGTGAATACTCAAAGCCTGCGATCATTTTGCTAGCGTCTCCCCTTTGATGACACACGGCTGGAAAATATTTTACCTCAGCGGTGTTCAGTGCTATTTCAAATGCCAAAATTTAAAATGTCATTTAAGTCGCGCCCCCCCCTCTCAAAAAAAAAAATCATGTGCGGCCCGGTAGTCCAGTGGTTAGCACGTCGGCTTCACAGTGCAGAGGTACCGGGTTCGATTCCAGCTCCGGCCTCCCTGTGTGGAGTTTGCATGTTCTCCCCGGGCCTGCGTGGGTTTTCTCCGGGTGCTCCGGTTTCCTCCCACATTCCAAAAACATGTGTGGCAGGCTGATTGAACACTCTAAAATTGTCCCTAGGTGTGAGCGTGAGTGCGAATGGTTGTTCGTTTCTGTGTGCCCTGCGATTGGCTGGCAACCGATTCAGGGTGTCCCCCGCCTACTGCCCGAAGACGGCTGGGATAGGCTCCAGCACCCCCCGCGACCCTAGTGAGGATCAAGCGGCTCGGAAGATGAATGAATGAATGAATGATGGGGAGAACACGACCCGGTGGTCCAGTGGATAGCGCGTCAACCTCACAATGCAGAGGTACCGGGTTCAATTTCAGCTCCGGCCTCCCTGTGTGGAGTTTGCATGTTCTCCCCGGGCCCGCGTGGGTTTTCTCCGGGTGCTCCGGTTTCCTCCCACATTCCAAAAATATGCATGGCAGGCTGATTGAACACTCTAAATTGTCCCGAGGTGTGAATACGAGCGCGGATGGTTGTTTGTCTCTGTGTGCCCTGCGATTGGCTGGCAACCGATTCAGGGTGTCCCCCGCCTACTGCCCGAAGACAGCTGGGATAGGCTCCAGCACCCCCCGCGACCCTAGTGAGGATCAAGCGGCTCGGAAGATGAATGAATGAATGAATGAATATATACATGTACTTTTTTTTCCCTGGCGGCCATTTGTCGTTTTCGCTTCACTTGGCTCCGAGCGATGCTGGCAAACTTCCTGGCGACCGTCCTGGGGCGGCTGATTGGGATGGAATGCCTCTCGGCTCCCTCCACGGGCGGAACGATCTCGATCGCCGTGATGCATTCGTCCCCCGCCTGCTTGGTTACGATCTTTATCTTGGACCACCTTGAGCTGGCATTGATTTTGGATATGGAAGGATTTGTCAGACTTGCCGGAACTGGGTTGGAATTAGTCGCGGCCTGGCAAGAAAAATAAATAAATGAATAAACTAAACACACAAACAAAGAACTAAATCCAAATGTTTCTCTTCGGGTTTCTCATTCTCACTTACCTCGGGTATCACATCATGAATGGCCTTTGGTTCTGTTGCGGGTATAAAAGCTGTGGACGAATCATTGGAGCTCTCCTTTTCCTCCTAAATGTGAGAGACGGACAGATAGCCAGCGAGCTCGACGGACGGATTTCGTTGCTGGGTGTGGGGAAATAATCCTCGTAAGAAAGAGTGACACAACTGTGCTATTTTGTCACAAAATGTAGCGACATTAATTTATAAACACTTGACAGCAAAAGTCAGAATGAAAGTTCCATCCGTAACCGCCTGGTGAATACACAAATGCAATGATCGGCAAATCGTGTGAGTTTTGCTCCACTTTTCTTTCCGTGTCAGGGTCTGAATTATGTAACGTCACCGTAATCATCTTCAAGCAGAGACTCCTTGAAAGAAATATTTTCTTCTAGTTTTGCCTCTCAATGGATTCCAGAGAGATCCAGGAACAACGGCCTCCCTGCCCCAGAATCCGGAAAATCCGATTTGCTTGTCAGCTGCAGGTCCATTGAAAAATGTTCTAGCTTACTACAAAACTTCCATCCATCCATCCATCCATCATCTACCATTTAGGGGCCGGGTCGCGGGGGCAACAGCTTTAGACCGCCCTCTCCCTAGCTACTTCGTCCAGCTCTCCCCGGGGGATCCCGAGGCGTTCCCAGGCCAGCTGGGTGACATAGTCTCTCCAGCGTGTCCTGGGTCTTCCTCGGGGTCTCCTCCCGGTGGGACATGCCCGGAACACGTCACCAGGGAGGCACTCAGGAGGCATCCGAATCAGATGCCCAAGCCACCTCATCTGGCTGCTCTCGATGTGGAGGAGAAGCGGTTTGACTTTGAGCCCCTCCCGGATGACCGAGCTTCTCACCTTATCTCTAAGGGAGAGCCCGGACACCCTGCGGAGAAAACTCATTTCGGCCGCTTGTAACCGGGATCTCGTTCTTTCGGTCACGACCCATAGCTCGTGACCATAGGTGAGGGTTGGAACGTAGATCGACCGGTAAATTGAGAGCTTCGCCCTTTGGCTCAGCTCCTTCTTCACCACGACAGACCGATACAACGTCCGGTAGTGTAGTGATGAAATGTCACTACAAAATTTTATGTCCTGAAATAATTTGGGTCAAAATACCACTCGATGGTATGTTTTGTTGGAATGTAAAGGCCCTTTAAGTAGTCGTCTCTAAAAGTGGACCTATGTGCTGTAAAAATATCCATCCGTTTTCTCACCCGGGTTGTGGGTCTTCGGGCAGCAGGCTGCGGACTCCCTGAACTGGTCGCCAGACAATCCCAGGGCACACAGAGACAAACAAACATTCGCGCTCACAATCACACCTAAGGACAACTTAGAGTGTTCTGTTGACCTGCCACATATTTTTTTTGGAAAGTCGGAGGAAACCGGAGTACCCGGAGAAAACCTGCGCAAACATCCTGTTACTGACTCCTCACTCCAATTCATCATCAGGGTGGATCCTTCGAACTCAGGAGTTGAGGCCGTCCTTTTCCCAAAGACGTTTGAAGGACCAAAAAGGTACACCCCTGTGCTTTCTTCTCCAGGAAACTGTCCTCCGCGGAAAAAAAAGCAAACACGAGAGCTGCTGGCAGGTGTCTGAGCTCCCATTCCTGGTACTCAGTGACCACCAAAAAACCTCATCTATCCGCCGGCTGCTAAACACCTTCACCCCTGTGAAGACCGTTGGGCTCTTTTCTTGAGGTGGTTGAATTTCTCTCTCCATCTAATATTGTCCGGGCACCCGAAACATAAAAACAGATGCACTCTCCCATGATTCCCCCCCAGGAGAAGCAGGACCCCGAGGCCAACCGGCCACAGTCCGTAGCGCAATCCGGTGCCATATATGCTCATATATCCCCAAAGCGCACGCGACTTAAAGTAGCCTGTAGATGAGCCGCGCACACGCCACTAGCGATGACTTTACACAGTGGCCAAGTTTCATTTCTCCCATGTCAGATGAAAAGATCAAATGAAATATTGGCAAAAACGTCAATGGCGTCCAAACGTTTGTAAGCTAATGTGGACAAAGACGGACAAACCTGTGTCGTGAGCGCCGGACTGGGTTGGGCCATTGGCTGCGGTCCGTCTGGTTTGGCTGCCCCCACCCTGCCGTTCTTCACAGCCTCATCAACGGTGGTGGTCGAGGCCAAACTGAGCTTGGGAGTCATGTGGGCGCTGCTCTGAGGACTGGTTTCGTTGTTGTTGTTCTGTTTTAGCACGTGGCTCTTCATCATGCTGGGTGGTCTGGAAAAGATGACGTTGGATGAATAATCGTAGACCGACATTCTTATATTTTTCATCAAATTAAAATTTTTTACTTTGAGCCTTTCTTCTCCTTCTTGTCGGGTTTATGTTTGGAGATTCTGCTCCTGGATGCCAGTGAAATGTGAATGTACAGCACGGTCATGATTATGACCGGGAGATAGAATGCCGCTATAGCTGTGCCAAACGTCACCGCGGGGTTCGAGAAGAACTGAAAAATAGACACAAAGACAGTGTTCAGCTTGTGGATACATAATAAACGTTCTTTTTTTTTTTTTTTTCCCTCGAAAAGGTTCATAGTCAAATAGCCGTCACAGCTCAATGGAGTGCTCCAGAACTGACATCTATTACAAAATATTGCGTACAACCGATGTGGTTTGCTCAATTGACACAATATGATAGCCGGTGACTTCAATGTGACCGGAACAACTGCTTTTAATTTGTCCATGGAAAGTGAGTGTCTGTGTTCAACTTAACACTCTGTTGTTCTTAGCTAGCAACGTTCCGCTTCTGGTTGCTAGCTAGATGCTAAATTGAACCCCACAAGGTATTCCTTTGATATCTTGTTTGGAGGCTACAATTTCTTAGGTTGACTTCAACACTTCTCTCCCATATTTGGTCACTTACACGAAGTTCAGTAAGATGGCATTGATGAGAGAGCCAGCTATTACTCTTGGACAAATTCAAGCTAATAGATTACAATAGCGTTACCTTGAAATGAATGGTTGCAACCAGCTATGAACGTACGTGTGTTCACAATTGGTAGAAAATTTACAATTTCCCCAGTGTGGGACGAATAAAGGATATCTTCTTGAAATGTTCTCCAGACTCTCTGCCAATGCAGCTAGCTAAGTAGCATGGCTAACATCATTTTATTTCCCCATGACCCCGACTTCACAAAGTGGAGAAAAGCAAAGAAGTTGCGACTCATTTTCGGGGAAATAAGTACCTTTACCATTGTACCAGTGATACAGTTTGATATTTTTTGAGAAAAATTCCATTGCTCATTTTCTTTCTACATTTACAAATTTTGCTAAATTTTCATTTTGCCGATTTTGTTCGAGGAAATTTCATAGACTCCACCCCCCCAAGTCCCAAAATGTTTTTTGAGTGTACCTGAATGTAACACTCTCCAGGTGGTACTGTCCTCTGCCCAACGATGAACTGCCAGAACAAGATGGCGGGGGCCCAAAGGATGAAGGATAAGATCCAGGCAGCTGCAATCATCAAGCCCGCCATCTTTGTGGTCCTTCTTGCCGGGTACGTCAGGGGCTTGGTCACGCAGAAGTAGCGATCAAAACTGATAATCAGCAAGTTCATCACTGATGCGTTGGACACCACGTAATCTAAAGCGAGCCACAAGTCGCAGACCACGGGTCCGAGGGGCCAGTATCCAACGATGATGTAAACAGTGTATAAATTCATACTGAACGCACCGATGATCAGGTCGGCGCATGCCAACGAGAACAAGAAATAGTTATTGACAGTTTGCAAGTGGCGGTTGACTTTGATGGACAGCATGACTAAAATGTTCCCCGTGACGGTCACGAGACTCAGCGAGCCAGTGACCAGGGCGATGAAAAACATCTCCACCGCCTTGTACGAACTTGCGGCTCCCGAGCCGTCGTCCGTCGGCGAGCAGAACGTGGAATCGTTTGTAGACGCGTTGCATGTCGTGTTGGCGAACGGGTCGCTGGACTTGTTGAATGAAGATCCTGGAGGAGAGCGGCAAGAGAAGAAGCCAATAACGTCATTTTGAATAGAAAGACCGCAACACATGTTTTTTTCCAAGAAAATATGGAAATCAACCAAATCCCTGGCGAATAGGAAAATACTTATTTGGTGTCAAAGAACTATTGCGAAGTGATACTGTACATCGGGACGGCGAGGCATTTTTTTCAATTTTAAAGCTACTCACTAAAGATTATTTTATTTTTCATTTAATTAATTAATCAGATTTTTTTTTCAATCGAAATTTCCATCCTTTTATGATACAAAACAAGGGCTTTATTCAAAGTTGTCATTGAAGAAAATGTACAAACATACTGTATATTATGATTCAGTGGCTGCTTTGGCCTGTAACGTGAAGTATTCATGAGAAGGGGGAAGGAACGCTATAATTACCTTTTTTGGGGGGGGTTGGCAGTTATTTGTTTTGTTTGTTTGTTTGTTTATTGAACATAAAACATATACAGTAATAATTTGACAGAAAATAAGGTAGATAAAAAAGTAAAAAGAAAGAAATCAGTCTTCATTCAACAGTTATTATGTTCAAGGGAGTAGGATGAAGTCAAAAACTTATCTAGTCCTACCCCGTTATGTGTTTATATCTACTAAATCATTTTTATATCAATCCGAAAAGAAAAAAGTAAGAAGAATTCTCAAATTAACGCCATTGATCGACATATGCTGATCACATACTTTTTCAAGGAAAACAGCCAATAGGAGCTCGAATAGCTAGCTAGCTAGCTAGCTAGCAAGATAGCTAGATTGACCGACCGATCGATCGATGGACGTTAGTGACACGCACAACGGGACATAAGCAATGAAGACTCGCGCAATATCTAATCGTGAAAATAGTAAAGAGCTTTGCTAACATGTGCAAAGGGTCACCGGACGTTGACTCAATTGGTTTTTGCGGCATTTATGAATCGCGGTGTGATGGCCGAGGTTATGCTTCAGCTAAAAGCAACATCGACAAGGAAAGCTCAAATAAACGTGCGCACGGCTGACATTAAAAGCCCCACTGTACAAGAAATCTACTCACCCACTTGGTGCTTTGAAGTAAAGCAAGTCGCAATGCACAGCGTTAACTTTTTTCTTTTTTCGTCTGGAACATGCTGAGTCAAGATATTCCAAGCAATTTAACAACGGGGCTGGTTTTCCATGATAACATTCAGTGACTGCTTTAAAAGTGCCGAACAAACTCAGCTGGAGGGGGCAAGCAGAGGCCAATGTTGGTAGAGGAAGCTTGCTGACTATTCTTATGAATATCGACTTACTTTTTTCCCACCCTCATTATATTTGTTAATATTCCGTAGAATGATTCAGTAGTGCATACAGGCATAACGTACTGGTTTCTTTGTTTTTGTTAATGTTTGTCCAACTGTCGTTTTCGGTGAGGCTTTCCCGAAGTAACATTGATTGCGGAAATAATTACCGTATTGTATTTACATTTTTTTGGGGTGAGCATGTGAGTTTTATGTGTAAAACTTTTACACATTTGACAATTGCAGCTTCGACTCACAGATTAGGTGCAAGAGAGTCTCAGAGACGAATAAAATTGTATTCGTATGAAAGCTTTTGTCAGCAATTCCTCCACCTCCGCGAGAAGAAAGAAAGTCATGCATGCATTATCTTTACTGTGCAAAGTCGCCGGGAACAAAACAAAACCCCCAAAAACATCTCCAACTCTCTAAAAGTCAAACTGACTGTCCAACTTTGGTATGCAAATGATGCAGTCAGCAATTTGCTGAATGCTTCCAATTACCGCTCAGCAAAGTTCACCACTGTATTGCATCACATGTCGCTCTGACGTGTTTTTCCCTCCCCCGTTGATTTGTTCTTTGCCTCACAAAGAACAGACTCTTTTTTTCTCTCTCTCTCTCTCTCTCTCCCTCGTGCTATAGTTGTCAATCACTTCCTTTCATTCATATTCCCAACAGCATCCCGCAGCATTCACACCCAATTTGGAAGAGAATTTTAATACAGCGGATACAGTATTCATTTTCATTCATCTTCCGTACCGCTTGATCCTCACTAGGGTCGCGGGGGTGCTGGAGCCCATCCCAGCCGTCTCCGGGCAGTAGGCGGGGGACACCCTGAATCGGTTGCCAGCCAATCGCAGGGCACACATAGATGAACAACCATTCGCACTCACACTCACACCTAGGGACAATTTAGACTGTTCAATCAGCCTGCCATGCATATTTTTGGAATGTGGGAGGAAACCGGAGCACCCGGAGAAAACCCACGCAGGCCCGGGGAGAACATGCAAACTCCACACAGGGAGGCCGGAGCTGGAATCGAACCCGGTACCTCTGCACTGTGAAGCCGACGTGCTAACCACTGGACTACCGGGCCGCCCCTGCGGATACAGTAGTTGGATGCAATTCAACCATAAATGATCAACGCGAACAAATGAAGATACTGTGAGGCTACTGACAACTTCCCAGAGCTTTAAATACGCACCCAAGCATTCCCATCGTGTCTGGCGTGTTTAAAGATGATCGATAAGTATAACGGTTTCTGTATTGAATTCACAGGGTCTGTGTTATTTTTTTTTTTTGCATATGTAAACAGCACGTGTGGAACAGCTGGCATCAATTCAACACTGACGAATAATGAAATAGATGAAAGAACGGATCTTAAATGCCGGTTAAAAAGAAGGTCAGCGAAAAAAGTCGTCCGACTTCCCCATCCGAATCATTTTTACAGCCTGCGAAGTCAATGTCAGTTGACAGCACGCCACGTTTTGGTTTTTGAGTTCCAGTCCATTAAGAAAAGGTCATTTGTGAGACGTTGAAGCCCTTTTTTTTAAAAGATTAAGATATCCTTTATTTGACCCGCAATGGGGAAATCAGAATTCAGAAAGGAAAACGCTGGGTAGGGAGAGGGGAAAAAAAACCCACGTTCGAACTATCTTCTTCTGAGGCTAATTTAAGTCCAGGATAAAAAAAGACCCTAGCACATAAATAAGCAAATGATTCCATGCGTATTTCCATCCAGAGGAAAGGCCAAATAGCGTTGTTTCTTTTTGGAGTGACGGCCACCAACAATTTCAGACAGCCTTGAATCCGTGGTCCGTATCTCTTCACTGGCCCCGATCAGCCAGAATCACAAAATTATTTCCGCAGCACGGATTCCAACTTCTCCATGTTGTTGTCGATCGCGCGGAGTCGCTCCAAAACCGATTGCGGTTGAGCTCAGTCACCGCTTGAGTCCGAGTGTTGGACATTCGCGCCAAGCCATCCAGAATGACCGGCAGCTTCTTCACTTCCAATAGAGCCGCTCCCGTCGGTTGAATTTTGCGATAGAACAGAAAGCCAAAAGGCCAATAATGTCGAAGTCTTCCGCATCCTCCACGGACAGTACTGGCAGGCACACCGGTCTCCACTTTCTCCATGGATCCAGGGCGTATCCGGGCAGCTAGTGTCCCTGGAGGGTGAGCAGGCTCCCCACTGCCTGCTCTTTTCGTCGAAAAAAAAAATTGGCGATTACATCGAGAGACCAGCCAACTAATTCCATGGTTAGTTCTTCAGATGAAAAATACGGTAGGAGGCTAGGAAAAAAGTTAGACAAAGACAGCACAAAGACAGTTCTACACGGCAGTCATCGAATCAATCCTGTGTTCTTCCATCACGGTTTGGTTTGGGGCCGCCACAAAAAAGGACAAATCCGACTTCAACGGACAGTTAGGACGGCAGAAAAAATCGTTGGCACCGCCCGACCCACTCTTGAGGACTTGCACACTGCAAGAATCAAGACAAGGGCACGGAAAATCCTCCCGGATCCCCCGCACCCTGCCCACCACCTTTTCCAGCCACTCCCCTCAGGCAGACGCTACAGATCCATGCGCACCAAATCCAGTAGACACTTAAACAGTTTGCATCGGATACTGAAAAAAAATTGCTGGAAATCTTCCCTCAAGTGAAAAAATATTCCTCAAGCCATCTCTGATTAAAAATGATTCAATGAATGCACATAAAAATAAATGAAAATTGTTCCAAAATAAATGTTTTAAAACCAAAACAAACAAAAAACATTAAAAATAAAGATTACATCCAAATGTATTCAATCAAAAAGCTCCAACAATGTAGGAGTAATTTGACTTCTTCATGTGCCACGAGACATACTTTAAGCTTTTACTTTGAAATTCACTGACATTGTGGCGCATTTACATTTTTGTGCGAACGCAAAACGCAAAATTTACATTTTTGAGCGGAACACAAAATCCAAATTGCATTCACGTTAAGAACAGAATGCACCATGAATCATATTATTGTAATCTCCAATCGGAAACCGTAATGAGCATCGCCATTCCGCATCGGATTTGAACTCATAAAAAGACTGTGCGGCTCCGACACCACAGGAAAGCTTTATTTTTTTTTTTTTCCTGAGCCCCAAAACACTTATCGATACTGAAATATATCATTTTCTCTCTGCAAGAATATCCATGGCGAGATCATGCAGAGAAAAGAAAATACGAGGCGGGGATGGGAACGCCACACTGTTACATATTAATCATGATAAATCTCAGTTCATTTTATCTGCGGGCATCTCGGTTTCACATTTCACACATTTCTGGTTTTTGTTGCTGTTGTTGTTTTTTTTAAGCTAGGTGCAATTCCTACTTTGAAGACAAATCAGAATCAGAATTTTTAACGTATGGACTTTTCAGAAACGGTCATCATCAAGGAGGGTCAGATTTTTAGCCTGCGGCCTCTCTCTCGATAAAACACAGAGGCACAAATACTCCGTCCCCCCGTGCCCCCCCCCCCCCCAGCCTCTGCTCCACTCCAGCAGAGCACATCATAGCATCACCAATCCATATTTCACAGTGTGACGCCAGCGCTGCCCTGAGTGGCTCGCGTGCAAATGGTTTAATATTATTTGATCTTCTCATGAGGTTTCTCTCCCATACTATCATCAGCTCCCTCGATGTTACTTGGACATATTTTCGTCTTCGGCCACAGAATTAAAAGGGTTATTTGATTAGGTAAAAACAAAAAGTATCACTGCGATTGGCTGGCAAACCAATTCGGGTGCCCCCCGCCTACTGCCCGAAGACAGCTGGGATAGGCTCCAGGTCCTCCGCGACCCTAATGAGGATCAAGCGGTTCGGAAGATGAATAAAAAAAAAAAAAAGTATCAATGACATTCGACTCAGCATGACTTAATTTGTTCTTGATTTTACTGTTTGGTGCTTTCTACCGCCTTTCTTACCGATTTGTCTTACTGTTTATTGTGCATGTTAAATTGCTACATGTACAGCACTTTGTATGCAGCGATGGCTGTTTGAAAGTGCTCGAGAAATACTCTTGACTTGACTTGACAGTGGGACACCTGACGTTGAATACTTTCCCGTAGAAAATGAATCAAAAGGCAATCAAATGAATCCGTTCCGGGGCCAGATGGTCGTCACCAATTTTCCATCATCCGTCCCTTTAAAGCAGGCATGTCCAAAGTCCGGCCCGCGGGCCAAATCCGGCCCGCGGTCGAATTTCATCCGGCCCTCGGCCCCTGTCATAAAATCAGTGCCGTCTGGCCCGCAGGTTGGGCGCAATGGAGCACGTGTTGCATTGACTGAGGTCTCGTAGACTGGTGAGTGATGTTTCATAGAGTACTGCTTCCCTCTAGTGGCTAAATGAGTAATAGCATTTAGACACTAGAGGGCATCACTCACGAGTTAACAAGACATCACCCCGTGTTTATATTGACTGATATGTCATATTTCAAATGATCCTTGCAGTTGTGGATATGTGTTTTGCTTGTTCATTTCCCTGTTGTTCGAGTCAAAGGTTTTGTGACTATTGAAAAGTCATGGTGATACATTTTATGTTTCAAATCAATCAATTTGCACTCAGGAGACTTCCGTTTAAGAAAAAGTCAAGTGAATAAGCAGTTGCATGTGATATACCCGTTTCAAATGAACCAAAAGAAATTCTTAAGATTGTTGAAATTAAAATAAAAATGGAAATGTGAAACAGACTGGCTTACTAAAATTTGTTGAACAATATTGTTGTTCAATGTAAAGAATGTCAGCCAAGGTCGGCCCCCCGACATTTTACCACATAAAATCTGGCCCCCTTGGCAAAAAGTTTGGACACCCCTGCTTTAAAGTCACATTCAATATTCCACCATACATCGACTTGTACGTCTTGTGACACCAATTACACACGTTTACGGAAAATCGACTTTTGAAGTGCTTGCGCACAAACAGTTGGGTCTCCCGGGTTCCTGCCCGCCCTCAAGTGTTCCGAGTTACTGAAAAGGGAAGGCTTTGAAGATTTTGGTGATCTTGGAGGAAATGAACTGCCGTGTCCGTGTTCACATACGTTTGTGTGTGTGGGTGTGGGTGTGGGCGTGCTTAAATCGGAGATCAAATTTGCTACAGTGAAAAAACCCCTGTTGTGAAATTTTTTTTTGCTGCAAACGTGATTTCGTTGTAGAGGAGATTCACTGTATTTCTACTTTGGCCAACGTCTTTGTTTTTTTTTCCTGAGGCCGTGAGTACTTTTGCCACCGTCAGAGACGGACGGCGCCGACAAACCTTGTGCAGTGCAGTAGCAATTAAAGCTTACAGACGATGACCATTTTCTGCATGCGGCAAGACGAGTCGGTTGTTATTAATTAAATTAATGATGGGCACGGCAATGAATAAAACAGCAGCGGTGTAAGCATAATTTCTGCCTCTAACTGAACATTCTCGCGCAGCCATCGAGTTCTTCGATAACGTTTTCCAACATCTGCGGCTAACACGTTCCCGCACGGGGACATCCGTGAAGATTACCAAACGACATGAGAGATGGGAGAACAGTGGTCGCCTCAGAAATTAGGTCATCGCAGCATGAAACAAGGGTGGAAGATCACTCCTTAACTACAGGTCGTCAGAGCTGTTGGTGACGCTTTTGCTTTCATGCGATGCACGAAAGCAAACGTGAAGCCGAAGACCGAGTCCTTGCCCTCGTTTTTGATTGTCGGGGTTTGATGGAGCTTTTTTTTTTTTTAATGGAGCAGAACAATGAAGCCTCTGGCGTCATTTTTATCTTGGTCGCCATTCCTGGGGAAACGTTGCCATTGACTGTTGACTGTACATGCGCATAAGGCGATGCTAGCGTAATGCTAACACAAAATTAGAAATGCCATAGATGGGCGACTTAATAGCATCTGTGTAGCTGTGGCGAGGTTATTTCATGAATACAGGGGTCATTTTCAGTATGATTATTTCAGTTTTACTACACGGCCTCTGTGAAGAAACAAAGTCGAAAAGTCATTTGGGACGTTTAGCTTACTTGATTACGCAATACGTAGCCAATTTTTTTTCAGCTCACTGTCATCTTGTGCTCCGAGATCGTCAAAAGGCTTTTCCTTTTTAATTTTGACAACAATTTCAGGTGAACTTCGAACAACCCTTTTGTACGTATCGTTTCACAGCTCAACTCAACTCAAATGTATTTATAGAGTATTTTCAAACAGCCATCGCAGCACACAAAGCGCTGTCTATTGTTTGATGTTTCACAATAAAACATGATTGCAACATTACAGGTGTATGTTGCTCCTGTGATCGGTAAGCCCCTAGTTGAATTCCATCCATCCACCCATTGTCTAATCCGCTGATCCTCACAAGGCTACACGTGGACGAACAACTGTTCACACTCGCCACTGATGTTTTTTGGAATGCGGGAGGAAACCAGAGTACCCGGAAAAAACCCAGGCAGGTACCGGGAGAACATGCAAACTTCACACAGGAAAGCCGGAATTGAAACCTGCTCCTCTTGGTTGTGAGGTGGATGTGCTAACCCAGAGGTGGGCAAACTACGGCCCGCGGGCCAGATCCGGCCCGTTGGTCTTTTTAATCCGGCCCACCAAAGGTTGGCCCACAATTAAGGTTCAATATGAATGGTTGAATTCATTTTATTTGGACTTGTAATAACAGAGATTTCACCGCCAGGTGTCACATTGACTTGAAGTTGCAGAACACGGGGGTGGGGGGGGGGGGATCTTATCGACCACCTTGGACTTCTGTATCACTCTACTTCTACTGGTCTGATCACAACCCATCTGCAGCAATGCACAGGCTAAAAATAGGTCATCAACAACAGTGTTGTCTTTTAAAAAAGTATATTAATACAGTACGTTCATGCTTTTGTTCTGTTGATGTTTGATATGGACCGTCAACAAATGCAGTTTTTTTATGTACAGTACCATAGTTTGTGCTGACCTGGCCCTTCTGTCAAATTTTAAAAGTCAATGCGGCCCCCGAGCCAAAAAGTTTGCCCACCCCTGTGCTAACCGGTCGCCCACCGCCCCGTCGGTTTAATATTACATGACAAACATTTCAAACGTCTTTTGGGAGGGAAGCTCGCGGCTGAGAGTCCCGACATTTATTGCAACGACGAAAGACGATTTGTGAGTGTTTTGAGTTGCCAGCGTGGCACGGAAGAAATTAAACTCGCATCTTAAGGCACCGCTGTATTTACTCGCATGATCCTGATTAAGTTCTTTTCATTTTTCTCTATTTTCCTCCCCGTGTCCGCTGAACATTTCATGAGCCTCTCCTATATATAAACAACATAAGCTCATTTTGAAATATTTATCATTAATTCGCAGCACGCCTCCCCATGCCTTGTTGACTTGTTTGTTGGCGCCTTTGCTATTTATTCGTTCCGTTTGCCAATTGACTTTGTTGACGGCTTAAGTGAACGTTACACCCTCTGACATTTTAATCCGCCGCGGCGCCTCGGCTTTCTGCTTGGCCTCACAACCCCAGTGAGCGGAGCTCCAGTATGTTCCCCTCCACAGTTAACAGCAATTTCGTTGAGCTCCTTCAGTGTCTTTGCCCCCATTTTCGTGTTCCCCAGCACATCTCCCACATCTTTGCTTGACTCTGCAAACGGCTACCGATGCCCGGACTTTTAGACATTTAGAGCACGGACCGGGACTTCGGATCTCATGCCCATCCATCCATCCATCCATCATCTACCGCTTATCCGGGGGCCGTGTCGCGGGGGCAACGGCTTTAGCAGGGAAGCCCAGACTTCCCTCTCCCTAGCTACTTCTTCCAGCTCTCCCCGGGGGATCCCGAGTCGTTCCCAGGCCAGCTGGGTGACATAGTCTCTCCAGCGTGTCCTGGGTCTTCCTCTGGGTCTCCTCCCGGTGGGACATGCCCGGAACACCTCACCGGGGAGGCGCTCAGGAGGCATCCGAATCAGATGCCCAAGCCACCTCATCTGGCTCCTCTCGATGTGGAGGAGAAGCGGCTCGATCTCATGCCGCGGAGCATATATCCGAGATGTATTCCTCCGGGTCCTCGTCAAATAGGATGATAATATCGCATTTACTCTCCATTTCTCATGATTGTCACGTGTCAAAACTCAGTCGGCCGTGCTCCCTTCGCAGATTTGTGCACCCGTTTCCCTTCTACTCTGTTTAGGCTTGCAATTTGTGTTCCTTTGTTTCCTCCCTTGCAGCTAAATCGATAATCCTCCACTTCGCCGCACTTGTGTGCTTCCCACCTTGCCCACCGCCCTTTGTACACAGAAGCTTTGCTTAATTTTACAGGAGGTCTGTTAAATCAGGACGAAGAAAATGCGTATTTCCAAGGGATGACATTTTCAACATCTCTAATGCGATTTCCAACATCCGTGAAGTGAAGCGCGATGCGCCAGCTGTTATTTCATTGTGGGAAATGGTTTCAAAATACGTCGCATATTCAATCTTTTAATGTTGTAAATTGAAAAAAGGAAAACGGCGTACTCAATGAAAATGACAGCTGTAACCCGCTGAATTGAAAAAGAATGAGCACACACACCACACACACACACACTCATACTTTACTAGGAATTGATTTTCAACAGGGCGGCCCGATAGTCCAGTGGTTAGCACGTCGGCTTCACAGTGCAGAGGTACCGGGTTCGATTCCAGCTCCGGCCTCCCTGTGTGGAGTTTGCATGTTCTCCCCGGGCCTGCGTGGGTTTTCTCCGGGTACTACGGTTTCCTCCCACATTCCAAAAACATGCGTGGCAGGCTGATTGAACACTCTAAATCAGGTGTCACCAACATTTTTGAGGGTGAGAGCAACTTCATGTGTACCGATTGTGTG
The DNA here is from genome assembly GCF_025434085.1 of Hippocampus zosterae. Lineage (NCBI taxonomy): Eukaryota > Metazoa > Chordata > Actinopteri > Syngnathiformes > Syngnathidae > Hippocampus > Hippocampus zosterae. The sequence goes on along the minus strand of NC_067452.1, from coordinate 38,353,605 downwards.
AAGAGCTACCAAATTGATACACGTCTGAAATAACATATTTGTCCAAAATACCTTCAATAATATGAGGATGGGTTATTTTTAATACTTGATGATTTAAATTGTCAGACTTTGATCGTGTTTCGAAATGTCTCACAGTACTGCCAATGTTTGCATTTTTAAATCATAATTTCTACTAGCAAATCACAATGTCCAGGCACTGGCGGGCTACTCAAGTGGTCTTCACGGGCTACCTGGTGCCCGCGGGCACCATGTTGGTGACCACTACTCTAAATTGTGTGTGAGTGCGAATGGTTGTTCGTCTCTGTGTGCCCTGCGATTGGTTGGCAACCGATTCAGGGTGTCCCCCGCCTACTGCCCGAAGACAGCTGGGATAGGCTCCAGCACCCCCCGCGACCCTAGTGAGGATCAAGCGGTTAGGAAGATGAATGAATGAAGATGAATAATGCAGATGCTTTTTGGAATGTGGGAGGAAGCCGGTGCACCCGTGCAGAAGAAGTTTGCAAGCATGGAAAGAACTTGTAAAGTCCACGCAGAGCCCAGATTCGAACCCTAAATCTCCAAACTATTAGGTGATGACCCCCCTTTCAAGGCACATGTTATATACAAGAGAAAAAATCTCAATGGCATTTAATTGTCTGGCCTCTCACGATACATCAGTGACATCGAGGGATGATCACATTTTGGTTACTGGTAGTAAACAAAAGACTTTTGGACCAATTAAGAGAAAATAAATAATTTTGCTCCAGATTTAAGGCTCAATTTTTGCCTGGCACGAGTCAAGGTGTAAAACTGTTCAGAGGCAGGCGAGACTAACTTTTGGTATTTTGGCAGGCTGGGGAAGTCTTAAAAAAAAAAAAGGTCCCAGCGCAAGAGGTGCAGTGATTGTTCTTGACATGGCAGACGATTAATCTGATTTGTCCTGCGGCAGGTCAAGGCGCACAAAGTACATTTACGGGGAACGACAAGTAAAAATCCACAGGGTGATGATATCAAGTTGACGAGGGTGATCACAGATGTGTGAAAAGGGCACTTGGCCACTGCCATTGCCCAGATCGGACGTGTGCGGGTGTGGCTAACCCTCCCGCCCTGCCCTCCTAAGCGTGCCTTGGCCAGCGGACTGGTTTTAAAAGTATATCATAAAGGAGATAATAATATCTCAACTCAACTGTATTTACAGAGCACTTTCAAAAAGCCATCGCTGCATACAAAGTTCTGTACATGGAGCGATTTAACATGCACAATAAACAGTAAGACAAATCGGTAATAAAGGTGGTAGAAAGCACCAAACAGTAAAATCAAGAACAATATCAATAATAATAATAATCCATTATCCGAGCCGCTTATCCTCACAAGGGTCACGGGCGTGCTGGATCTGACCACGGCCATCTTTGGGTACTAAGTAGGGTACACCCTGAAATGGTTGCCAGGCAATCGCAGGGCACAAATTGGATTGGACTGGATAACAATAAACATTCGCGCCCACAATCACACTTCTGGACGATTTAGAGTCAAGTCAACAAGTCAAGAGTATTTCTCGAGCACTTTCAAACAGCCATCGCTGCATACAAAGTTGTGTACATGGAGCGATTTAACATACACAATAAACAGTAAGACGAATCGGTAATAAAGGCGGTAGAAAGCACCAAGCAGTAAAATCAAGAACAAGTCAAGTCAATAAGTCAAGAGTATTTCTCGAGCACTTTCAAACAGCCATCGCTGCATACAAAGTGCTGGCCATGGAGCGATTTAACATACACAATAAACAGTAAGACAAATCGGTAATAAAGGCGGTAGAAAGCACCAAGCAGTAAAATCAAGAACAAATCTAAGTCATGCTGAGTCGAACGCCAAAGAATACAAGTGAGTTTTGAGGAGGGCTTTAAAGATGGGCAGCGAGTGTTCAATAAACCTACCGCGCATGTTTTTGGAATGTGGGAGAAAAAAACAGAGCACCCGGGAAAAAAAAATCTCACACTGGCACAGGGAGAACATACAAACTGCACACAGGAAGGCCGCAGCCAAGATTCGAAACCAAGGCCTATGCACTGTGAGGCGAAAGTACTACTGTGGCGCCCTAATCGTAACAACAACAAGAAGAAGAATCTTATTTGCAACTGATCTAGTGTGTTCGATGTTCATGCTGCTGTCATAGTTCAGAATGAAATATGATGACATCCGGCACACACGTCAACGGAGCTCAAAATGTCCGCCCCTGTGCTCCAATCAAATTCACCCAAATCACATTAGGTTACCTGCGCCGAGTGTTAGACGTGGTTCCACAAGGCATAAAGTTTAGTCTACAAATTGTCAGATGCGGCGAGCACATGTTTGAGGAAACGCCCTCGATAAGGCAGAACGCTCAATGTGGTGCAGAGAGATCAACCGAAATCCCAAACAAACACATTGAGGTTTGCAGCGGCACAACAATCAGGATCCGCTGGTTTTCAGGCTACAACACTCTCAAACAGCCCCCCCCCACACACACACACCTCCCGCAACAGCTTTTTTTTTCTTCCAAGGTATTTCATTGGGTGTCAATTATGCGACGATTATCCAAGGACCGATGGTCCCTTTCCCTTGCAAATAGTGGCGCCCACTGTTCAACTCAATTTTTTATTAAAGAAAATATTTTCTCCGGGTGCTCCGGTTTCCTCCCACATTCCAAAAAATATGCATGGCAGGCTGATTGAACACTCTAAAATTGTCCCTAGGTGTGAGTGTGAGTGCGAATGGTTGTTCGTTTCTGTGTGCCCTGCGATTGGCTGGCAACCGATTCAGGGTGTCCCCCTGCCTACTGCCCGAAGACGGCTGGGATAGGCTCCAGCACCCCCCGCGACCCTAGTGAGGATCAAGCGGCTTGGAAGATGAATGAATGAATAATTATATTTATGGTAATATATTTCTTGAAATCATGTATTCTACTAAAATATGAATTATAAACATGATGGAATATTTCTTCCATGCCTTAGTTAAATTAATTTGAGGATGGGGTCTTTGAAAGTAAAATTAATTAACATGTTTGATGTGACTTGGGGAAAATTTTTGCACGTTGGACAAATAGTCCTGTCGACTGTGCGATTTTCATCTCTGTTCTCAACCGGGGGAGCTGAAATGCTCCCATACTGCTGACATAAATGAGCTTGGAGGGTTTGCAATTTCAGGGTTATTAGTTGAACTGGCCATGTTTCTTCCGCTTCACTGTGCCCGAAAAGAACGAGATCCCGGATACAAGCGGATGAAATTAGTTCCCTCCGCAGGGTGTCCGGGCTCTCTTTTACAGATAAGGTGAGAGGCTCGAATCATCCGGGAGGGGCTCAAAGTTGAGCCGCTTCTCCCTCACGTCGAGAGGAGCCAGATGAGGTGGCTAGGGCATCTGATTAGGATGCCCCCTGGACGCCTCCCTGGTGAGGTGTTCCGGGCATGTCCCACTGGCACGAGGCCCCAGGGACGACCCAGCATATGCTGGCGAGACGAAGCGTCCTGGCTGGCCTGGAAACACTTTGTGATCCTTCTGGAAGATTTGGAAGAAGTGGCTGGGGAGAAGGAAGTCCGGGCTTCCCTGCTAAAACTGTTGCCCCTGCGACCTGACCAAGCAGCAGAAAATGGATGGATGGACACACAGGAGGCCTGTTAATAATAATAGTAATTTTGTTGTGTAGCACTGTGAGCTCATATTAGGGGATGTGAACTTTGAAGTGGGAAAGGCGTGTCACAGTTCTGCTATTTTAAAGACAGGGCAGATGTATATCTTTGTGTGGGTTTTCTCCGGGTGCTCCGGTTTCCTCCCACATTCCAAAAACATGTGTGGCAGGCTGATTGAACACTCCAAATTGTCCCTAGGTGTGAGTGTCAGTGCGAATGGTTGTTCGTTTCTGTGTGCCCTGCGATTGGCTGGCAACCGATTCAGGGTGTCCCCCGCCTACTGCCCGAAGACAGCTGGGATAGGCTCCAGCACCCTCCGCGACCCTAGTGAGGATCAAGCGGCTCGGAAGATGAATGAATGAATGAATACTGTATGTGTACATAACAGTCCAAAGAACAATATCAATGAGCCCCTGCAGATTCGCGGGGGGGGGGGGGGGGGGGGGGGGGGTCCTGTGTTACTCAAACTTCAAAATTGGAAACTTGGGCGCTGTCTTTGCCTCGTCTAAAAATATTGCTTTGGTGCCATTTTGTGGCATCTTGGGGCCAAAAACCGACATTGAAACGAGGGCGGAGTCATTTCCTTGCAGATTTTCAGATTCATGGCTGGGCTCAGTCGCTATTCCCCCTCGCATTGCGGGAGAATCATCTTGCACCTTATAATGATGGCTACGAAGCGAATTATTCGTTCTGCTTTCTCATAAAAACAAATGAGAAAGCATTTAATTGCCACATACGCTATATGTCGCTGACATAGATACTTTTTTTTTTTTTTTTTTTGCTCAACAAACAATTTTTCGAGCACTTCAGTAATTTAGGATCATGAAATCGCGACACACCGGTTGAGAACATTTAATTGCTACTATGCTCCCATTTGGCCAAAGAGCAGACAACTCCACTGAGCATCAGAGTTATACAACATCACTATCAGCACCATACTGTCGATTCCAGATGTTCATATGTAAACAATGAAAATTATATATATCCCATTCCTTCAACTGTATACTTTGTCGATATTTTTCACAATGATTACAACCCACGTTACTCCGGGTCCTTCAGTCAGATTGCACTGGAATGTCTATCTGTCCATCTATCTATCGTTTACCTCGGTGAGTTACACGAATGGTATTACCTCGCAAAAGGTTTGACTCATCTTTCGAATCATATTCGATTGTATTTCCTAAGTGCTCCTAATGCGCCAACGAGGAAATGTCACGCGCGCAATAACAGCAACAACAACAATAATTGGACCGTTTATCATGATTGTACCACGCCGAAGAGTTGAAGGGCAAAATAAGGAATGTTTCGGACTCACCATTGAAGTTCCAGAGGGGCAGAAGCCCTCCAACTCCATCACTATTGTTACTCATGTCGCATGTCCAGCGGTTAGTTCCCCTGTTCTTCCTCCTTCTTCGCACAAAGCTTGTTTTTTTTTTTGGTCCCCCCCCCCACCGCCCGTTCTTTCTCCGAGCCAAATGAATGAAGCCAGCCCGTTTGTTTCGACACCACCTTAATTGCGTGCCTCGGTCTTCGTCTTCGCAGACAGTTGACCCGATCGAGCTCGCGCACCTGTCATGATTCTTCTTCGTTTGCGCGTGACATCTACGATAGCAATCGATGGAATAACCGCCGAACTGCTGGTAAATAATAACAAATAAATTCTCTATTTTAAAAAAAAATCCTGACGCGAAGCATGTGTGCGGGGGTTCCTCACTGAGTGGATGAGCAGGAACAGGAACGGGAGCGCCGCGCACGAGGAGTGAGAAGGGCATGTGACGTCACGTGCCACCTTCACCTTTTGGATTGTTCACTAAAACAGTGGTTCTCGAACTTTTTACACCACGTATAAATTAAAAACCGACAAAGTGTTGATCAAAAAGGGAGACTGGCTTCATCCCCGACAATTATAAGTGATATTCTTGTAAGTCACGATAACAGGTATCTATGCCGTATATGTACTGTACTGTGCTTCAAAACGGGAAATTGAAAAACGACCAAAATAATGGTTTTGTTACAGCGTGTTGCGCATAAAAGTCCAGTTAAAAATTGTAAACAGATACAAGTTTGAAAAACAGGCACCTGTTGAAATGAGTTGATCCAAAGTTATGGCGCTCAATCATTCATTTTTCGATCCGCTTTATCGGGGTGCTGGAGCCTATCCCAGCTGTCTTCGGGCAGTAGGCGGGGGACACCCTGAACCGGTTACCAACCAATCGCAGGGCACAGAGAGAGGAACAACCATCGGCGCTTACACTCACACCTCGGGGCAATTTCGAGTGTTCAATCAGCCTGCTACGCATCTTTTTTGGAATGTGGAAGGAAACCGGAGTACCCGGAGAAACCCCACGCAGGCCCAGCGAGAATATGCAAACTCCACACAGGAAGGCCGGAGCCGGCATCAAACCCACGAACCCACCCTCTGCACTGTGAGGTCAACACACGAACCACAAAAAAGATGTTACATGAAAAGAATAGGCTCCAAGGGAGATGGAACACTAGCATTTCATTCATTTTCATGCATTTCAACAAGTTGATTCAAAAATCAACTTGTGGTCGAAACCCAGATAGTTAACGTGATCACTGAGGGGCCGGCGAATTGATGATCTTTTCTGGTGCTAGGATTAATGACATAGAAATGTGGTGCTTGAAATGTACATTGGCTAGCGGACTTGCCATTAAATTGAGCATTTTCCTCTCTTACAGAGTCAGCAAAGGGGCACCATTGTGCGGACATCTCTGAAAGATTATCGGGGGCGATTATCTGACAGTGCCTTTACATGCTGCCAAACCGCTCTCTCCAGCGAGCAAAAATGAGTCAAAAACTAACGTCTGAAGAGCTCCTTCAGAAATGGGAAAAGATCAAATGATGAGATGGAAGAAGAGATTGTCATGTCATGAGTCTGTTCGACATAACATGTGGTGACAGGCTTACAAATCGGCCAATGAATTCTTCAACCTCCCCCACCAAAAAAAAGCCCTGAAGACCTTGCAGGAATTTCCAACATCCGATCTTTGTGAAGTAGGATTTTGTGCAATGATAACGACCAAAACGAATGTCCAGAGTGAACTTGACATACCATACTAAGATGGTACAGGCTTGTTAATGAGAACCAAGAAACAGGGTTCCGGCTGATTGACAGCTCAATTTAAACTCATGACGTATTGTAAATTGTATTTTGAACTGGTTTGCGTTTTTTCTCAAGCTGGTCCTTCAAAATATGATGGAAAAAAAGGGTGGGGTACACTGCGTTAAATCTATTTTTAGTACCACAATTGCCTTGTCAAGATCTTTTGAAGCCTCCTTGGGTTGCTCTACCAAAGAGGCAGAAATTAGTTTGATCGGAATAATACAGGGCAATTACAGTCAAATAAAATATCAGCAATTAAATGGTTGACAACCAGGTCTCTAAGCTATAGGAAGGGTTTCCAATTAGTGTGTAAGCCTTCAGTGCATTCAATTGGCGCTGGCTGTGCCCGAGTGGACCATGATGGCTGCTCTACGTCTACAGTCCTCATGGTAACTGCTGTACAAAATATGCACATATAGGTCTACACTGTCCGCAAACTACACATTTTAATAAGAGATAGTACTTGTGAGAATAAAGACAGTAAAATCGTACCTTATCACTGTGGGACAAAGATTCATCACTGGGGTTGCTAACGCTAATCCAGACGCGGAAATGATCACTTCAGTGTGAGATGGACCTGGTTATAGAAACATTCATTCATTCATTCATCTTCCGAGCCGCTTGATCCTCAGTAGGGTCGCGGGGGGTGCTGGAGCCTATCCCAGCTGTCTTCGGACAGTAGGCGGGGGACACCCTGAATCGGTTGCCAGCCAATCGCAGGGCACACAGAGACGAACAACCATTCACACTCACACTCACACCTAGTTGGAATGTGGGACAATTAATAAAAAAAACATCACATTGTTAATTGACTTGTTCATTTTTGGCAAAATGACAAACTTACCAGCAACTATAGCAGTATCTTCTCCATCAGCTGAGCCGGAATTACCTTCAGTTCTGCTGTAGGAACTGATTAAAAAAATGGTAATAAGCATCAAATGAGAATGTACTATCAAATGACCAATTATACTGCAAAATGTCTCTCTCACACTCACACACACACACACACACACACACACACACACACACATTATACATGTACTGTATACCTGTGTATAAAACCTGCTAACTTAACACAGGAAGGCTGGAGTCATGAGTCGAACCCGCATACTCAGAACTGTGAGGCAGACATACCGGCAACAAATTGGACCGGCAACACCGGTCCAATTTATTGTCTAGTAGAGCACAAGTCAATTATAAATGAATAAACGACAATAATTGACATTTGAAATCCCGCACAGCTTCGAAAAAGCCAATCGACGATTCACGTCAAACGGTGAGATGCTTGAGTTTGGGCGCCCCCTAGTGGCTGCGAGGCTCGATGCAGCTGCTTTTCCCGCCCCGACTTTCCAGCCGCTGCCACTTCAAAGCTGATGTCCCAGCTTTGAAGTGGCAGCGGTTCAAGTTAATGAACGTATTAGTTGTGTGATCAATAATCGTATTAAAGCGCTATCCGTGAGGAGAAACAGAAATCGAGCCCCAGATGAGCTTCAAAACATTAAAAGATTAAATTAAATACGATTTGGGGGACATCATTACACTATATTGAGTTTATTGAAGGGTCAAGCTTATGAAAACATTCATCCATCTAGCGAGCAAACCATCTGCTGAGTGGCGACCGAACCCACGTGGACAGCACCGGAAGGCAACCAAGGTGAGTGACAGCTACACCATGACTCCATCAGTGAGGAATAAGTGAACCAACAGACTGACGTTTCACAAACTGTATTGAGCCAAGCCACATATTTATATTAGAAAAAAATTCACAGCACACCCCCAAACAAAAATGTCACTCAAGTACGGTTTTGAGAGTGACATAATTCTGTTTCTAATTACTGCGGAACACAAAGCTATTATTCTGTTCTCTGAATGGCAACAGGTGCGTGTGTCATGATGAATTTCATTGTACTTTCTGCAATTTAGCGGAAGACCATTTTTTCTGCCTGTCACTATACGTCATTGACGTAGATGTACACTGTGCTGTTTTTCTCTATTAAAAACATGTCTGGAAATGATTAATTCATTCATTCATTCATCTTCCGAGCCGCTTGATCCTCACTAGGGTCGCGGGGGGGTGCTGGAGCCTATCCCAGCTGTCTTCGGGCAGTAGGCGGGGGACACCCTGTGGCTTTTTGAATTAATTTCAACAGGGAAATGGATTTGACTTGACACAGAACTAATGAAGTTCTTAAGTCAAGGTACCGATGAATATTTGAAAAGGGGTAGACACCGGCTAATTGCACCTTTAGCCATTTAGACAAAGAGCAATTTAACGTTTGTAGTCAAGAATTTTTGGCCCAATAAAGTAACATTTTAATTTTCGCCAGCACATCGGATGATCTCAGCGACATGGTGGTTTGGAATCAGTGCACTGGCTAAAAACAAAAACTGACACTGCGAACAGAGGATTCAAATAGAGCTCGCATCATCACTCGATTGCATCCGAAATGAGAACTTGTAAGATGGGGAGGGGGCGAATGCACTATTTTCACTTGCTGCCCCACACACAAACACACACACAGACCACGTTAGTCCGGCATTGAAGTGGGCTGATTTTGGCTCAAGCCATTATCTTCTTACACAACCCACTAGAATAGTTCTGTGTGTGCACGGGCACTCTTGTGCTCAAGTGTCATTTTGAGTGATTTCTAAAATTACAAGGTAATAAAGTGGTGGCACCCCACCCCACACCCCCTGGACTGCTTCAACATCAAAAATTGAACCTGTCGCAGTGAGGAACGCAGAAAACATCACATTAGAAAAATTCAGGCTTCCTACCTGCTTTGGCTGCACGCGTGTGTCACTGGCTCCATCTTTGTCTGCAGCCGAGGCCACAACCTGCATTACCCCCAAACACACAATTCCTCCGCCATGTGACATAAATAGCTTTATTTTTAAGACACAATGAGTATGCGTAACAATCTGTTGTCTGTACTACTACTATACTACACATAGATATTGACAGAGACTATTTCACAATCCTTGTTGCCGTTTAATTTTAAAATCTTTCACAAGTTGAACAAGTTCAAATTCCGGTTGTCAATATACGGCACTGTGCAAAAGGCCGACACTCCTTTTGCCTGCCCCCCACCCCCCACAGCAGTCGCTCGCACGTGCGCTTAAACATTACAATTTGAGACATAGTGTGAACAGAATGTATCCATCCATCTTCTACCGCTGGGGCCGGGTTGCAGGGGCAGCAGCTTTAGCAGGGAAGCCCAGACTTCCCTCTCCCTAGCTACTTCTTCCAGCTCTCCCCAGGGGAACCCGAGACGTTCCCAGGCCAGCTGGGTGATATAGTCTCTCCAGTGTGTCCTGGGTCGTCCTCTGGGTCTCCTCCCGGTGGGACATGCCCGGAACACCTCACCGGGGAGTCGTTCAGGAGGCGTCCGAATCAGATGCCCAAGCCACCTCATCTGGCTGCTCTCGATGTGGAGGAGAAGCGGTTTGACTTTGAGCCCCTCCGGATGACCGAGCTTCTCACCTTAGAGCCCGGACACCCTGTGGAGAAAACTAATTTCGTCCGTTTGTATCTGGGATCTCGTTCTTTCGGTCACGACCCATAGCTCGTGACCATAGATGAGGGTTGGAACGTAGATCAACTGGTAAATGGAGCGCTTCACCCTTTGGCTCAGCTCCTTCTTTACCACGACAGACCGATACAACGTCCGCATCACAGCAGACACTGCACCGATCCGCCTGTCGATCTCTCGCCCCCTCGTGCCTTCACTCGTGAACAAGACCCCAAGATACTTGAGCTCCTCCACTTGGGGCAAGATCTCCTCCCCGACCCAGAGGGGACACTCCACCCTTTTCCCACTGAGGACCATGGTTTCAGATTTGGAGGTCCTGATTTTTATCCCAACCGCTTCACACTCGGCTGCGAAACGCTCCAGTGAGAGTTGGAGAGCCCTGCTTAAAGGAGCCAACAGTACTACATCATCTGCAAAAAGCAGAGATGCAATACTGAGGCCACCAAAACGGACCCCCTCAAAGCTTCGGCTGCGCCTAGAAATTCTGCTCATAAAGGTTATGAACAGAATCGGCGACAAAGGGCAGCTTTGGCGGATTCCTACCCTCACTGGAAACAATTCCAACTTACTGCCGGCAATGCGAACCAAACTCTGACACTGCTCCTCCTCAATCTGAGGCTCGAATTCCTGACGGACCCTCCTCTCCAGCACCCCTGAATAGACCTTACCAGGGAGGCTGAGGAGTGTGAGCCCTCTGTAGTTGGAACACACCCCCTGGTCCCCCTTTTTAAAAAGAGGGACTACCACCCCGGTCTGCCAATCCAGAGGCACTCTCCCCGATGACCACGCGATGCTGCAGAGGCGTGTCAACCAGGACAGGCCCACAGCATCCAGATCCTTGAGAAACTCCGGGAGGATCTCATCCACCCCTGAGGCCTTGCCACCGAAGAGCTTTTTAACCACATCGGTGACTTCAACCACAGAGATAGGAGAGCCCACCTCAAGGTCCTCAGACTCTGCTTCCTCAGAGGAAGGCGTGTTGGTGGAGTTGAGGAGGTCTTCGTACCCTGCCCACTGGTTCACAACGTCCTGAGTCAAAGTCAGCAGCGCCTCATGCCCACTGTACAGAGTGTTAGTGGTGCACTGCTTCCCCCTCCGGAGACGTCGGATGGTGGACCAGAATTTCCTCGAAACCGTCTGGAAGTCGGCTACCAGGCCTTACCGAACTCTTCCCACGCCCGGGTTTTTGCCTCGGCGACCACCGAAGCTGCGTTCCGCTTAGCCAGTCAATACCCGTCAGCTGCCTCTGGGGTCCCACAGGCCATAAGGGCCCGTTAGGACTCCTTTTTCAGCTTGACAGTATCCCTTACCGCTGGTATCCACCAACGAGTACGGGGGTTGCCGCTACGACAGGTACCAACCACCTTACGTCCACAACTCAGATTGGCCGCCTCAACTGCAGAGGCACGGAACATGGCCCATTTGGACTCAATGTCCCCCGCATCCCCCGGGACATGGGAAAAGCTCTGCCGGAGGTGGGAGTTGAAACTCTTTCTGACAGGGGATTCCGCCAGATGCTCCCAACAAACCCTCACAATACGTTTGGGTCTGCCAGGACGGACAGGCATCTTCCCCCACAATCGGAGCCTACTCACCACCGGGTGGTGATCAATTGACAACTCCGCCCCTCTCTTCACCCGAGTGTCCAAAACATGCGGCCGCAAATCCGATGATACAACCATAAAGTCAATCATCGAACTGCGGCCTCAGGTCCCCCGATCAGAACTCGAGTGGTGTTTTGTTATTGGACTTCTGTGCTCGTCATGGATTGTCCATAACGAACACCTTGTTCAAACATAAGGGTGTCCATATGTGCTAAAAGAATGTAAAAAAAAACAACAATAAAAAATCCCAAATAACTTATTTTTGCCAAGTAGGAACCCAATACATTTGTTAAGAATAGAGATACAAAGTGGTACCCAATATCCATTTAAATCATGATTGCAACGGAACCATCCATCCCTCCAAAATCAAAACGGCACCTATTGCCTTTCTGGCATCCTCCATGAGGGAGGAAGTCGAGACCTTGTATGTGGCCATTGCTAAAACAATAAATCTGAGAGTGGCTTAAGACTATTGTACAGTACTGTACAACTATAGAAGCAGATAGAAAATGAGAAGACAAGAACAACGGTCAGATAACCAGATGACGGCTCGTTATCTATGTGGAGAAGAGGGGGCCAGTGGAAGCAGCCGTGAAGACAGGACCAGTATAGAGTCCAGGTCCATCAGCTGGAACCTGGTGAACACACACACACACACACACACACACACACACACAAAAACAGCTATGGATGATGTAGCTGCTACAGAGGGATGTGGGTGTTTCTACTCCCACGTGATGCCATATTCTTACACTGCTGCAAGACTAGGTCACCGCGTAACCTGCACTCAGTGAAAGATCAAAATGCTTGTAAACCGAGGATGCCTATGGTTACAATAAGCGGTACGTATCATAATGAATACAATTACATTTTCGGCAAACTTAAGGATCTCAAATGTATCGGTGGTTGGCTACTCACAAATTCACCAATATAGTTTCCCTGCGAATTTGTGAATCACTTTTTGTGAATTTTTGGATAGTCATAGATTTTTATGGGGTGGGGGTTGTGATCCCATCGTCTGGTATTTGTTGAAAAACGCACCTATTCTCCGTTTTGTGATCAGGCCCTAAGAAATAGGAAACTAATACTTTAGTGCCATCATGTGGCAACTTGGTGTCACGGCGCGACAGTATGGTGAAGTGTGGGGCGGAGCTTCATTTCGTCAGGCTATAGTCTGGTCGAAAAGTGATTTTTGCCGCCATCTTGTGGCATCTACAGGCAATTATAAAGCTTTTGAGGTCAGCCTCACAGATTTCCACCTATGGCAGCAGGAGTCAGATTTGAATTGGAATAAAAAAAGATTTAAAAAACCCAATGCATCTAAAATCGTAAGGATTTTCCTCCTGTCACGTTTATTAAGGCCTTGGACTGTGTTACCTCTCCAAGAGCCTGCAGTGCCACGGTTGCCGCCATGGCCTTGGCATGTTTCTTATTGGGACTAGCTGTTTGGGGCTGATAGTCCACACCGTTCACTGTGACCTGGTGAGCACAAAATGCATTGATGAGTAACATGACCGAGCCCACAGCAGCCCGGTATGAGCAGATATTAAAAAAAAAAAAACCCTATCTTACCTTGAAGAGGAAATTCTTGCGGTGGTCCGGGCCGCTGTGGTGAACCATGACAAAGTCAGGCTGCGTCATCCGTTTCTTGGTGCACAATTCAATGAGAGCTGACACTGGATGCTTGCCTTTATGGAAAGAGGAAATAAAATCAGGAGGTCAAGAAGCTTGGCGGGTTTGACCATTAACATAAAACAGAACTTTGTCGTGTATTATTCCAGCTACCAAAAATCTCATGACACCTTTCCAGTTATCTAATGCGGCCACTTCATCAATTTAGGAGGTATTACACAACTGTGCCATTTACCCATGAGGTCCTTGGTTACCACCAGTCCCCCTGTTGGTTTCTGTGGCTTCTCTCCTTCAGCAACCAGTCCTGAATCAAACAAAAACAGTTTTGAATCACCGTTCATCACAAGCATGGAGGAAGTATGCGACCTTCTGACCTTTGCGGTCCACCTTGAAGTCAATGATGATCGGCTCCACTGTGCCTTCGCGGTTCCTCCCGAGTCCCTCTCCTGCCCTCCAGCCCATTTTTCTCATCAAAAATTCTCCTACGCCGCCCGATACCGGCGCTGCCCTGAGGAATTGGTCCTAACCGAGACATTTGAGGGGTATCAGACTAGGCCTAAGCTTAAGAGAGCACACAAGGACATCAAATTTGTGAGACAGTTGGACAATATGGTCAACCATTTGAAATCCTCAGAGTCCTGCATTGCCCCACTATCGCATGGTGTTCCACATGGTTCAATTCTGGGACATCTGCTTTTTTCATTGTATCTGCACCCTTTAGGTGCTTCCACTGCTATGCGGATGACTATGTGCTGCTGAGCAAAATCAGACGCTTACTTTTGTCCTATCTGGGGGAAATCAAGACCCAAATGGCATGGAATTTCTTGAATATCAATGAAAGAAAAACAGATTTTTGGTTCCAGGGGCCCTTGGAGAACCCATCCTGCTGACTTGAACCCCCTGGCTCCTTTATCTGTGTTGTGCCTTTTACCTTCTTCAGCCAGGCCTGTGGGCCGCTGTTGGACAGCTCCTCTGAAGAGAGGACCTGCGCTCCCGTCGTGCCCGTGAAAAGACCAGGAACAGTGTTGGACTGGGCCCATGCATCCACCTGTGAAAGGAAAACTTGAGATGAGCTCAAAGAGCGTATCTGGTGTTGTGAGGTTGATACCAGAGCCCATACACAACCAAGGTAGCAACCCAGTGTGTGTGTATGTGTATGTGTGGCTTGTTTATGTGAGGGTGGCAACCGAAAAAAGATCTGGGCTTTTATGGCAGTAATAGTGACCAAATATGTCACGCTGGACAGCAAGCATGACATTTCACATTTAGTTGTAAGTTTCAATATTTGACTGAACAATCTTTTTTTTTTTTTCATTGAAGAAAAATAGAAATGTTGAGTTAAATATTTCCAATCTCCACCCCTAACTGAACCCATTCAAAAATTAAGTACTGCAACTGTTATGAAAGCGCTATATAAATAAAGGTGGATTGTATTGCATTGGAAAAATCCTCCCGCGTCCATAAATATCAACATAGTGCTGTTTAAATGGTAAAAGAGTTTCTTTTCTTCCACAAAAGTTGATTGAAAAAACACAAAACATCTCTCAAGGTTCTCTAAGTGCATTTTCACTAAACTCTTTGAGGCAATGCACTCGTCATTTTCAACTGTACTTGAATGAAATCTGATGGTTCGATTTAGCTTTATTTAAAAAAATATTTTGCCCAACTCAAATTCATTTTCTATTAAGAGCCAACCTTCAAAGTTTCACATTTTGAAAACTCCCAGACGATTGCAACCTAATAATACGAATCAAAATGGAATTTTACGAGAAAATTACAAATGAAAAATCCATTCAAAAACAATAGCGAACATCTCCTACCTGCTCCTGGGCCCGGCTAAGCATGCAAATGGCGTTGACGTCGTAGGGGTTTTCGGCCAATCGCTTCTGAGCTTTGATCCTCTCGCTCACAGCCTGAGAGATATCGACGGGCTGCAAAGACGAAAAATATTCAACACGTGTGGCACTCGCGCAAACGGACCGAATGTTCGTTCTCTCAACCTGCGGCGGCGGACCAGGAAACACGCTGTCGTCATCTACCGCCGATGACTCGGTCGTCCCCGGCAACTCTGCTTCTTTCAAAGACTCGCTGGTACCTGATGATGAGCTGGCTGCTGCTTGGGGAACAGCGGCGCTCTTTGTCTCATCTGACGTTTTTTCTACCGGAACCCAATCTCCGTAGGCGTCCATTGTCTTACTTTCCTGAACGGGACAACACTGCATCACTTACAATGTGAAAGAAAAGAAAAGAGCTCTCATATATATGCAACGGTCCATCTTTCGCTGAGACCTTTATACGGTGCTGCGATCCTGAAGAGACTGGAAACTCTTTTGCCTTGCCGGCATCACTTCGGGCAGTGGGTCGCACTGTCGTGTTCTGGAAGGTGAACATGTTACGGTTACAATGAATCACGTTTCCCCATTCACGAGTCAAATGATCTCATTATGTGAGACAGTGAATTGATTTTGTAAGAATATACGTGGCCAAAGGAACTTTTTAATTCCATCCACAAAAGGTGCGATTTTTTTTTTTTCTAGGTAACAAGCAAAATTATTACATGATGTGTCGGGCGTGGGGCAGAGGAAGGAATCGTGACATTTTGTCTTGAATGATTTCATTTGTGGAACGTGTGTGTATTTTACAATGACGTTGAAGCTGATGGCCTTGTGTTCTCGCAGAACCAATCCCCCAAATGGTTTCCTGTCCTCCTCGTCCACATATGGTTCTGCCACCGGCAGCTCACCTTTGCTGTCCACAATCATCTTGCATTTCTAAAAAAAATAAAAAAAGATAAACCACACACACAAAGCCACACTTTGCTGCAATCAGAGGCAAGCAATGTACCTGCGATAAAACACATTTTAACAGAGTGACAACAGGTAGGATTCAACCCTCAAATCCCTGGTTCATCAAAGTGGCGGCCAGAGTTTACTTTCGGCAATCCACGAGCTGTAACGAGGGGATCCAATAAATTATGGCGAATCATTGAGGGTACTACTTTGGCGCTATGACACTGTTAGGTTCATTTCATTCATAGTTTTTTGGGGGGGTCTGGATTTGTGACGTGTATCTATCTATCCATCCATCCAGATGGATATTTTTCTTTTTTTATTTTTTGCAGTGGGTTAATTGTCTGCGGCCGTTCGCTGCACCTACAAATAAGGAACCAGCACACCAATAAATCCAACATATTAAAAAAAAAAACAATTATTTCTCCCTATCTGAGCCTTGGACCAATAAAAAGCTCTGATATGATTGTGATGTATTATATAAATCAGTCGTCCTCGCATGGGTGGAGCATTTGGAGCCCTCACACGCTTAACTCCTGTAGTGTCGTATAGCTGAGGCGAGGCAAGTATGTGCTTGGAAGCACATACCTTGGGTCCAAAGTTTCCAAGGTGAGAATGAATACATGACTGCTTTTGCAACATATGTATTATTATTATATAACTTATATAATGTCTCGCTTGGCTAGTGTTCAAAGTGATTGACTTTGTGACTGCCTTCCACCGGTCTCCAGTCTTGAAATACGGAAGAACAACATGAAGGTCACTTTAAAAAAAAATGTCCACGAGAACGGTTGGAAAAATTGTGAAATGTAGCAATCAAATAGCCAAGTTGCCAACACTTACTGCTTTCGTAAGCTAGTTTCTCTCTGTTAGCAGAGGAAGCAATGTCAGCTAGAAACAACTTAGAGCAGCCATGTCCAAAGTCCGGCCCGCGGGCCAAATCCGGCCCGCGGTCGAATTTCATCCGGCCCTCGGCCCCTGTCATAAAATCAGTGCCGTCTGGCCCGCAGGTTGGTCGCAATGGAACACGTGTTGCATTGACTGAGGTCTCGTAGACTGGTGAGTGATGTTTCATAGAGTACTGCTTCCCTCTAGTGGCTAAATGAGTAATAGCATTCACTAAATGAGTAATAGCATTTAGACACTAGAGGGCATCACTCGCGAGTTAACAAGACATCACTCCGTGTTTATATTGACTGATATGTCATATTTCAAATGATCCTTGCAGTTGTGGATATGTGTATTGCTTGTTCATTTCCCTGTTGTTCGAGTCAAAGGTTTTGTGACTATTGAAAAGTCATGGTGATACATTTTACGTTTCAAATCGATCAATTTGCACTAAGGAGACTTCTGTTTAAGAAAAAGTCAAGCGAATAAGCAGTTGCATGTGATATACCTGTTTCAAATGAACCAAAAGAAATTCTTAAGATTGTTGAAATTAAAATAAAAATGGAAATGTGAAACAGACTGGCTTACTAAAATTTGTTGAACAATATTGTTGTTCAATGTAAAGAATGTCAGCCAAGGTCGGCCCCCCGACATTTTACCACATAAAATCTGGCCCCTTGGCAAAAAGTCTGGACACCCCTGACTTAGAGCGAATGAATTTGATTCAACTGTACAGTATTTGGCTACGTTCCTTTCTGTGAAACGGGGTCAGGAATATTTAGGTTGAAATGTTAAAAAAATAATAATAATAATCCATGGGATTTTAGGGTGCGCAGGATTATGAGGGAGACGCTTGTAAGTAAAAATTAGCCAACCCTTAAATTAAGGAATCAAAACAAGAACAAGCTATCATTTGCCGAGAAGCAAATCCGCAACGTTGTGTCCAGAGACGAAACGGGGCGCTTACGTCGGTGAACTCCTTAATGCTGATGCTGTTGGCCTGCTTGGTTACTTTCTTTTTCACTTCCTCCAATGCGGCATTGATGCTGCTGCTGAGATGCGCACCGGGAGGTTTGTTGGTGATGGTGGGCAGCGGCAGCAGTGTGGTGGTGGGCAGCGGCAGCAGTGAGGATAAAGTGTTGATGTTGGACAAGGCAGCGGTCATGGTGGCTGCAAAGGCAGAGAGGAAAAGATGTCGAATTATCGCCGAAACGTGAAACGCGACGCCTCCACCGACGTTCGTACCGGCCGTCATAGCGGCGTTCATGGCCATGCTCGGAAAGGCCAGCGGCAGCATCGAGCTTCTCAGGCTGGCGGGGATGGCCATACCCACTTTGGCGCACATAGCGGCTGCATTGGCCTTGGCGATTTCCAGAAGTTGCTCTTTGCCTGAGGGGAACATAAAAGCCACGTTTTTCCACCAAGCAATTCAATGACTGTGAAGGGGGGAAAACATTCATTCATTCATTCATCTTCCGAGCCGCTTGATCCTCACTAGGGTCGCGGGGGGTGCTGGAGCCTATCCCAGCTGTCTTCGGGCAGTAGGCGGGGGACACCCTGAATCGGTTGCCAGCCAATCGCAGGGCACACAGAAACGAACAACCAACCACGCTCACAGTCACACCCAGGGACAATTTTTAGAGTGTTCAATCAGCCTGCCATGCACGTTTTTGGAATGTGGGAGGAAACCGGAGCACCCGGAGAAAACCCACGCAAGCCCGGGGAGAACATGCAAACTCCACACAGGGAGGCCGGAGCTGGAATCGAACCCGGTACCTCTGCGCTGTGAAGCCCACGTGCTAACCACTGGACTACCGGGCCGCCAACAAATAGATTCCAAATCAAACACTTTTAGCTACCCTCCTGGTATATTAAGATATTTTGTGATGTTTTCTTTAATCAATGTATATCTTCTCAGTGAAAAACGTTTGAACCTGCTTTGAGATGATTGCATGACTTGGTAACTTGCCTGCTTTGACGACTTCAGAGATAAACTCTTGAGCCTGCTTTGACGACTTCACAGTCTGCTTTGCTTGAATTGTCGAAACTTGATTGTGATCAGTGCCACTTGATTACACAACAAACAGTGTGGCGTAGGGAGGGATGAGAATGGCCACTCACCCGTCCCGATGCACACACTTTAGAGGATAAAAGGAAGGGAGTGATGCTCCTCAGCAGAGTCTGCTGTGGGTTAGCGTACGGACGCCCAGCGAGTATCGAAGCTCACTCTGCTGAGGATGTTGGCTCTCCATCCTACTGGCATACGGTAAGAGTATATCATCTTTAGCTTCATACAACTTGTTTGAACTGTGTTATCATTTCTGTGTGGGGACCAATAAAGTACTTATTGTTGGTAGCCAGAAGTGTCTTGTCGTTATTTCTGAGTGCCTCTCTCCGACGATCCTTTATAAAACTTGATATTCATTCAAATTGAGTATCAGAAGTGTTTCAAAACACCTCCACTGGAGTACAACATGAGTTTAACCTTGAGGGGTCTTTGAAATTATTTTGTCATTATTATCATATTAAAAATATATACCCCTCCACATGGGGACCAGCATGGCCTAAAAACAAACCAATTACTTCTCCCTACTTTTAGTTCTGGGGTTATTCCCACTCGTATAGAATTTTGACGTAACATCCCTGGATGAATCAAGTCATTTTCTTTTCAGGATAAACAGCGTAGTATTCCAAAAATATTGCCATATTTTTTTTAGAGAGAGAATGTAGAATATTATGAGAATAAAGCTGTCTTTTCGAAATGTGACTTTCTTCCCCTGTTAAACTTTTACTTTAATAACTTTCTCACCTTCATTTTTTTTTTCGAAAGCGTTTTCAACAACCACCACAGTAATAATACATGACTACAATATTTTCTATTTATGATTTGATCTGGAAAATTGTTTTTACTCTCAAACGATGACAACTTTTCACCCCGAGAAAATACCTTTGTTAGTGTAAATGCTAAAAGAAAAATTCATTGAAAAAAAAAAAAGTCAGTCTTGAGTCTGATTACATAACATTTTTTTTCCTCTAAAAGCGACAAGACCATGATTTAACATTGTGACCTCAAAAGCGGTTAACTTTTTCATTCCGACAGCATTTAGGAGAGCGCAGGTGGGAGTTATGTTCTGTTGGTGTTTGTAACAAGTCCAGATACGGAGTGGAAAGAATATTACAGGTGGAATCAGGTTTGCCGTTCCAAACCGAAAAAGGGCCCAAAGACTACAAATCGAAAGCACACCAAGCGGCATGGCATGAACTAGGGTTGAGTATCGTAAGGATTTTAACGATACTTATTCCTCGAAACGGTACTGCCTCTCCAGGCATGACCACTCAAAGGAGGAAAAAAAAAACCCAACAACTTTTACATCAGTATAAAGATCGCATTCATTGTGAATCAATTAGTCATGCCTCATGAGCTGGGAGTCGCGGCTTGGAGTTTGAAGCGGATTACGTGGGACAGGAGAAGTGAACTAATCTCTTTTCGTCAATGGATGCTACAGCTTCGTGTTTGCTTTCAAAACTTAGCTTGTAGCAGACGTGTGCACATTTTCAGCATGACGTCTCTGATCCACTGGAGAAAGGACACTTTGATCCTCTCCTCTTTCATCTAGAACTGCTTCAGACAACGAAGTGTATGCAGAAAATTGGTGAAGATTGAACGACTGTCTGTGTCCTATGTGTTGTCTTGTGTTATCTTTGTTATTTTGACTTCAAAATGGCGCCGCGTGAGTGGCTGCCTTTCCAGCAGCTCCTATATTTTGTTGTTCTCCTTCTTCCTTTCATAACTTTGCTGCTGTGAATTGGGAATTTCTCCATTGTGAGACTAATAAAGGTTTTCTTGACAGTGAAGCGCTCGGATGCTACGTTTGGAGCAACCGAGCTAACCCAATGTAACAGGACGCCGGCTTGCGTGGCCCGAGTGTACGCGAGGAGAACCTCACTCCTCTTTTACCTTGAAAGCCTTGAATTGCGCTCACAAGCTGGTGACACAATCGCGGCGCAGCTTCGAAGCCCTAGGAGGCGGGGCTCAGACAAGTCCCCTCTGGATGCTGCTCTTTTCGTCTCTCCTGGCCACGTGGGCCCTCACTGGGTGTCCCCTTTTTCCCTAGCGGCCAAATTGCTTTCAAGAATCTTGTCATTTTGTCGGCTTTGCACCCGGCACTCTCTGGACTTTGCAATTAGGCTAGAAGGGCAAAAACCGGCGTAAACTATATATGCCCCGGTGCTGCTTTGGAGCCCAGCAAACTTGTTGGCCACACCGCGCGCCCAAAACTCCTTCCGGTGCACCTCCGAAGAGGACCTGAGACTTCGACGGTCTCACATATCGCACAAGACCATTTTTATTCTCCCTTTTTCCATATCATTTTCTCGCTACCAGAAGTCAACTCACAAGTCAACATATCAAGTTTGTCTGCGGTGTGCAGTGGACCGAAGTGAGACGTGAAGTAGACAATGCATGCGGCGAATTTGTTATATCTGACCTAGATCGCTGATTTGTTGAGAGCCGTCAAGGTTAGCGCCATGTTTCCACGTAGGGGATCTTTTCTTGCGTAGAATGAGCTCAGGCGAGCTGCTCGGCTCTCGTTTCCAGCGGTCCCTCTGGCTGTAAGTCCCTCGCCGCCTGCCATCTCGCGACACAGAGCGTGACCTTCGGGACCTCCGGTTTCTGGACCTGCATCGACCGCGTGTCATTTTTCTATGAGCGTTGTCACCACAACGAATCCTCCCTAGCAGATTCGAAACCTACCTCGACCGGGCTCGCTTCCGCCTTGAAGAACTCCTGGATCTGGATCTGGAGCTGGACCTCATCCTGTGATTCCTGCGAGGTGAACTGGATCTCTTCTGCCGCTTAGATGACTTCTCTTCTCTGCTCCTTGATGGGGACTTGGATGGCTTGCAAGGCTTTTTTGGAGGGGATTTCCTCGCACTGGCCGAGACGCGTTCTGATGCCTTCGGCCGTGGCTCCGCAGGCTCAACGGGCTCCTCGGACCGTTGAGCCCGACTGGGTGGGTTTGGCACAGATGGAGGTGCGGCACAATCTTCAGCTACAACTTGAAACCACAATCAGAGTTTTAGGATGGTCATAAGAGAAGTGGAAGGTAAAACTAGCACCAGAATTAAGAAACAAGTATTTACATAGAACTGGTTGAATCATAATTGAGGTTTGCGCGCTTTCTGTGCTGTCCATTTGAAATACGGTCCTATTTTTTGTACCTGAATGTTCTCCGGCGGCTCCTGCTGTGGTCTCTGCCGCCACGTGATTATGGTCCAAACTCTGCTGTTCTACGACGTCTCTTTTTTTAGAACTTGGAGACAGCGGTGGTATCCTTTTTGCGGCATCGTCTTTGGACTCTGTGGACGGGTCCAAACCATCCCTCGTGTCTAAGGACCTATGCGCCCAGACGCATATTTTCAATCCCTACGATTTCAGCGGTTTGGGCATTTTTGGCCCTATTTCATAAGTCCTTCGGTGCGCAGTACCTGGATGAGGTGCGGTGACCTTGTGAAATGGAGCGTGAGCGAGATCTGGCTTTTCGTTTGCCGGGTCGAGAACTCCATCCCTCCGGGCTGGAATGTGAACCGTGGGAATGTGAACGGGAGCGTCTCCTTTTTCCCCCGTCTGCTTTTGCTCCACTGGAGCTGTCCTGGATTGAGCGCAGACGACGAGTCAGTTATCTACAACAGGCATGTCCAAAGTCCGGCCGGCGGGCCAAATCCGGCCCGCGGTCGAATTTCATCCGGCCCTCGGCCCCTGTCATAAAATCAGTGCCGTCTGGCCCGCAGGTTGGTTGCAATGGAACACGTGTTGCATTGACTGAGGTCTCGTAGACTGGTGAGTGATGTTTCATAGAGTACTGCTTCCCTCTAGTGGCTAAATGAGTAATAGCATTCACTAAATGAGTAATAGCATTTAGACCAGGGGTGTCCAAACTTTTTGCCAAGGGGGCCAGATTTTATGTGGTAAAATGTCGGGGGGCCGACCTTGGCTGACATTCTTTACATTGAACAACAATATTGTTCAACAAATTTTAGTAAGCCAGTCTGTTTCACATTTCCATTTTTATTTTAATTTCAACAATCTTGAGAATTTCTTTTGGTTCATTTGAAACAGGAATTTGAAATATGACATATCAGTCAATATAAACACGGAGTGATGTCTTGTTAACTCGTCAGTGATGCCCTCTAGTGTCTAAATGCTATTACTCATTTAGTGAATGCTATTACTCATTTAGCCACTAGAGGGAAGCAGTACTCTATGAAACATCACTCACCAGTCTACGAGACCTCAGTCAATGCAACACGTGTTCCATTGCGCCCAACCTGCGGGCCAGACGGCACTGATTTTATGACAGGGGCCGAGGGCCGGATGAAATTCGACCGCGGGCCGTATTTGGCCCGCGGGCCGGACTTTGGACATGCCTGATTTAGACACTAGAGGGCATCACTCACGAGTTAACAAGACATCACTCCGTGTTTATATTGACTGATATGTCATATTTCAAATGATCCTTGCAGTTGTGGATATGTGTATTGCTTGTTCATTTCCCTGTTGTTCGAGTCAAAGGTTTTGTGACTATTGAAAAGTCATGGTGATACATTTTACGTTTCAAATCAATCAATTTGCACTCAGGAGACTTCTGTTTAAGCAAAAGTCAAGTGAATAAGCAGTTGCATGTGATACACCCGTTTCAAATGAACCAAAAGAAATTCTTAAGATTGTTGAAATTAAAATAAAAATGGAAATGTGAAACAGACTGGCTTACTAAAATTTGTTGAACAATATTGTTGTTCAATGTAAAGAATGTCAGCCAAGGTCGGCCCCCCGACATTTTACCACATAAAATCTGGCCCCCTTGGCAAAAAGTTTGGACACCCCTGATCTACAAGCTCTAAGTCGTAGTAAGTTACTTGTACCATGAATCGCGTCGGATCCCAGTTAAGCTTGGTCTTTCTTTTACCTGCTTTGGGATGATATCAGGCAACTCCTCACAAGGCCTTGGCAACAAGCTTGGAGCACATTTACTTCTCCGCTGCTTTGTATCAGAATCGGATGAATTTCCTCGTCTCTCGCTCTTATGCCTCTTCCTCTTCTTCTTCTTTTTTTTCTTCTTTCCTGTTTTGTGCTTGTGACTTTTGGAGCTACTGGCAAGGCCTTGACCTGAAATAACAAGTCAAGACCAAGTGTGAAAACAGGTAAGCTTCCAGTTCATATTCATATGGAGAGGATAGAAAACACTTACACGGCTGTTCATTATCCGTTGGGGCTACTTTTCTGAAAAACAAATAAAAAACTTAACGAAAACAACAACAAAGATATATTAAAAAATCCCTCTTCCTATCGTTTCTTTAAAAGTACAAAGTTTGATGGCCAATGTGATTTGATCTGTCAGTCTTACCGGGAATGCGCGTCAAATTCTTCCTCAGATTCGGAACTGTTCTCTTTTGCCTCCTTCTCTCGTTTCTGCTTCTTTTTCTTACTTTTATGTTTTTTGTGCTTCTTGTGTTTCTTCTTTGAACTCTTGTCATCACAATTTTTGTCTTTGTTGTCCTCTGAGGTTATTTCATTGCATGCAGCCACACCTTGAGGAGCACTGTCGAAACAAATGAATAAATAAGACAAATATTAGGCACACTCGAAAGCAAGGACGTCAAACTACTTTTTGTCGCGGGCTTACTTGTTTTGAAATCAGAAGTCAAGGATAACAGATTCTTATTTTTAATTTACTCAATACCACTCACTTTCAAGGCATTTGTTTTTTTAATAATTCATTTGTGTAAAAAAAAGACAAATTAAGGAAATAAAAATTTGCAAATTGAAGAAACGAAATAAAATGATTTTCATTTAAAAAGCACTTGTAATGCGTTCTACATTCTTTATGGTATGACCCAATAGGTTTGGGGTTGTTCTAAGGTATTACATTCTACAGGTTCTAAGGGATGTACATAATACACAGGCTGTAGCAAACATTTCGGTCGTATCAAGATAATCACACTTGATTTTTCTTTACATTGCCAGAGCTGTTAATCAAGAAATATAAAACATTATACTAATCGCTAAAGATTTAATTGCCTTATTAAGCTTCTCGAGATGATCGGAATATTAAAAACAGAATCACCAGATGTAGTGTGATGAAGTGCAATTTTGAAAATGCTGTAAATTACAACAACGCAGTGAAAGGGAGAGATTGTGAATGAGTACCAATTCATCAGTCAATAACATTCAAAGATGTCCACTCCAAACTACTACTACTACTTGACTTGAACAAAATGTCATGTTGCATTCTAAGAATAAGCAACTCATAAACACGGTTTGCGTTTTGAAGACAGAACTGCAATCAGCCTGCCATGCCACCCCGCCATCAGTTTATATATACACAACACTGTATATAAGCCATTGCTACGCCGTTGCATTTTGTTTTAAGGAATAGGCAGGATACACTAACGCAAAAATGGTTTAGCGGCCACTTTGCTCAAACCGAACATATTCAGACTTCAGTTTATTGGCGACAAGAGTGCAGCTACAATGCATGGAAAAGCTCGATATTGACATACGTTTTGTCGACATTCTCGTCTTCAATTTCTCTGATTTTATTTAAAATAAAATCTTGAAAAATTTGCTCTATGTTGGCTGCCATTTTTAAAGTGTGCACCTAAAGGTTCCGGCTAGGAGCTGTGGCAAAGTAATAGTTCCGGATCATGCTTTGGTTCCTCTCCTTATGTTTGTTGTCTGCGTCCCTTGTTTTATAATTTTTTTTCTTCAGAATAATCAAAAATGAAAGAGAATCTCGGGTTGTATGTACTTATTAAAAGCGGACATATGAGTAGTGCCTTAAAAAAAATTACATTAAAAATATTTAACTTGAAGCCGAAGAAACGTGGCTCGACTGCTTGAATGCTTCAAATAATGGAAGCTCGTGAACAGAAAAGCTGTGATGTGGGAATAGCATAACGTAGCATTCCATGACATAACAACCTGAAGATCATTCCAATGTCACGAAATGTCAGCGCAAGGATCTAGTCGACCGGGAGACAGAATGCTCCCACTGCTCTGTCACACTGCTCTAGAGGGCATCATTGCACAGTATATCGGGATAGTTGTATGACGTCACATAGGGCACATGCGCAGAGAGGAGATTAAATAGATTTAAAAAACCCACACGGGTACTGTATGTTGTTAATTTATTTATGCCAGAGACACATAGTGACAGGCAGAACAATTAAATGATCTTCCATTATATGTCCAAATGGGGAAATAAACATGTGTCCACAAGTTGCATTTATACAACAGAGTAAATTGTGGCTACCTGGATGGACGACATCAGCTTCGTGTACAGGCTCAGATTTCACAAGTCAATTTGGGAGTAAATTGTTCCTTGGCACAAAAAAAGGCTAGGAAACACGGCTGCATAATACTCAAGTGATTTCTTTATTGGCTTTTAGGCTCAGCAACAGTGATTTCTAGATCAGAATACAATTCTTCGCACATCATATACAGTATGAAGCCAAACTCTGACAAAAAAGATGGCCCGGTTTTATAGATGTTTTTTTTTGTGGGGGGGCGCATGGCTAGATAAGGCCAAACCACCATGTTGCCACGTACCACAGATGAAAAAGGCCTTGCTGGGTCTCTGTCATACACGGGACAGTTCTGTAAATGAATGAATCACAGAACAAGTCTAACAATTTCTTGCTAGTTTACAAGAAAAAAAAAACTAACAGGACATCCCATTGCTCTTTTCACATAGAAACGACAATGGTGACAACACTGCGAATATTACATTCTCATTTCAGAGCGGTATTAGACTGTAAAGATGTACACGTTGACTATACATACGCCACACAAAACAGTTACAATATTAAAGATGTGATGTCAAACACCCACCATTTTAAAATTACCACCGCTGAAATCTGAAATTTAGTGGAGCGTAATATGGTCATATGTCGCTTTTGTATTTTATTGAAAAGCCTTTTTTTTCCCCCCGCACACTCAACACTTGATGTTTCCTTATAAGCATGATGCTGCATTTATGTTGCGTGGTCATCTTTTGTCAATGAAAAGCTCATCTCATGCACACGTTAGTAATAGCACATCTAACAAATCCATAAACCAAGTATCCCAATCATGACATGAAGCATGAACATGAACATAATGTTTACACACTTCAAAACCCGAGTTCTCCATCATCCCAAACCCTCGAATTGCGGAGAGCAGTTGTTATCGCACAGCTGAACGTCTCAAAAAAGAAGTCCCGATCTTTTCCCAAAAGACACAATTACAGCATCTGATTCTAAGTTGGTCTCCTCGCCAACGGGACAATGTCGCATCTCCAAGGTACCTTCCCAAATTCAGAGAGCAAACCTCAGAGAGCGCATCTTCTGCGCCGTATCGGTGACATCACAGGGGATGTTTTACCAGCCGTCACTCCAGTGCCGCCAACTGCTCAACGCCGTGCGTGTAATCGGGCCGGCGCGTCTGGACGATCTTGGGCCGCGCGGTCCGCGCCGCGTCGTCCGGCTCGCCGTCATCCCGAGCCGAGCTGTCGCCGAGCTCTTCTTGGCAAACGTGGACGACGACGCTAGGGGTGGTGGGCGTGGCTGTGTGGAGCTCATATTTGTCGCCTGGAGGTAAGTTTTGTAGCTAGTTAGTAAGAGAACTACAAAACGCTCGTATGTAGGAATTCATTGATGAAGGAGTGCAATCCTTAACTCATTCACTCCCAAAGATGTTTTCACACTTGGGCTAGAATTGGCTGGCACTGAATTAACGACCACCGGGGCTACTCAATGAACTGATGAGTACAATGGAAAAGGGATTTTAGAGTGACAACGGCAAGATTTTGTCAGAATTGTACAGTAAACTGCAGGGATGGGTCGGGGTCAATTACATTTGTAAATAGAATTTCATAAGACGAAACAAACGCTCTAAAGCAGGGGTGTCCAAACTTTTTGCCAAGGGGGCCAGATTTTATGTGGTAAAATGTCGGGGGGCCGACCTTGGCTGACATTCTTTACATTGAACAACCATATTGGTCAACAAATTTTAGTAAGCCAGTCTGTTTCACATTTCCATTTTTATTTTAATTTCAACAATCTTAAGAATTTCTTTTGGTTCATTTGAAACAGGTATATCACATGCAACTGCTTATTCACTTGACTTTTTCTTAAACGGAAGTCTCCTGAGTGCAAATTGATGGATTTGAAACATAAAATGTATCACCATGACTTTTCAAAACCTTTGACTCGAATAACGGGGAAATGAACAAGCAATACACGTATCCACAGCTGCAAGGACCATTTGAAATATGACATATCAGTCAATATAAACACGGAGTGATGTCTTGTTAACTCGTGAGTGATGCCCTCTAGTGTCTAAATGCTATTACTCATTTAGTGAATGCTATTACTCATTTAGCCACTAGAGGGAAGCAGTACTCTATGAAACATCACTCACCAGTCTACGAGACCTCAGTCAATGCAACACGTGTTCCATTGCGCCCAAACTGCGGGCCAGACGGCACTGATTTTATGACAGGGGCCGAGGGCCGGATGAAATTCGACCGCGGGCCGGATTTGGCCCCCGGGCCGGACTTTGGACATGCCTGCTCTAAAGTCATTTTCAAACCTAAATCTGTTGATAGTAGTGCCGTGGCGCACGTGAGCTAAATCGGTTGAATTAGATGAAGACGGAAAAGATTCAAATGTACCTGGTCCTAGTTTGGAAATGGCACACAGCAGGTCATAGTTGACGACGGGCATGGCGTCCTGAGACTGCTCCCAGCCCACCGGAGGTGAGGCGGGCGGTGAGATCAGGAACTGCTTCTCGGGCTTTGGAGGCTCAAGGCGAGGACTCCCGATGTGGACAGACTGCGGGGAAAAGACAGTGACCGTAAGTCCTGGCAACATTTTACGGGGGGTGGTGGAGGGAGAGACCCCCAAACAAAACTCAATCAAATCCTGTGACTCGCAGACGTCACCTGAGCAAAGTAGAGGCGCATCTCTTTGCCGTGAAAATCAGTTTTGTGCAGCCGCAGTCTCGCCTCCGCCGCAGCCAGCGCGTCGCTAAAATGAATCCTGACCCGACGGAAGGACTTGAAGTACTGGAACTGAGCTTCCGGGTCAAAAGCCTGGAATAGCGCCTCAAAGCTGGCCTGCATTCAGAAGGAAGGGAGAGAAATACAAGAGAAAGGTCAAAACCATCAACTCACAAATTGATTGGATCATCAAAAGACATGTGACGGTACCGCCAGCCTCGAGTATTCGTAAAAAGTCCCAGAGGACACCCAAGACAATCACACTTATGCCAAGTGTGGTGTCATTTATCTGATGTTCAGATCATCGTCCTGATGGTTGGAATCATTTTACAAGCAGCGCTCGCCAACCTTTTCTGCATCACAAACTGGTTTCATGAGAATTCACGTCACGTTTCGAAAAGGCCGGCTGAAGCAGGTTTGATGAATTATGAGCCGACTTGCAGCAAACTTGTACCTTAAATAAGACTGGCAATATCTCTTAAATACAGCTTTGTTTTTCTTGAAAGCCGCAGGTGTCAAAATCAAGGCCCCGGGGACCAGATCTGGTCCGCCGCCTCACTTTATGTGGCCCGCAGAAAAAAAATCCTGTGTGTGAACTTGCGTGATCCTTGCTAAAAATCTGTACCAAAATGCCAAATGACCATACGTAGTAAATAACGTTTAGATTTGGCAATACTTTTGTTACCGTTTACACTCACTTGAACAATAATTGAACAAGCTATTAGCGTTGACTCATTTCAAAACTAGTAACCCATTAGTTTGTGGTGCACAAGTAAGAATGCAATGAGACAATTCAACAACTGCTGTGTAGGCTCATCTTTTTCATTCATTCATCTTCCGTACCGCTTGATCCTCACTAGGGTCGCGGGGGGTGCTGGAGCCCATCCCAGCCGTCTCCGGGCAGTAGGCGGGGGACACCCTGAATCGGTTGCCAGCCAATCGCAGGGCACACATAGACGAACAACCATCCACGCTCACACTCACACCTAGGGACAATTCGGAGTGTTCAATCAGCCTGCCATGCATATTTTTGGAATGTGGGAGGAAACCGGAGCACCCGGAGAAAACCCACGCAGGCCCGGAGAGAACATGCAAACTCCACACAGGGAGGCCGGAGCTGGAATCGAACCCGGTACCTCTGCACTGTGAAGCCGATGTGCTAACCACTGGACTACCGGGCCGCCCTAGGCTCATCTTGTGTTCCATTATTTGGCCTGTTTTTTTTTTGGGGGGGGGAGCACTCAGGAAAACCTTTTTTCATACTCTGATGATCAAGAACCTTTTTTTGTTCAGTCTCTCTATGCAGCCCAACATCTGTCCGTGCCCACTCGATGGGCTACCCCCGCCTCCCGCCCCCCCCCCCCCTTTACAGTCACTGATGTAAAGCTTCTGGCCGCCATGAACGCTTTCCAGAATTCAAATGCAAGAGAAGCCTTCTCCTTGACTTTTATTATTATTTTATTTTTTTAATGATTCTGTTTGCCAGGTCTCCCCCCCACCAGCCCCCCACCTTCTTGTACGGTTTTCTTCACGTACGACAGGTTCCTCTCACATTCAAAAAAACACACACACACTGCACAAGGAGTGAACGTGAGAGTTAATGGTTGTCTATATTTACCCGGCGGAATACAAACTGTACAGCTCGATGGATGCATGCGTTACAAATCATCGTTTATGCAACTAAATAAGAGGATGAGGATAAATATTAGCGCCAGTCAACTTAAAACCATGGATTCATCATCTGCCCTTGACCCAGACAGACGCCGTCTACGCCTGCCCTAATTCCAGCACCCGCTTGGGACAACTGCACCGGAACACATCACAATAAAAAACTGCCCAGAACAAAAAACAAGGATATCCAAGTTTAAAAAATCGCATGAAGATGTTTAGTAGGGTTTTGGACGGAGGAGGTATCAACGTTCACAACGAAACCGGTATCAAAAAGAGGAAGAGAAAAATCCCCATTTTTCTGTCTGCCGCAGGGAAAAGCGGAGGAGCAGACACTTTGCTGCTTACCTGAGCATCGGGATGATTGAACACCTCCCGATTAGTCACGGAGGCCACCAGACAAAAGTGGTTACACTTGGTGGTCTTGATGTGCATGGCAGGCAACGAGGCGCGTCAAAATCTCCGCCGCTTAATTCTTGGATTTGGGGTTGCCGAGAGGCTATGGAAAGGCAGTTGGAAGGAGAGAAACGGGGAAGCGTCGCCTTCTTCGGGGTGACAGGTGAGCCAGAAGTAATCTCAAAAGCAGGAAAAGAGGAGGGGGGGGGGGGGGGGCTTTTGGATTTTATCCGAGGCTCTTTCTGCAAGCTTCCTCCGTCCTTACGCGGCACCACAGTGTCCAAGATCAACCTGCTTTCTTAATGATCCATCGGCTTTGTGGCGATCTGTAAATTGATGGAATTTTCCAGGCATTTAGGGGGGGGGGGGGGGGGGGAAGAAATGGCTTACTCAGTTTCGTCCTCAAGCTCTCTCTCTTTCTCTCTCTCTCTGCCCCTCTTTTTAACCAGACCCCCTTTTCAGCAACACATTGACGCACTGCCCACAGTTCCTGCCCACAAACTCTGCGATTCGCCGAGTTCCGACAGGCAGGGAAAGTGGGAGGAGTTTGTCTATTTTCTCTTGACAAACATCATTGAATGACGCCTAATCAGACGGAAAGGACAGCGTGTGTCGATTCGGAGGGGAAGTCTTGACGTCACCTGACATCTGACACATCAATCGCTCCGTTCAAATCTCATCATCTCAACACCCCCTTGGCACGTCAGATTTTACACGCACAGACCCGGGGAAGCATGTGCAAGACATAAAACTGAATGAGTTGGGGGTGCGGGGGGGGGCGGGATGGAGAAAACAAAGGGTGAGAAAGAGAGCGAACAGCTGAGAAAAAAAAAACAGATGGCAGCTGAACAGCGGCAGAAAAAAAATGGAGTGGAAAGTGTAACAGAGACATGACGGGTAGGAAGAATGCAAACTGGAGGGGCGAGGTATTGCTCATGGAAAGTATGCGGCGTGATAACTCGCTTTTATGAGGTATTAATAGCCGAGAGCGCGAAGAGGATATCGGGTGATGTTATACGGCTTTTCTACCGTCTTTGTTCCCGATTTGTTGCTTTACAGTTGTATATGTTAGTTGATGATTATATGTTGATGTATGGTGATATGTTAGTTAATGAGTTATGTAAACATAACTCTGCGTTTGTTCGTTTAGCTTAATTTCCATTTCAGCTTCACCCTGAATTTTTGCCGCTGCATTTATCACCGTGGTTTTTAAAAAATTAATTAGTATGCAGTTTTTTTACAATTTAAACATTGACTAGGTTACTACATTAGGATTTAAACATTGACTAGGTCAGGGGTGCCCATTAGGTAGATCCTGATCTACCGGTAGATCTAAGACAGGTCCCAAGTAGATCCGAGGAGTGTCCATCCATCCATCCATCCATCCATTTTCTGAACCGCTTAATCCTCACTAGGGTCGCGGGGGTGCTGGAGCCTATCCCAGCCGTCTTCGGGCAGTAGGCGGGGGACACCCTGAATCGGTTGCCAGCCAATCACAGGGCACACAGAGACGAACAACCATCCACGCTCACACTCACACTCACACCTAGGGACAATTTAGAGTGTTCAATCAGCCTGCCACGCATGTTTTTGGAATGTGGGAGGAAACCGGAGCACCCGGAGAAAACCCACGCAGGCCCGGGGGAGAACATGCAAACTCCACACAGGGAGGCCGGAGCTGGAATCGAACCCGGTACCTCTGCACTGTGAAGCCGACATGCTAACCACTGGATTACCGGGCCGCCCCCGAGGAGTGTCGAGAAGAAAAAAAACAAACAACCATTTGCGTGTCTTTGTACATGTTAGTAATATATTTTTTGTGTTAATATACACTGCACACTAATCAGTCTCATTTTCACAAAAAAAAAAAATTTAAAAAATAAAATAAAGCAGGTAAATCTTAAATTTGTGTGTGTGTGTGCGTGCGCGCGCCGGTTAGGGTAGATCCCGTGAGGTTAGTTGATCAAAAAGTAGATCTTCGATCCAAAATGTTTGGGCACCCCTGGATTAGGTACATTAGGGGTGGTGGATAGTCCGTCACTGAGGGTCTCCCGTTTCTCTGGCGGACCGACAACGAACGGAAATCGTTGAAGCGGTGACAGAATTAGCGCTGACGGAAGCGTTTTTCTCCCGCCGCCCAAACCGTCACGAATGAGAAAAACAAAGACGACCTTTGGCAAATCGAGTCTTGCGGCACACGTCGGCGCGGAAAGAATGAAAAGCCAAAACGTTGGTTATGCGGTGCAGTTTGAACTTTACCCCCGCCCAAAAAAAAAAAAAAAAAAAATCCGCCTTCTCTGGATAGCTCGGATAGCTCATTCGTGAACTTGCAATGAATGTTTCCTTCCTGGCACAATTCGCTTTCTTGTTGCTCGTCAAACTGCTGAGCAAACCCCCATATTCCTATACCACAACCAAAACAACACGCACAAGCGGAAAATGTTGTAACCTGACAAGTCAGCTGACCCCATGAATCCTTTCAGACATGGACGGTGTAAATAAGCACCAAGATCACAGAGAGAAGGGAACAAACAACCTTTTTTCCCCCACCCTTTGCGAAAAGGAATGACCATTCATTTGAATGTATTCGTCGATTTGACAACGTGAACGTCTCCCGAGAGGACGACGTACACTTCAGTTGTACGGTTTGCATGTCATCAACGTGACCGCCATTTTGATCCTTGCTTGCGCAACACATCGGCATACACACGTTTGTAAAATGCATTCATTCATTCATAGCAAACCATTTTTTTTTTCATTTGACGTGCGCAAAGGTATGAACAGACAATGGGTAAGAATCTCCTGTCATCCAAGACGTCTCAATCGATTGCGAACTCAGTAAGCATCCTGCCGGTTTCCACCGACTCAGACTTTCCAGTCCGACAATGACATCGCAAACATCAGCATTTTAAATCTGTGAACGGGAAAATATTGACAATTTGGAGAAAAAAAAAACGCAAGATCCTTCCCTTGAGTATGCTTGATAGAACAGTCGCCGTTTCCACTCGCTGTCTTGACGCGATGGACACTGGGTGTGTGAGAAAACACACACTTACTTTTCCAAGACCCTTTTTAAGACAATAACGAACAAAAAGTCATTCAAATCCAATTCAGTTTTCAAGCAGGTTATGGAAGCCACACTTTGTGTGACCGGACGACAGGGAAAAAGAAATCAATTTTGATGCGGGTTCGCAAATACAGGAGAAGCTTCATTCATTCATCTTCCGAGCCGCTTGATTCTCACGAGGGTCGCGGGGGGTGCTGGAGCCTATCCCAGCTGTCTCCGGGCAGTAGGCGGGGGGGACACCCTGAATCGGTTGCCAGCCAATCGCAGGGCACTCAGAGACGATCGACCATTAACGCTCACACTCACACCTAGGGACAATTGAGTGTTCAATCAGCCTGCCACGCATGTTTTTGGAATGTGGGAGGAAACCGGAGCACCCGGAGAAAACCCACGCAGGCCCTGGGGAGAACATGCAAACTCCACACAGGGAGGCCGGAGCTGGAATCGAACCCGGTACCTCTGCACTGTGAAGCAGACGTGCTAACCACTGGACTACCGGGCCGCCCTAGAGATCAGAACTCAAATTTGTCATTCTTGTTGGCGACGTGAAGAAGGCAACATTAGGCTATTTGAAAATAGAGTTTTTCTTTTTGCTTCAAAAACTGCAAATATACAAACAACGGCAACAACAAAAAGCTTGATGCCCGAGGATGTTTCTTTCCTGTGGCGCGCCGAACTAATCTAAAGTTGGATGTGAGCGCACGTTTGTCCCCACGCACACCACAACAAAGCGATGACACGAACCCATGAGGTGTGTCAGGAAAGGTGCACAACTGGTATCACAAAAGATCGATTTCAAACCCAAACGAGGAACTACTGCACATCTTTGTGATACCAGCCTCGTCTTCTTCCTTTCAGTGGGACGCGATCTCCCTTATTCAACATATATCCAGCGCGGCAGCTTGTTGATGTGCTTCACTTTGCCCTTCTGACATAATGTTGCTATTTCCTCCTATGCCGGTCCGACACGTGGTCATGGAATAACCTTGCAACAGAAATGCCACTTTAAAACTTTCCGTTCCAACGGCTGACATTTATTTTAATCGGGTTCCCAATCTAGAAAAATGAAGAAGAACACATTCTTTTTTTTGTGCCGGTTTCCTCAAATTGCTGGCGTCGGTGATGAAACCTTTTACCTCGAAAACCATCCTTTTTTAGGAGACCCCCAAAACAGCGTGTTTGTTCAACAATTAACACCGCATCATCCAAGAGAGCGAGCCATTTTCAACACTTTAGATTGGTCCATAATTTTTAATAACACCCACTAGGGTGGATTGACCAATGGATTAGATTTGTGGAGTAAAAAAAAAAAAAAACTAAGTTACAAAATTGTGATTTAAGATGTTTGAGCAGACGTCAGAGAAATAAATGTGTGTGTGTGTGTGTGTGTGTGTGTGTGTGTGTGTGTGTGTGTGTGTGTGTGTGTGTGTGTGTGTGTGTGTGTGCCTAAGGAATGGGCTAATGGGAGGCATCAACATTGTGCAGTTTGTAGTTTGCTGTTTGACAGTGTGAAATCCAGTTCATTGTCTGACACATTCAATATGGCGGCTCTTGTACAGTATCCCCAAAACGCGCCAATCCGCATCTATGTAAATGTGTCTCCAGTATACAATTCAATACAATCTATCTTCTATGGGCAAAACGCAACGCTCAATAACAAATCTGACTATGAATGCCACCTACTGGGCAACAAAAGTCACTGCTAGTTTGTTTAGGCTTGGAACTTGTTTTAAAGCGAATGCACTCGAACAAATGCATAGATGACAGCAATAAATAAAAACGGACTCGTTCAGGCATCGGCCAGTAAGAGGCATTTTTCTTCTTACCTTCAAACGTCCGTCGTTACATAAATCCTCCGGCACTTTGTACGCAACAAGGGCGTTTGGTAAAGCATTAACCTGAACATCCACCGCTGTTGCATCCTCTTCGCAAACATTCTCCGATTGCTGCATTGCCGGTGGTTTTATTTTGTCGAAAGTGCTTTCTGGAGACACAGACAAACAGAAAGAAAGCAGCTTAGCGTCGAACACACCCACTAGCCATTATACTTTCGGTGCAAGCACCTCATTTTGCGCTATTATGACAATTGGTTTTGTTTCCACAATCACAATTAGCTTAAATGGTTTCACGCCTTTCGGTACTTCCAAGCAAAGTGGTCCCGAACGAATATACAGCTATACTGTAACAGCGTTTTACGGTATTAAAAACCGCTACAAGACACAACTCGCAGGATAAACCAACCATGAAACGCAGAAGACGACGCTAAACGAGTAAAGTCCGTCCCATTCCGTGTATGTATCTTCTTTCACACACTCCAAACGTAAGCAGTACACCAGTGAGCAGAATGTGCCAATTATTCAGGCTATACGATCCTGTAGTTTGTTTGTTGAATGACTCGGTAGGATAGCGGAAGTGACGTCATTCTACAGAGCAGCTGATTTCCAGTCTCCACCTACGGATATGATATCACAGAGAAAGAGAGCGATCGAGAGATAGAGATTGAGATAAAGATAGAGATAGAGATATAGATAGAGATTTATCGCGTCCAACGCGTGCCTGGCGTTTCACCATATCGCCATACAATACATAAGTTGCCACTTTCAATTTCCAGAGAAAAATTACGTTCTGTGCATGAATATAGAATAAGTGGTGGGAAGTAACTAAGTACAATTACCATATAGATAGATAGATAGATAGATAGATAGATAGATAGATAGATAGATAGATAGATAGATAGATAGATAGATAGATAGATAGATAGATAGATAGATAGATAGATAGATAGATAGATAGATAGATAGATAGATAGATAGATAGATAGATAGATAGATTACATTGTATATACAATATATTGTACTTATATATGTACTTATATAAGTATAGATAGATGTGTGCGAGCTGTCTGTAAAATTCAGATGAGACTTCAAGAACATTTCATAAACATTCTTTAAAACAGTTGGTGACTTTTCACAGCACACTTAATGACCACTTGTCAAACTCTGGTGAAATTCACTCAGTTCTGCCTCTCGCCTTTAGGCTAAATTTTGTTAGATTAAGCCGGGTACCTTGTTACATTGGACTGTTTGTTTTTTTTTAATCACACCCTTGGAGACCGAGAGTAATTTCCTTCTCTTTCATGTTAGAGTATGGCTTTTGTGAGCGTAACACCTGTGGTGACTATTTTTCCAAAAAAAAGTGACTTGCAGAAGTTGTCAGAAGTTGTTCATCCCTCAACATTCAGACTTCAACCAGACAACCATTCACACCCCTACGTAATGGGAACTAAAACCACATTATTACATGAGTGAATCCCTCAACAGTGACATATTATCACATTTAATTTTGCAGAATGACCAACAAGTTTGGTGTTTTTTCAGCGGTCCTGTTTGGTGAGGTGCCCAAAATCAAATTATGCTGTCGTTTAAGCTCTGAGTCATGTGGGGATCAGGCTTGGTTTAATCCTCCAGAGAGAGAAAGAGCTAGCGGGTGCATTTGTGTGAGAGAGAGAGGGAGAGAGTGAGAGAGAGAGAGAGAGAGAGAGAGAGAGAGAGAGAGAGAGAGAGAGAGAGAGAGAGAGAGAGGTCTGTTTGTGTTTGTCCATGTCTAACTGTACTTAAGGTGCAGTCCACTTTTCAACAAGGAAAGACTTGACCACTGCTCCTGAATTTCAATGCCTAAATATTAGCGGAGGTCTCATTATTTGGAGTTTTTAAACACTGACTTGTCGTCCAAAAGGTATTTTGTATTGCACCTTGAAACTCTGGATTGACCAGAACCTTATCACACCTGGCTTGGAAGGTACCTTAAATCAAGCTTTTACTTAGCATTTGGAACTCTAATTTTAGTTTGATACATTTTTCATTTAATTTGAGCTACATCTTAGTTTTGCATTTTGTCATTTTAAATCTGGAAAATTGTATTCATTTTAGGATCACTCGGATGCTCAGT
Source organism: Hippocampus zosterae (assembly GCF_025434085.1). NCBI lineage: Eukaryota > Metazoa > Chordata > Actinopteri > Syngnathiformes > Syngnathidae > Hippocampus > Hippocampus zosterae. Next base: position 38,315,272 of record NC_067452.1, on the reverse strand, counting down.
ATTTCGATGAACTTGTAAACTGAAAATTGTTTTTTGTATTTTTGCAATCCGATTTTTTCCCCTCTGGAATTCTGAACACCTTCGACAGAACTACATTGCAAGAAGTCGGCCATTCAGCCCTTTGTACTTTTCCGATGGCTCAGTCAGACGTCTGGCCAAATCCGGACCTATCAAACTCCACTTTGGTCCACAGCCCCGTCACTTTTTCTTCAGATGCAACCAACCAAAGAGGAGAAAACGATGGTGACGGACAAGAAGAAAACGAAGAGGTCGAACTTGCTGAAGAGGTCGGGGAGGACATTTTGTTAATGGCCGAGGCAACAGATGCACGATCTGACAAAGAAAGCGCAGATCCAGGTGAACATGAAGAAATGGGAATTCTCTCAACGGCCCCGGTACCAAACGAAACGACAGGGGAAGAAGAGGAAGTGCGGGAGAGACGGGAGGAGTGTGGAGTGGCAGGAGAAGATGAACGGCCCGATTTAACGGCCGGACAGACGAAAAAAGCGAGCGGCTTCAAAGAGGAGGCAATGCCAACAGTGGCTTGGAATTTGTGCCGCATCTCAGCAGCAGCGATGCAACTTGAAGATGACAACAACGACGAGGAAGGTAATAAAACAGACCAAAACGCCCAGCATTCGAACAGCGTTGAAAGTACAGAGCTACCAGTGGAAGATGTAGAAGAAGCCCAGACAGCAATCGAGAGTTACGTCGAGACCGGTGACAGCATTCCGATTTTGCAAAGTGAAACGGAGCATGTCGATTGGGAGGAATCGGCAACCGGGGGGATTATCCAGGAACAAGAAGGCTCAAGTGACACAGAGACCGCTGACACCCAAAATGACTTTTCAACTGCTTTAGTTGAGGAAAGCAAACATCATGTGAGTGAAGATGAAAGACAAGAGGAAGAGATTGAGAAAGAGACTAAAATCCAGCATGAAGACCAGTTCATCAGAATCCAAAACCTGTGTCACATTCCAAGAATGGTTGAAGCCGAGAATGGGCGACACGAGGAAGAAAATAAGGAAAACGGAATATGGGAGGAACCCATCGGGAGCAAAGAGATCATCTGGCACGAGGAAAGGTCTGACCAAACAAACATAGAAGCAGAAGTTCCGGTTTATCTTTCAACAATGGACAAAGACGGAAATGGCAGTCACAAAAATGAAGAGCACGGAGAGCGAGAGGAACCGATTGGGATCGAGAGCCAATCACAAGGAGAGCAGCAAAGATCACGTGACATCAACACGGTGAGCGACGGTCTGGCGAGTCACCGCACAACACCGGATGATGACCAAGATGAAAATGCCGCAAGTGCAGACCAAAACGCTCATGAGATACAGGAAACGGGCGGCGATGTGACGCAGGAAGAACAACACCTGATAACACCGAGCCCGGAGGAAGCTGCTCACGGTATCCAAGCCGCGCTTACCACGACGCAGGATTCCCATGATGAAAATCCAGAGTCTACGAACGAGGCCGCTCGGAGCGATCAAGCCGCGGCTACAAATTCACAAGAGTCCCTCGAAGGCGCAGTGACGATAGATGAAGCCGCTCAGAGCACCGGTGTCTCGGCTTCAGTATCCCATGAGGACCGGCAAGGCGCGTCGACCACCGGTGAAGACGACGAACATGTCGAGGCTCCCCGCAGGGTTCCAGCCTCGGTTAATAATCCACAGAGGTCTGATGAAGGTTGGCAGACGGAAGCCGCCGGCACATCCACCCATTTAGAGGACCGCGTGAAAGATGTCGGCATTGAGTTAGCAATGGCGCTAGCAATGGCGCTCAAGGGTAACCATGATCCTTGCCAGGCTTCAGATACAAGTACTGTCATACCTCAGTGTTCTTCTGCTGAACCCGCCGCCGTCATTCCGACCGGCCAATTGATCGACATTGTGAAACACGGTGAAACTACCCCAAGCGACAAAACAAACAGCTCAACCAAACAGGACTTGGACAATACAATCTTACAGCGGGAGGTCGTGAATATGAAGACGCAGGAGTTGGTGACGGTCACAATGTCTACTTCAGACGAAGAAACGAAACCAAGTCTGGAAACTGAAGACCTACCAGATCAACCGGAGGAGGACGTTAGTGTTGACGGATTTGGGACATCGGAAATAAAGGAGCAAAAAGAAAATACTGCCTTCACGGAAGTAGATGGAGATGACCAAACCCCAGAGGAGAAAGAAGAGCTGGATGACAACGTTGCGTTTGACAATCGAGTTGAGGACATACATTTCATCGCCCGCCAAGATGCTACACAGCAGGATGTTGCATCAGAGGGAGAAGCAAAACTGCCAGCACAGGAGCTCATGTCAGAGGAATCCATAGTTGACGTATGCGAACATGCAGGAGATCGGACCCTCCGGCCTCTCGGCGAACAACGCAGCGAAAGTCACGATGGGTTCGATCCAGAAGAAACTGCAGAAACTGCGACCGTTTTAGATCATGAGAGTGAAGACACAGACGCGAGTCCTAACAGAGAACTTGAAGAGCTGGGGAAGGTTGAAACAAAAGAGGCCACGGACAGCAGGCCGGAAGCACGTGAAGATGAGAAACCCGTTACGGAAGAGTTCGAACTGGATCGAAATGGAAGCGTCAAAGAATTGAAACAAGCCACGGAGAACGGGATACTTTCTTCGGAGACGCAGTCGATAACGAAGGAAGTGTTGTCCACTCGGAAAAAGGATAACGCGTGGATTAAAATCAAGCAAGGAGAACCGGACGCATCCGCCGAAAAAAGCCCCCAGCGAGAGAACGCCGTAAAAGCAGACCTCAAAGAATCTTTAACCGACAACTTCAATTTCGTCGCGAGGGACGCTTGGATGAAGGAGCTCAAGTCAGTCATCAAAGACGAAGTTCTTTCCAAAAAGAAAGACGACCGGGTGAAGAAAAAGAAGGTGGTGCTGTTGGAGGACGGACAGCCGTTCGTTCCTATTCGGGACTGGCAGCCAGAGATGCCACAGGAAATGATTTCCCCAAAAATGGAGGGTAGTCTTTTGCCTCCCGCGCGGGACAACACAACGGCAACACCACATGACCAGGACGATGAGATCTCACTTTACGTCAAGGTAAAACGTCTTATTTATTCATGGATTTCTTATCGGGATGGCCTTAGAATGCACTCAGCAAAGTTCTACGTTCAAAGTTTAAACGTGATGCTTTGGCCACAACTCAACTCAACCCATCTGTATTTCCAGAGCGCTCTTAACACAGCCACCGCTGTATACAAAGTGCTGGACAATGGAGCAACAATAATTCATACAACAGACAATAAAACAAGAAATTCATAAGATAGTAGAAAGCACAAAAACAGGAAAACCTAAAAAACAAATACCATGCCGAGTCAAAAGCCAAATAATCAAAATGAGTGATAAAGATGGGCAGCTGGGGGCTTGCCGAACGTTCAGCGGGAGATCGGAAGAGGCAACGCAAAAGGCTCGATCCCCTCTGAGCCTCCACTTGGTCCTCGGTACCTCTAATAATGTCTGGTCCGCAGATCTGAGGCACCGGCCAGGGGGCTAGGGGCGGAGGAGCTCAGAGAGGTAAAGTGGGGCGAGGACAGTTAATGATTTGAAAACAAATAATAGGATCTTCAACAAAAAAAACTAAACTAAAATGTGTAGGATGCCAGAGTAGGAGTGATGTGCTCCCTCTTACGAGTACCAGTCAAGAGGCGAGCGGCAGCATTCTGGACCAACTGGAGACGCTTCATGGAGGATTGTCTGACTCCAAAGTCAAGTTTCTGTTTGTGCTCCCCGAAACATAATAAAAACATTTAACATGTTGGCAATTGCCCATCAAAACCAGCCATCCATTCGCAACACCGCTTGTCCTGAACAAAAAAACATTTTGAACCGGTTTGCAATGTGAACACAAACTGATCTGGATACTCTTACTTTCTAAATCCCAATCAAATGAAAACCTACCAGTGATTGTTTTGAACTTCAAAGTTCCTACTGTACTTTGCAGGGGGTGCTGGATCCTATCCCAGCTAATATTGGGCAATAGGCAGACAACACCCTGAATTGGTCGCCAGTCAGTCGCAGGGCACAAATAGGGACGGTCAACCATTCGCACGCATATCCTCACGGTCACTGCCTGAGAATGAATGAAACAGAAACTTTTGTCCGTTTTCAAGTTGTTAAAGTGAAAAAGTGCTTCTCTCGCACTTTACAATGGTGCAGAGAATTACAATTCGATATTGCTCTGACGGTGAGCCTCGACGGCTCGATCGGACAGCTGTTCTTGGGGTTTTAAAACGGTGGCATCTGCCAAAGTAGTGAAACGGTCTTCCAAGTGGGCCGTCAAACAATGGAGAGACGTTTTTGCCCGATCAGCTGTTTCAAGGGGAAGTCAACACATTATTTGTCCTTTATTACTTCCACAGCATTTCCAATCGGAAGGTTTAATACCTTGAAAAAATGTGCTAATACCATGTGTGAGAGCCGCTTGTCTCGCGTTGAGACAAAAACCGCCTTTGTCAAGGAAGCTGTTGGCTGATGGAATCAATTCAAACTCCGCTGATGGTTCGCACACCCAAGGTGATGTTTGAACCTGGTTCTTAAAATGTGATCAAATCAAAATCCTTGTGCTCTGTCGGTCTCAAACATTATCCATGCGAACCAAGTTGAGAGCAATTATTTGCAGAGCGGGAATGTTCTACTGCTGGCGTTAGGAGGCTAATCTCCGCATTCTCACTCTCTAAGCTGATTAGCTTGTCGTTTGGTGTTCAGAGAGTTGTGGGCACGGCAGTCCTGGAAGCAGCGCGCTTCAATTCCAACTGGGTCGGTTCCTCTCTCGCGACAAAAAGTCAAAAGTACCAAAGAAGTATTCACACGGTTTGGTGTGACAGAGACATGACTTTGACTCCAGTGAGTCCGTTATGCTTCCGCCATCGAGACCGCACACCTCACCTGCACTTTAAATGCAATACGGGAAGCCACTTGAACGGGCCAAGATTCAAGTCGGCTGTGTTCACTCCCACAGCGGCGCAAACACTCATTTCTAATCGCGCCCGTAGACGAAAATGCGAAAAGGAAGTAAATTGAACTTTGTGCTAGACTTGGAGGAAAGACGTTTGATCTGTGCTGTATTTTTTTTAAACTACAAACTCCCCCTTGAAACAATTCTAATATCGCCACGGAGGGGGAATATTTTGCTTCTGGGAACCGTTGTCATTTATGCCTCCTAGTCTGTTTCTCCATGTTGCTGCTGTCCCATTTTTGTTCCCGTCTTCCTTTAAATGTACTTCTCCATTGACATGACCATTTTTTTTAATAGTGCGTTGTCATCTGCAGATGGTGAAAAAAAGTAACAAGTCTATTTCGACAAGCTAAGCAAAAACGGTGGAAAGTACAGACATCCCGTTTTCGAATGTAGTGGTGTAAAAAGTCACGAGGAAAAGAAAAACTCAAGGAGTATGTGCAGTCAACAACTATTTTATTTTTTACTCTTTACTCCCTACCGCTGAATAACATGTTTAATAATATTTGTACCTCGCCTACCTTTACCATCTTTGTGAGGAATCATTTACAATCAATTATTTTTGTTGCTCATCTATACGGTCGGTGAACAGATTTCTTCATTCGTGTGTGTGTGTGTGTGTGTGTGTTTAGGCGGGCAGCGATGGGGAGAGCATCGGTAACTGCCCATTTTCTCAGCGACTTTTTATGATCCTCTGGCTCAAAGGCGTCATCTTCAATGTCACCACCGTTGACCTCAAGAGGTAATCGTTACTCTTAGTATTGCATGCATATATATATGTATTTTTTTCATTCATTCATTCATTCATTCATCTTCCGAAGAATGCAATGAGACAATTCAACAACTGCTGTGTAGGCTCATCTTTTTCATTCATTCATCTTCCGTACCGCTTGATCCTCACTAGGGTCGCGGGGGGTGCTGGAGCCTATCCCAGCTGTCTTCGGGCAGTCGGCGGGGGACACCCTGAATCGGTTGCCAGCCAATCGCAGGGCACACAGAAACGAACAACCATTCGCACTCACACTCACACCTAGGGACAATTTAGAGTGTTCAATCAGCCTGCCATTCAGGGTGTCCCCCACCGACTGCCCGAAGACAGCCGGGATAGGCTCCGGCACCCCGCTCGACCCTCGTGAGGATAAAGCAGATCAAAAAATTGATGGATGTCGTTATGACTTTGCAAACGTGTTAGCATTTGTTCGTGATAGACAATGTCATGTTCCAACGTACATACACATTTTATTTGATCACATTACCGCCATAAGAGCCATAATAGTAAATCAAAGAGCCCCTGCATTTATTTAACGTTCTGAGTATTTATTTATAATGTTTTCCAACCTTTTTTTTTTCCTTTATGTGCCAACTTCTGACCTGGTCTGGCACGTTGTCTTTATTTGCTTACATTGTCTTTTCAGAAAGCCTGCTGACTTACAAGACCTCGCTCCAGGCACCAACCCTCCATTTATGACCTTCAACGGAGAGGTCAAGATTGATGTCAACAAGATCGAGGAGTTCCTAGAGGAGAAACTGGCCCCGCCGCGGTACACAAACACAAGCGCACTACTCTGTAAATAAACCCAAGTGGCAAAAGTACTCGCGCTGTGTACTTAAAAGTGGAAGTAGAAATGCTCGTTTAGAAACGCCGCTTTGCTGTTTGAAATGTAACACAAAATGTTTTGTCTGAAAATCTCACAGGATTCCAGACCTTTGAAATGGTAATGTATACACCACTCACTAAATCTTAAGAGATACTGAGCTTTTAGGTGAAATCTCACAATGAACATAAAATGCACTAAAACCTTTACAGGTAAACTAAATTTGACCTTCTCTAAACTTTTGAACGCACGACTTTTCACAGTTTCAGAGTATATTTTAGCACAACTTTGCTAACAAGGAGCCGAACGGAAAAATTGGTATTTGGGGGATGCCGTCAAGCTGAAGAACGAGTCCTATTGGGTCTTTTTTGGCCTGTGGGACTCCAGAGACAGCAAAGGGGAAGCGGAATGTGGCTTTGTCCGTAGCTGTCGCAAAAAGACGCGCGTGCGAACGGTTTGGTGAGACCGTGGAGAACGCCAATCCTGATAGCTTCAAAGATATTCTGGTCTTACGCTCAGGAAGGAGAAGCAGTGCGCCACCAGCACAGTGGATTATAATGATAAGAATCGAGCGCTGCTGACCTTGACTTGGGATGTTGTGAAGCAGTGTTGACCAACCTTCAAAGACCTAAATTCCACTGATATCGTCGGAAGCAGAGTCTGGGGATGCTGAGGTGTTTAAAAAGCACCTCGGTTGCAGGGTCCCCTGATCCGCCCGGAGTTCCTCAAGGCTCTGAATGTTGACCCTTTTGGTTGTGTTCTGTAGTATCTCGTGGACATCGGGGACTGGGCCTCTAGATTGGCAGGTAGCAGCGCCCATTTTAAGATAAGATAAGATATCCTTTATTCGTCCCACACTGGGGATGGATGGATGGATGGATATTATTATGATTTTTATTTTTTATTCATCAGCCTGACAGCAGTCGGTAGGAACGAGCGTCGGTATCTCTCCTTCTTGCAGCGCGGGTGTAACAGTCTCTGGCTGAAGGAGCTACCAAGTGCTATCAGGGCGGGCTGGAGGGGGTGGGAGGGACTGGCCATCATAGCTTTTAGCTTAGTTAGCATCCTTCTGTTGCCCACCTCCTCCAGAGTGTCAAGGGAGCAACCCAGGACAGAACTGGCCTTCCTGACCAGTCGCTCCAGTCTCTTTCTGTCCCGGGCTGAGATGCTGCCTGACCAGCAGACAATGCCATAATGGATGGCCGAGGCCACCACCGAGTTATAGAACGTCTTAAGGAGTCACCCCTGAACCCCAAAAGACCTCAGTTTCCTGAGTAGGAAGAGTCGGCTCGGTCCTTTCGTAATCAGGGTGTCCGTGTTTGTAGACCAGTCCAGTTTGTCGTTCAGAAGAACACCAAGGTACTTGTAGGAGGTCACCCTCTCTATGTCCATACCCTGGATGTTCATCGGTGCTGGTGAGAACTTTTTCCTGCAGAAATCCACAACCAACTCCTTAGTTTTCCTAGGGTTGATCTGGAGGAGATTCTGCTGGCACCAGTCCACAAAGTCCTTTGTCAGTCCCCTGTACTCCCGATCGTCCCCTTCTGTAATGAGGCCAACAATCGCAGAGTCATTGGAGAACTTCTGAAGGTGGCAGTTTGGAGTGACGTGGCTGAAGTCCGAGGTGTAGAGGATGAACAGGAATGGAGCCAGAACAGTCCCCTGCGGCGCTCCAGTGCTGCAGAGAAGCCGGACCGTAGCTGGGGGATGAACTGCTCAGCCTCCCTTGCTAAGGTCTAGTGGGCCTCTGAGTGGCCGGCGAGAGGGAAATCCGGGCTTCCACGCTTAGGCTCCTGCCCCCGTGATCTGACCACGGATAAGAGGAAGAACGACCGATTGATGGATAACTGGCGTTTGGCTTGGTCCATGAATGGATCGATAACTTCAGTTAACCTGTCATGGTTTTTGTACACTACATGCTATGTTTTCATGGAAAACCTGAATTTGTCTGGATGACCCCAAACCTTAAAGTTGTCAGGCTTTATTCTGTGACAAGTTGTTTTGGTATCACCAGCTACCCAAGACTGTCACCGAAACATCCAGAGGCCAACACAGCCGGCATTGATGTCTTTGCCAAGTTCTCTGCTTATATCAAGAACCCAAGGAAAGAAACCAATGACGGTAGGATACAAAGAGGTTCTACCATTTGTCTTGTGAAGCTACAGAATACAAAATGTACTGTACCTGTTGTACTTTTTTTTTTAAATGAAGCTAAATCCCAAATCCAACGTGGTTTACATGCCTGCTAAACGCGGGCCTGTTTGGATTTGTGACCAACTGGTGTCCGAAATATCGGTACTTCACCGTGTCCCAGCCAAACCACTTATCCTCACTCTAGTCGCGTTTCTGCTGGAGTCGAACCCGGCTGACTTTGGGCTAGAGACAGGGTATATACAACCCGGACTGGTCACCAGCCAATCACAGGACTCAAATACACAAGCATTTACCCTCACTTTCACAACTGCAGAAAATTTGTGTCGTCAATTTACCGCCCCCCATCTTATACTTATTTCTGTGATGACGTTGATGGTCAGTAACGACATTCTCTGGTTTACTTCTCTGATGATTCCTCTGACGATGCAAAGAAGCGACATGGGCTGAATCTTTTGGGTGCCGGTGTCAAACTCAAGACCCAGGGGCCAGATGTGGCCCACCAAAGTTACTGTTGGCCCTTTTCCACCGCGTTTGTGCTAGTGCTACTTTCCAGGCCAGTGCCTAGGTTAGCATCAGTTCTTTCTTTTTTCCACCAGCGAAATTGGCTCGACCTCTTGAAACTGGTGCTTAAGATGACCCCAATGATTTGCTGGGCCAGACTCTGGCACCAACTATGTCAGGGGGCAGGGAGCGGGGTTATCATGACGATCGCAGATGGACGACCGAACGTGGATGTGCCAAGCTAGCGTGCGATCTCCGACTCGCAGCCAGCCTCATAATCATCTACAGTGATTAACTCATTCAGTACCAGAAATTCTGGACCAAGTCTGAAAAGACGTTTAAATACGTCTTTGGGAGTGAATGAGTTAAGAAAGATAAAAGTGTTTGCTGATGGTATGTCCCTGCCTGTCATAATCGATGCTATGCTAAGTTGCCTAGCAGATGTCAACAGCGCACTATTATCATGGCGCAGGTGCTCTTGGGTAAACGTCGACGTAAGTGGTGACGTTTGGCCGCTTTACGACGTAGCTCCTACTTGGCTCTTTGCCGGTGGAAAAACCAAACAGGTTATTTGTAAGAACTTGTTAAGGAGCAACTATAAGGACAGCACTGGCGCCGAATGAGGACAGAGGTTATTTGGGGGGGGGGGGGGGGGGTGAAAAATGAGTGAATCTTTTAATTCTCCGCCCGTGTCTTCAGCCTTAGAGAAAGCACTGCTGAAGTCTCTTCGGCATCTTGACGACTTCCTACGGACTCCCCTAGCAGCCGAGATTGACTGCGATGCCCCGGGAGACGTCCCAGAGTCCACCAGGAGTTTCCTGGACGGACCAGAGCTCACCCTGGCCGACTGCAACCTGCTTCCTAAATTACACATCCTGAAGGTCCGTCGCTTCTCGCCGCAATTTACCGAATGGCACATGGATCATCCGCAATGATTTTCTACTTGAAGGTTTTTCTTTCATCTTTCCAGGTGGTAGCCAAGAAATATCGTGGATTTGAGATCCCCGCAGAGATGTCGGGCATTTGGCGCTACTTGAACTGTGCCTATCAGAGAGAGGAATTCAACAACACCTGCCCAGCCGAGAGGGAAATCGAGTTTGCCTATGCCAATGTTGTTAAAAAAGTTAAATAAAAGCTACAGTTATCCAGTAATCGAGATCGGAGGTGGGTAAAGTATGGCTAGAGGGTATTGGGTGAGGGGGGGGGGACCCAGAAAAAAAAGCAACAAAAAAAAAAAAACAAGCACGGTTGTGTATTTCACAGTGTACGCCTACAATCAAGTTTTCAGGTTTGAAAGTTAGACCAAATAGCACACACAAAAAAAAAATGCCTGCGTCGTCCAATTGTTATCTCTTATTTGCATTGTTTTTGTTACACAACTATTTTAGGACTAGATTTTATCATTCACAAGTGTTAGAATTACAGTCCATACGGTCGCGCATTTTGCACTGTCAATTTATCACCAAACTTTGATTCATGATCAGACTCACTGTATCCGAGTGTGACCGACCGCTCAACAAAATATGCAAAGTGTCAAATCCTGAATAAAATCCCCATAATACGCTCATGTTGTGATCTTGAATTTTGTTTGGGTTTATCAACTCAAATCTTGTCACAGTCGCCTCAGATGAAAGTGAGAACTGGGTCGGGAGTCGGTGACTTGTGGATTTTCGTTATTTGTGTTCCTGTACATCAGTCATGTCCAAAGTCCGGCCCGCGGGCCAAATCCGGCCCGCGGTCGAATTTCATCCGGCCCTCGGCCCCCGTCATAAAATCAGTGCCGTCTGGCCCGCAGGTTGGGCGCAATGGAACACGTGTTGCATTGACTGAGGTCCCGTAGACTGGTGAGTGATGTTTCATAGAGTACTGCTTCCCTCTAGTGGCTAAATGAGTAATAGCATTCACTAAATGAGTAACAGCATTTAGACACTAGAGGGCATCACTCACGAGTTAACAAGACATCACTCCGTGTTTATATTGACTGATATGTCATATTTCAAATTCCTGTTTCAAATAAACCAAAAGAAATTCTTAGGATTGTTGAAATTAAAATAAAAATGGAAATGTGAAACAGACTGGCTTACTAAAATGTGTTGAACAATATTGTTGTTCAATGTAAAGAATGTCAGCCAAGGTCGGCCCCCCCGACATTTTACCACATAAAATCTGGCCCCCTTGGCAAAAAGTTTGGACACCCCTGCTGTACATGAAAGCCATTAAAACTCATTGAAAGCAGATTTTTATTGTCATCGGCTAAAAACATTGTTGTGAAAAGCAGTCGTCGGTTGAGTCTGTGTTGTAGGCCCAAATCTTAAAAAAGAAAAAAGTCAACAAGAGTTCTATGATAGAGGAACGCTGACCTACGCTTTGAATGGGTGAAGTCATCGTCTTTCTTTCCCACGTTAAGTGGAACCTTCTTCTAAATGCTTGAGTCTCTTCCTCAGATGCTCCGAGATATCATTGAGGGGATTCCTTTTGCTGCTGAGGATTTTCACTGCCTCGCCAAACCGATTGATTTCTGACTCCCTGTCGGGAAGAACGCCGCCCCAAAAAAATAAGAACATTTTCATTGGATGAAATGACAATACATAAAACAAAAAAAGTATCTTACAGGAGTTTGCGTTTCTGCAGGGGCCTCATCTGACTGAAATCGGTTACTGCACACTTCTTGACTGGCCTGGGGAGGAGGAGGAGGCGGTTGGGGGGCGGGGGGCAGAGGCGTAAAAAAAAACAACAAGCAGATACAGTTCACTTGTATTCTTGTATTCTTTGGCGTTCGACTCAGCATGACTTAGATTTGTTCTTGATTTTACTGCTTGGTGCTTTCTACCGCCTTTATTACCGATTCGTCTTACTGTTTATTGTGTATGTTAAATCGCTCCATGTACAGCACTGTTGACTTGACTTGACTTGTTGTATCGCCTGGTCTCCTAAAACTATACAGGACCGCACAAAAATTTCAGGTCAACTTACACGGTGCTTTTCCGCCGAGTTGGAAGGCCCGTGCGGGCTGTACCAGCAGGAGCGATGAGCTCCGACAGCTCGGGCAGGGCTTCCGCGAGCACGCTCATGTCTCCCACGACCGGAGTGGCCTGCCGCCGGGCCTGCGCCGCTTGACGCTCCTTTGTCAGCTTGATGACGCTTATCTCTGTGGAGGAAACCCAAACGCAGTCAGTAAGCAGGTCAAGCCCGTTTCCGACAAGCAGTATGCTTTGGTTATTTTTTCCAAAGCATTTTTACGGTCGACTGACAAATATACATAACCACTCAACGGTTTTCGTTCTATTTATGAATGATAGACATGATTGTGCCTGTTGATATCATTTATCATTTAATATCATTTAATGCAGCTTTTTTTTGAGGGCTGGGGTCTTGTCAATTTATATTGATACAACTTATCACAGACAGACTTCAATGAAGTCGCACAAACGACGGCCACTTCAGCAAACTATGATTGTGACAAACGAGGAATCTTTCATGAATAGTTTTGGGACCTGAAGGCTTATTTGATTTTCTGTACATTCCGATCAGGGTTTTAAGGTGCCGATACCGATCATCCATAAGGGTGACTGGCCGATACCAATCATAATAATAATCATGTGGATTCCGTGTAAAATTTTCAATGTTACAGCTATAAATACCGATTTTTGAGTCATCTGTTGTCTTTTTTTTAATTAATCAGATTTAAAATATTTGTTACATTTCTGTCCCTTGAATACTCAAAAACGGGACATTGCTTCAAATAGAGAGAAAATGCACAAACAAATTATGATTAATTAATATATGATTAATGGTTAATTATTTATTTTTAAGCCATTATGTGGCAAAGTACCGGTACATTATTTTGATATTAGCATGAATCGCGGCAGTTAGAGTCGAATTTTATTAGATTGATTTATAATTAGGCGGCCCGGTAGGCCAGTGGTTAGCACGTCGGCTTCACAGTGCACAGGTACCGGGTTCGATTCCAGCTCCGGCCTCCCTGTGTGGAGTTTGCATGTTCTCCCCAGGCCTGCGTGGGTTTTCTCCGGGTGCTCCGGTTTCCTCCCACATTCCAAAACCATGCATGGACGCTCTAAATTGTCAATAGGTGTGAGTGTGGTTGCGAATGGTTGTTCGTTTCTGTGTGCCCTGCGATTGGCTGGCAACCGATTCAGGGTGTCCCCCGCCTACTGCCCGAAGACTGCTGGGATAGGCTCCAGCACCCTCTGCGACCCTAGTGAGGATCAAGCGGCTCGGAAGATGGATGGATATACAATGCTATGGTATAAAATGAAACCAAAGATCAAAACCTGTTTTTGTTCCCAACTAAAATTTTGCAAGGTGTACTGAGACGAGGGACGGTCAATGTTGACATTGGTTTACGGTCCCTTAGCCAATCAGGATGCAGAACGCAATGCACTGTTAAAAAATAAATAAATAAATAATGATTACTCAACTCAACAGTATTTCTAGAGCACTTTCAAACAGCCATCGCTGCATCCAAAGTGCTGTACATGGAACAACTAACATATACAACAGTAAAGCAACAAATCGGTAACAAAAGACGGTCGAAAGCACCGGCCACCAATCGATCCCGACTTGATTCTCTGAATTAAAGAACATGGACACAAACATTTTGATGCTGTGAATGGGAAATGAACTTACTGTTTAACCATCGTTCCCTCCTTTCCTTCATCTTTTCTTTTTTGGACTTGATTTTCTTTACTTCAGAATTACCTTTCAAAACATACACAGACGTGAAAACACACACACACAAAGGGAAGGGCTTGCTTGCTTGCTTAATATGACATAAGGCATAAGATAATGTACAAAATGTCACAAAGACGTTGGCAAAACCTACCTATCTTGGCAGGTATGGGGGCTACTGGAGGGTCTTTGAAAGTTAACGTTTGCCTCAGGGCCTCTGGAGCAATTTCTGTACCTGAAAATATCCCAGCAGGGGAAGACATTCGGTTTTGGGCCTGCAGAATTAAGCACAAGAATTAGAGGTTATTAATTTGGCAATTGATTATTCATTGGCAAAAACGATCGACTATGTTCATCTAAGATACTTTTTCATCAAAATATTAGCTATTTAAAACGGGGATTGAATGAAAATGAGTTTAAATCAATAAGATATTGCAGATATGCAGGGTGTAAGATGCTGGCAGGGAAAGCCTACATGGAACGCCATAACCAGGTGGCTGGCATAGTCTACCGAAACATCTGTGCGAAGTATGGACTGGAAACCACAAGGTCAAAATGGGAAACACCTCCGAAGGTGGTGGAGAATGACTTCCAGATCCAGACTGACAAGATGGTAATGGCGAACCAACCAGATATTGTGATCAGAGATAAAGGGCAGAGGAAAGCCGTTGTAGTGGATGTAGCGGTCCCAAGTGATGGAAACATCAGAAAGAACTAACACGAGAAACTCGAGAAATACCAAGGGCTCAGAGAGGAGCTGGAGAGAGTTTGGAAGGTAAAGGTGACAGTCGTGCCTGTGGTGGTCGGAGCACTCGGGGCAGTGACCCCCAAACTAGATGAGTGGAGACGAGGAATTAAAAAAATTATATATAGATAGATAGATACAGACACGCATATATATGTAAATAAAATGTATTTAATTAATTTTATATTTTTATGTGAATTTAAATGAAAAAGACTTACCGTTTTAGTTTATTTATTGCTGTCTTAATATCTATAATTGGGGGAGTCGGTTGTCTTGCTCATGAGTACCTGCCGACCATCTCCCAAACTTCTACCGACTCCCCAACTGGGATTTTAAACGATGTTCCCTTGAATCTAAGGCAGTACTATTGTGCTTTGATTCAATGAAAATTGGGGAATTATTTGGCTGTCACGGTTACCGTGTGTTGGTAGCCCACTGCAGTCGGACCAAAAGGAGCATGTTATTCAACACAAAACGTGTTTTGAAATAAGAATGAGTAAGCAAAGCCCGGGAGATGTTATTTACTCGCTACTTACTTGAATCTTCCCTGTAACTTCAGGAGCGCCACTTTCCATTTGAGAATGACTTGGCTGGTGTATTTGGAAAGCAGAAGGCTCGTCCGATCGTTTGGACGAAGCACAGCCCGGCGGCCACGTCAGCTTCACAGCTTGCTGATGCAATTTATGCCGCACGTTCTTAATTTTTCCAACCATTTTTTTAACGGGAAATTAAGCTCGTTTTGCGATGTTCTGGAAATATTTGTTTTCACACGCTCGACCTCGGGGTTTGGTTTCTTGAACTAGTGAGCGTCTTCTTTGTCCAACACAGCCTCATATTAAGTATTTACCGCCACCTTGTGTTCTGGAGGCAAAAACACACCAATGCTCTGGGATTTTGATAAAAACGGACTTTAAAAATTCAAAATACACAAACATAAAAATACTTTCAAAATTTAATTACACTATAGAGGTTGGTTTGTTTGTTTATTGAAAATAAAACATACAGTAATAATTTGACAGAAAATAAGGTAGATAAAATTTAAAAAGAAAGAAATCAGTCTTCATTCAACAGTTATTATATTATGTTCTTTTTGAGGTTCTTCAAAAGTCTGTGTAAGCTCCAGTTCAACACAGAGACAGCAGCAGATATACTCAACTCAGCTTTAATTGAGCCAAGAGCAGGCACGTAGTTTACATTAGAATATAAAAGAAAAATGTGGCAGAAAATACTGTGTGTATGTGTATGTATACATACGGGTCATCGTATCGTTTACACATGATAGATAGCTAGCTAGCTAGATACATGGATAGCGAGATAGCTAGATAGCTAGATAGATATGAATTTACTCATTAATTCACTTGAGAAATCTGGACTTGTTTAGTTGAACACAAAGCCAGAATTCACTCACTGTACATCGATGGCAACGGGTGGAAAAACAGGTTTCTTGGACCTCCTGCACACTTGCGGACGGGCATTTTATTGTTCTTCCTGTCACTATACATTGCTGACAGTGAGGAACAAAAAGTCAGCCAGGATAGGCCAGCAGCAGTGAGGATAAAGCGTTTCAGAAAATGGATGGAGGATCATTTCCACAACAGAGTGATGTGGACTCACTGGTCTAATCGAAATGAGAAAAGCCTTTTTATGTTAATCTCATTTGCACTGGAAAAACCATGATATCTGCTAGCCTTAGCTTTTGCTTGCTTTGAGTTTGATGTGGATCTGTAGGTCTTGGATGGGCAACCATGTTGCATATCAGGCCTTCTATAGACCTGTAAGCTGACAACTCATTTTCCACAACTCCGCTTGAAGCTCAGTGTCATAGGAGTCTCGGGCTGATTGTCTCTTTTCGCCGTTGTAGAGGTAGCAGCCACCCACTCCTTCCATCTCCGAGGCTGTTGCAGCATACATGATGATAGACGCACCCTCTGTTGGAGTCTGAGAGGGAAAATAAAAGAAAAGACGCAAAAGGTTTATTTCAAATTATTTTGAAAGGTTAGCTTTGGTACGGCTAGGATCGCATAGAGTGTAGTTATTTTCACTTTCTTATTTGCTACAATGTCTGGGGGGGGGGGTAGAATGTTGGTGGAGGTGGAACTGGCAGAAACAGACGCTTAAATGGTCGTATCAACAAAGCGAAAGCTAATTTTTCGAGTATAACATGGTGTATGGGCATATTGTTACCTAAAACCACAATTACAGACTGACATGTAGAGTCTACATGTCCAAAGTCCGGCCCGCGGTCGAATTTCATCCGGCCCTCGGCCCCCGTCATAAAATCAGTGCCGTCTGGCCCGCAGGTTGGTCGCAATGGAACACGTGTTGCATTGACTGAGGTCTCGTAGACTCGGGAGTGATGTTTCATAGAGTACTGCTTCCCTCTAGTGGCTAAATGTGTAATAGCATTCACTAAATGAGTAATAGCATTTAGACACTAGGGGGCATCACTCACGAGTTAACAAGACATCACTCCGTGTTTATATTGACTGATATGTCATATTTCAAATTCCTGTTTCAAATGAACCAAAAGAAATTCTTAGGATTGTTGAAATTAAAATAAAAATGGAAATGTGAAACAGACTGGTTTACTAAAATTTGTTGAACAATATTGTTGTTCAATGTAAAGAATGTCAGCCAAGGTCGGCCCCCCGACATTTTACCACATAAAATCTGGCCCCCTTGGCAAAAAGTTTGGACACCCCTGATGTAGACAGACGTCTGTCGTACCCTGAACAAAGTCTTTGCAAATGGCTTTTTGAGCGCCTGCGCGAGGCTCCACAAGTTGTTGTAGAGTGCCGTGTCCACCATCCCCGGATCTACTGCGTTGACCATCACTGGGAAACCTTGGGCTGTCATCTGCTCTTGAAGGTAGTAAGTGAAAAGGACTAAGGCGAGTTTGCTTTGGGCGTAGGCAGCGTGGGAGCTGTAGCTTTGCCTGGCAAGGGAGAAAAAGAGGCGAGATATTTGTAACTGTTGTTAACATTTTTACAAGGACATCAGAACAACCGTTTACCTCCTGTTGAGATCCTTCATGTGTATAACCCCCGCGTAATGTGTTGCGGAGGACATGTTGACGATTCGGGAAGAGCAGCCCGGACTCCCTGATCTCTTCAGCAAATCGAGCAGCAGGTTGGTTAGTAGGAAGTGGCCGAGGTAGTTGAGAGAAAAGTGGGCTTCAAAGCCATCTTCCGTCTGCATCTCGGGGATCAACATGGTCCCAGCTACACGCAGTGACACGTACAAGATGTCATCGTCTTTCCTCATTAACATGAATGGGAATGCCATTTATCTGTTAGAACTTTGCCCCCCCCCCAAAAAAACAAAATAAAACAAGTGATATTGTGCATGGACACAAATATTTGTAAATAATTAAGTGTAGTAGGGGCGGCCTGGTAGCCCAGTGTTTAGCACGTCGGCTTCACAGTGCAGAGGTACCGGGTTCGATTCCAGCTCCGGCCTCCCTGTGTGGAGTTTGCATGTTCTCCCCGGGCCTGCGTGGGTTTTTTCCGGGTGCTCCGGTTTCCTCCCACATTCCAAAAACATGCATGGCAGGCTGATTGAACACTCAAAATTGTCCCTAGGTGTGAGTGTGAGTGCGAATGGTTGTTCGTCTCTGTGTGCCCTGCGATTGGCTGGCAACCGATTCAGGGCGTCCCCCGCCTACTGCCCGAAGACGGCTGGGATAGGCTCCAGCACCCCCCGCGACCCTAGTGAGGATCAAGCGGCTCGGAAGATGAATGAATGAATTAAGTGTAGTATATTTTTTTTAACATTAAAAAGCCTACTCAGATAAAACATCCATCCATTTTCTAATCCGCTTACCCTCACTAGGGTAGCGGGCGCGCTGACGCCAATTCCAGCTGTCTTCGGGCGGTAGGCGGGGGAAACCCTGAACCGGTTGCCAGGCAATCGCAGGGCACACAGAGACGAACAACCATTCACACTCGCACCTCGTGACAATGTAGAGTGTCCAATTAACCTACCACGCATGTTTTTGGAATGTCGGAGGAAACCGTAGTACCCGCAGAAAACCCACACAGGCACGGGGACAACATGCAAACTCCGCACAGGAAGGCCGGAGCCCGGAATCCAACCCTGAACTGTGATGGGAAGGTGCCGACTAGTCGACCCCCCGTCCACTGAATGAAAACGCACAAAAAAAACCCCAAAAACAAAAAAAGTGACAGATACAAAAATCGCCTACCATTATTCACCAGAAGATGCAGGGGAAGCCCTCGGCCTTTGAACGTTTCGACGAATTTCCGGACTGAATTCAGCGAAGTCAAATCCAGAAAGAGAAACTCCGCTGGAAATTATTGATAAGTTAGTAGTGGAACACGATCTTGGAAAGAGATTAACAAAAGTAGCAGACAGGTCCCGAAGTGATGCACATACAGTATATGGACATACTGTACGGCAAAAGTTCAAATCGTGTCCAAATTAAGACCGCCGACAGTAGCAAAATATTGTGGCTGATCTAATATATATACATTCTCTTTTTCTTTTTTTTTGCAAGGTTGGCTTTTCTTCAAAGAAAGTTTGAAAGACATTTTTGATGATATAGGGATGAAAAGAATTACCTTTCCCCTCTGTGCATTCTTCCTGAATCGTCCTCGCGGCGGCTAGGCCCTCCTCTTTTTCATTGCCGGCTGGAAACCAGGACGAATGACAGGAGGGTCATTAGAAGTCACGTAGCTCTTTACTCATATTTAGAACTCATCAAAGTATCTATTCGTGTCAAAATATACGCAACGTTGACACTTCACCGGTAATTGCTTCCGGATATGATTTCTGAAATTTAAAAATATGCAGAAGACAAAATCCTCTACTTTCTACAAATGCTATCATTTAACGTGGGAGAGGGAGATACTAGTTCAACGTGCAAATGTGTCTTTTGAACACAACATTTTGAAATTAAGGAAAGGATTCACGTTTAAGGAGGCGCAGAAGGAGGATGATGTCCTCTGACTTACGAACAAAAAAAAGTGTGAACATTGATCGTCACTCTGGTGAGCGGTGGTTGTGTCATTACGTTGGCTAATGCTAAATGCTAGCTTGCTCGCTTCACAGTTCAACAGTCATTGTACACCACCGTTATCCAACTTTTTTTTTTTTGTGTGGGTTGCTCCTGGCATATATTGAATCTGACATTACACTTTACCTCACAGACCGCAATGATATTGTCCCACATTGTAACATTGGAAAGGCGCCGCGCCAGAAATGCTCAGCTAACCGCAGCGTTAAGCTAGTCGGACTACATCTCGTATGATTTTTGGACACGGAAGCAGGACATCGTTCTCGTTCCGCTATGACGAAAAAATATACCGTACACCCGCTGGTGATTAGATGCGAATGAAAATGACAGCATGAACGTTATAGGAAGGATTTGAATAAAAGACGAAGAACTGAAAACCCGACGCCCATCCGAAAATAGGGCGCACCGTGTTATAAGGCGCACGTGTTGCACTGTAGTGTGGAAATGAAAGCCTTTTTTTTTTAGTACCAAAACCTTTATGGAGAATTCTTTAGGTTGGGATGGCCTATATGGGATATGATGTCAGGATTTGGGATTTGGGACTTGACTGTTCAAAGCAAAGGTAAAGATGAAACTGCCGAGTGCAAACGGACTCGACAGAAGCATACCAATAAAGACATGCATGCCAAGTCTTGCTAGATGTTTTGCGGTCTCATAACCCATTCCTCTGGTGCCCCCGGTCACAATGCCCACCCTTCCATTCTGCTTCTGTAGAACTGTAAGACAAGAGAAGGCACAAAATGAGAACACAATGTAAAAAGGCTCTTTTCAGTTGACAGAATGTTTGAAGTGTCGGCAACGCCGATGAAAATTGTCATACTTATTTGAAGTAATAATGACAGAGATTTAGGTCACGCCATTTTCGTAAACCAAGGAGGCTTGAGTCTTGGCACACACTGCAGCCGAACGACGCAACTAAACTGCACAATGGTGAACAAATAACAGTCTGTGACTCCTGTAACACATACCAATAAGCTGCGAGCAAAATACTGCGAAACGCGTTGTTGTTACCCGGAAAAAAAAAAGGTTTTGAGGCACCAATACTGCACTGTTCAATTTTAATGGTGCTATGAAGCAAATTGCCCTGGCTGCTATACCTACAGCAGTGGTCACCAACATGGTGCCCGCGGGCACCAGGTAGCCCGTGAAGACCACTTGAGTAGCCCGCCAGTGCCTGGACATTGTGATTTGCTAGTAGAAATTATGATTTAAAAATGCAAACATTGGCAGTACTGTGAGTCATTTCGAAACACGATCAAAGTCTGACAATTTAAATCATCAAGTATTAAAAATAACACATCCTCATATTATTGAAGGTATTTTGGACAAATATGTTATTTCAGACGTGTATCAATTTGGTAGCCCTTCACACAATCGGTACACATGAAGTTGCTCTCACCCTCAAAAATGTTGGTGACACCTGACCTACAGCATACTGGAATAATACAAAACGAAGATGTGGGCCACAAATAAAAGAGAGTGTGGATATTTGAGTGGGGGCGGGGGGAAGGATTTCACAGGCTTTAAAACTCTTGCAGAGCAGCACTGCTGTTCACAAAAAAAAAAAAAAACCCTAACTAATCCACAGGATATGAACTTCTTGACTGTGTCCTACTTGACCCGAATCTTGCGATGTATCTTTGTTTGAAGTTTGAAATGTGGTGCATTTCTCTCTCTCTCTCTATGTATGTATATAAAGAAAGATCTATCTATGTCTATATCTATATATATAGAACAATATATGTCTGTGTGTGTCAAGTCAAGTAAAAAAAATAAAATAAAAATCATGTATGGTTCCCTTTCATACTGAAAGTTGTTCCGTAGCGAGTTAATCTTCAACTGTTTTTCACGCTTTGAGATTAACCCCGTGCAACTATTTAAATAAGTAGCATTGTTGTACAGATTAGGCGCACTAAATCGCCAGCGCATAATGCCCTCCCTTGTAACACTCGCAGCCGCGAGAGTGGCTGCCTTTCCAGCAGCTCCTATTTTTTTGTTGTTCTACTTCTTCCTTTCATAACTTTGCTGCTGTGAATCTGGAATTTCTCCATTGCGAGACTAATAAAGGTTTTCTTAATCTTAATCTTAATTCAACACCACATTATTTTTGGGTCTTTTTTTTCTTTTTTCCTTCCGCCACTTTGCTAGTCTGACCTTTCCCAAAGAATCAGATTGTGTAAAGAATAAACTATTTAGGACTGATTGCGTAAAAGACAAACCCATTTCAAGAATCGAATTCTCTTTAGCTGGATGCAGTGTGTGAATGAGTGGTTAAATGTTCCGTCTCTCTGTGTCAGTGATGCATTTGACAGCTCATCAGTCCAAGGTGATATTCAACTGTTCCTGGCAAAATTAAATTTAAGACTATTAAATAGCATTTGGAATTACATTTAAAACCAAGTTCAAAATGTTCCCGTGTTGTCCAAAGTGACTCATTTGTATAAGTAACATGCATCAATTCTCTTAAATTATTGTTTTGTTGGTTCCTCTAGCAATCTTTTTGTCGTTGTTGAGATTTGACAGCATTTTGAATCATAAAACTCTACTTATCACGTTATTTCTTTAAAAAAAAGTTTGAAAGATTGATTTAAGAAAACCTTTATGGAGAAATTCTCAATTTACAGTCACAAAAATTCTGAAAGGGAAGAAGTAGAAGAACAAAAAATATACTGTATAAGTAAATGATAAAATATAAGACATTTTAATGCCCATTGAGGCCTTGTCATTAGATTCAAAGTCTTTGAACACTTTTTTTAAGGATCCGCAGGAACCCTTTATTTGGTTCTCATCCAAAAGATGGATTTGCACAGCATCATTCAAATGACACAATTCAGTTTTTTTATTCTGTAGTGGTACAGTTTGGATACGTCTCACTGTAACAAAGAAAAAAATGCAAGGAAACTGATATCCGCATGCATACGGATAGAGTTAGGCAGCAACTGATTATCAATATATATCGATAGATATCTGATCTGTTGCAATGGAAATTGCACTCAATATAATCGTTTTTTTTTTTTTAATAATCAGGAAGCTAGCAAACCCCAACCGTGTCATTCCGCATCCTGAAGGCAGAGGCTACAGTCTGATGTTTGGTTTGTGACAATATTACCAGCACTTGAGAGGAAGTTTGGAACACAAAAATGTGATACGACCATATATTTTGAATGGTATTTTTCGTCTTGGTGGTTGTGTATTCATTTATTTATCTGTCGTCAATGTTCTTGTTTTTAATTTCATCTTAAATCGATTGATCCGTTTTTCTTTAAATAGGTTAAAAAAAATTATTATTGATACTGTTGTAAAATAAGTTCATTGTGATTCACCCAGCCCTACGAAGCACATTACGTTTAAAATTTCCATGTTTCAATGATCAGTTAATTTAATTTTTTTTCATTGATGTGTTGACCTGTTATTTAAGGTTAAGTGTTATATTTTAAAATAAAATGAAATGAACTACCTGTACATTGAGCCTTTTTTTTCCTGAAAAGCAATTTAACAAATAAAATGTAAACTATTTTGTGTGGAGAAGTTTATTTTTCGTGATAGTCAGTTATCAAAGCAGGTGTCATATAAATGTATATTTATAGCAGACAAACAATGTTTGATTTTGTACTCATTAGATTTCAGAGAGTGAACTTTTCCCTTGTTTAGGTAAAAGAGTGAATCATACTTCTACTTCTGCCAGTCTTTTTTTACACACTATCTGTAAGTACCGAGTGCCTTATCATAAGACAGCAACGGGGGAAAAAATATCACAGTAATCCAAAATAAAATAATTTTTTCTCATTTACTTTAAAGTTTGAAGCACAAAAAATAGTACGAAAACCATTTATTCTTACTACTATTATGGTGTAATATTCTGCAAATCAAAACTACAATCTATTTTAATTTTTAAATGAGCCGTTGAAAATAAATAATAATAACCGAACCAACCTGGTAGGGTAAAAGATCTGTTGAACATCTGATAGATGAGAACTCTGAGTCCACAGTAGTAAAGTTTGAGAAGAGGCACGAATATAGACAGCGGGTTCATGATTCTTCTTCCTGCCTCTTCGGCGGCCGACTGTGTGTGTGCAGTCCCGTCTGTCGCCTGGATGGAAACCAAAATATACTCACTTTAGTTCCGCCCTCGAGGTGGAGACGTCACCGAGCGTCAGGAGCGTCAGGAAATTTGACCATCCCATTGCAGATTGAAAAACAAAATTGAGTTGATAAAGACTTGAACAAAACCTCTTCTCTGCACAGGAACAAAAGTAAATGTGATCTTATGATTATTAGGGGAATGTTATAAATTTTCCGTTTTATTTTCCTTTTCCGTTCGCTTACAATAGATGAAGGAATTTCACGACTTGTAGATGCCGCGATGGCTTTTTACTTGGATAACAAGCTATTAAAAGTCATTGAAAAGATGCATTTTAATTGTACACGTGGACTCGTCAGACAAAAGAACGGTTGTCTACTTTGCAATGAGTCCATCCTCAATGAGCTCAGAGAAGCCGGCGGCATTTCTGGGTATTGTTGATCAATGGCTTTTGCTGTGCATAGTCGAATTTTAAGTTGCACTTACAAAGGTAGCGCCGAACTGTCTTTACTGAATTTGCTTTTCTGAAGTGTTCCGAAGCCGAAATCGTGATTTCCTTTCCACATTGATGTCGGTTTTTGAAACGTTGGGGAACATTATCCTGAAACTGTTCGAGAACTTTCTCACGCAGTTGTTCACCAAGACGTGAACCTCGGCCTATTTTTGCTTGTGAATGCAATTCCGGAAAGCTCCTTTTATCACCAGTCGTGGCACCCCCTCCTGTTCCCACTTAGCCTGGTTCCCTGTGGGATGGTCCAAACAGGTGTTTGATAAGCAACCAAGAATAATGAGCAATTGCAATATATACTTTGTCCCATAAAATAAAGCACAGGTGTGGCCCACCACATCAATTTAGTGGCGGCGAAAGCAAATCAAAGATGGCAACTTCCATGATACTTGCTCAAATGTGTACCAAAATTTCACATGTAATAAATCAGTGACATATTGTAAGCATTTTCGTGTTACCAAACCCCTCATCACAGTTAAACAATAGTTGAATAAAACGTTATTCTTGACCTCTTTATATAGTTTCAGTCATCACGGTAATTATAATATGGCCCCTTTTTTCATGGAAAAATAATGTACTTCTCGGGATGTCACAGTGTTATTCACAGGGTAAGTGATAAAGTTTTATCACAAAGAATTCTTTTCTAACCAACCACTGGGGAATTTCTTCGGCGAACACTCACCATTCCCTTAGCGATTCATGAGGTTGGGATTGCTATTTCCAGGAGCACATATTAGCCGAATGAATTGATTCTATACACATGGCGTGGTGAGTTCATTTTTTTTTTTTTTTTACCTCAGGGTATATTTGCTATAAAAGGATACTGTCTTTGAGGTTCTGACATTTGAAAAGTGACCATAGAAATTGCTTGGGTACAAATGAGAAATTCCCTTCCCGCACTTGTGATGTAATACAGCGCAATGTTGTCTTGAATAGTGCTTTTCATTCATCCAACCATCCATTTTTTTTGAAGCGCTTATCCTCCCGCAGGGCCGAGATGTGGGGTACACCCTGAACTGGTTGTGAGTCAATTGCGGTACAGTACACATATCGACAAACAATAAGGGGTGTTCATCTCTCCGATCAAATACAACTCTCGTGGGGGTGCGATATGATTCAAGGACAGTTTGATTTTGGATTCAGTGAGGATTCAACACACTCACATCTTTTGAATCCAAACTGATTTTCCAATCAAAAACGGTTTTTGTTCCATGCTTGCCCTACAAATTCACACCTCTGGACAATTTCAGAGTCCTATCCTGCTTGTTTTCACAATGTGAGGCGAAATCACAGTACCAGGAGAAAACCCACACAGGAATGGGGTAAATAAGTAAGCACAATACAGGAAGTCAAGATGCCACATGCTACATACTTATGGTTCGCGTGGATTTGCTTATTTGCAGACATTTTTTTCCAATTTCTTTTCAGTATTATTCCTTCCTTCCATTTTCAACTGCGCTTATCGTGAATAGGTCACAGGAGGCTGCTGGAGAATATCACCCCCCCCCCCTTGCTGTTTGTGGATAACGTGCTGCATTTTCTTCACCATTTTTTTTGAAGATTTGGGGGGTATTTGAAAAAAAAAATGTTTTTTCCATGCAGTTTCAATGGGCATCAATTATACGCTGCCCTCCGTAATTATTGGCACCACTGTTAAGATATGTTGTTCGGCTTCTAATGAATCTTTTTTTTACTACTACAAAGACCAGGATTAATTGCGGATAGAGAAAGAGCATGCGCAGAACACAAATCAATGCCTTGTTCGGGTGTTTAATCCTGTATTTTTTTTAAAAGCTCGATTAAGAGTATACTGTATTTAGTTAGTTTTTTTTTGGGGGGGGGGGTTGGTGGGAGTTGCCTGATTTTTCGTGGCCTTTCAAAATCGGGATCCTGGCAATATTCAGATGTTAACGGGTTAATAACTACATGTAAACATAGTTTTTGTCGCCAATATTCAAACAGTGCGTGTGGGTTAATGTTACGATACGTTCTCCTGCCGTTCATTTATACGTTAGGATCCTGTGGGGAACCCGCGTAATTAAGTAGTAGTATACAGTAGTTGAAGTGTATATTAACTAGTTTGCAAATAATTTCACGCCAGACTGTAATAAATTCCCAGAGACCATCTCCGTGTTTGCGGTTATCTGTTATCCGCGTCTATTTTTGCATATAATGTACAGTCCCATCTCAAAAGTCAAAGTGTTCCTTTGACACTAAATTCATAAGAGCGAGTGATGTTTCCACCTCTGCATGCATCTTACTTGCACCAGTCCCACCTCTATACCACAATTTTCCTTCACGACCGATCATTTTTGGATGTTGTCTGCCTCAAACAAATTTGTCCCATCGATGCAGGGAAGCCAGATGAAGATGTACTTCTACTTCCAACCGCTAGATGGGAGTAGAGGTTAATTTGCAACCTCCCGCTCCACACTGGACCTGCGGAGCTCGTAACGTCTCAAAATACTCAAGCTGTGCGTTTTGACACTTCCTCAAATCAATTCTTTAGAAAAAAATTATATAGATCTTGTCCAACTCACCTGTAGTAGTCATTTTATTAGTCACACAAACTTGAACATGTTTTCTTTTAGAGGAACGCCCTGCCACACCCAACTGGTCTGGTACCAAGTTGACTCATGAGAGCTTTCGTAACTGGATACCACTGAGCGGTCGTGTTCTCGCCTGGGCTGTTCCCTGAAATATCCCCCGAGCGAAACACACGCACATCGGAACGGCCTCGAACCGCATACCTCATTTTGGTTGTAACTTTCTTTCTTGTCTGGAGACCGAAAAACCGAGGAGCTAATACGTTTTTGTCAACATGAAGATTTGTCTGCTACCCGCTTTACTCCTCTTGGCGACTGGGGCATTGACACAGGACGGCAAGTTTCAACCCCCCGTTTTGTATTTCGAGAGCATAATTATCCTTTCGAAAGCCGAGTTGATCAGTGATTCGTTATGTTTGCAATGGTCTGGCGTCCTACGGTCACATTGGTCGCCAAGGAATTGTTATTTAGCTCCCAAAAACTTCTCGTCTTGTTTTGCATGGAGCTTCTGACTCATCGCCAAACACCAACATGGCTGCTTGCATTAGATTGAGCTTAAATTTAACATCGCACACCGAACTGCTTAATAAACGACTTGATATTTATCGTGCAATAAGACGAGAGTCCCGCCAGCATTGCTGAAATCTGGCCAAAGTGCCAAAAGGGGGGTGGGGGCTATTAATTCTTGAGGGAGGGCGTTTCCGACAGTCCAAACCACTGAAGCTGCCTTCCTTTCTTACAGCATGCCTTTTAGCTTTAGTCACAACGTTGTCTTTTTTTTTAAAAAACTAAATATAAATTTCAGAATAATTTGAGTTGACTAATGTAGTAAACGGGCGGCCCGGTAGTCCAGTGGTTAGCACGTGGGCGTCACAGTGCAGAGGTACCGGGTTCGATTCCAGCTCCGGGCTCCCTGTGTGGAGTTTGCATGTTCTCCCCGGGCCTGCGTGGGTTTTCTCCGGGTGCTCCGGTTTCCTCCCACATTCCAAAAACGTGCGTGGCAGGCTGATTGAACACTCTAAATTGTCCCTAGGTGTGAGTGTGAGTGCGAATGGTTGTTTGTTTCTGTGTGCCCTGCGATTGGCTGGCAACCGATTCAGGGTGTCCCTTCGCCTACTGCCCGAAGACAGCTGGGATAGGCTCCAGCACCCCCCGCGACCCTAGTGAGGATCAAGCGGCTTGGAAGATGAATGAATGAATAATGTAGTAAACATTATACCTTAGCAGGCTAGATCAGGGGTCACTAACCTTTTGGAAGATGAAAGCTTCGTCATGGGTATAATGATTGAACGTTCATGGACACTTCTGAAGTAATATTATCATGTTATTATTCATTCTTAATAATAGTAATTTTTTTAATGAAGACATCCTATTACTGAGGTCTTAGAATAACAGATGAATATCTATTCAACTCCTTATTTCCCCTATAAATATCTGCCAATGTTCACTTTTAAACATGGTCACTTATTCATCAGTCCCACAAAATCACAATTTGCCATGACTGGTGAGCTAGTTTTTTTTTTTTTTTTTTTTAGAACAGGCCTGCAGGCGATGACCGTAATGTGGTCCTTGGAGGTTATCAGTTGGTGACCCCTGGGCAAGACATCTTGTGTGTGTCAGTTGTGTCCAGAAGGTCTTCTTTGCAAAATCTCAGCCCAATTCTATGTGACATTGTCTTGAAAGGCATATTACAAGTTTCTATGTATTAGGC
Source organism: Hippocampus zosterae (assembly GCF_025434085.1). Taxonomy (NCBI): domain Eukaryota; kingdom Metazoa; phylum Chordata; class Actinopteri; order Syngnathiformes; family Syngnathidae; genus Hippocampus; species Hippocampus zosterae. The sequence continues at coordinate 38,286,718 of NC_067452.1, read as the reverse complement.
GTACGTAGGAATAGTTTTTCTCAAAGTTTTATATTATGCGTCATCTTTGAAATGTGGAATTTTACAACACGGTTCCACCAAATGGGGGTCAACTGTTTTGGGCTCTTGCTGTCAGCTTCCTGTTGTCAGACTGGAAATGACACCGAATCAACAATGTTGCAAAACTGATAGAAATGGCAGTGAATGAATTGAAAAGCAAAAATGCTAAAGTACACTAACCCTTCCTCTTGTTGCAGTTACTCCAGCCAGCCTTTTTGTTTAGTTAAGATTAGCGGAGGCGGTCAAAGTTCATTTTGGCACATATGTTTTAAGGACAATGTGGTTGTCATTAATTTGTTTGGATTTGCAGGTACAAGTAATTCGGAATCATTAGAAGAGAATACAACACAGCACTGAATTTAGTTTCCAAAAAACTGTTGTCTCTTTTTTTTTTTTACAGGATTTGACCTGTTTGATGCTCTGGATGACGTAGGTGAGTTGTCTTGTCATAAGCAATTGTATATAATAATAATAATAATAATATATTTTATTTGAAAGCGCTTTTCATCTCACTCAAAGACACTTTACAAGAGCATAAAAACACAGGATAAAAATGTGCATTTAAAACAAGCATACATAATTTACAAAAGTTCATTTGGATGAACAAAAGAAAAATTGGTAAAAAAGATGAAAAGGTATTAAAAGCATAGCGGAACAGGTGAGTTTTTAGGGATGATTTGAAGGATTGGAGGTCAGTACAGTTGCGGATGTGTTGTGGTAGAGCTTTCCAGAGGGTGGGGGCGGCGACAGAGAAGGCTCGGTCCTCCCTTTTATGATTTACAAGATGGTTTCTTCATCATTGGTCTTCTAATCAATAACATTTAATTATGTGTGTGAATGGCACATGGGGTGGACTTATATGAAGGGCTATACTGTCTCTCGCTCTCTCTCTACATGTATACAATACTGGATACGTACAAAAAGTCAGATTACATTTTAGGACCAATTCGCGCTGGCATGGTGATCGAGTGGTTATTGCGTCGTCGACCTCACAGTGCAGAGTCTGTGGGTTCGATCCCAGCTTCGGCCTTCCTGTGTGGAGTTTGCATGTTCTCCCCGTGCCTGCGTGGGTTTTCTCCGGGTACTCCGGTTTCCTCCCACATTGCAAAAACATTGCATGGCAGGTTAATGGCCCACTCGAAATTGTCCCCAGGTGCGAGTGTGAGCGCGGATGGTTGTTCGTCTCTGTTTGCCCTGCGATTGGCTGGCAACCGGTTCAGGGTGTTCCCACCCCCTTACCCCCCCTACTGCCCGAAGACAGCTGGGATAGGATGGACCAATCCATGTCGACATTTTGTTTTCTTGCAAATGCATATGTGAAATGATGGCTGGATACAGTAGACAGATTCCAAACACTCTCCGTTTCTCTTCTTTCTAGAGCCAACTCCACCAAAACCCAAAGAGCAACCAAAACCCCCGGCGAATCCTGATCTTGATGGTTTGTAGCCTTTTTTTTTTTTTGGACGTTATCAAGTGTACCGAATTAGTAGGATGGCTTATTATTTAAAGGGGATCAAAATACTGTTTTTCCAATTGTTGTCACGATTCGGTCTAACAGAATCAAGTTTTTTGGGAACCCAGAAGTGTAGACGCCAGACAAGGTCTCCGAAGCAAAAATATTTAATGTACAAAAATCGCACCGACAAAGTAGAAACATAAAGCGCTGGTCAAAACAAGGACCAGAGGGCACAAACAACGAACAACAAAAAGCGCTTGCACAAAAGGCAAGGGAGGAAAATAAGGATCGCGAAGACAAACAAAAACAATGTATCCAAAAATACACGCCAGAGAAAGCCAATTAAAAAAAAATAAAATCCAATACTCACAAAACCTTGGGTACCGACAAGATCTATAGCAACAAGATAGTCTATGGGCAAGGAAGCATCAAGACATAAACAATATCCCGACAACCAGCAGACAGATTGTTGGTTCTTAAATACACAGTTCCTTGATTGAAAGATTGGCAGCAGGTGTGCAGCCAGAAAGTCTGCTCAGTCTGCCACCTGCTGGCCAGGCCCAGGACAGGAACATGACAATTGTATTGTATTGTACAGGTGGTCTCTGGAATATCTGCCCACTCCTTAAGTGTGAATTTACACTATCAAGTTATATCAATCAATCATTTGTGAGCCAATTCTCCATCTACTACTTGTTTTACACAGTGAACGGGAAATCTTTAATTTCTTCGAAATTAATCACAAATGCAAGAACATTGATACAAACTTTGGAAGTACTGTATGTTCAGGCTATGGATTTTTTTTTAAATGCATTTGTTGAACCCAGCTGGGACTAGTATGGATAGTTGACATTTGAATATGTGGGGGGGTCTACATTATTTAAAGTGTGTTAGAAAAGTTCCAGGACTGTTGTCACAAAAGATCAACCAGTACATCTACAAAGCATCCGACAGTTTCTGAGCGAAGAATATAGACGTGCTGGCGTAACCTCCCTACTCACCCAAATTTTCTTCCTAATTACACATTGATTAAAAAAGGGACCCGTTTTTGAAGATGTGGACCACATCACGATGACCGTGACAACGCGTAGGACCCCGAAAGAATCCTTCCATGAGCGCATAAAGCTTTAGCAGAGACGCTCGGGAAAGCGTGTTCAACTCCAACTTGTCGTTTGGATTTGAAAGAATTCTTTTGGGGCACCAGTCCGGGGATTTTTCGGATTCCCTTACTACGTGTAGCTGTTGTAGGGGATCCATTCGGCCGTGAGAACTGAGTTGGGCAACAAAGCAGGACTATTTTCTGTGTTGCAATGTTTGGTGGCAGCGCAGTGATTAAGTGGTGAACACATCTGCCTCACTGAGGTTAAGGGGTTTGAATCTTGGCGATGACTTCCTGTGTGGAGCTTGCATGTTCTCCTTGACTTGACTTCTCGACATGTTAGAACTGTTGTTTGTCATCATGTGCTCTGCGCATCTGGCACAGGGTCCATTTTTACTTGCAGCTCTCATGGATGCATTAAAAAAAATATATCTTTATTTAGCTTATGCCAAACTGACATCTAAAGTCTGGTATTATTCTTTTCTCCCCATAGGTGGTCTGGACCTTTTAGATGCCTTCGGACCAGGTAAAATATACAGTTGCAATGAATACATGTATGTACAATGATCCTATACGTCCCAAAATGGACAATAATCTATGAGCATTCTATATTGACTTTCAGGTTTTTGTTTCACATGCACGTACTGCATCCTAAGCTCCATCCTAAACTTTTTTTGGGGTTTTTTTGGGGTGGCAAATATAAATAAAATGTGAATTTGTTGTAAACGTCCCATGCTAGCAAAATCCTAATTTGTTCACTGGTTTATCCCAAACATCGGTCAACATGAATTGTGACACGGTTTAAGTTTGACGACGTTTGAAAGTAACAAAAAAAAAAAATGCCTTCCAAAACGAGCAGATTTGAATTTGGTGCCATGATGGCGTTTTTTTTTCTTTTTCTGACTCAATCGTTCACCACCTGCCCGCTTTGTGGTTGCTACATGCCGAGTCAACAAAGAAAAGCTCAGAAAAAAAAGGCTGACTGGCCACATGACTGCTAAAACTTTGCACAGAGGATATTTTGCACAAGTAAGCTTTAACACCACAACACCCATTAAAAACACACTTCTGGGTTTTGCACTGCCAAGTGTACCTGTTGCTTCAAAATGATCGACTGAGCCAATAATTCCACCATTTTTATCCTTAATTTTTGGCTCTATAAGGCTCTAGTTTATTCCTAAGTTTCAAACTCTACTAAATATGCAACGGAAAGAGAGAGAACACAATTCCACCTACATTCTGTTCTGTATTTATTTAAACATTAAATCATTTCCGCTTTTAAGTAAATATGACTTCTGTTGACACATTTTTGCATCTTATGTTTTTTTTCCCCAGTATAAAATCTAACCGAATATTTAACACTTGATGTTCGCTGTGCTTTAAGTATTTCAAAAATAAATGTTTATTCAAGCCAAACCTTATGGAACGTGCAAAAACATTTTTTAATGTGTGCGCAGTGTTGTAAAAAGATCAATTCTTAGTTCAGTTTAAGTGGATAAAACTCACACTTTGTTGAATATTAAAAAGTAAGAACAGGGTTATTTCATCCTATTTATTGACGAAAGCTGTGCCATCTCCATTTTGTCTGTGAATGACGGCTGTCCCGACGCAATCACGTCGTGGCCGCGGGCCATTGTGAATGTAGAAGGCTGCTTACGTCACACATTTTTCAGCGAATCCAGTCGAGGCTCTTTTCAGCGTACCCAGTTTACTACGTTCACGTTTCAAAGTCCCGATTTGAAGCGATTAAATTTCCATTGTAAACTCAGAGCAGACTCTTTCCACACAATAGTAAAAAGTCCTTCGTTAGTAACGAACGTTCGCGGTAACCGTAAGCCAACTGCCGCTGCGACCTTGCTAGTGGTGAACAAAATGTACTGCGCGGGATTGCCCTTCGTTGCGTAGCAACACCCCGGATCGACTCGATACAAGTCCAACGATTTATGAAGGCACGGCGCAGAACAAGTCAGTTTCATGTTTAGTAAAATCATATTTTTTTTTCTCCTTCATACTGTAAACGCATATTTGTAGTTGACATGTTTATGCTGTAATACATGTTCATGTTTTTACATCCATAAATGGCCGTCTCGTATTATACTTCGTAGTTGGCGGGGCATTTTATTGGAAATGGTTCTTAAGAACAACCTTTGTACAGTACAGAATTCGCGATGCCCCCGAGGTGCGTTAGACTCTACTCACAGGACGGCAATTCGTTTCTGTTGTCATCTGGGCCGCTTCTGCTTCTCCCTTCTTACGCCTGTGCACACGGAGCTAATTTTAGCCTTCACTCGTGGCTCCGCGAGGGCCGCCCCCGGCCCCCTCTAAAAAGGGGAGAGATAATAATAATAACGTTTTCTATTTGGTCACCGGTGTCGTGAGTCAAGTCCGAGACAAGCATTTATTTACACGCTTGTCTGCTACTACTACCACCCCCTGCTGCTTTGCACTTCAACACACACCAGCAGTCGGAAAGTAGTCTGGAGAAAATGTACACAAGCACCGGGAGGAAGACAAAAAAAAAAAACAAAAAAAAAAAACAGCGCTGTCTGAAATGAATACATGAACAAATCAAATCGCATGAAGGTTCCAAAATTATTTCAGATTACATTTCTCATTTTATTAAAAGTCAAGTCAAGTCAACAGTATTTATAGAGCACTTTCAAACAGCCATCGCTGCATACAAAGTGCTGTACATGGAGCGATTTAACATATACAATAAACAGTAAGACGAATCAGTAATAAGTAATAAGTAATAAGGCGGTAGAAAGCACCAAGCAGTAAAATCAAGAGCAAATCTAAGTCATGCTGAGTCAAACGCCAAAGAATACAAGTGAGTTTTGAGGAGGGCTTTAAAGATGGGCAGCGAGGAGGCTTGCCGAATGTTCAGAACGTTTAGAAAGTTAAATAATGTCACGTTTCAATTCTTCATAATATACATTTAAATAGCACACACACACCAAAAAACCTCCTTAAGGCAGAGTAAAAACATCGGTTAATGTAAAGATTACATGCTGACCATTATTTTGAACTGGGAGTCGCGGCTTGGAGTTTGAAGCGGATTACGTGGGACAGGAGAAGTGAACTAATCTCTTTTTTCGTCAATGGACGCAACAGCTTTGTTGTTTGCTTTCAAAACTTAGCTTGTAGCAGACGTGTGCACATTTTTCAGCATGACGTCTCTGATCCACTGGCGAAAGGACACTTTCATCCTCTCCTCTTTCATCTATAACTGCTTCAGACAACAAAGTGTATGCAGAAAAGTGGTGAAGATTGCACGACTGTGTTGTGTTATTTTGACTTCAAAATGGCGCCGCGAGAGTGGCTGCCTTTCCAGCAGCCCCTATATTTTGTTGTTCTACTTCTTCCTTCCATAACTTTGCTGCTGTGAATTGGGAATTTCTCCGTTGCGAGACTAATAAAGGTTTTCTTATTTTATTTTTCTTTTTAAGATGAGCCAGAAGAGAAACCAAAGAAGCCTCAACCTAACCCCGGAAATTCTGGTAGAGTAACCCCTTTTTTTTCTTTGAGCAAAATTCACAATGACAAAAGCAGCCCTAAGCCTTTTGTATCACTATCAACTCGGCCAAACTTGTATTCTTGTGTGCAGATGGCTTTGGATTCGACCTAGAGGATGCTGTAAATCCAGGTAACGCTTGTTCTGTTTGTTCAACTTTGAGGGATCGTCATCATTATTTTATGTTTCCTACGACAAGTGGGATGTTCAACTTTATACGCTAATTCCACGCTTGAAAAAGAACGTCTCAAGTCAATCATGAATAGCCCCTCATCGACATGAATGACATTTGTGCCCTTGATGAGTGCATGTCACTTTCTCCAATTCATTCCATTTTTTTTTTTGTTTTCTTTTTGAAGACCCAAATGCCAAACCTGACAGACCCGCAGTCAATCCACGCAAGCCCAGTGGAGGTGAGTTTGGAAGCAACGTGTTTTTTTGCACCGCAAGTCTATTTTGTCTTCACTAATAAAGTTCTTTGGGTAATTCCCTACAGGCGGCGGCAGCTTTGATGACAAGGACTTATTTGATGTCGGTGATAGCGGAAACTACAAGCCTGATGGAGGTAAGACGTCTTCTGTAAACATTTTGCATTTTTATTATATTCAACACTTGATTTTATTTTATTTTTTAAATGCCTAACATATACATGTCTTTCGGCTTTAACCTTAGGCCGTTCGGGAGATTCTGGCTATAACTATGACGGTAAGTTGATTCTTGCAAGGTCATGACTTTTTCAGGTATAGTCCCAGTGAAAAGTTCTCATGAAAAAGTGTGACAGCTTTTCCATCGTGGCACACATCACGCACCGCATACATGCTCAACACGCTCCTACAAGTACCGTATTTTACTCCCTAAAAGGCGCACTGGATTATGAGGCGCACCTTCAATGAATGGCCTATTTTGTCTTTTTTTTTCATACATTGGGCGCGCCGCATTATAAGACGCAATCTACAATGCATCCACTAGATGGAGCTATGCTCAAGGAAACGCCAAATGAACGATCAGATGTCAGTTAAGCGTATTTAATAAAGCGGCGACACAGTTCACTTAACCAACAGCGACTTATAACATTGACTCGTTAACGTTGAACTCTCTTGCCGCTGCTCTATTTCCGTGTTCAACTGCAAAACCGATCGCCTTAAAGTTTGAACTCTGCATTGTAAGCATGTCTCTAGCAAGGAGCCATTTTGGGGTCGAAATATTACCGTAATGATCATACACAAGGCGCATCGGATTTTAAGGCGCGCTGTGAGCTTTTAAGCCTGGAGAACAGCGCGGGGTCAAATTTGGCCCCTATAAATTCTGCTACTCAAATGCTACCCGTCAAATTTGGCCCAAATCCTAAATTAGGATTAAAGCATTAAATAATTGAAAAAAAAAAAACATATTTTGGTGTGGCGGCCCGGTAGTCCAGTGGTTAGCACGTCGGCTTCACAGTGCAGAGGTACCGGATTCGATTCCAGCTCCGGCCTCCCTTGTGTGGAGTTTGCATGTTCTCCCCGGGCCTGCGTGGGTTTTCTCCGGGTGCTCCGGTTTCCTCCCACATTCCAAAAACATGCGTGGCAGGCTGATTGAACACTCTAAAAATTGTCCCTGGGTGTGAGTGTGAGCATGGTTGGTTGTTCGTCTCTGTGTGCCCTGCGATTGGCTGGCAACCGATTCAGGGTGTCCCCCGCCTACTGCCCGGAGACGGCTGGGATGGGCTCCAGCACCCCCCGTGACCCTAGTGAGGAACAAGCGGTTCGGAAGAATATTTTGGTGTTCAGTGAACACCTGGAAGTCATTTAATGTAAAATTCATCATTTTCCAAAGAAGAAAAGGGTTCTTGGGTTCTGCAGGGTTTTAAGAAAATGGAAGGCTTTTAGGTGCGCCTTTAAGTGCGGAAAATACGATACTCGGTCATCTCACTCACACACAGCCACAACCAGACACTTCTCACGTTGACAGAACCATGTGATCATTTGGTGACTTTTGGTCACCCTGAAAAAGTTGTTGAATGCTTTCCCTAATTTGTTTGTGCTTGTGATAATACCAATAATCAAAATGATTGGTGTTTGCGTAGCCAAACTGTTGTTTCAAGAACATGTTTTTAATTGTAATGCCCAGAGGGAGGGGCGTCGTGTACACATGGCCCTACCGTGGAGATAAGTCACAGGAAAAAAAAATAAAAATAAAAAAGGAGTAATCTATTGCAGATCACATTTTTAGTGTGCAGAGTTGAGGAAAGGATTCGACTGTTTGGTGACCTCATTTAGCGACCGAGCAGACAAGTGCTACACGACGACCGACAACATCCGCAATTGTCGGCATAATGTTAATTAATAGATGAACTGATATCCGGCGTTGCAGACAAAAGAAAAACAAATCAGTATGCTTCGGATAATTTAATTCGCTCTGCAATTATTGACTAATTATCTTTTGTCATCTTTCCAGGTGGTGCTGATCAGCCTCAAGGTAACTCGATGCTCTGCTTTTTTTTTTTTTTTTTTTACCTTCCTGTTTTGGGTTTTCTTGATACTTTATGACTTCTGCTGGCGTCATGAAATCACCCATCGAGCCCATGAATCACCATTCCTGTTTCCCGTTTAAAGATAACGTGCCGTGGGTTAACCCGTGCTCGGAGCAGCTGTTTTATTTTTGACTACATCTCGGCTCTTGAGTTTTTGTGTGCGCGGCGTGCTACATCTGATCCGCGCACGCAAAGTCAATGTACGTTTCCAAAATCTTTTTAAATTAACTGCTGTACCAGTGTAGAGAAGAAGAAATTTGCCTGAGGGTTTGATGGCGAAACCGCGCTGAAATTTCATGTCATATCATGTCCAAAACAAACAGTAATTATTACGATAAGACATTCACATAATAGCAAAATGTGTGAAGTGGGGGAAAAAAAAAAAAAGTGTCGCCGGTGCACCTTCAGTTATTTATTGAGCAGTCCAAACACACAAATACAAGATGGGAGCGCTCGCAAGCAGGTACAACGGGCCATAATTCCCATTCAGACGTTCACACGGGGATTAATTGGCCTTGTTCGTTATGTTGCTCACCAGGCCACGCCCCTTTCAAGGTACATAGCTCAGGCGTACGCTTGCTTCAATTTATCACAAGTAATTACACTGAATGAAAACCAGTTGCTTTGTTTATATTCTATTTTTTTATTGTGATTTGATATCATCCGGTGCTTTTTGTTTTTGTAAATTTGTTGCGGTTGTCGGGTGCTGCAACAGAGGGATGACGAGTTCATCGAGTCGCAGGCTCGGTCGTGAATTAATCTCGTAAATCAAGCTGCTTCTGTTTTAACTTGGGGAACGCATCATTTGACTTGTCGGCGTACATTTGTGAGCTGCACGGGGGGCAAAGTCAGGATGTGCGTCGCGGGAGTGTGGTGACGCGCCGTTGGTGGTGGCGCCATTTTGAGTTTGGAGAGAGCACAGTGAGGCCCCCCCATTGAATTAAGTCGCGGGGGCGTATGCAATTTTCAGGCCACGGTTCTTTAAAACTGGTGTTAAAACTCTTTTTTTATTCTTTGGCTTTTGACTTGGCGTGAGATTTGAGTTGAAGTGATTTCTAGTGTCTCTGTTATTAATTTATTGTTGTCTGAATTATTTTTGCTCCACGCCCAGCACTTTGTATACAGCGGTGGTTGTTTGAAAGTGCTTTTGAAATAGAGTTGAGGGTCCCGGTCTAGTCTGTCTGGCTAAAATTATGCCGCAATTTTGTGTTGTTGCAGATCCAGACCTTCTGTGGCGACAAATCCTGAAGATGCTAAATTTTAACATGCCCGAGGAAATCGTTATGTGGATGTCCAATCTAAAAAAGATCTTAGTGCCCCTCCTAGAGAAGCTCTTGGAGCTTGCGAGGGTTATGCCCTGATTTGTACAAACAACTGCTTTCTCAAGAAAAGTTGCTTTTGGGTTTGACCCTTTGAACTTCAACTACGGTACTTGAATTTGGTGCGACTATCTCAAGGCAGACAAATGGAAACGGACTTGGTTGCACGGTGTCTCAGTTTTGAGGGATTGATCCAGGGAATTGTTCTTGCTTCTTTGTATTTACATGTGGTTCCTCCTTTCCACAATTCACCAACAAAATATTTGTCACGCCTACCTGAGCAGCTCTTTGAGAATTTCCAGTCATTATAAAAACAACTGGGGCGGCCCGGTAGTCCAGTGGTTAGCACGTCGGCTTCACAGTGCAGAGTTACCGGGTTCGATTCCAGCTCCGGCCTCCCTGTGTGGAGTTTGCATGTTCTCCCGGGCCTGCGTGGGTTTTCTCCGGGTGCTCCGGTTTCCTCCCACATTCCAAAAAAAACATGCATGGCAGGCTGATTGGACGCTCTAAATTGTCCCTAGGTGTGAGTGTGAGCCTGGATGGTTGTTCGTCTATGTGTGCCCTGCGATTGGCTGGCAACCGATTGAGGGTGTCCCCCGCCTACTGCCCGAAGACAGCTGGGATAGGCTCCAGCACCCCCCGCGACCCTAGTGAGGATCAAGCGGCTCGGAAGATGAATGAATAAAAACAACTGGCGCCTCTTACACTCTGGCCATCAAAGCTTTTTTTTTTTTTTTCTTTTTTGCGCCCTCCCTTTCACCAGCTAACTGTCCTCTGTGTAAATTACCAGACTGGGATTGGGGGATTGAGATTAACTTCACCAATTTCCCCATTTGCTGATTTAGTCGAAGCATAACAGATTTAAACCAGCGTTGGAAGTTTAACACCTGAGACCCGACTGGCCATTTCCTTATGGTGCTAAACGCAGTCACACGGACGTGCTGCATGCCGCGCATTGCGTTCACCAGCTCAAATGTTGGAAAAGCAGCGCGGTTGTCATTCTACGGCACTTCTCGTCACAAATTTGTTGTTGATGCTCATCTCCTTAAATTAAAAAAAAAAAAAAAATTAAGTTTTCCATCCCATGTGTTGTTTCGCGGGGCTGAACAGGATTGCTTCCATTGACTGTAGATGGAAACGCTTTATGTGCAGTAGGGGGCGCTGTGCACAAAAAAATGTAATCCACCGGATGGGTACCCAGGCCACAGACGGATGACGAATGACTGACAGGCAAAATTTTGTAAACTGCCCCCCCACTGGTATTTCAAATTCAGATTAGAATGAATCCGAATGAGCATACGGAATGAAAACGCAAAATGTAAACACATTCATCGAAGTAAAAAAAAAGCTGAATCTGGATAGAATTGTATTCAGTTTCTCATGGGTGGTGTATCCGTTTTGCCAACCCTAACGAGTGCCATGTACACAGATCAATTACAGTCACAGTCTACGCATCCTCTGTCTTGACAAAAATGCATAGCGACGACGTTGTATGTAAATCATGAAATTATAAAAATAGCATCTTACCAGTGTCGCGTTTGCGAGGTGGTGGAGGACCCCAAAAAGCAGGCAGGAAGGAGGAGCAGGTTGTACTTGATGAATTGTATCAAAACAGAAAACTAAATCCAAAACAAAGTCTCAAGAACAAAACGAATCCAAAGTAACAAACAAAACCATGGCAGAAGCAAAAACCTCAATAACTGAAACATGACCGAAACAAACCTGACAGGAACAAACAGCAACAAACAAACAAACATGACAGTGGCAAAAAGCAACAATGACCCAACACTGAGTGTTCGGGCGGGAGTCCTTTTATACAACTAATAATTACATAACGACCAACAGGTGTGCAGCTGCAGGGAGAGCTCTACAGTGCCACCTGTTGGTCCCAAACCAAATCATGACAACCAGAGCTCGTCTACAATGCTTTTAAAGTACTCAAAACCTGTTTGTTTGTTTTCTCAAGATGTTTCTTTCATAAAGGTGTTAAAAGGATCACGGCTACTGTGCTGAATAAACAAACGAACTCCATCTTGATAAACGGCGCCGTGTTTACGTTGATCTACGCCACACACACACACACGGCTGATCTTATTCATGGGAAGCGGAGCGTGTACACGGCAGATCGCAAAATATCACATTGCGTAAACGGGTGACCAGAGATCTTCATTTGCAATGATTTCAATCAGAATGACACACAATAAAAATTAAAAAAAAATCTCCATGCAAAGCTGGTTATTAATTAAAGGCAATGGAATAATACAAACGTGACATTTATGGGCGAGGCACAATGTAGTTGTGCAATCCTTTATATTAATATATTATCCAGATGATACAGGGTGGCCCACTTAAAAGTAGCCCGGATTTTTTTTTAAATTAAAATATTTTTTTAATTTTTTTCAAAACATGTATTTAATTACGTGAATGTTACAAGTGACCCAAGTCTTTCCAAAACCTGTTTTTATTACTTACAGGTTACAAGAGATGCTGGAAGTGTTCCAAAACTGCTCCGGTTATACACGTTGGCGCTGAGCCAATTTTTGTTTGTTTTAAATTATACACGAACAGTAGTGCTCCTACCTTCTCCGGGTGCGTACCATACCTCAAGAAAATGGTGTTTTCCTTGCAGCAGAGAATAGTGATTGTGGAAGGCTATGTGCGAACCGGATCAATTAAGAAAACACAAGAGGCCTTCACTCGCGAGTGCCCACAAACAAAACCACCGGCTAAACGTTGTGTTCAGAGCCTGGTTAAGAAATGGCGAGACACTGGATAGATGTCAATGGGGGACACTTCCAGCATCTCTTGTAACCTGTAAGTAATAAAAACAGGTTTTGGAAAGACTTGGGTCACTTGTAACATTCACGTAATTAAATACATGTTTTGAAAAAAATTAAAAAAATATTTTAATTAAAAAAAAAATCCGGGCTACTTTTAAGTGGGCCACCCTGTATTTTAGATTCATGATAAACAGCCGGCGCATAATGAGACATCTTTCATTCATTCATCATTCATCTTCCGAGCCGCTTGATCCTCACTGGGGTCGCGGGGGGGTGCTGGAGCCCATCCCAGCCGTCTTTGGGCAGTAGGCGGGGGACACCCTGAATCGGTTGCCAGCCAATCGCAGGGCACACAGAAACAACCAGTCGCACTCACACTCACACCTAGGGACAATTTAGAGCGTCCAATCAGCCTGCCACACATGTTTTTGGAATGTGGGAGGAAACCGGAGCACCCGGAGAAAACCCACGCAGGCCCGGGGAGAACATGCAAACTCCACACAGGGAGGCCGGAGCTGGAATCGAACCCGGTACCTCTGCACTGTGAAGGCGACGTGCTAACCACTTGGCTACCGGGCCGCCCCATAATGAGACATCTTGTGCTATTGGTCTGTCTGTTTGTGTTGGATCTATAAATTGTTATATAAATCCTGATGATCTGCGCTTTTATGTTGGTGGGTGTGTCTATATCGGTATAGCGCCGTTTGTTTAGGAAGTACGATTGAGTCATGCGTATTGCATGCAGCTTACGTTACAGTGCATGAATAGGAAACAGGAATGGCTGCTCTCAAAAGGGGGCATGACTGCGGATGCCTATTTGGAGATTAATGTCTCGTGACGGGATGTTCAAGCAACCCGAAGTTCCGTTGGGATCAATAAAGCACCTACCAACTGACAACACTGAATACAGTTCCATTTTCTTTTTATCTGTCAACACCTCAGGTCAGGACACACCCAGCGCATTCTTATCATAGCCAGCAGTAGCAATCAGTTCTTCGTTTGGCAAGTTGTTGTTGTCTTAGTGCCTTTGTTAGTTTGAACTGGCTCTTTTGTCTGAGCTGGGGGGGACGTCCCGGCTCATGTAAAGTTCACGTCACCCAACGTGAAGTTCGGCTGTGCCCAAACACCTCAAGGTTTGTAAACCACAGTCATTCATTTCATCAATTTGGATTTGAGATCAGCACAGCTTTCGAGTGGAAAATAAAGGTTAGGGGTAAATCCTGATTTTTTTTTCACATCCATTATGAGGGAGGGGAAAGCCAACAGACAAAATTTGGCAGCTGACAATGGAACGCATCATGGTATGGCATAAACCAGGCATGTCCAAGGTCCGGCCCGGGGGCCAAATCCGGATCGCGGTCGAATTTCATCCGGCCCTCGGCCCCTGTCATAAAATCAGTGCCGTCTGGCCCGCAGGTTGGTCGATATGGAACACGTGTTGCATTGACTGAGGTCTCGTAGACTGGTGAGTGATGTTTCATAGAGTACTGCTTCCCTCTAGTGGCTAAATGAGTAATAGCATTCACTAAATGAGTAATAGCATTTAGACACTAGAGGGCATCACTCACCAGTTAACAAGACATCACTCCGTGTTTATATTGACTGATATGTCATATTTCAAATGATCCTTGCAGTTGTGGATATGTGTATTGCTTGTTCATTTCCCCGTTATTCGAGTCAAAGGTTTTGTGACTAGTGAAAAGTCGTGGTGATACATTTTATGTTTCAAATCAACCAATTTGCACTCAGGAGACTTCTGTTTAAGAAAAAGTCAAGTGAATAAGCAGTTGCGTGTGATATACCCGTTTCAAATGAACCAAAAGAATTCTTAAGATTGTTGAAATTAAAATAAAAATGGAAATGTGAAACAGACTGGCTTACTAAAATTTGTTGAACAATATTGTTGTTCAATGTAAAGAATGTCAGCCAAGGTCGCCCCCCGACATTTTACCACATAAAATCTGGCCCCCTTGGCAAAAAGTTTGGACACCCCTGGCATAAACAGAGTATGTGTTGCACTGGGTAATGGAAAGTGTGAGTCGTGATCATGAGCAAAAATGGGACAGGTCGTGGACTCAATGATGAGCACCATGAACAAAAGCCACTGATGTTTAACTCAAGTAAACATTAATTTGAGTCACTGTTGTGCTTGAGATGTTTCTATTCACAGAATTCTGGTTTTCTCTGCTATTCAGTCAGAAACGGATTTTTTTTTTATCGGATGTATCCCAGGTGTTGTCTTATTTTAGTGGGTTACGATTGTTTCGTATTTTTTTTTAAAGTCAAGGTAACATTGCGTGCAGGACTGCGTTGAAATCACATCTTGCAAACGTCTGAGAATTGTCAAGTCAAAGTACAAGCGAATGACTCGGATGTTGTGCCTATTGTACCCGACTTTTCCATTTGTCTTACAGAGGCCGGTTCCGGAACAATCGCGGGAATCGTCAGCGCTATCGGGGTGGCTCTTTTAGGGGCCGCATCCAGTTACTTTGCTTACCAGAAGAAAAAATTGTGTTTCAAGATACAAGGAGGTACGAAGTCTTTCTTACTTTTTACACACCGTGTTGGTCCGACGTAGTCGTCATACTCCAGGAGAGGACTAAGGAAAACATTTTGTGAGCAGGTGCTGACCCAGAAAGCGGGAAAACCCGGGACCCGGGATCACAGTCCAACCCTCAAGGTAGGCCGCTTTGTTTTGTTCACAAGAATTTCCCAGAATTTGCTCACTTCAAAACAAATCACAAACAGTTATCCGACAGTATCTGCGCTTCCTGCAAAAATTTCAACGGGCACGAACACTAATGCGGCCATTGTCTTTTCTTTCTCGCTTGTTGATTTCAGTTTACAGCGACTTGCTCAGGACGTCCTAGACAGCCCTTCTGCAAAAGACGTGCCTGCTGGATGGAACTACAGCTAACTCTTGACGCCTTTCTTTGTCCCAAAGTTAACCGAAATTTCTGCTGCGTACCGGTTGGCTTTCTTTTGTCAGGGCAGAATATATTTTAGCAGTTTCATCGGTTATTTTACATTTGTCGTTTGTAACGGTAACACCTCTCTCTGTCATTTCAGAAGACCATGGTATACATGTTTTTTGTTATAGTCCGAATGTCTTCTTTTTTTGTGTATGAATCCCCCCCCCCCCCCCCCTATATCGGCAATAGACAGAAGTATTAAAAAGCAAGGGGTGAAGCCAGAACCTTTTCAGTCGGGTGGCAGAGCCACTCACTAGAGGTGCTTTTTCCATTGCCCCGCCCTCCGTTGCTTCTGCATTACAACAGGCACCAATCAACTGGGGCGGGGTCAACAGAACCCTGCGATTGGGCCGCGTTTGACCACAGAATCAATTTCTGGAGTTAAGCAAGGGAGATACAAACCGCCGCTGCCAAGGCATCGAAATGCAGTGTATAACAGTACACATACAGTAGATTGTGTTTTACAACATTACTTAACCATATATACAATTTCTTACCTACTGTACCCGTGGATGAAATACTGAAGATTGTGGTAACTTTTTTTTTAATTTTTTTTTTGTCAGTGGCGCGCATGTGACCAGGTCCTTTGGAGTATTTGAGAGCAAGTCTCGTCGATCAGTATAGTCCCATTTTTATCGTCACTGTAGACGTCGTCTTTTCTTTAGCAACCTGTGTATTCCTTGACTGGCATCATGCAACATGTAACGGCTCTAAAAAAAAAAAAAAAAAAAAAAGAAAGTGTGGATGTAATAAATTGAAAGATGGGGCTCGGTCACGTTGACTTAACTGACCTCGGGAGAGGAGCGCAAACAAGCGTCTCGATTTCATCCATGGGTACATGCAAAATTGTGAATGGTTAAGTGTTTTAAAACACAATATCGTATTTTTATGACTTGCCGGCAACCGGCTATTTGGCTTGCAGAAAAGCACGTAGCTCCGCCCGAGTTAAAAAAAACCTTGGTGCAGGTTTTTTGTGTCTGTTTTTAAAGGATAATGATGCATATAATGGGTAACTCGTGTATGACAGCTTTTGTTGTTGCAGTGGTACCTTCATTTGGGAGTGCACTGACCTAAGAATTTTCAAATTGCTGGCCGTTGTTCGGCTGATTTTGTATTTTTGCAAACCAAAATTTGAGGCAAAAGTCCATTTCTGGTACATTATCGCAAGAATATCCGCTCAATCATCCTGTGTTTTGTTCACAGTTTGAGATAAAAGGAGTAAAACGAGTGACGGGCTCAGTCATGGAACACACGGAACGTATAAGTCGGGGTACCACTGTATTTTGATGTGCGAATGTAATGTGTGTGTACATGTTTGGAATTAAAAATGGAGGGCGAGATTTGTATTTGCGTCATTGCCTGACATTCCTTTCAATATTCTACCTACCCGTTGCAAGCACAGCAATTCACACAGCTGTTTATGTTACAAATAAAATCATTTACAACCTCCAAATAAGAATTTGCAGCATCAAAGCTAAAGTGAGAACATTCAATTCAATCAGAAATGCATTTGGGGCTTTGTAATACTGTACTTTATTAAACTCAACAATAAATAGTAAAAAACAAAAAAAACAAGACAGAATAGAAAACAGTATTGTTTCCCATGTTCAGGACTCACATTTGTATTACAGAGACAAGTAATTGAGGTATTATGTCTTTATTAGAAGTTTTGTTTGCAATTGCTCTGAATCACAGGACAGGGCTTCTGGGAAGTGTTCAGAATGCCACACTTTTTCCATATTTCATGATTATTCGATTACATGGGTTGTGCTTTTCCCCATTCTTAAGAAAAAAATGCTCAGACATTGGAAAAAAAAAAAGTCATAATGGAGTGTTATGTGTAATATTGGAAGGGGGAGCGGGTTAGTGCATTTTAGAATAATGCCATAAGAGCAAAATGTGGCAAAAGTGAAACACGGAATACGTTCCAGATGCACTGCCCGTTTAACAAGTTGATGTCATTTTACAGTCCGGAAAAATTAATTAAAATTCTCTCATTTGTGGTTGTTAGATCGTTTCACTGTTCACAATGCTTTTGTTCCATTGGAGAAACCCCTTTGAGTTCCATTTTCAATTCTAGCCCATTTGTCACATTATTTCATGTCCGAGTGCAATGATCGGAACTTAGCCCAAAGCACCGACTCAGGAAAACATCATTGAACACACAGTAGGACCGACTAATCACACGGGTCCCATTTTGGCAGCTTTGGTCGCTCTTTGTTCAGTTTTTCTCCGCGTCTGTGACTTGTAAAATGGACGCGTTTCCTGTTGTCAGCCATTTATGAACAGTTGCATGGAATTAGCAAGCTAGCTGTGCTGGGACAATAAATTTATGTTGTGGGAGACTTTATTAGTTGCAGCACTAGAAATTGGGTTGAGAGTCAAAGAAAAATGTTAAGGATATGCTAATATTGAACTTTTGCATATTCGTAAGAAAAAAAAGGTAAATAATTATACCAGAGCAGATCTTATGCACTGGCACCACAGGTGAGAAACTCAAGGTTGCAGGGCCTTATCCAACATGCCATTGCCACTTGTGGACTACTAAAGCAAAAACTGTCTCCATGTTTCTTTCTTAATTTATTTCTTTTCAGTTTGGAAGAAGGTCTGTACAGACTTTTTTTCTCTTTTTTTTTTTGCTATTACAAGCATTTTAATTCACCATAATCCCTCGAAAGAAAATGAACAACAGTTGTAATTGAAATATGAACATTCTTAGTGTCTGTCATTCCGACCAGGATTACAATTTTGTGCTGGATGCAAAAATAGAACACCCATGATGCGCTATCCCTGAATGGACTGTTTAAATGACATACAACACAATTTAGCACAGAAAAAGGATGTCACTTGCATGCAAAACTGACTTTTAGATGGCTTTCATGAAATGGACCAGGAGTTTATAAAAAAAAAAATAAAAAAAAACATCACAGGTGGCCACGCAGTGCGGGCTTGCCTGATTGAGATCTGTAAGTTCATTTCCCCGTAATACTTTCAAGATGTCCCCGTTAGATGACTTTACGTAAGAAAATTCTCTGTGTGCACACCTTTGTCTCAAATTAGTTTCTGGATTGTTGTCTAAATCGTAGTCTAAATCGTTTTGACTTTAATTCAGCTACCTTGTCCTAATAACAATTTTGCCGAACGTGAGAATAAAGGAAATAAAAGCAATGCCGGTGAAAGGAAACTTTCCGGAGAAAAGAGCACCTTAAAACCGCTGAAAGTTGATTTCATTTTATTTTGAGTCACATCACAATGAGAAGTTGAGGACTTACCGTAATTTCAAGTGAAATTAACAAATGTAGCAAAAACATAAGGCACCTTTTTGCTGCCTTTTGTAAACAAACAAACAAACAAACCCCAGGAAGTAGTGTTTTTCCGTAATACTTGCTTCTGGCCAAGAAGTCACAGGGTTCAGAGGTCACAAAGTAATACGCAATTGCAATAAAATACAAAATGTTTAAAAAATTTAAAAAATAGCAGGTAACAGTCTTGGGTTTTTTTTCTCCTGTGTTGGGGCTCAGAAAGATTAATACTAAAAAAAAAAAAAAAAAAAAGACCCCAAAAACGGGCGGGTGGAGGAGAGTAGAAAAAGCATGTTCAGTGTTTTGATGGTTCCAGCGGGACTCATCGGGAGTTAAAGGGATCGCACGTGCCAACTTTGAACTATTTATGTGGGACAGAGACTGAGCCCAAACACGTGTGGCCAATTCCGGCGAACAACTGATGCACCATTGGAAACAATTAGAATGCCCTTACACCAATAGTCGACAACCATAAACAGATCAAAAGACTTAAATAGCATTTCAAATATATTGTCAAATATTGCTGTTCCCTTAAAAAATAAAAAGTACAGTGCAGTAAAACAGCTTCCAGCTAAACGCGCGCATACTCAAATGTACAGTCCTTGTCGTAGGTAGACGTCAACAATTCGGATGCCGTCCGCGAACAAATAATGAACATTTGACTCGACGGCAAACATAAATTGGCTTAGCAAAGTTCCGCCGAGCTGTTGTGACAGATCCCGCTGGTTTTGAAGCGATTTAAGTCCTCGCTCGGCGAAATTATCGTATGCCAAAAGCAACGCTGGCGGACGTGCTACGCGGTTAGCGTCGAATCGATCCGCCCACCTTTATCCGACTGTCAACACATTTCGACGTGTGACTGGGTGAGCGGGTTTGGTTGAGGGGGACAACTAGGAACCGTTGCTTAGGACAGTACACTAAATAGTGTAAACCAGGGGTGGGCAACCCGCATGTGGATCTTTGGCTGGTTCAATGCGGCTACCGGGCTTTCACACGACAAGCGTCGAAAACGCCTCGGCGGTGGCGATGCAATTCAAACAATGGCGCTAAATACACAGAACGTAATATATCAGAGCCTATCATCCATCCTGTTACTTGATTGACATAGAGGGCAACCAATCAGATGGCCGAGTCGCAACCAATCAGATGGCCGAGTCACAACTCATGCGCAAACAACGGCGCTAAGCGCTAAGCTAGTCAGCGAATTACCTGTGATGTCAAGGCAGAGGTGCCCAATCGACCGGGAGCCGGCGGACTGGTCCCAAGTTGACCTCAAGGGGTGGGAGGAGGAAATGAGAGGGGGCACCCGCGCGTGCGTGTGTGTGTGTGCTTGCGTGCGAGGACGGGATGCCCATGTGTGTGTGGCTCTTTGCAGTAACAGTAAAAAAAAAAAAAGGCTCTTTGTCTATGAGTGGTTGGCCACCCCTGGTGTAGACCATATTTTAACAGTGAATTAGTACGAGAATAACGGAGGAAAAGGAATTTTGTAGATGTCGATGCGTGAATCTGTGGTGACGGGAGTGGTGGGGGTCCACTGTACTCCCTGAAGTGTTGTTCTCCGTAAAAGTCTTTTTCTCCCATAAAGAAAAGATTCTGTCTGAGTTGTCAGAAGTTTTTGAAGATCTCCAAGTCTCTGGGCGGAACACACGGGTCCTTTTTCCATTCGTCGTCGGGGTAAACTTCAAAGTTTGCGGTGTCGCCTTCATGGGAAACTTTGGGAACTATCGGAGGCTGTGGATTTGGCCATTCAAGTTTCGGTTAGACTCACTTGATTTTTTTTTTTCTCTCCAAAATCAGTGACCAAATAATTGATTTTTGTTAAAACTAGGAGTTTTTTTGTTTGTGTGTGTGTGTGTGTTGTGTGTGTGTGTGGGGGGAGGGGGGGGGTACAATATGAAATAAGGTTTTCTTATTCTTCTTAAATGCTGTCACCGACGACTTTGGATTGTGGCATAGCAACGTGTCATGATATCAATCGTCAATGTTCCCATTTCTGTTGCATTTTGACATTCGAACGACTCAACGGGGGGTTTCCTCGAACAACCGGCTCAACGTTAAGAAGTGACTTACCTTGAGTTTTCTCAGTGGTACCGTCTCCCAATCGATGGTCTTAAACCATCGGTGCTTTTTCACATCATCTGCTCCATTCTGAAACGAGAGAGAGAGAAGTTTGGACATTTAACCTTTTGCTGCACCCGGTAAACTGATCACATGAGAAGCTGTCCACTGTGATAACCGCGGTCCCTGAAAGGGTTCATTTCAAATGAGCGGCAACTTCATGAACTCATGTGATGCCAGCCATTTTCATTTCAGGAGCAGCCCCATTTTAAGGGATTTTGGCTGATCTTGAAAGTCCGACAAAATGTCGTACTCTATGGCTAAATGAACATTGGGGGATAAAAAACAAAAAAAAGATGAGACTCTCCTTTCATCAGAGAAAAAAAGGCTTTTTGTTAAAGTATAATTTTCGAGCCTAACTGACTTCAACACAACTATTTTTTTTTGTTTTGCTTCTGTGACAGCGCAAGCATCTAAAATCAGGCTTTTCTTTCGACAAAACAACAGAACGTGACAAAATGGGATTTGGGTCACAAAATAATTTATCTGCACACAAAACTATCGAACTGAACTATACACATGAGTGAGCAAGTCAGTTGAGTACATTCGTGTGACAGATTCAGCGCCGCGTATTACGCTAGTCAGGGGTGCCCAAACTTTTTGGATCGAAGATCTACTTTTTGATCAACTAACCTCACGGGATCTACCCTTACCGGCGCGCGCACGCACACACACACACACAAATTTAAGATTTACCTGCTTTTATTTATTTTTTTTTTAGTGAAAATGAGAATGATTAGTGTGCAGTGTATATTAACACAAAAAATATATTACTAACATGTACAAAGACACACAAATGGTTGTTTTTTTTCTTCTCGACACTCCTCGGATCTACTTGGGACCTGTCTTAGATCTACCGGTAGATCAGGATCTACCTAATGGGCACCCCTGCGCTAGATACAAAATGCCGGGTCTCGCTTGCTTTTGTTCACCATGCAACTGCACACAAATTGCTTTGAACAGACGAGATTGATCCTTCAACAGATTGTTATAGTCTATAAAAGAAACCCTTCTTTGTATTATTTTTCTACATATTCATTTCAAGGCTTTGAAAAATGTTTATGTTGTTAAGAACTGCTTATCGAGTGACCGTGGTGTCGCCAAACTTGCCAAGCAAATATGAGGTGCATGACATGATATTTGGTTCCAGTGGTTCAATGCAAAGAAAAAGGCATTCCGACTCACCTTCATGTTGCCCAGCCGTCTGGCTCGGTCAATTACCAGAAACTTCTTGATCAGGTCTCTGCGGGGGGGAAAAGAAACAGGCTGTCAATCTTTCACTCAAGACTGCAGCTCAGAGGCACCCCCTAGTGGCAAATATCGCACATTATAAAATGAAGCACTTGACACTGATTCCCCCCCCCAAATTTAAATATATAACAGAAAATAAAAGTACACAAAAAAGAATTATATTATATAGATATATTATATATATATAGAATATTATATATATAGAATATTCGAATTTTTGTCATCATTGAAATATGTACTCATTTGAATTTAGGTTAAAAGTTTGGTCTCGCATATTGTCATGAATTATTTTGGAAAGTCACGGTTGCGGTGATGATTTTCTATGTGGTACATAGACTCGCTGCAGTGGTACACACAGAATGTTTGCAGAATTAAACGTTCAAATGTATCACGTTTCAGCGGCTTCAACTTTTTTTTTTTTTTTAAAGCCAGTACAGTTCAGTTGTATTTAATGCTCAAGTACAAGACATTTGCCTTTAATCTGTTAGTATTATTTGTTTCCAAACACTTGAAGACACTAAATAAAAGAATTGTAGATAAATACAATTATTTTATTTAGCTTTTGTGCAATACATTTTAAGTGGATAAACAAGTACGTTTTTTTGTCCTATAATTAAGTGCAGTCTTAGTATTCAAAGGGGCTGAATAAAGTTTTCTGAATCTGAAAGTGTATATTATACACATATATTATAATATACACATATATTATGGTACATTAGCTTACAAGAATATAAAATGCACTTTTTAGGACTGAAAATTGCATCGTTTTGGTGTCGAAGGAGTTTGGAGCTGTCCAAATACTTCTTGCCCAATGTCAGGCAAATTTGACCACAAGCACACTCTTGATGACTCATTTCAGTTTTCTGGCACAATGAAACTCATAAAATGCTCACCAAGACCTGCTTTTTTTATTTTTGTTAAGTGATGCAATCTTACTTGACGTAGAAATCCAGATGCCGTGGGAAATCCAGTTTTCCTGCCAGGATCTTCTGGTAGATTCCAAATGGATTGTCGTCAAAAAAAGGTGGATGCCTGGAGAGACGCAATCACAACTTTGTTTATTTGGATCTGAGCGCACCAGATTTGAATGCGACTTTAGTCTGTACCGGTGAATCATATTTTTATCATTGCCTTGGTGATCAGATATACAAAACCTCTTTTAGTGTGATTCCCCGCACACTGGAACACCATCTCACAGCACAAAAATAACTATAGTGAAATGATAATGATCTTGTCGATGTTTTTACTGACTCACTGTGAAATTGGGGCATGATTGAACAATTGTTTCTGTTGCATGATTGGTAAGAGCTTAATTGTAGCTCGTGAAATCTACGGGAAGAGCATTTAACCCTCGTGGTCCACCGCTTGCGATAAATGTAAAATTATGTCTTTGAATCAAAGGCAAAGGCATTCGGAAAAACACAAGAGAGCTGAAACGTATGGGGGGGTTCTACAATGGCCTAAATTTCATGACGTCACCGGCTGATAATTCTCAGGCATTGCAGCAATAATAAAAAAGGTTTTGATTCCGTAATCTTCACAATTGACATATTTTGCACCATAGAGACCCATTATAATTCATATTTTTGAATGCATCGTAAACCTAATGTGTAAACATGCATTTCACGTGATTTTTACGTCAATCGCTTTGTTTTCGCTTGGACAGACGTATGCATGCCACATTGTTGGGTTGAGGTCATTCCAATTGTGCAACTTTTAGGTGGCGCCAGAGGATCGCAAATGAGTTTGCCTTTTTGCAGGAGGCTTCAAACCAACGCATTTTACATGAACACGTCCGGTCGGGATTGTTAGTAGGGCTTGGTTGGGACCTCCAGACACAATTTTTTTTTCTTTTTGCAAAAAATAAAGAATAAAAAATCCCAAAGAACTAATAAAAAATATATATGTATGGATAGCACAGATGCCTCTGAACATTTTGAGTGTTTGAAAAAAAAAGTGTTTGTATAACACAAAATACATCACTACAAAAATTGTAAAATGCGTAACTTAGGGTTTTTTTCATTTGAAGGACCCAAGGGTTAATTGTTCTGCCCGAATCTATATCACTGGCAGACACACATTATTTAAAAGAATGAATTTTCAGCAAAATCCCATGAAAAGAAATAAAGACGGCTAATGCTGTACGGCACATCTGATGATGTCACATAGACAGTGTTTGAGAGGCAAGCGGCGCCTGCTAAATTTAAACTTTGTGCAATGCTTGTGCCAATTTAGCAGCTTGCAAACACAATCCCGTTACCAGTCGAAACCTGGTATTCCAAGGAAATGGCTTCTGAAAATGGTTTTCTAAATTCAGCTAGGTCCATGGTACTTTGTTTCCATCTTTATCTTCAAGCTCCTGACAATTTACAGCTTTGATTGACACTCGGCGGGCCCCGATTTAAAATCAGTAGTGAGTATGTAGCAATACGCACCCGGCCAACATTTCAAAGATGAGAATGCCAAGAGCCCACCAGTCCACTGCACGGCAATGACCTTTGCTCTGGATAACCTCCGGAGCGAGATACTCCGGGGTGCCACACAGAGTCCAGGTTCTAGTCAGGAAGAGAAACACAAAATGATGCCAGGCTACGAAAACATTCTGCCACGTATTGAACTCATTATTAGTGAAAAGTATGCGTGTGTGTCATATGGTCTCGAAAAGAATTACACCCAACATTTGGTTGAATTTATCTTGTTAAATCTTTTCGTGTGATTATGTGCGAGCATACGTTGCGACCGTCAGCCTTTTAGGTACGGTTGAATATGAATTTGGGTGTGCAAATCTAAACGATTCAACAACAAGGATTCAGATTTTTACCTGTCAGAAAGCTTTTTTGCAAAGCCAAAGTCAGTCAGGCGGATGTGGCCCTCCCTGTCCAGCAGGATGTTCTCAGGCTTCAGGTCGCGGTAAACTATGTCTTTGGAGTGGAGGTACTCGATCGCGCAGACGATCTCAGAGGCGTAGAACAGACCGGTGGCGTTACTGAAGCGGCCTCGGCTACGAAGGTAGCTGAACAGCTCGCCGCCGGGCACGTAGTCCATCAACATGTAAAGGAAGCATTCATCATGGTGCGTCCAAAACCTGGCAAAGAAAATAAATTGTCACGCGTAAGGTCAACATCGGTTTTTCCTAAATTGGACTGAGCCAAGGCGCATACAAAAATGTCAGGGAAGGCTGCTAAACAAAAATGTAAAAAGTATGCACACTGAAATAATGACGATGTCGCCCGAATTTCCTCATAAATGTAATCACTCAGCCTCTGTTCAATTGAACACAAAGCTATGAATCCGTTGTCTGAATGGCATCAAGAAGATATACATAAACTGTACCTTCTGCCACATAGTGGAAGAGCATGTCATTGATATGCATGTCACTGCCATAGATCGTTAAAAAAAATGATCGTAAATACTCGTGCCTTATTCATATGAGGTAATTTTTTTTTAAAGTGTTACTTTTGTCAGTTTCACATTTCAAGTGCTCATCTTGGGTATTTCTTTTCAGAAAAGTTTTAAAATAGCTTTAAACGATGACTGAAACAGCTGTTAATTATTTTGATAATTGATCACATATTGACTAATATTGACTGCGTGAGTGTCTATATCAAGTATCAAGTACAACTTTATTGTCAAATGTGCTGTATGTGTAGCACAGATGTCCCAATATTTATGGACCTGATTGTAGTACGAGTACAACAACGTTCTCAGAACAACTGTCTAAATGAAGTTGTATGTTAATAAAGGGAAGAGCACAAATCTAAGATGCCTATCTTCTGGTGATTGTAGACCACAAGGTCTACAATCTTGATCTTCAATACAACATCGGCAGGGTTCTCACTGCGTACATGAATATGATTTGAATGGAGAACGAACTCACAATCGTATGAGGAAGGGGTGGTTGACCTCTTTCAAAACCGCCTTCTCGTTGTGGACATGCTCCTCCTGCTTCAGTCGGATCACATCGGGGATCCTCATCTGTTTCAGAGCATAGAAGGTCCTGCTGGTTTTGTCCCTAACCAGGAATACTCGACCAAAGGTTCCTGTACCTGTCAGTAAATGGGACACAAGAAAGCAAGGGTATTGGTTCACTTGGGGTACACACAAACCGACAGGCCTCATTGGAGCATTCCCACTTCTATTTAGGATCCAAGTCACCAAAATGTGTTTGCTAAAACCTGAATGATTAATCTGGCGGGGTAGGGTAGGCAGTTTTGCGATTTTCCCAATAAAACAGCGATTTGAGAACTACCCCGTTTGTCATCGTTTTCAGTTCAAGTCAGTGGTGGTCAGTCGCCTCTCCCACCCGGAAGAACCCGGGCGCCCTCTGTTGTCATACATTTTACAAAGCTCTTGAGGTCAAAGACTGAATGTAAAGATCTCGGCGGTCATAGTATGAACTTGAGACTCACCCACTGTGGCGATGCTCACCAAGTCTTCAAGGCAATACCTCTGGTGGTTGTCTGACGCTTCACCCGAGGAACCGCTGCTATTTTCTTTCGCACAATTGGTGTCTTTACTTACTGCGCTATCTGCTTTTGAGGACGCCATGAGTCACGTCCGACGTTAATTATTTTGGTTTGAAAATGTCGGAGGCTTAAATAAATACGCCATGTCATAATCCATGAATGAACTAAGGGAAATAAATGTCAAAAACGTGGTGGCATTTTATCTGAGGTACAGTGGACCGTTGGGCCTCCACTCTAAATAGACAAAAGAAGTTGGTGACAAGTAAAAGCGATAGCTGAGTAGCTAGCTTAAAAACGAACTAAAGACTAAAGCATCCCAATATTTGTTAAAACGATGAACGTATGAAACTACGAAAAGGGACTGCATCTTAATGAAATCTAGATGGACGAAGAGTACGCCTCCACATTTCCTCATATATTTCCGCCGAACGGACTCTGGTGCGCATGCGCATCTGTGTTTTCCTTCTGTGTTTTGTGTCTGTTTACAACTCCTCTAAAAGATGCTTTGACGCCGCCTTGCGGCGTGGATTTTTTTTCCTCCTAACCATCTCAACCTGCATTTTCTGAAATTACAAAAAAAAAAGTTCAAATAATTCTGAAATTAAAGTCAGGATTCTGACTTTATTCACTGAATTCTGACTCTCTAATTCTGAAAACGGATGCACCCAGTTTACAGACGTGAATAAGTAGAAATGTAACTAATTTAAATGGGTACGTCATTGACGCCAACACAACGTTGTGAAAACAACACCACTCTCGACATCGAACCCCTTTGTGCGGATGACAGTCAGTAGCCGGCTGGAGCATCAACGCAGCTTAAGTCATCGTGAACTGAACACACTGATCACACGGTCGTGTCGTCGGAAGTGACGTGTCGCATCATTTGAAGTACTGTACGTGCACGCGCACGCATAAATAGAAGTCAACAGTTGATGAACTGCTGTCTGAATGGGGCCTTTATTATGATAGTTGCATATTATAATGAAAATAGTTTAGAGTAATTTTCAAGCATAAAGGTAACTTAGTACATTCTGAACGTGTCACGTTGCGAGGTGGTGGTGGACCCCAAAAAGCAGGCAGGAGAGAGGAGCAGGGTGTATTTGAAGAACTGTATTGATAAAACACAAAAAACTAAATCCTAAGCAAACAAAGTCCAAAGTAGCAAACAAAAATCATGACTGAAGATAAAACATAACAGCAACTAAAACATGACTGAAAAAAACCTGATTGCGGCAAACAAACAAACATTGCATTAGCAAGAGCAAACAATGCCCCGACACCGAGTGTTCGGACGGAAGTCCTTTTATACAACTAATTACCAAATGACCAACAGGTGTGCAGCTGCCGGGGGAGCCCCACAGTGCCACCTGTTGGTCCCTAAACCGAATCATGACAGACGGCTTTCAATATTTAAGAGTTGCAGCACATTCGCCTGTGTATTTGATTTACAAATGTGGAGATTAGTATTACATATTACATGTGTGCTTCATATTTTAAAATTAAGTGATTCTGTGCTACGGTGATTGAATGTTTTTTAAATTTATATTTATTTTTCTTCATTGACCCTAATCCTCTTGTTTATTTTTTATTTGTTGGCCCCAATCCTCTTCCGTAAATCGGTAAGTGTACTTTAACATGAGGTTTTTTTTTTCTATACTTGAACTGTATACCTTTGGTTGACACATGTGGTGATTACCCTCTGGCAGAATTGTATGCGATGTCCTCGAGGGCACAATGATGTTGGGGCTTTTAAATTGGAATGTTTTGCAAAGCAAGAAATCGGGAGGCTAATGATGAGGTCGGTGAAGCAACCATTCGTGATGGTTGCCAGGAAACTGGGAGAGAACAAAAGTCGGTCTCAGTTTATCTTAACCTAATTTTCCTCCCTCTTTCTTCTAACCCTATTGTAACCTTCCTATACACATTAAGGTTTCATTGTTGTACTTGTTATTTTTTTAAGTGAAACCCAATGCAACAGATTTACAAATTTCACCTTCAGCACAAACTGTTATCTTTGACTCTCACCAAAATGTCAACTCATCGTTCCTGTTTTCCTTACAATCTACCTAAATCCGCTGTGCTTCACCAGACTAAAAATTGTTGAGTTTGAAGAAGAAGAAAACAATTCATGTGGCTCGTAGTAGTGTAGAATAATCCATCCATCCATTTTCCGATCCGATTATCCTCACAAGGGTTGCGGGGGGGTAGAGGGAGGGCTGCTGGAGCCTATCCCAGCCGTCTTCGGGCAGTAGGCGAGGGACACCCTGAATCAGTTGGCAGCCAATCGCAGGGCAAATAGAGATGAACAACCACCGATGCTCACACCCACACCGAATACGGCCTGTCAGCACATTTGGCCCGGCCCTCCAACCCTCCTATTGTCCTTGGGTCAAAATGACCCGGCACTGTGTTAAAAACGCCCCAAAACCCCCCTAACTGCAAACAGCGGTGTCTACAAGCCTACTGGAAGCTACAAAAGGATTATAAGGAAGGAACACAAGAACTTTTAAGAGACTGCTCATATGAGATTCTGCTCTGACAACTGAGCTGAACTTTTATCTGTTAAGATTGTGCATGGCACAACAGAAAGTTAATGTTCCATGGCTTTTTTTTTCTATGAAGAACCCAGAGAGAGTTATTTAGTTATTATTTATTTCCTGTTTTTTTCTGTGAAGAAAAAAAAAATTCATTAATAGTGTTATTATTTGTTTCCTGACTTTTTTTCTGGAAAGAATCTGGAAAGGGTGGTTAGCACGTGGGCTTCACAGTGCAGAGGTACCGGGTTCGATTCCAGCTCCGGCCTCCCTGTGTGGAGTTTGCATGTTCTCCCCGGGCCTGCGTGGGTTTTCTCCGGGTGCTCCGGTTTCCTCCCACATTCCAGAAATATGCCTGGCAGGCTGATTGAACACTCTAAATTGTCCCTAGGTGTGAGTGTGAGCGTGGAAGGTTGTTTGTCTCTGTGTGCCCTGCGATTGGCTGGCAACCGATTCAGGGTGTCCCCCGCCTACTGCCCGGAGACGGCTGGGATGGGCTCCAGCACCCCCCGCGACCCTAGTGAGGATCAAGCGGTACGGAAGATGAATGAATGAATGAACGAATCTGGAAAGGGTTATTTGGTTATGTGTGGCTTTCTGGAAAACAATCATTATTTTAAGCTCCCCTACGATCGTCACACTTTTTCTGTTATAAACTGACCCCCCATCAGAGAAGGGAAAAGTTATGTGGCCCTCACAGGAAAAGGTTTGGGGGACCCCCATTATGCTTGTATCACCTGGAGAATACTTTTTATTTTTAATCAATATTTCCGACTGAATCTTACCTCCATGGGTGGTTGTGGAACTGCACCGTTAGCTCTCCATTTTGGCTGCATACACTTTGTACGCCCAACACGGGGAGACTGCGGAATCACCTTTTGGTTGACTTTCATGGGCTCATCACCTTCAACTCTCGACAGGCACGTTTCAAAGCGGCAAAGAAGGCAAGCAGAAACACTCAACGTGAGAACGGCGGTCTTCAGCCGTGATGGCGGAACGCCTTCCCTGAATGGAGGAGTTCAAAGTTTTTTTTTTTTGTTGTCTTGTGATTTACTGGTCACAAAAAGCAAAGGAGCAAAACACAAAAGTACAACTTTATCCCCTGCCCCACCGAGAGAAGAAGAAGAAAAAAAAGCAGAGTAGTTTGGGGTAATCCAGCCATTTTAAAATGAATGACACCGTATTTATCGCAGCGGCACTAACTACAGACGACTTGATCGTACATGGATGTGCGTTTGTTTGTTTGTTTGCGTGTCAATGAACAAAACAACCAAAAGGGGAAAAAAAAAAATCACAAGCGTTAGCTCGAGTCGCGCGGATGATTCGGTCCCTTCGGATGTCCTTGTGGATGTACTTTATACACTACGTACTCGACCTCCTCGACTCGGGGGGCATTCGTAGGGGAGGGGGCGGGGCTCATTTCTTTCGCTCTTGCGAGTCCTTTTTCTTCTCACAGTTTTCCTTCTCATATTTGTCCTTGTCAGATTTCGTCACGCTGTTGTAAGAGGGCGGGGAAGCCGTGGACATGGTCATGTCGGTTTTATCCGAGGTGGAGTTGTCATTGAATTTGCCGACGACCATCACGTCCTTGTCGGGGTCCCGTAAGCCCTCTTTGAGCTGCTCTTTGTAGAGTGCCGAGGCCTTCTTCACGGCCGCGCGAATCATGTAGCGGCGGAAGGCTCTCTGGATGATGACGGAGGACGTGTCCTCCTGCTTGCGTCGCAGGGTGGTGGTGATGGGCTCGTACGACACCTTCGAAGGATTGGATGCCATGAAGCGCTCCTCCATCTGCCCGCGCAACACGTCCATCTCGCCGCCTTCGCCGAGCACTCGCTTGGTGAAGGCGAACAGGATGTCCAGGCAGTGGATGCGCTCGCCGCTGACCATGGGCAAGTCCATGGAGATGAGCTGAATCATGTTGGGCTTGGCCATGCGCAAGGGCGGGTCCAGCGCGTCGGCAAAGTCCGAGAGTTTGCCGTACTCCACGAACTGCGTGGCGTCGGGGTCGAAGCGCTCCCAGACTTCGTAAAACATCTCAAAGTCATCCTCGCTCAGCGGCTCGGCGCTCTCTTCCGTAGCCACGCTGAAGTTCTCCAGGATGACGGCGATGTACATGTTGACCACGATGAGGAAGCAAATGATGATGTAGCTGACGAAAAAGAAAATACCCACCGACGGGTTGCCGCAGTTGCCTTTGTAATAGTTGCCCGGGTGCTCCATTTGGCTGTCGCAGTCGGGTTCCCGCTTGTTCAGGATGGGTGCCAGCAGACCATCCCACCCGGCTGAGGTAGTAATCTGGAACAAGCAGATCATACTGTTCCCGAAGGTCTCGAAATTGAACATGTCATCGATTCCGGACTCCCGTTTGACGTAGGCAAAGTTGGACATGCCGAAAATGGCGTAGATGAACATGACCAAGAAGAGGAGGAGTCCGATATTAAAGAGGGCGGGAAGTGACATCATCAGGGCAAAGAGGAGCGTCCGAATGCCTTTGGCTCCCTTGATAAGGCGGAGGATGCGGCCGATCCTGGCCAGACGGATCACTCGGAATAACGTCGGGGACACAAAGTATTTCTCGATCACCTCGGACAAAAACATCCCTGCAAAAAGATACAAAAAAAGCAGCCGTTTGGCACACGTCGAACCCCCCCAAAAAAAACCAAAACATAGCCACGAAAACCAAGGAGTATCCTCACCTACGATGGACAGGATCACCACCACAAAATCAAAAATATTCCAACCGATGGTGAAATAATAGTGACGCAAGGAGATCATCTTCAGGACGCACTCCCCCGTGAAGAGCACAATGAAGACCAGGTTGATCCAGTAAAGGATGTCGTCCATGTCTGGGGTCTGGTCGTCGGTCTCCACCATCATGGTCACCATGTTGAGGCAGATGAGGATCATGATAACAATGTCAAAAGCCTGCTTCGTTATGCAGTCGAAGACGCAGCCTTGAAACGCATTCTGAGGGACAAACCGGGCAAGAAACACGAGTCACGCGTCGGGAGGAGCAAGGTTCAGGACCGGAATGTCCAAAGGTCAGCGGAAAACGTACCGCGGGCCGAGGAATTGGTTTTTGTGGTTTCTTTGAGCCTAGCTTCTTCATAGCGTTGTAATATTTCTTCTGTTCCTCCGTCATGAAGATATCTTGCCCTCCAAAGTATAAGAGAAAACACAAACCAAAGATCGTGACAACCACGAAAAGGGGAAAACATTGGAGAAGCTCAAGAGACAAAAGAAGACGACTTATCTTTTTCTTCTGCTGGTTGAAGTTGTCGATGATGACGCCGATGAAAAGGTTGAGGGTGAAAAAGGAACCAAAGATGATGAAGATGACAAAGTAGAGGTACATATACAGGTTGACTTCGTATTTGGGCTGATCTTCCAGCTGGAGTGAAAGGAAAAAAAATGTCACTTGTGAAAATTGCACGACAAAACTATTTTTTTTTTGGGCGGTTTGAAAGAAACTTACGTTGCGAGAATCCACAGCTGCATACATGATGTCCATCCAGCCCTTAAATGTTGCCTGACAACAGATGACAATCGATGAGTCAGCATGGGTGTTTCTGCTAAGCTAGCAAACCATCTCCACTCCCCTCCCGAATGATGGGAACATTGCAAATGTCGACAAAGAAATTCAAAATTTTGATTCACCCCCCCCCCCCCCGCCCCCAGGCGGTTAGCAAGTCCACCTCACAGTGCAGAGGTCGTGTGTTCGATCCCAACTGCGGCCTTCCATGTTCCCTGCGTGGGTTTTCTCCAGGTCCTCCGGTTTCCTCCCACATTCCAAAAACATGCATGGCAGGTTCATGGAACACTCTAAATCAGGTGTGTCAAACTCAAGGCCCGGGGGCCAGATCTGGCCCGCCACATCATTTTATGTGGCCCGCGAAAGCAGCTCAAACATGTCAACTTTCCATGAAGCTTTCTAAAATGTCTAGCAAAATTCTTTTAAATTCATTCATTCATCTTCCGAGCCGCTTGATCCTCACTAGGGTCGCGGGGGGTGCTGGAGCCTATCCCAGCTGTCTTCGGGCAGTAGGCGGGGGACACCCTGAATCGGTTGCCAGCCAATCGCAGGGCACACAGAGACGAACAACCATCCACGCTCACACTCACACCTAGGGACAATTTAGAACGTCCAAACAGCCTGCCATGCAGGTTTTTGGAATGTGGGAGGAAACCGGAGCACCCGGAGAAAACCCACGCAGGCCCGGGGAGAACATGCTAACTCCACACAGGGAGGCCGGAGCTGGAATCGAACCCGGTACCTCTGCACTGTGAAGCCGACGTGCTAACCACTGGGCTACCAGACCGAAATTCTCATATGTAATAAATAAGAGATATATTCTAAGCATTTTATTGTTACCAAAGCATAACCATGTAACAAACAACAAATCAACAGTTAATCTTGACCTCTTGATACGGTTTCAGTCACAACGGCCCTCCAAGTGAAACGCTAACTAAATGTGGCCCATGCCAAAAATGATTTTGACACCCCTGCTCTAGATTGTCCCTAGCAGTGATGGTTGTTCGTCAATGTGTGCCCTGCGATTGGCCAGCAACCGGTTTAGAGTGTCTCCCGCCTACTGCCCGAAGCCGGCCGAAATAGACTCCAGCACCCTCCTTGTGAGGATAAAGCGGATCGCAAAATTTATTTTTTTTTTCGTCTTCCCACTTAAAAGTAAAATCGAACGGCAATGAAACTAGTCCAAATTTGGCCATCTTTGAGTTGAACATTTCAAGCGTATGACCTCAGGCTTCACACTTAACCCATGAACATGCACTTGGGGATATAAAGAGCTCGTCTGTATTTGCTGTAATATTGAGTCATGGGAAGTTTATTTCACGCTACGAACAGACGTCGATAAATGACTGCTTTTGTAACGTTGCAACAGGCGGCGTGTCTTTGCCTTTCGCTATGCTCCTTTAGTGTCCTTACGCGAAACAACGTGAAAATGATTCCGTGAATTTACTTGTTTCTAAGTAAATTATTTTCCCTGCTCTACTTTTCCCTTGCATTTGTTGCTGCACGTCTCAGAAATATTGAAACGCGCGACTTTTGCCTTGGTGCTCACAGCCTTTAAGCTGCAAACATAAAACAATTCCAAACGAACAACCTCTGTTCGCCGCCACGTCTTCAATGCGAACAGTACATGTCAGGAAGGCTAAGGGGAACAAAAATATATCGATTTTCTTCATTTTGGGATGACTTTTTCTTCCGGCATTGTGGCTCAACAACTCCATTGATCAATTTTAAGTGATCCCTCGAGTAGCCCTCATCCTCAATGAACAAGGTCAAATGGGCACTAAAAGGGCCTGCAGTCAAAGGAGAAGAAAATGAAGGGCCATGTCAGGCTGAATGCAGACATTGTAAGCAAACGACTCACAAAATTAGATTTAAATATTGGGTGGAATCTCGTGCTCCCAGACCTTGGGGGGGGGGGGGGGGGGGGGGGGGGGGGGAGCTAAAAATGTTGCTCGGATCTCAAGGACAATTGTCTTCAGTGTACAGCTACAGTTGAAGGAATTGGCTTTTGAAGGAAAATGTATCTACTATGAGGAGGTCTCCGGTGCACTGGTTAAAGGAGACTTTAATTCTTCTCTTCTTCCATCTATTCTTCTAAAAAGGTGTATTGTGGCATTATCCATCCATCCATCCATCCATCCATCATCCACCGCTCATCCGGGGCCGGGTCGCGGGGGCAACAGCTTTAGCAGGGAAGCCCAGACTTCCCTCTCCCTAGCTACTTCGTCCAGCTCTCCCCGGGGGATCCCGAGTCAAGCTGGGTGACATAGTCTCTCCAGCGTGTCGGGGTCTTCTCCCGGTGGGGCATGACCGGAACACCTCACCGGCGAGGCGCTCAGGAGGCATCCGAATCAGATGCCCAAGCCACCTCATCTGGCTCCTCTCGATGTGGAGGAGAAGCGGCTCGACTCTGAGCCCCTCCCGGATGACCGAGCTTCTCACCTTATCTCTAAGGGAGAGCCCGGACACCCTGCGGAGAAAACTCATTTCGGCCGCTTGTATCCGGGATCTCGTTCTTTCGGTCACGACAGAATATTGTGGCATTAGTTGTTCCGTAATATCTTCCGACAGTAACGGTTACTTATTAGCCTCTATTCCAGACCCGTAACGTTGAACGACACACAAGACGGGACCTTTTTGAACGCCTCACCACTTGCAACAACGCCAAATAACCAGCGCCGACGTTGTCAAAATTGATTTTGACGTTCTTCCACCGGGCGCTGTCGTTGACCAGATTCAGGCACTCGGACTTGTTGTTGACTTCCTCGATGGGGAAGACCTTGTCGGTGGTGGTGTTGACGCAGTAGTAGTACTTCCCTGCGAACAGGTTGACCCCCATGATGCTGAAGATGAGCCAAAAGATGAGGCAGACCAGCAGCACATTCATGATGGAGGGGATGGCCCCCAGTAGTGCGTTGACCACAACCTGGACACGTTCAAAATACAGACAAACTCAGCACCTTTTTGTTGCTCAAATGAAGGGGCTCACTTGACTATTGTTTTGTTTTCTTTTTAAATATATCGATACAAAGGCTACATTGATTGTGAGTGGTATCTGCACACAAAAGCTTTTTACTACCAGACAGTTAAGAAGGTGAAGGTTGATTCAGTAAAAGTGTACAAATTCATAGGGAAAAAAAGCAAAACGGGAAAAAAACCTTCGAGGCAGGATGAGGTCACAACATTTTTGTCTGACTGTAAATGAAAAAAGACACACAACAAAGAAAAAAGATTACAGGTCACATTTACAAGGCACCAAACAAGCAGCGTCAAAAAGCAATGTCTGCCATCCCATCGACACAATGTCAAAAGAAACATGCAGATAGAAGAAGTGCAGAGCTGAACTGGAAGGAGAACATGCAGTTTCATTTCAAAAGTTACACGTTTTTCGATTCTCATGTCACGTAACCATCGCTACACAACGATTAGTCAAGAAAACAACGTTGCCAACGACGTCCAATGGCGCGCTTAACGTGATTTTTTTTGTCTCAGAATTACTTGGCGACAAAGCTCGACTTGCAAGAGCGTCTTACTTACCCTCATGCCCTCGAAGCGAGAAAGGGCTCTCAGTGGGCGGAGGGCTCGCAGTGTCCTCAGAGATTTGATGGCGCTGAGCTCAGAGTAGCCCAGAGCGTTGGCCACCAGGCTGACGAGGGACACCTGAGACCACACGGCGGACGGCATAAGCGGGGCGGAAACCGTGAAAGGCCACAACCAATCTTACTGATGTGAACACGTTGAAACTCAATGTATTCAATTGCGGGGGAGAGAGGAGCCGCCGCGGGTGCCCGCGCCGCCATCAAAAAACAGTCGTGCAATCTTCACCACTTTTTCGGCATGCGCTTTGTTGTTTGAAGCGGTTCTTAGATGAAAGATGTTCGGAATCGTACGTACGTCAACAATGAGGAAGTCGAGCCAGCACCAGGCATTGGTGAAGTACTTGACAAAGCCGTAGGCCACCCACTTCAACAGCATCTCCAGGATGAAGACATACGTAAAAACCTTGTCTGCGTACTCCAGCATTGTTTTGATGGTCCTCCTCTGTTCAATATAAATGTCTTCAAAAGCCTGGGCAAAATTGAGTTTTTGTTTTTTTTTGTTAGTTAAAAAAAAAAACGTTACGCCATGATGGGAATGAATGAACTTTGAGTCGGGTACGGGTGAACGAAACCGCACATTGAGACTCACCAACGCACCACTGCTGAGCAGGATCATAAAAATGATAAAGGATTCAAACCAGTTGTGCTCCACGATGACAAAACAGGTTTTCCTGAGTGTCCACCAACTCTTAAACCCGGCTGCTTCCTCATCCACCTGGCAGCACTGGAATCTGCTTACGCATCCTACAGTTGCGGAGAAAGAAACATTTGTTTTCCAATATAAGCGGATTTTCTTTGGGATTTCATTTCACTTTTCACAGTTGTGAATCGTGAACCGCCAATCGGCGGGGATTTACTACAGTTGATTGTTAAATTCCATGCTCACATGCAACTGAGCAGGATATTTGCACATGAGGAACGGTGGCCGAGTTGGACAAAATGCCAGGTTAAATTATTAAAGCAATACTATAGTAATCCCTCGTTTATCAGGGTTAATGGGGACCAAAACCACCTGCGAAAAACTAAAATCCGCAAAACAGCGACCGATAAACCTAAAAAAGGTTGTTTTTTTTTAAAGTCCGCAAACGGTCCGCGAGAAGCTACAAAACAACAGCGAGTCACATCGAGGAACATATACAGTACTATAACCATAGTAATCCCTCGTTTATCAGGGTTAATGGGGACCAAAACCACCTGCGAAAAACTAAAATCCGCAAAACAGCGACCGATAAACCTAAAAAAAGTTGTTGTTTTTTTTTAAAGTCCGCAAATGGTCCGCGACAAGCTGCAAAACAACAGCGAGTCACATCGAGGAACATATACAGTACCATACCATCCCTCGTTTATCGGGGCTAATGGGGACCAAAACCACCTGCGAAAAACTAAAATCCGCAAAACAGCGACCGATAAACCTAAAAAAAGTTGTTTTTTTTTTTTAAAGTCCGCAAACGGTCCGCGAGCAGCTGCAAAACAACAGCGAGTCACATCGAGGAACATATACAGTACTCTACCATAGTAATCCCTCGTTTATCGGGGTTAATGGGGACCAAAACCACCTGCGAAAAACTAAAATCCGCAAAACAGCGACCGATAAACCTAAAAAAAAGTTGTTGTTTTTTTTAAAGTCCGCAAACGGTCCGCGAGAAGCTGCAAAACAACAGCGAGTCACATCGAGGAACATATACAGTACTACACCATAGTAATCCCTCGTTTATCGGGGTTAATGGGGCCCAAAACCACCTGCGAAAAACTAAAATCTGCAAAATAGCGACCGATAAACCTAAAAAAAAGTTGTTTTTTTAAAAGTCCGCAAAGGGTCCGCGAGAAGCTGCAAAACAACAGCGAGTCACATCGAGGAACATATACAGTACTATACCATAGTAATCCCTCGTTTATCTGGGTTAATGGGGACCAAAACCACCTGTGAAAAACTAAAATCCGCAAAACAGTGACCGATAAACCTAAAAAAACAACTTTTTTTAGGTTTAAGTCCGCAAACGGTCCGCGAGAAGCTGCAAAACAACAGCGAGTCACATCGAGGAACATATACAGTACTGTACTCCATGTATATTAAATATTAGAAGAAAAAAAACATGAATTTGTTTGAAAAAATCCGCGATGCACCGAAGCCGCGATAAACGAACCGCGAAATAGCGAGGGATAACTGTACTGCCCCCCCACCCCCCAAATCTGATGAGCATTTCTATGCACCGTCACTCAGAGCACTTCTGTCCCACTTTTCGTGAACCTATCAAAGTCTACTCGTCGCCATCTCACCCTCAGTAAAGCAGGCCTCTGGGTCCATCGACTCTTCTGGCTCCATTTCCACCGAATCCACCCCATCTCCTGGAGGGCGAATATCAACAGTGCTCCCTTCTGACGAGCTCAGATGTTGGGGCTCTATGTCGAGTTTCTGTATGAACAAGGTAAAGCGCATCAAGTTAAAAACAACAACAACAAAAACTCCCACTGGAAGAGTGGTTCCAGGACCAAATGTCCTGAAGTGGTTGTTCAATGTAATTCTCTTCTCAGACTAGGCACTGGCATAACAGAGTTGGACTCTTCTCGAATGTCCTCCTCATTGTCATCACATGCAATTGATCAAATGTACCGACAGGCTTTTTGGCATGACGTATGTCTGAAGGCTCAAATCATATCATCGAGCAACACATGACATGGGGGAGTTGGACATTACTGTAATGCAACTGTGGGTACGTTTGATGTGACCTCAGTTTGAGGAAGAGTGCATGCAGTATTCCAGTGCATCATCAATCCAAGCCTGAAATTGGACCAAGCAAAGTATGTGCGGCATTTTCACGTCGACTGAGAAATTAACGACCCGATTAATTTTGAGTTTATCTTTCTTTTTAATGAACTCTTTTGCCGCATCTACCCCCTTCCCCCCCGCCCCATAACGTACAGTCCACCCACCCAAAATTCTGAAGAGCAATTTTCCTCAGTGACATGAAAATACATTATTTCCATTCCTTGAAAGCAGTGTTTAAGCTTTTTTCTGTTGCGCGGAAGTCGAGAGATGACCACATTAGCTTACCAGCAAAAACCAGCACTGCGCACTGTTTATAAGACAGCATGTAAGTCTGGTGTTTTCGTTTTTCCCACGTATATAACATGGCATCAAGTCGATATACCGTATTTTCCACACTATAAGGCGCACTTAAAAACCTTCAATTTTCTCAAAAAAACGACATTGGGTCCTATATTTCAACGTGCTTTATATATGGTGTTAACAGTCTCTTTGCATTCCCTATTGAGTTTCCCTGTTAGTGCTCCTATGCCATCTAGTGGTGATTACTAGCAAAAACCATTTGTAACCTAAAAGGGTTCTGCCCGACACTAATTGACAACTACAGTACTTTGTGAGGTCTGCGCAGCCATTATCCAACGAAGATTATACCAAAAGCTTCGTTAACTACTGACTAAACGAAGGAAGACAAGCAAGACCTCTAAGGATATTTAGCCCCTTGCGGAAGTGAGCCCACGAGGTCTGTGTGCCTTTTTGGTTGAATCAACTGTCTTCAGAACTTTTGTTTTTCCATCTATTTATTTTTTAATGGCATTTGTATTTATATGTCCGTGTTTGTGACCAGTTCTCATAGCTTTGTTACAGCTGCAGATGTTGGGAAGGCTCTGTATAAATAAAACTGTACTGTGTTGTATTCCCTTTCGCGTAGCACCATCTAGTGGATGAATAGCACAACCGCAGCCACTGTTGGAGCTTCTATTTTATGTGTCTTACAATGCAGTGCACCCTATATATGAAAACAGTTTTAAAATAGGCCATTCATTGAAGGTGCGCCTTAAAATCCGAAGCACCTTATAGTGCAGAAAATATCGTATACGGATTTATAGCAGCTATCGTGTGTGGATCAAAGTGAGACGTATCCGTCTTGCTCGTCGTCTTGTAGTTTTTGCCAAGGAAAACCTAGCATTGCATACAACTTGTGACTTTTCATTTGGCGTGTGACGTTTTGAAACATGTCATCCTACACAGTGCAGCAGCCCTGATTGCAGTGGGACCCAGCTAATAGGACATGGGAATGATGGAAGCATGCTTCTCACGTGTGCATCGAGTTCTGAAAGGATGCTGCCTTACTCCACCTTGGTATTCGTTTTGCCTTGATGGGTTATGGATTCTATGAAGTGATGCCTGGATATGCTTTTATCTGGAGGAGGCTGCCTTAGCACGTTATGCTACGCTTTGTACCTTTGTGACAAGAGGATCACTATTCCAAAAGGGTGTTTATGCAGATGATTGATACATTATTATTGGTTATTAATACTTTATAACACTTAAAAGTTAAACCATCCACAGTGTGTTCGTGTACTGCTGAATAGGGACGAGTTGGGAATAAAGTAAAGTGGGTTGTGGGTGGGGCGGAGGGCAAGACCAGGCAAAGAACGAAAATGGGCAGTCATTAAGAGTAATGAGGAAAAAAAAAAGCCTTTTCTTAAATGACATTGGCAGTCCTCATGATGGGTGCTGATACAATAAAGTGGTCTTACAGTTCTTCTCTCACTGAAAACCTCGAGAGCGTCTGTGATATGGCTGCAGTAACAAATGGGAGGGGGAATTAACACAGTAAGTCACGCACACCACAAGCCGGCATTCAACCTGGTGTCTGTGTTCAGGTTTGCGATCGGATTTTCTAGCAGAAGAGACGGTTACATAAACGGCGCACATCATTTGCCACGACAAATCTTCTCCGTGTTATTGCAGAGTCCGACACCTGGAGCTATAAAAGAATGGTTAAAGTGGGTAGGTGACATCATCGGGACACGTTAGTACCAAGTGCAAGATGATGATTTGATTAAATCCGCCAAGTGGGGCGCAGATCGAACCACCCCATTCAATCTGTGGAACTGGAGTGGATTTAAAAAAAAAAAACTTACAATGAGTGGCAATTTTGTACTTAGCGAATACACGTCACTGCCACCTGCAGGACACAATGGATCTTAAACTGCCATTATACTGTAGTTTCAATCACAGCGGAATGGGATCTGGGAAATAAGGTGGCGACAAAATCTTATTTTGTTTTACTTTTGAGTTGCAATTAGATTGCTTCTCGCCAGCATAGGGAGGAAGTGCCCTATTGCAAGCCTCCTCGCTGCCCATCTTCAAAGCCCTCCTCAAAACTCACTTGTATTCTTTGGCATTCGACTCAGCATGACTTAGATTTGTTCTTGATTTTACCGTTTGGTGCTTTCTACCGCCTTTATTGCCAATTTGTCTTGCTGTTTATTGTGCATGTTAAATTTTCACCGTGTACAGCACTTTGTATGCAGCGATGGCGGTTTGAAAGTGCTCTAGAAATACTGTTGAATTGACTTCAGATCTTTCTCAATTCAAGTTGCAGAATCTGAGACGATTTACAACGACCTGACCTTTGCTGGTCTGTTTTTCCCAAGCAATCACCAAAGCGAATCCAAGTCGTCAGCTTTGTAGGCAGGAGATCATTCATAAATTTACAGCTTGTTTGATTCCCTCTTGAGCATGCCATGGAACCCGTCCAAAGTGTCATCTGCCCTTATCATGATCTAGCTTGCAGTTCATCGGGAGGGTGTGTAAGCAACATACATCATCTGACTTTGTACCAACCTGTCCACAAAACAAAACGGTAGCACCATATCTTACCATATTGAACGACGGTGGGGCCATGAACGGGACGGTATTTGGAAACATCAATCATACCAAAACCGAAACTATTCTCGCCAAAGTCCACTTTTTAAAATGCAACACAGACGAAAAGATCAAAACGGGAAGACGGCAGTGCAATCTTACCTCTTTGCTTTCCTCCACGTCTGAGGAATCGCTGGTCAAGTCCTCGGTGTTGAGGTTCTCAAAGTCGGACTCGCCCACGGCGATCGGCACAGTGACCGTCAGGCTCGGGTTGTGAATAAACGACATGTAGTGACAGTCGTCGATGGGGTACTTTTCGGTGCTGTCCGCGTCGACCGTGACCCCGACAACCAGGCCTCCGCCTGGACGCCCGTTGCCCTCAGCTGTAATGTAAACCCCGCCGGGGTCTTTGCTCATTTCCATTGTCGTGTGATTGGTGATGCAGTTGCCTTTGCCATTGCTGTGTAGTTCTTCCAGGGGTTTGCTCTCTTCATGCAGGCTGGAGCCCTTCCCGTCCCCACCAAAAATCAGGCTCCGCAAGAACTGTCGGACGGCGGATTTTAAAAAGGCGATGCCGCGCTGGATGCGGCCGACGGCAATTTGCAAGTTATTCATCTCGCTGTCGTCGTCAGTTGCCGCCAAGTTGTCAGCGCTGAATGAGCTCAGGAGCAGAGCCAAGAACAGGTTCAGAACCTAATAAGAACATGGGGGGGGGGGGGGGGGGCAGAAGACAACATGAATGACCGAGCTAGATTATATTTCAACTATATACAGTGGTGGGCGGCCCGGTAGTCCAGTGGTTAGCACGTTGGTTTCACAGTGTGGAGGTACCGGGTTCGATTCCAGCTCCGGCCTCCCTGTGTGGAGTTTGCATGTTCTCCTGCGTGGGTTTTCTCCGGGTGCTCCGGTTTCCTCCCACATTCCAAAAACATGCGTGGCAGGCTGATTGAACACTCTAAATTGTCCCTAGGTGTGAGTGTGAGTGCGAATGGTTGTTCGTTTCTGTGTGCCCTGCGATTGGCTGGCAACCGATTCAGGGTTTCCCCCCCGCCTACTGCCCGAAGACAGCTGGGATAGGCTCCAGCACCCCCCCCCCCCCCTCCGCGGCTCGGAAGATGAATGAATGAATATATACAGTGGTACCTCAACTTATGGAATGAATTGATTCTGGAAGAAATTTCTTAACTAGAAAATTTGGAAGTCGAGACGCATTTTCCATGTAAATGCCCTAATTCGTTCTAAGCCACGCCCACCCCCAAAATTCAGACCTAAATGTTTCCTAAAGCATAAAAATGCATCAAAATATGTAACAGATGCATGTTACAATTAAATTAATGCACAATAAATGACAGTTGTGCATAATATAAAAAACAAAGAATAAAAAATTGTGGTCATTCAACTTTTAACGGAGTCCTCATTGTTTTTTGCCCGCCTTAGTCCATGTTCTCTCTCAGGAGTGTTTTTTTCCTGGCGTTTTTAAAACCTCCATTATAATATAAAATACTGTCGGAAACACAGACCAATCGCAGGCACTGAAACTCTTCTCACAAGACCCGATCAAACGACATATTTGCAGCACCTTTGCGAGTGGGTGTGCAAGGCAGCCGAGGGATGAGGTGTTAAAACAAAGCGAGGCAGAAAAAAGGGCATTCAAGCCGTTTGTTGTTAATGTTTGAGATTGGTTGTTCCCAAGATATTTTTACAAATGCGGGCTTATCAACAACTTGAAACGCTTTTTGTACTTCATGTTGCGCTGAGGAAAAGCACTGGCCTGCACTCGAGACTCTCGCTACGTTTCAGACTTATCAAACGAGCCACGCAGTAACGTCACGAGCGGGTAAAATTATAAG
This sequence comes from Hippocampus zosterae, assembly GCF_025434085.1. Lineage (NCBI taxonomy): Eukaryota > Metazoa > Chordata > Actinopteri > Syngnathiformes > Syngnathidae > Hippocampus > Hippocampus zosterae. Next base: position 38,242,737 of record NC_067452.1, on the reverse strand, counting down.
CAGCTCGCTCGCAGACGCGTGGTCGGAGGCACGTCAAAATTCAAATATTTGTAGAGGAGCGATTCAAGTGAATTTTCCATGTGACCTTGCAAACTAAAGAGTCCTCCCGGCTCAGCTGCATCATCAACAATCAATCATTTTTTAAATACAGTTGTGCTTTGAGATACGAGTGACCCGATTGAGAAGTTTTTCGATGAGCCATCATTTGGCTTAATTAGTTTTTATTCTTTTTTTTTGCTGTGACTTATGAGCGCTGTATGGCGGGAGTGGCATGTAATGAATAATTTGTGAAAAGAACCTTTAAGCTGATTAATGCAGTTGAGGTTTTAAGTTAAGTTAAATATAAAGATAAAACGAGAACCAAACGACTTTGCCTTAGAAACGCCCCCCGCTAGCTTAATGCTAACTCCTATGGCAAACGCCACAGACAGGCTAACGAATAGCATCAAAAGATACGTCGAGGTACCCCAGACTTAAACAACAGTCAAAGTCCATCTCCTGTTTTTCCCAAAAACAAGCTGCTCTCATCGCCGACCTTTCTCTTCACGGCCAGTTTTGAAAAACTCATGACTGGGACTGGGTGACAAGATCTAATCCTTCCACTTGGTGTCACTTCAGAATTATGTTTCGCGGAAAGCTGTCATGAGCCTGAGCTATGGGAGGCGGTAAGAGAACCCCCCCCCCTTTCCCTGCTACCACAAAACTCTCAGGGCAATGTCAGCGTAAAAAAAAACAAAAAGTAACAAAAGTAACATCCTTTTTCGGCATGCACTAATGTGCAAATAAAACCAACTAAAAAAACCAAAGGAGATGCATACCACCAAGTTTCCGATGACCATCACCATCATGAAGACAATTAGACACATTGTTGGTCCTGCTACCTCCATACAGTCCCACATGGTCTCGATCCACTCTCCACACAGCACCCGGAACACGATGAGGAAGGAGTGGAAGAAATCGTGCATGTGCCAGCGCGGTAGCTGACAATCCTCATTTATGTTACAGACAAACTCCTTGTAGCTCTTCCCAAAAAGTTGCATGCCCACCACGGCAAAGATGAAAACGATGATGGCGAGCACCAGGGTCAAGTTCCCCAGAGCCCCCACTGAGTTGCCAATGATCTTGATCAGCATGTTCAGAGTTGGCCAGGATTTAGCCAGTTTGAAGACCCTCAGCTGTTGTAAAATCGAGAGCAAAAAACAAAAACAAAACAAAAAAAAGTCGCATTATTATTATTATTTTGACAGTCTAGATAGCTTGTTTTTTTTTAAGTTACCGGTAAATATGACAGTGTCCCTTACCAGTCGGAAGGATCTGAGCACAGACAGGCCCTCTACGTTGGCCAAACCGAGCTCCATCAGACTCAGACTAACAATAATGCCGTCAAAAATATTCCAGCCTTCCTGGAAGTAATAGTAAGGGTCCAAAGCGATGACCTTGAGGCACATCTCTGCCGTAAAAATGCCAGTGAATACCTATTTGGAAAAAAAAAAACATTTTATACATGTACATCAGTGGGCATCATTGTTCAAATGTTACCGGGTACCTGGTTTCCAACCGAAAGGACGTTGTTGAATTCTTTCGTCATCGGGTAATGCTCCATGGCCATAAAGAGGGTGTTGAGGACGATGCAAGTTGTGATCGTCAGATCAACAAATGGGTCCATGACCACCATGTTGACAAACTCCTTAATTTTGAGCCATGCGGGGCAACAATCCCAGATCAAACAAGTGTTGGCAAATCGATACCAGCAAGGGGGGAATTTTTGCCTCGACTCTTCAAGCTCTGAAAGGGAAACATTGAAATGGAATGAAAATCACAGGAGGCTGGGGGAGGGGACTCAAGCAGTTGATTGTGATTATTTTTTGTCATTGATTCTTCTCTAGCTCATTAGATGTCCCTTGCCGATGCTTAAACATGTGATGTGAAGAGTGAGCCAAGTATTGGGGCTTGGCCTTCCACTTTAAAACCTACCTAAAAAAAAACCTACCTAAACAACAACCAACTTTTTGAACAATTTCAATCTGGATTCCGCACACAACACAGCACTGAAACATTCATTCATTCATTCATTCATTCATCTTCCGTACCGCTTGATCCTCACTAGGGTCGCGGGGGGTGCTGGAGCCCATCCCAGCCGTCTCCGGGCAGTAGGCGGGGGACACCCTGAATCGGTTGCCAGCCAATCGCAGGGCACACAGAGACGAACAACCATCCACGCTCACACTCACACCTAAGGACAATTTGGAGTGTTCAATCAGCCTGCCATGCATATTTTTGGAATGTGGGAGGAAACCAGAGCACCCGGAGAAAACCCACGCAGGCCCGGGGAGAACATGCAAACTCCACACAGAGAGGCCGGAGCTGGAATCGAACCCGGCACCTCTGCACTGTGAAGCCGACGTGCTAACCACTGGACTACCGGGCCGCCAGACAGGAAACAATTCATACACATAAACAACTGCTCTTCCTACACTGCCCCACTGTCCCAAGGTGTCCCCCAGGGTTCTGTGCTTGGTCCTCTTCTCTTCATTCTCTACCTTTTACCCCTCGGCTAAATAATTCGTCATCATTGTCTCCAGTTCCACTGCTACGCTGATGATGTCCAATTGTATATATCCACCAAATCATTTACCCCAACAACCCAGTCCACCCTGTCTAACTGTCTTTTAGATGTCAAATCCTGGTTGCAAACAAACTTTCTCACTCTTAACTGTACTAAATCTCAACTGCTTTTAATCTGTCCTCGGTCGCTCACCCAAACAACCACCAACGTTACCCTCACTATAGATAACTTCACCCTGTCCCCCTCCTCTCACTGTCGTTATTATCAAAAAGGACCTACCAGTGTCCTTTTTGATAATAACCTCTCTTTTGACCAACACATCACCCAAATCACCAAATCTGCTTTCTTCCACCTCAAAAACATTTCTCGTCTCCGCCCATCACTTTCTTTCAACACTGCTCAAACCCTCATGAACGCCTTCATCACCTCCCGCCTTGACTACTGCAATAGCATTCTCTACGGTGCAACCTCCAAACTCCTCAATAAACTACAGTACATCCAGAATGCCGCCGCCTACTCACCGACACCCGCACTCGTGATCACATCACCCCCGTCCTTAAAAACCTCCACCTCCCCTCCTATCATCTTTCTGATCTTCTTTACCAATATACTCCTTCCCGCAATCTCCGCTCCTCAAACACAAACCTCCTCGCCATCCCCGTGACCAAGCTCAAAACCTGGGGGGACCGAGCCTTCTCTGTCGCCGCCCCCACCCTCTGGAACGCTCTACCACAACACATCCGCAACTGTACTGACCTCCAATCCTTCAAATCATCCCTTAAAACTCACCTGTTCCGCAATGCTTTTAATACCTTTTAATCTCTTTTACCCATTTGCTTTTTGTTCATCTAGTGAGGATCAAGCGGTTCGGAAGATGAATGAATGAATGAATGAATGAATGAATGAATGAATGAATGAATAAATGTGCTTTTGTAAATTATGTATGCTTGTTTCAAGTGCACATTTTTATCCTGTGTTTTAAGATCTTGTAAAGTGTCTTTGAGTGTGATGAAAATAGCTTTCAAATAAAATGTATTATTATTATTATTATTATTATTATTATTATTATTATTTAAACCTGTTAAGGGGAAGAATTCTGACCTTCCATCGTGTTGGTGAGGATACTGGCCACACTCATGGCTCTTTGCCTGCCTCCTGGTCCATCTAAATAATCCACAGCGCGTTGCTTTCTCACCTCAGTGTCTGTTGTGGTACCCTACAGGAAAAAAAAGCACAATCACAGATATTGATGGAATACTTAACCATAGAGTCATGAGAAAACTACAATGTAGAGTCGATCAAGACGGCTGCCAAAATCCGTGAAGTAGATGTCCGACCAGGTTCACCCAAAGGTCAGACTGAGCAAAGTTGAGACAAATAGACTCCAAGTCACAGTCCGCAGGTGCATGGTTAAATTTCATGTTGTACAAAAATACTGCACCAAAATGGCTCCACCTCTCACTAAAAAGTAACTGGCAAGATGGCCAGTTTGTTGGAAGGTAGCAGATTTGAAGACACAAGAGAATGTTTAGCCACAGTTAACAATATGTCTATTCATTCATTCATTTTACGATCCGCTTTATCCTCACAAGAGTGCTGGAGCCTATCCCAGCCGTCTTCGGGCAGTAGGCAGGGGGACACCCTGAACCGGTTGCCAGCTAACCACCTGTGCGCACACTCACCCCTAGGGACAATTTAGAGTTTTCAATCAGCCTGCCATGCATATTTTTGGAATGTGGGAGGAAACCGGAGCACCCGGAGAAAACCCACGCAGGCCCGCGGAGAGCATGCAAACTCCACGCAGGGAGGCCGGAGCTGGGATTGAACCCTCCTACCTCTGCACTGTGAGGTTGATGCGCTAACCACTGGACCACCAGCAATACATCTATGATAATGTTCAATCGCTTCTAAAAAGACATTTCTTCATGGCTAGCTAGTTAGCTAGTGTTGCTAATACAATTATATCGAGGGGGCGGGGGGAGCAATTTCTGTTTTGGCTATTAATTTGTTCTTTTCTCAATCAAACGCGTAACAGGCATGAAGCTTTGCCCAACTACAGGTATTGTAACTTGACTTTCTTTGTCGGTTATGTAGGAAAGGATGACGTTGGATATTGTTATTGTGTCCAACCTTGAATGTTGTCATTCTCTTTTTTTCCCCCACTTTTATAAGCTTTAATCAAAATGTGAAAACCTTCGGAGCGCCTTTCATAAGTTAAGCTTCATGAGGTGGACTCGGCACACCACATCATAGCATACTGATGGATTGCCAGCTTTGTGCACACAGCAGATGAAATGACATCTTTTTGACAAAGAAAAATGAATACCAAGTCAAAGCAAAGTCAGTACGTGCAACTTGAATCAAATCTTTTTAGTCAGGTCCCCAACCAATTTATGCAAAAAACGTTTCAATAAAAAATATAGTCACCTCAGGCAGCAAGAGACCAACAGGAGAGTTAGGTACCGAGGTTCCTCCGACCAGCGAAACAACACCATTGCAGTCCACCGCGCAATGCATCTTGCCATTGGCAGGAAGCATCACACGAGGCACCCTGAGGCTCGTCTGGCTGATGGCGCTGCAGCGACGCTCCAGGCGACGTGGCAAGAACAGGGAGCCCCGCCGGCTGTCGCTCTCTTCGAAGGTGCTGTGCTCGTCGTCCGCAAAGTCGTTTTCTGAGCCCATGTCGCGTACTCGTCCACGGAAGCTGAAGAGGCTAGCTTGGCTGTTCCTCCGCGGCGAGAGGAGTGATCCGCGTACGCTGAGGAGAGACTGTGAAAGAAAGTTTCTGTGAGCTTTTGAAAGTACTTGCATGAGAGTATTTCACTTTTTTTTTTTAATAAACACAATGGAACCTTGATTTAACGGATCCCAATTTAAAGGATTTCAGATACAATAGACAGAAAATAGCGCCCAGTCAACTCAAAAGGCCACTTTGCACAGTAGTTGTCAAGCTCGGTTAATTCCAGAATTGGCCCTTATTTACTGGTGCTGTGACACAATCAACAAACAGAGACTGGGACACGTATTTCCAGGCTGTGCCCCTGTTGTCATATATATATATATATATTATATATATATACATACACACACACACACACACACACACACACACACACACACACACACACACACACACACACACACACACACACACACACACACACACACACACACACACACACACACACACACACACACACACACACACAGGCGGCCCGGTAGTCCAGTGGTTAGCACGTCGGCTTCACAGTGCAGAGGTACTGGGTTCGATTCCAGCTCCGGCCTCCCTGTGTGGAGTTTGCATGTTCTCCCCGGGCCTGCGTGGGTTTTCTCCGGGTGCTCCGGTTTCCTCCCACATTCCAAAAAATATGCGTGGCAGGCTGATTGAACACTCTAAATTGTCCCTAGGTGTGAGTGTGAGTGTGAGTGCGAATGGTTGTTTGTTTCTGTGTGCCCTGCGATTGGCTGGCAACCGATTCAGGGTGTCCCCCGCCTACTGCCCGAAGACAGCTGGCATAGGCTCCAGCACCCCCCGCGACCCTAGTGAGGATCAAGCGGCTCGGAAGATGAATGAATGAATGAATATATATACAGTACGGAATAGATTCTGCTCATGGACGTGCCAAAGTGGCGGCCATATTGGCAGGGGCGATCCTCCCAATAAAGCAAGGTCTCAAACTTACAGGGGCCATTTGTGGCCCGCATGATGATATTTTGCGGCCCTTAAATTGACATCAAAGTTTCAGGTTCGTGTGCCCCCTTACCTTTTTTTTTTCCTGTGTCATTGCCCTGAGGGGATTGTGTTTTGTTTACTTTTTTAAATCACTTATTGGCTACCATCGCTCAGGCTCATGACATCATTTGATGAAACATAATTTTGAAGTGACACCAAGTGGAAGGAAAAGATCTTGTCCCCCAGTCCCAGTATGTCTTTTTCAAAAGATGCCACGAAGAGAAAGGTTGTCAACCAATTTCCAGGAAAAAAAAGGGGGATGGAATGTTATTTTTGTTTGTTTGGGGGTTTTTTTCCGCACCGATGTGTTGAATGTCCGGAGAAAATCGCAGTGCTCCACAAATCAGACATTACTACTCAACTAGACATGTTAAAAAGTATGCAAAGAACCAAGGAGAATAGAGAGCGTTCCCGGTCACCAATTTTATCCACGTTCTAAAGAACTGCTAGTAGTCAGGGCTCAGACTATTAGCGGTTATTAATGAACTATTAATAACTATTCATTCATCTTCCTAACCGCTTGATCCTCACTAGGGTCGCGGGGGGTGCTGGAGCCTATCCCAGCTGTCTCCGGGCAGTAGGCGGGGGACACCCTGAATCGGTTGCCAGCCAATCGCAGGGCACACAGAGACGAACAACCATCCACGCTCACACTCACACCTAGGGACAATTTAGAGTGTTCAATCAGCCTGCCACACATCTTTTTGGAATGTGGGAGGAAACCGGAGCACCCGGAGAAAACCCACGCAGGCCCGGGGAGAACATGCAAACTCCACACAGGGAGGCCGGAGCTGGGATCGAACCCGGTACCTCTGCACTGTGAAGCCGACGTGCTAACCACTGGACTACCGGGCCGCCCCTATTAATAACTATTAAACTATTAATGAAGATTGAGAAAACTTGGACAAGTTGTACTTTTTTTTTTTTTTTTGGTAATACTTTAACCGTTTTGCTGCGGAATACTTAAGGCAGCCCAGACAGAGATCCAGACCTCCACATGAATTGAGTTTGAGACCCCTGCATTCAAGGCAATGGAAAGTATGGACAGGAGCTAAGCGGTGCCGTGGGCACACAGGTCAAGAGCGGCTAAACGACTTATACGCTACACAAGTAAAAGGTCATTGTGTTTGAGGGTAAAAAAAAAAAAAAAAATACCTGATTGGGTGAGGAGCACCTCTTCTCATAGGAAAGTCGGTTCACATCCATGGAGAAGTGGAAGGATCTGTTAATGCTGTCCACAGTTACAGATTTATGGAACTTGTTGCACGCGCCCCTCTCCTCCTCCTCTTCCTCCTTCTGTTTCCTTTTCTTCCGCCTGTTGCGTCGCTCTTTTGCACTTTTCGAACTGAGCTTGGATGTCATAGAGGACGACTCCGAGGCGGGGCCCCCCCTGCCGCTGTACTCCCCGCTCTCCGTGGCGGCTGCCGCGGCAACCTGTCGACCAATCGGAAAACCAAACACAGTTGTCATGGCGACCGTGGTGGCTGTCTGAAAGGCTTGCGCAAAGGAGTATGAGGAGAAAGCCTGCCAGCTGAAAGCAGTCATGGCAGCGCTGACAAATCGGTGTCTGCTCTCAGAATCTTTGCGTTATTTGTTGCTTGCAAACTACATTTTTTAATTTACTTCGGAAGAACCATATCGCCCGCAGACTCATTTGTGCTCTTTGGCTCTAATCTGTTGATATTTGATGTCTTTCATGGTTGTTATCGGATTTTAGAGGAAGCTGGTGTCGAAAGATGATTTTGGAGACACTGGATTGACATTTTCTTGAGCAGTGTGCCGCTGCTGGTGTTTGCTCTGGTGCATAGATGCTTGCGTGGCTGAAAAATAATACTGCGCAATTCCAAATCTAATCATCTCCAACGCAATTGAAATGTTCTCATATCCTGGGTTTTGTTTAGAATGGCTTGGCTCTCATTAAAACTAAAACGAAAATGAAATATCAAAATGTTTTTTTTCTAAATGAGACAATGAATACACAATAGTCGTATCACTCAAACTACTTACTCAACATCATCCATGTTCTCTGCTCCTTTTATGTATGTATTTATTCCTCTCACAGTATAGTAAATCATAATAATAATGGAGTTCGATGCCCAACGACACATCCACTTCTCAATTTTAAAAAGCTAAACATGTTCTTGCCGGGCGGCCCGGTAGTCCAGTGGTTAGCACGTCGGCTTCACAGTGCAGAGGTACCGGGTTCGATTCCAGCTCAGGCCTCCCTGTGTGGAGTTTGCATGTTCTCCCCGGGCCTGCGTGGGTTTTCTCCGGGTGCTCTGGAGAAAACCGGATGCGTGGCAGCCTGATTGAACACTCTAAATTGTCCCTAGGTGTGAGTGTGAGTGCGAATGGTTGTTCGTCTCTGTGTGCCCTGCGATTGGTTGGCAACCGATTCAGGGTGTCCCCCGCCTACTGCCCGAGGACAGCTGGGATAGGCTCCAGCACCCCCCGCGACCCTAGTGAGGATCAAGCGGCTCGGAAGATGAATGAATGAATGAATGAATGTTCTTGCCTGTGCTTCCTCCTGCTGCCTTTTCAGCTGCTCCAGCATGGCCTGGAACTCCTCCTCTTTTTGTTGAGCCTCTTCTATGGTGGCCTGATTCTGCTCATCATAAGCCATGGCCACAACAGCCAAGATCAGATTGACGAGGTAGAAGGAACCCAAGAAGATCACCAAAACGAAGAAGACCATGTAGGGCTTCCCTGCCGCACGCAAAGTCTAATGGATCCAAGATTACAATGATCGCAATAACGCAATCGTTTTGGAAATCAACGCAACAACACGTCACGAGGGTGCGAGCCACAAACCTGCTGATAGAGGTTTTCCCAGTAGTCCTGGGTCATCAATCGGAATAGTGACAGGAAAGCCCAACTGAAAGTGTCAAAACTTGTGTAGCCGTAGTTTGGATTAAGGCCCGCTTTGATGCAAACGAAGCCTTCTGGGCAAAGCCTGTCACACAATGACTTCAGTTCATTTGGAATTCAAGGACATTTTGATGTGGGAATCGCAGGTTTGGCTATGACGTATGAGCAAACTTTCTTCTGTCAGAGCTTGTTCGATAAAAGTAAAAAAGTCCTTACCCAGCCCCGGTGCCGTTTCCACAAAGCAGAGCATCCCTGCGCCCGGGGAGGTAATAGTAATTGTCTAAAAGAGAAGACAGCATAAATGTTAAAGCTTTGATTTCACCACTTTTTGCCACTCTTAAATGGGCCTTCAGTGATCTGGAAAGTCAAGTCGTTTGAAGGACACACACACGCTTTGTTTTTCTTTGAGGAGCGATTTTGTTGATCAATTTTTGTTTTTTACTGAATGGATGGAATTAAAAACAAATTTTAAAAAAATATGATTCAGTAAAGGGCAGCCCTGTAGTCCAGTGGTTAGCACGTCGGCTTCACAGTGCAGAGGTACCGGGTTCGATTCCAGCTCCGGCCTCCCTGTGTGGAGTTTGCATGTTCTCCTGCGTGGGTTTTCTCCGGGTGCTCCGGTTTCCTCCCACATTCCAAAAACATGCGTGGCAGGCTGATTGAACACTCTAAATTGTCCCTAGGTGTGAGTGTGAGTGCGAATGGTTGTTCGTTTCTGTGTGCCCTGCGATTGGCTGGCAACCGATTCAGGGTGTCCCCCGCCTATTGCCCGAAGACGGCTGGGATAGGCTCCAGCTCCCCCCGCGACCCTAGTGGGGGTCAAGTGGTTAGGAAGATGAATGATTCAGTAAATAAATGCCAAAATAATCAACCGATTAATTGAAAATTAAAATAACCTTTAGTTGCAGCCCGAAACCTAAATCCAACTGTACTTTTTGATTGCTCAGTTAATTGATCTGAAAGTTTTAATTTATTTGCTCTTGCGTAGATAATGTCATTTTGTTCTTCTCCCAATTCCAGCGATATGCGATGAATGACAAGCAGAAAAATTTCGATAGATGGCCGAATTAACCAATTAAGCTTTCAATCCACCTATTCATATACAACAAAATAATAGCTTTGTGCTCATCTAAATTGCATTTCGTAAAATTAAACGTAAAATGGGATGAGATCGTCATCATTATATTAGTTGGAGTGCTGTGTACATTTTCTATGACATTTTGCCTTAAGTGGCCTTAAGTGGCTCATAAAGTCTTTTTTTCACTGTTTCACACTATGTCAGACTTTAAATTAGGCGGTTGTGAAGTAAGGTTTTTCTTTCAGTAAGGATTATCTGACTCTGTAAACTAATTTGAAGCCACGTGCAGCACATCCGTCCCTCGTTACCGAGCTTACCGCTATCGTTGATGTACTTGGTCCAGTTGAAGCTGCTCTCTGTGCTGTTCAGGAAAGTGTCGTTGACCTCCGCGAGGCTGCTATTGAAAAGGAACATGTCGGCGGCCAAAGTGCTGCTGCTGTTGGTGTCGTTGCCAATGTTGGGCAAGCGCACGCACTTCTGCCTTAGATTGCCCATGAAGAGCTGCAGGCCAATGAGAGCAAAGACGCTGAGGCAGAACACCGTCAGGATCATAACGTCCGACAGCTTTTTAACTGACTGGATCAATGCGCCGACGATTGTCTTCAAGCCTGAGTGGGAGACGGGGGGGGGGGGGGGGGGGGGGGGGATGGGGTGGTGAGACATGGCGCAAGGAGAAACGATTACTACCCGGCACAAGTCATCTGAAGCCTGGAAGACAAGACGAAAAAAAAAAACACAATATTGAAGAAAAGAAACTTATATTTCCTGAGGTGAGACTATGAGGGAATAGCTTGTTCATTCATTCATTCATCTTCTGTACCGCTTGATCCTCACTAGGGTCACGGGGGTGCTGGAGCCTAACCCAGCTGTCTCCGTGCAGTAGGCGGGGGACACCCTGAATCGGTTGCCAGCCAATCGCAGGGCACACATAGACGAACAACCATCCACACTCGCAGCAAGGGACAATTTAGAGTGTTCAATTAGCCTGCCATGCATATTTTTGGAATGTGGGAGGAAACCGGAGCACCTGGAGAAAACCCACGCAGGCCCGGGGAGAACATGCAAACTCCACAGGAATAGCTTGTGTTCTTCCAAATTTATTTTCGCAGCAAAAATGTTGTGACAATGCCAAAGCTCATCACAAAATCCTGTTAAAAATTATTTGTTAACTAATACATCCATTTTCCGAACCGCTTAATCCTCACAAGGGTCGCGGGGGGGTGCTGGAGCCTATTCCAGCCGTCTTCGGGCAGTAGGCGGGGGACACCCTGAATCGGTTGCCAGACAATCACAGGGCACACATAGACAAACAACCATCCACGCTCACACTCACACCTAGGGACAATTTAGAGCGTCCAATCAGCCTGCCATGCATGTTTTTGGAATGTGGGAGGAAACCGGAGCACCCGGAGAAAACCCACGCAGGCCCGCGGAGAACATGCAAACTCCACACAGGGAGGCCAGAGCTGGAATCAAACCCGGTACCTCTGCACTGTGAAGCCAACGCGCTAACCACTGGACTACCAGGCCGCCTTAACTAATGCAGTACTTCATTTATTTATTTATTTTTATTGGTGGGGGGGGGGCATTGGCATGGCTGTGGATTTCATCATATGCAATTACCAGTGAGTTGCTGATTGATTTTCTCAATGAAAAGTGCTTCGAACTATCACTCACCACAGAACATAAGATGCCTCAAACAGGAATTATGCACATGACACACAAACGCACACACGTTTAGTTTTGCCACCAGAAAATCTTCCTTTGCAATGTCTCATGCAAAACAGAAAAAAACACAAAGTCCACAGGTGGCTTTTTCAAGGCAAAAAATGGATTTCAAATTCTGCTTTTCTACTCATCTAAAAGCGAGGAATCCTTGAAATCTATGCAGATTGGAACCAGATCCCATCTTTTTTTTGTTTGTTTCGTTTTTTTTTTTCAAGGCAACTTGAAGGATGGCAAAATGAGATGTTGCCAAAAACGCCACTTATAGCAGTGAGCATTTCATTCGTCCCTTTTGGCCTTGATGGTGTGCTCACCTGGGATGACCGATATAGTTTTCAGGGCCCGCAGAACCCTGAAGGTTCGCAGTGCCGATACATTGCCCAGGTTCACAAACTCTGTGACATATCTGTAAGGGAGGAGGTAGCGAGGCGGGGGAGGGGCAAGTGCGGCGGGGTACGGGGAGTTGCGAGGTGTTTTCGGGTTGCACATGTTCACGCGCACACAACGCAGGCAGCCACGCCCAAAGCACAATGACACAAAGGGGGGGGGAGGGGTCGTGGAAAAGGGGAGGGAGTGGCAAATGGTCACGCACAGGAGGATAAATTCGGGCAGGCTTACCTGGTATCACTGAGATAGTTTTCAAAGCTCTCAATACTCTGAATGTGCGCAGAGCTGAAACATTGCCTAGGTTTATAAACTCTGTTATATACCTGCAGATATTAAATGCACAGTTATCACATAGCATTGCTCAAATATCAGCACAAACACACACAACGGGCATTTAGGAAAGAAAAGACCACTCTCAAAAAAAAAGGAAAAAAAGTAAGCCTTCATGTATACCGATAGTAGTAAAAAATTAAAAAGATTCCATCGTGCCTCAATTATGAGTCGCTACAGTAAAAGTAGCAACTCATGGCGATTCAAATCTGCTCTGTACAAGCGCACACTCTGATCCCGCCAGAAATGCACCGCGATGCCTGCAGCCTTCAACCTGAAGGCAATCGGCCTGACCATTGAGCTCCTGAGCTTGGGGGGAAATTAATCAATGAAGAAGGAGCGTGGAGGATGACATTGAATACATGTGACTATCCAAGGATTGGACCTTAGGGCACAAGCAGAATTGCGTCAGTTTTGGTCAGGTGATATGACCGGATATTCAACCCTGGGAAGTAAATTCTCACCAAGAAACTTCTTTTCATCACTGTTTTTGTGAAGGTGTGGCCTTGGGCTTTCGTGGCTGATTCCTGATGATGTAATTCATCATGGTAGCATACAACAGAATTAATTCCGAAGTCTACAAAAAGCATCTTTTACAACAGAAAAATGCCCTCAAATTAATTTGGAGAAGCTGCGTCATGCAACAAGAAAATACCCCAAAGAAAATAGATACAAGGACTTAATCGGGGGAGAAAAATTGAAGGACTTCGACTCGCAAAGTCAATCACCAGACCTCAACCCAACAGAGCATGTATTTCACCTCCTGCAGAGGAGACTCGGGAGAGAAATCCACATAATAAAGGTTATGCCACCAAATATGAAAGCCTGTTCCTATACTTTTGCTCACTTGGCTCAAGTGGGTGGCTTCAAACAAAAGTTGCTCTGTCCTGAGTTGTTGAACATAGCTAGATAAAAATAGCATGAAATAAAAGATGGACTTGTGAACTTTTGTCTGATGCGCATCTTTTGATCTGAAAGTCGAAAAGGGTGAAAGTGGGCTGAGATACTTACGCCATCATGATCACACTAAAGTCTAGCCAGTTCCAAGGGTCGCGCAGAAAAGTGAACTTCCCCATGCAGAAGCCTCTGGCCAGGATCTTTATGAGGGACTCAAAAGTGTAAATCCCTGTGAAAGTGTATCTGGCGAATAAGCAACAATGACAAAGATCGTATTAAAGACAGACGGCGGTAGCTAAATGATTTAGCGTTGATTCATCCGTCTTGTCATGTTTACGTTATTTGTGATCAAACATGGCTTTGGCTTTTGTTACCGTCACGAGCAAAGGCAATGCGAGGGAGGGTTACCGTACTACTAAAGTGTTTAAAGAAATCGAGCAAATGCTTCAAATGGACAGCATTTCCATTTGCAGAAGTCAACGAATTCTAAGTTGTGTCTCAAAATTGACATGTAAATGCCAGGAAATAAAATCTCATCTCATATTTATCTTTTGACCCAATGTTTTCCCTATACAACAAAAAAAATTATCAAGGAATTGAATGTGCCAGTCAAACCGCCCCACCACAGACACGCCAGTTGCGCCGCGGTCAGGGGGGGTGCTTGTAAAACATATTGAGGATGAGAGTATGAAGAATAACACATTCAATGAACTGATTTCTACTATGATTATTTTAGAGGATGCACACTGATGTCATAGTATAATGAATGAAAGATATTCACCAGAATCGAGATCAAACCCACCAAAATCTCGATACATCACCTGCGCCACAACTTAGACCTGATTTCTTAAGCTATAAAGTTTAGTCTACTCTCTGCCACTAAATTTTGTTCTTGATTTTACTGTTTGGTGCTTTCTAAGCCTTTATTACCTATTTGTCTTACTGTTTGTTGTGCATGTTAAATTGCTCCATGTACAGCACTTTGTATGCAGCGATGGCTGTTTGAAAGTGCTCGAGAAATACTGTTGACTTGACTTGACTAAATTGTCAATGTCAGTGCACCGGGCAATGTAATGAAAAATTTTGCCAAATTCTCATGCACAATATATTAGACTTGCCCCAGAACAAAAAAAGATATGCCTGTTTCTATGACGAGCGTATCTTACGAAAGCGCGAAAATGTCATTTATGAGAACAGAGAAGCAATGACTCAATTGGAAAAGAGAGAAAAGGGACTTACTCCACATTCTTGGCCCATTCCGGAGGGTTACTTAGGGTCATGAAAGCACAGTTGGTTAGGATGGTGAACATGATCAACATGCTGAACATCGTTGAAACACAAGAGTCAAGGAACACAATAGAAAACATGAGTCGTGTGTGTGTCTTAACCTCCATGGCAGAGGCTCCGTCGAACCCCCGAGACTGATTCACCGAACCACTAGGGTTCGGTCGAACCCAGGTTAAGAACCACTGATATATAGTTTCCTCATCACTTACATTTAATAACAGCTTGTCTGATCAACACCTCAATCTATATGAAGCACTGTCAATAACACACTTGAAAAGGATATGAGTGGACTAAAACTCTAATAGCTATCCTCCGAAGCGGGTTGAAGGGACTTAAAATATACAAGGCATGAGTGGCGTTGAAACGGAAGATTGCCTTCCCACGATTCAGTACTATGAAGGTCTGAATAGGAGACAAAAAGTAGCGAAGACATTGAATTTCATTATGTACGTTCGGTCTTGAACTGGACAAGTGATTTTAAATTGCACCGGCAAATTGGTGCCGTTGTGGAATCCAACTTCTTAGGCAGCTTGATAAAGTAAAGCCTCTTCTTTCTCAAGAACACTTTGAAACAGTCATTCATGCCTTCGTCACGTCTAAGGCGGGTTAGTGTAATTCGCTTTACTTTGGAGTCAGACGATCCTCCATGAAGTGTCTCCAGGTGGTCCAAAATGCTGCTGCTGGTATCGTGACTGGTACTAGTAAGAGGGAGCACATAACCCCTACTCTGGTATCCCTTCACTGGCTCATTTTAGAATTATTTTTAACATTCTATTACTTGATTCAAATCGTTAACTGTCCTCGCTCCACCGTCCCTTTCTGAGCTCCTCCGCCCCTGCCCGGTGCCTCAGGTCTGCGGACCAGACACTATCAGAGGTACCGAGAACTACGCGGAGGGTCAGCGGGAATCAAGCCTTTTCCATTGGTGGTCCCTCTCTTTGGAATAACCTCCTGCTGAAGGTTAGGGAAGTGTTTTGGGGTCATAGTTTGTAGTACATTTTTAAGATTCAAGCGATTTGATATCTGCAATTCTAATCATTTTTAGGGAGGCATTAATTACTCACAGTTTTTCATTATTCATGGAATGGCTCAGTCCCCTTTCCCCTGTGAGGTTTACCGTACTCCCAAATTGGATGCCATTTGGGGCATTCACAAAGTGGTTTCAAGGTGCCACTGCACTCGTTGTTACCAAATTTCAACTACGTCCATTCCCCAACCCCTGAACAGAAACTGGAGGGTCAGATAATTTAGCGATGGATTCCAACAGACCTTCTGATTGCTGTAATAGCTGTCCAAATCCTCCAGAGGAGTGGACACCAAACCGGGAGGGATGTCACCATAGATGAAAGGGAGTGATTTTCCAGCCTCCAAGTCACTGTTGGGCTTGGGCCCGTTGTCATCGTCGCAGTCGCTGCGACGATCTCCCCGTGGTCTCCGAGCCTCTTCTTCGGCGATGCACCTTTCAATGGCGGCCAGAGACTCCGGGACAAAGGGGCGAAAGCTGTCAGGACCAGGCGGTACCAGCAACTGGGCCATTTTGTCATCCTGCTCCTTTAGGTCGAGAGTAGCTCAGTTGGACTAGGGAGCTGCGACACAAAAGGAAATAAAGAGTTATCAGTTGGGTTGTGTGATATCATACCGTACATGATACGTAAAATTGCATATTCCAGTTCTTATGATGGGGCGGCCCGGTAGTCCAGTGGTTAGCACGTCGGCTTCACAGTGCAGAGGTACCGGGTTCGATTCCAGCTCCGGCCTCCCTGTGTGGAGTTTGCATGTTCTCCCCGGGCCTGCGTGGGTTTTCTCCGGGTGCTCCGGTTTCCTCCCACATTCCAAAAACATGCATGGTAGGCTGTTTGGACGCTCTAAATTGTCCCTAGGTGTGAATGTGAGCGTGGATGGTTGTTCGTCTCTGTGTGCCCTGCGATTGGCTGGCAACTGATCCAGGGTGTCCCCCGCCTACTGCCCGAAGACGGCTGGGATAGGCTCCAGCACCCCCCACGACCCTAGTGAGGATTAAGCGGTCCAGAAAATGGATGGATAGATGGATGGATGGACAGTTCTTATGATGTTGACTGGCACATACAGTATGTTCCATTGTGTGTGTTGTGTGCAGCAATAAAAAAAACTAATCACAGTGGAATTGACACATATCTTGTCAAAATAATTCCCTTGATATGGTCTGTTTCTTCCCAACAATTCAACTCAACGGTCATTTTTTTTACTAGAGTGATCAGAAATGTCTTTCCATTAAAAATTGCCAAGTTCCAAACAATGACTGATTCCAAAAATGTGCACACAATCCTTTAAAAAAAAAAAGCAAACGGCACTAGTTAAGTGAGATGGTCACAAACGTGGCCAAGTACACATCAAGACTCAAATATATGTAAACGGAGGGATTTAACCTGACGTGCGTCACAGACGGGCTTCCGTCGTCTGTGCGGCATCTGTGCGCGGCCTACCAGACCATCTTATTAAGACGTGACAGGCACGACATGATAGCCCCCTTGTGCGCAGTGCTGTGCTGATGAATGAAAGAAGCGACGTCATGCATGGACTCTTCTAACTCAAAAGTTTGAGGTTGTGAAGTCCTTTGTGGAAGAATTGCCGTTGTCACACTGGCATTCAAAGCAGAGTTTTTCTCAAGGCGAGTGAGGAGAGTAAAGAATTCAGAAAATGGACTGTTTTCAGTCTACTGGGTTTAGGTGGGAGGGGGGACAGTAGTTTTAGAGGTCCAATTGGATGGGCATAGCATGCATTGTTATCCTATGATAATCTGATGCGATTCAAAATAGAGTACATGAAAAAAAATTATGAATTTACTCAATTTTATTTCATCAAGTGCTTACGTGTAGCAAATTTCTTATTAATATATTAAGTGTCTACATTTCAAGCAAGCACTTCGACACCATTCCTTGCAAATCACAATGTGCCCCTCACGTGAGCCATTTGTAAAAGTGGCCCTCGGGCATGTGGTTTTAACTAGTCCCTCCGAGTACTGTGTTGGTGACCACTAGCTTGAATTTGATTGCCATCATCTTTGGCCCCTTTCGCATTTAACCTTTTCTTTACGACCAAGCCATAAAACCAACCGAGGCTTTGAAGTCAACAATTAGTGGCAAACACAAGAGGTCCAAATCCAGGCCCGGAAACCACATGTCGTTCAACACGAAGCCTACCTAAACCACGGAGTGGGAAAAAAAACGAACCACGAACAAGTCAACACAAATCCTCCGCATGAACAATAAGAGCGACACATGTGACAATTCTATATTTGAAGATGATTTCGCGAGTGGAACTCTCTGAAAGGGGTCTGGGCGTGTCCTTGCCAGATGTGGGTCTATTTGCCCACAACCCATCTCTAAAAGGGAGCGGCCACTTGTCGGAAAACAGGCAAATGCCTTTTATTTTCAGTGAATAACAATACCAGCAGTCCCTGGGTCATTGAAATGGTTAAGTCTCAACGTTTTATTTCGACCTGACGCAATGGAGGCTGACAGGATGACTAATATAGCAAGCCCGGTGTTATTTTTCGTCCATTTTGTGTTCGCCAATCATCCAATGTTATCCTCTATTTATTTACACCTCGCCAAGAGAAGACAAAATGGATGAGTCA
Organism: Hippocampus zosterae; assembly: GCF_025434085.1. Classification (NCBI taxonomy): domain Eukaryota; kingdom Metazoa; phylum Chordata; class Actinopteri; order Syngnathiformes; family Syngnathidae; genus Hippocampus; species Hippocampus zosterae. The sequence continues at coordinate 38,224,250 of NC_067452.1, read as the reverse complement.
CGATTGCTTGCATATATTAGAGAACGGTGCTTTGAAAGTGATTTTTTTTTGTTTTGTTTTGTTTGTCTGACTTGAGGACTCATCACGCGCATAATTGTCACACGTACAACAGGTTGACGTTAGATTTCGCACATTAAGGCAGTTTCGTAAAATACCAATCATCATGGAGCTGTCTGACAGGCTTAAATTTTAAATGACTAACGTAATGGCTGACGTGTATAATTTCAAGTTTAAATTGTTATTTAAACCTGGCGACTTTAAGGGACGATTTCTCAATGTTCTACTTGACAAGTCGAAGGTGTCACACGTCAAGGAGAAGATGACAGGTACTCACCATCATTACGACGTTCCGCAAGTGGCCCCTAAGGAAAAATCCCGGCTCATATTCCGCTTTTTCTTAAAACCGGATTGATGGACAGGACAAAATAGACAAATGAAACGCATCTCGAAATCTTATCTCACAAAAGAGACGAATGTCTTGTCTCTCATAAGAAGCGGGCGTTAGTGTCTTTCGAGGCCTTCTCAACGAATTTTGCTCGCTTCCCGTCGGTTCGACTTGAGCACAATGGATGTGCAATGGTGGCATTAAACGAAACCTTCGAGGACGTCAACAACGCACCCGCGAGGACGACAAGCACACCTGCTGTCAGATGGAAGAAAAACACATAGCGACGACAATATCAACGTCATTTTTAATTCATTGTATTTATTGAAGGTTATTTGCCAATTTTTCATCTGATAAGGGCTATCGTGCTGTGTATAATCACGGAGGACATAAAAAAAAAATCAAAATACAGTTGAAGTCTCCTCGCTTTGCCTTAGGAAATGTTGCCACCTGTTGGCTAGCTCTTCATATTGCGTCATGGAGCTGCTGTAAATGTCTCCCGCGTGTCCACTAGTCAAAATGTTCCCTTGGATGTGTTCAGTACATCCAAGAATTGACAACCACACCCAGTCTCACACTGCGTGTAAAGTACACGTCCAGGTATTTGTGTTGGGGGGGGAAAAAAGAAAGCACCGATTCAACTTCTCTTCAGAAGTCGAAGAGAATCCGTTTAGAAGAGGAAAGTAAAAAGAGTAGAGACGAGGGTCCTAGTTGTCTAAATTCAGCGAAAACAAAATTGTTTGAGAAAATAAAAACAATTAACAAATAACCAACATGGTGTTCATTATGGCAATTCAAAGCGACTGTGCTTTACGCCTGCTTGACGGCTTTTATTTTATTTTTTTTTCAGATCTTATCTTGTCACAGTATTTCATTTTAAACTGATGTTAGCCCCGCAGGGTGTATGTAACCCCACGGGACAAAAGTGCTGAGGAGAAAATCTGAAGTTGTCAGGTGCCCTGGAATAGACGCATTGTCGCACGGCCCTGCTGTAATTTAAAGAACACTGTGGAATCTTGCAAGTGTTTATTGAACAAAATTATGTCCGCTGAACTCATCACAGCCAGCTTCCCAAATTGAGTTGAGCGGTTTCGGGAGATCACCAAGATCAAGGTTATTGTCAATCTAGCCCAGGTGTCACCAACATTTTTGAGGGTGAGAGCAACTTCATGTGTACCGATTGTGTGAAGGGCTACCAAATTGATACACGTCTGAAATAACATATTTGTCCAAAATACCTTCAATAATATGAGGATGGGTTATTTTTAATACTTGATGATTTAAATTGTCAGACTTTGATCGTGTTTCGAAATGTCTCACAGTACTGCCAATGTTTGCATTTTTAAATCATAATTTCTACTAGCAAATCACAATGTCCAGGCACTGGCGGGCTACTCAAGTGGTCTTCACGGGCTACCTGGTGCCCGCGGGCACCATGTTGGTGACCACTGATCTAGCCAATATTTGATTTATTTATGATCATTTTTTAAACCTCAAAAACTAAAACAGCCCAAATGAAAAATTAACTGAACACAAACAAACGACAGCCTACATGTTTCCCCACCAGAATTTTCAGGGGGGAGGGGGGGCGGTTGGCCAACTTGACATAGGTTACTTTATTATATCACTCGCTAATTCGATGGTGTCCAAACTATGGCACATGGGTCATTTATAGCCTCTCCAGTTTTTTTGTGCTCAGTGCGAGTGCTGATAATTTCTAGTTGATTATATAGGGTTGCCAGACACACCCAAATCCTGAAAAATCCCCCAAAAGTATACATGGACATATAAGCTGAAATACTGAGCTTGATTCCTTTGAAATTCCTGTCATTTTCCTTTTTTTAAATAGATAATTGGCCTCCCTGTTCCAATACTTTTGGAGAGAAGTGATCACTATTAGTGCTGCAGTATGAAGTCGAATACACAGAAGTAATTGGCAGCAAGCTGCGACAAGCTACATTATTCATTCGAAGCGATGTAATAAATTGGGCCTCCTTTGGCTTCTGCAATGTCGTTCTGCTTAAAGGAAGGATCTTTTCAACTCAATTTGGATTTGTAGAAAGATAAAAAAAAATAAGTGGGGTCGTTTGATTTGTTGCAATTTAGCATTCTTGAAACAGGAGTTTAACTGTGGACGATACATACCATATCCATTTTGACAGAGGTGGTCAAAGATCAGTTTGGCAGGAACATGATTTTGCCTCAGTGGAATTTTCACAAGATGGCTCAAGATGTGCCCCATGCCAATTTTACATTTGCAACAAAAATAGGTTTCGATATTTGGTTTTATTCTATTGTACTGTATTGTATTGTATTGTATCATAGTTGTCTTGAAAGGCGCTTATAAATAAAATGTATTATTATTATTATTATATTATAGTTGTAAAAAAACAAAGCTGAGATCAACTGTCGTGATTCTAAATTCATGGTAATATTAAAATAATTTCTACATGATGATAAAACGACAATGTATGTCATTTTCTAAAGACTACGTTTATTTAGGTAATTGTGCTCCCTGCTTTTACATTTCAGGGTTGCATTGAGTGGCATGAAGTGGTTAATGTTCATTAAGAGTTACATCGGTTCGAGGTGAAACGGTATGTTGCCATGACTAATGTGTGTTTTATGTTGTTGAGATGCACGTAGTTCTGTTGTACATTGTGTCATATTTTTGTCATAATTTCTCACCCAAAAATTGCTGTTCATCAGCGATGGACGTGTGGACAATGAAGACTCTTGGACATTGGTCGACTCGTCAAGTCTTTCTAAACAAGGAAGAAAACTTTTAGGAGCAGTTACACTGATTACTTCGCGGATTTTCGCCTATGGCGGGTTAATTTTGGAACGAAACTTGTGCGAGGGTTCACTTAAACGACGAATTGGTTAAAAGTTTAAAAGAAACCAATAATAACAATAAAATGTACCGTTCATAAATCGTGCCAGGTTTGCCAATGGCTTCCCATCCTACACTCACTGCCGAGATTTGAAACACGGACACTCAGACATGCTAAAGAGAGAAAGGGGCGTGGTTTCAGAGTGATAGCAAACCAGGAGGGGCGTGGTTTCAGATTGATAGCAAACAGGGATTACCCGAGATACAAACCTTGTGCTTGCCCATTTTTCTCATTCCATTTTACGTAATTGGAAGTTTTACTTGAAAAAAAAAACGAGACGGACCAATGGATAAAAAGGATTCTCATTGATACAGGTAAAATACCGGGTACACTTGGCGAAATATGGAGATTTATTTAATACAGGGATTCTACATGGACAGACAGTCATTTAAAGGGCACTAATCTTCCTTCGGAGGAAGTGTAATCTGATTTGGAACTGAGGTTTACTGCACTGCTAAACTGGCATGTTGGAATGAATTTTCTACATCATCCCATGGTAGACGACATTCACGTCCGTTCAGATAATTAGCTGTACTATTCATCATTATGGATGGAATTCTTATTATAAGACTGAATATCACGAATTTAAATTGTGTTCGTTGAAAACATGTACGGTGTGCTCTTTCTGAACGTATTTGCTCTATACATTAGCTTGATTTACTCTTTGATAATTTAACCAATTACAATTTCTTGACTAATTCTTCACGTGCAAGACAATTAAATTGTTTTATTCCTCAATTCCTAAATAATAGCAAATACAGTTTTGTACGATCGTTAAACTGCCACAAAAAAACCCAGTTGGGAGGTCAATTATTTTTAAATCACTGGGTAGGTCCAGCTTTGGAGATCCTGCAGTGCGAGACGCAGGCCATTGTCCAAAAGTACAAAATCGTGTTTAGTTTTATTCAAGATTATGGAGGAAAAAAACTACATGACCACAATAGACGGATAAATTCTGAATGACCCCTATTCCTTTTCCAAATGTTTAAATTTTTTGCTATATTTGGTACTTTAACATTTCTTTTCTCTTTAGGATAGCAGTGATGGGCTAAAAGTAGTCGAAAGATTTTTGCAAGACAACCATCTGAACCTGACCGACTTTACTGAAGAATATTTGACTCCAAATGTTTTGACGGATGCATTGAAACCTGGCGGGATGGAGAACCAAATCAAGAGGCCTTATGTGCCCGAGGTGAACTTTTTGCGTTATTACAATTATCTTACCGAGTTAAATAATTGCATAGAATTGTTTTTTTCATTTGCGTTATCCTCCATGGTTTTTTGCCTTATTGCCACTTGACCGTTATCTTTTGGCCATTGAACAATTACACCGTCAAAGAGGAGATTCGGTCGTACACCAGATTCCTCACACTTTTACCGAATGTGCTTTGCAGGCCACCGTACGACTATTGATCAATTACAATAAGAACCAGAAGACTGTGCTGAGAGTGAACCCGCAGTTGCCCCTTGAGACGCTCCTTCCGTTGGTGTGCGACAAGTGCGACTTGAGACTTGAGACAACTGTCCTTCTGAGGGACCGTCAGTCCAAAGAGTCGCTGGACATTGCCAAGACTTTAAATGAGTATGGACTAAGGGAGGTGTTCGCTCGGGACACCGCTGACAAAAATCCCTTGCCCAATCATTATCAGGCCTGTACATATGAAGGAGGTAAGCCAGAAGAGACTTCTAAAGAATGCATTCAGGCACACGAGTCCGGGTCCTTGCTTTCTCACAACTCGCACTTTTTCTTGTTTTGTGTGTCCATAGTCACTCGCGGTGCTGTTCATCATATGGATCTGTCCGCGGAGAAAAGGAACCAGAAGGAGAACAGAGTGTTTCTCAGCTTGTGCAGAAGGCTGAAGAAAAAAGCAGAAATTGTATGTTGGAGAATCGTGCCCCTTGTGAAACAAATATTCACAGTAAATCCCTTGTGGGTGTGAAATTTCAGACAATTTATATTTGCGAATGCTGAGTAAAGCATTTGCACTGTTATACCATCCATTTTTTTTATCCGCTTATCCTCGGGAGGATCGCCGGCGTGCTGTAGCCTATCCCAGCTATCTTCGGGCAGTAGGCGAACCGGTTGCCAGCCAATCGCAGGGCACATATAGACGAACATCCATCCGTGCTCACACCCACACCGAGGGAGGACAATTTAGAGCGTTCCATTAAACTGCCATGCCCGTTTTTGGAATGGGGGAGGAAACCGGGGTACCCGAACAAAACCCACGCAGGCACGGGGATAACATTCAAACTCCACACAAGGAAGGCTGGAGTCGGGATCGAACCCTGCACCTCTGTACTATAAGGTCAACGCACTAACCAGTCGCCCGCCGGGGCACCCGCTTTTATACCACCTAACAAAAAACATGCAGTCATGCGCTAGTGATTGGGCACAACTGTTTTATTTTTGGGGGCGGCCCGGTAGTCCAGTGGTTAGCACGTCGGCTTCACAGTGCAGAGGTACCGGGTTCGATTCCAGCTCCGGCCTCCCTGCGTGGAGTTTGCATGTTCTCCCCGGGCCTGCGTGGGTTTTCTCCGGGTGCTCCGGTTTCCTCCCACATTCCAAAAACATGCACGGCAGGCTGATTGAACACTCTGAATTGTCCCTAGGTGTGAGTGTGACCGTGGATGGTTGTTCGTCTATGTGTGCCCTGCGATTGGCTGGCAACCGATTCAGGGTGTCCCCCGCCTACTGCCCGGAGACGGCTGGAATGGGCTCCAGCACCCCCCGCGACCCTAGTGAGGATCAAGCGGTACAGAAGATGAATGTTTTATTTTTGGAATGACTGCAACAAACGTCTTTCAAAACTAATGTGGGAACATATTTATATTTCCCTCCAGAAAGAAATGATGAAAGTGAATTCTTCTTCTGGTGTTTCCAAACAAAAGTCTGCTGATGTGAAGCAGCAGGATATTTCTTATTCAAACACCCTGGCGGGACTTCCACGCCAAAAGAGACGAGCTCCACTTCCCCCCATGGGTGTGTCCCGCAGTGTTCCCAACAACCTGAGCAATTTCAGCGGCTCGCAGGTCTGCGGTAGGCCGGTGGCGTAAACGCAACACAAAATGAATGTCCTGAGGGTTAAAACATGGCTCCTCCGCAGAGATCAACTGCATCGGACGTAAGGAGGGCCAAAAGGAAGGCTCCGCCTCCTCCCTGTGGCAACAAGCTGCAGGAAGTGCAATCAGACATTGCCGCTAAAGGTAACATGACATCCGGTGTTGAAGTTCACATTTTAGCAAGAGTGATATCATGTCGTATATTTGGGTGGATGGATAAAATGAAGAATCCAATTCAACTGCTTGACTTCGGTGTCAGTAGTAGTAATATTTAAAAATAAAAATTGAGCATGACGTCTCTGATCCACTGGTTAAAGGACACTTTGATTCTCTCCTCTTTCATCTCATACTGCTTCAAACAACAAAGCGTGTGACGGAAAAGTGGTTAGGACTGCATGACTGTCCGTGTTTTATGTTATGTGTTGTGTTTATTATTTTACTTTATGTTAACTGTTTTGTAAAGCGCTTTGTTACAGCTGCCGCTGTTGTGAAAGCGCTATATAAATCAGCATGTATTGTATTGTAATATAATAATACATTTTATTTATAAGCGCCTTGTAAGACTCTTACGTACTTAAGTACCGTATTTTCCACACTAAAAGGCGCACTCGATTCTGAGATGCACCTTCAATGAATGGCGTATTTTGTAATTTTTTTTCATACATTGGGCATTATAAGACGCAATCTACAATGCATCCACTAGATGGCGGTACACTCAAAGAAACGCAAACGGAACGATCAGATGTCTGTAAAACGTATTTAATAAAAGCAGCGACACAGTTCGCTTAACCAACAGCAAGTTATAACATTGACTCGTTAACGTTGAACTCTCTATTTCCGTGTTCAACTGCGAAACCGATCGCCTTGATTTTGAACTCTGCGTTGTCAGTGTGTCCCTAGCAAGGAGCCATGTTGGGGTCGAAATATTACCGTAATGACCATACACAAGGCACATCGGATTTTAAGGCGCGCTGTGAGTTTTTGAGGAAATGAAAGGTTTTTAAGTGCGCCTTTTAGTGCGGAAAATACGGGAGTGTAATTCACAAATATTTGTTTACTGTCTATTACACAAAACCCATTTGGATGTGTACTGGCAAAATGAAAACAAAATTAGCCTTTTATGCCAACAGAAGCAACATGACCCAAAGCTGTGCTGAGATCATCAATTGACTAACCCCCCTCCCAAAAAAAAGTTAAATTAGCTACTCATGACAGTTTACAAATTATAAATTTCCTGCATGTTTTTTTCCCCTTTCTTCAGATTCCGCTGAAAAGAATTGAACATAAAGCCGGTGTGTTTTCGACTGACAAACATCATTCTTGAAGACGACTACATCTCTTGTGACGATCAGCAGCGAATGGCATCTCTCATCATTCTTGCTAGCATCAAAGTGATGCTAGCAAGAGATCAAGAACAATCCGCAACGAAGGATTTGTCTTTTCGGTGACGAAGACCCACCCCGCGGAACCCCCTTTGTCTATCGACAAAACAGGTTTCGTCGCATGCGCTGAAAATACAGAGGAGGAAAGTGGACGTACCGGTGCTCATTTCAGACTTTGGATGCTCAGGTTCTCAAATATTTCAACCTGTAATCGTCCTCACCGACGCCCAGTCTCTGTTTGAAATAAAACGGAATAGCATTTAGCATATCATGTTGGCTACTTGGTATCCATTGCGGCCGTCTCGTTATGGAGCAGGAACCTTCATTAGGTTTGTTCTGGGAGTTCAGATGAGGTCATGTTGTTGGATTTATGTCAAGCGTGGGCTTGGGAAGACTACTTTGTGCTTCACGGCTATAAACTTGACTTAATCGTGACTGAAACGTGCTCTTAATTTCATGCCACATGGCTTGCATTTGACTGATGCCCTAAGAAATTGTTTTAAGCGCTATCTGTAACTGTAATCAGTCATTTTGTGCATTCATTCTAATTTATGTCAACTTGTTTTAACATCGGGGCGGCCCGGTAGTCCAGTGGTTAGCACGTGGGCTTCACAGTGCAGAGGTACCGGGTTCGATTCCAGCTCCGGCCTCCCTGTGTGGAGTTTGCATGTTCTCCCCGGACCTGCGTGGGTTTTCTCCGGGTGCTCCGGTTTCCTCCCACATTCCAAAAACATGCGTAGCAGGCTGATTGAACACTCTAAATTGTCCCTAAGTGTGAGTGTGAGTGCGAATGGTTGTTCGTCTCTGTGTGCCCTGCGATTGGCTGGCAACCGATTCAGGGTGTCCCCCGCCTACTGCCCGGAGACGGCTGGGATGGGCTCCAGCACCCCCCGCGACCCTAGTGAGGATCAAGCGGCTCGGAAGATGAATGAATGAATGAATGAATGAATGTTCTTGCCTGTGCTTCCTCCTGCTGCCTTTTCAGCTGCTCCAGCATGGCCTGGAACTCCTCCTCTTTTTGTTGAGCCTCTTCTATGGTGGCCTGATTCTGCTCATCATAAGTCACAAATACCGTATTTGGCGGGATGGAACTCGAATATTAACAACAAAGCGTCATTCTTCCAACCATGATCACCTTTTTGTGACACATCCATTGGTGCACACGGTACACATTTTATTTGAGCTACACACAGTCAAAGCGAAACTAATCTGCATTCAAATATGTCCCTTGATATGATATCGGTCAGTTATGATGCCCTCTTGCGACCCCCCCGGGCACCTTTGGCACGAATGTTGGTGAAGGGGGACATTTTTGTCTTACGAATGCGGTTGCATTTTACATGTTGACAGATGAGCTGAGCACAAATGCTATTAGCCCTCATTTGATCGTACCAAAGAGTAGAAACGCATCCATTTCAACTATTGAGTTTTCCGCGTGAAACCTGAGATGAAGACGAGGACTGCCGGCCCGGTTGTTGAACCGAGTATCGCTATGAGCATTTTATGTTTAAGAATCCGCATCAGTCACGCCCGCTGCAAGTGAAAAATCCAGTTCTGATAATCTTCCAGGCAGGTGCACGAGACGTGCAGGGTCTCCATCAGCTCTCCTGAAAACAAAACGGTCACATTGAATACGGCGCATGCATCTTTGCGCGTTGGACAAACGATCGCGACGTTTACGTACCTTGCAGCTCAAACTCAAGTCGTCCGGGCAGAGCTGATTTCTCGGTCGCTCTGACACCTCGACGAGGCAGCCTGCCCTTTTTTTGGTGGGGGGGGATAACAGCATCTATTAATATTTATAAATGGTATTGTGATTGCACTGAAAATATCAATACCCGTTATTAAACTAAAGTTCCAGACTGGCGTTCATCCGAGTGTATTTTGCATCAATATACTTTTGAGAAGATCTGCTTTCATGACACGCGTGCTCCTACTCGGACCGATATTTTGGAAATGGGTCCTCGGAAGGAGTCCGACTTGGCCATCGATAACGGCAGCTTGTCTTTGACGATACCTGGTATGTGATATTGAGTTGCTTATTGTCCACTGACAGCAGCAGGATGTCTTGAGGGAAGAGAATCATGAGTCGTTCTTGGAGGCCCTGGAAGAAACAAAAGGCAATTGTCTCGCAAAGTCATAGCTGATGTCCTGTGAAGGAAAATTTTAAATAGTACTGCGATTTATCCATTTGTGTTCATATTGTATTTAATTGAAAGATGTTTGTTGTTTTTTTTTTCTGTCTCCTTTCTTCTTTCTACATACATTCTTGCTGCTGGAGGCTGTAAATTTCCCCAGTGTGGGACGAATAAAGGATATCTTATCTTATCTTATCTAAGAAGATTGGTGCCTTGAAGTTCCAACATTAACATCTGGACTGAAAGAGCTGCGCAAAAATAAATCGATTGAGGACTCCAAAGGTTTTTTGGGCGTGGGTAATGGAAGCATGTACTGTTGTACAAATCTGTCTGTCTTTTCTTTCTTTACGCCAGGGGTGCCTAAACTTTTTGGATCGAAGATCTACTTTTTGATCAACTAACCTCATGGGATCTACCCTTACCGGCGCGCGCATGCACACACACACACAAATTCAAGATTTACCTGCTTTATTTTATTTTTAAAATATTTTTTTAGTGAAAATGAGACTGATTAGTGTGCAGTGTATATTAACACAAAAAATATATTACTAACATGTACAAAGACACACAAATGGTTGTTTGTTTTTTTTGTTCTTGACACTCCTAGGATCTACTTGGGACCTGTCTTAGATCTACCGGTAGATCAGGATCTACCTAATGGGCACCCCTGCTTTACGCCATATGGAATTCTGCTTCTTTGTCGTATTTTTACGTTTTCGGTGGGCAGGACAAAAAAAAAATGTACAATTGTAAAATGACTAAAGTCGATCCAATTAAAGTGAGATCATCATCACTGAAAGAATCACGGTTGACAGATGATACCTGTCTGTGTGTGTTGATGATATGGACCACCGAGACGTAATCTGGTGGGCCCATGTGTTGTATAGGCGAACCCTCCCACTCCCATATGGGAGCGTGCAGCAAGTATTTCTTCAGCTCCTCTCTTTTCCAGTGCTCATCGCAAGGCAGCTGCAGACGCAAACCACACAAAGTCCGTTTCGTATTTATGTGTCACGGTTACAGACATTTCACATTTGTGTAAGATGGTCGCAACTCCATCGGCATTACTAGATAAGAGAGAGCACAGTGGGAAGGGCTCGATGGTTGAGTCCTGGACTTGTGTCTGCGGTCTTTCATGTGTTTCATCCATGTGTGGAGCTCCGCAGCATTGGGGCATATGAAGATCTTGGGGTGCACCATTGAACCTGTACAACACATTAATGTTCGATTTGATGGGCCCTTTGCATACTTTTTATGAATCACTGCACTGTTAATGGCAACAACTACTGTAAATGTATGTTTGCAATTTACCGCGAATTCAATAGAAATCAATTGTTTTTTTTTCTTGAACCAAGTCTTGTGTTAAGGCTTTTAGTAGTGCTCGGAGTGTGCATTTTGGGTGATTGGGTTATATTTTTATTTACTGTGGTATAGTTTATGAAGTTGTTAAAATGTAGCTTTTGAGGTAGCGTTTGTGAAGCTAGCAAGTTTGGTTGCACAGTCGCGTGACGGTAAGAACGTTTATATTTTTATAACTCGATGGTGTTAAATGTGTTTCATTCAAGTCAGCGAGGAAACGGTCCAACTAAAGTCTTCCGGCGTTTGCCAGAATTGGTCTGGACTATATTGCACACTTACTGCTTATTTCAAACATGTGTGGTGACTGACAGCTGTCATTGTCCATCGGGATGATGTGAAAGGAAAGACCGGAGAGTGGAAGCATTCCCTGCGAAAATTGTTTTAAAAGTTAGCGAGTACATTAGCCACACATGTAAGAACAAAGAAGAATCCTGCGGTACCTCATAAATGAAGTCTTGCTTTGTGTGATCTAAGGAAAGGAGCAGCAGGTGGAAAGAGAATAAAACTAGGAAATGCTCCCGCTTCTCCTGTGTGTGTGTGGGGGGGGGGGGGGGGGGGACAATGAATATGATGAATAGGACAAAAGGAAGCGGAACACGACATAAATAGACACATAGAAATACAACGCACACGCTGAGATGACTTGTCGCTTAAGCGTTAGGTCGGGTCATGATTGAGCTTTTGAAAGCTATAGTTTTCCTTTTGAAACATTGCATATTATGCAGACGTGTCAAATCTAAACTTCTTCAAAAGTTTGGCTTCAGCAATCGGCGCTTCTACTCAACCGGTTGGTAAACAAGCCTGCCGATTGAGTCGAAGCGCTAAAGTCAAACTGTGGCACGGTTAAGCTGTTCTGGACGTGGATTTGACACTTCCGATATTTTATTTTGAAGGGGAAGTGAGAAATGGCACCACCTCGTTCCCCTTACCTGTTAAAAAGCCTTTAAAAAAATAGAATAAAGCGTTCAGAATTGCAACAAAAATAAGCAATGCATCCTCATGGCCAACAGTTTTGAGTGTGCGGTATATTTCACCTTGGAATGTTTGCTGTGCAGACACATGAGGGAGGAGTGGATGATCTCTCCGTACATGTGAGCAGGTCGACCTTCCCAGCCTCTGATTGGCTGCTGGGAGAAGATCCTCCCGTGCAGCTCCTCTCTGCTCTTGCCCCACAGCACCCCCTACAGACACAAACGCGGAATCGCACCACAAATCTTTTGGGGTCTCATTCTGGCCCCGCTGCAGTTTTGAGAGTTTTTGTTGTTGTTTTTTTTTTTAACCGAAAGGACCACCTCATAATCTAAAATGCCAAACAAACGTGAATTAAGTTTCCGTTTCAGTATTGCTGGCTAGTTTAAAAGAAAGGATAATTAAATTACAATTAAACAAAAAACAAATTCAGTCGTCTGCAGCTAGAATTGCTGCACAAATATCAATTACCGGTATATCGAAGGTTTTACTTGGCCCAAAGGTAAGGTTGGGAGGAGTAATTGGCCCAGTATGTTTTATTGAAACGCCCGTCTCCATATGGAGGTATGCACTTCAAAAAGGAAAATAAATTAAAAAAACAACAACAAAATGAAAATTACAGGACATAAACTGTATTACAAACAATTTTATGGGCCTCAATTGAGTGACGCCAGTTTGAGAATATTAGCAATAGAGAACTATCTACGGTGCCGAATTATTAAAGCTACCATTTCTTTTTCTTTTTTATCGCTATTTCTTTTATTATTTTGACTTTAATATAAACTTGCTTCCTACAAATTTTCCTGTAGACTTTACTTAGCAGTGAATTGCTACACGATGACTTTTTCACTTCCTGTCAACTTTGGAATCACCAAGGAGCGCATGGAAAAAAACGACAGTGTGTTTGGAACCCGATCTCGTGGAAGTCGCCTTAAATAACAGCAGTCATATGAGCTGCAAAAGTCTTTGTCACTGCAAACACGCCGACGCGCGCGCACGTACAGCATGATTGCGACGTTGCTCCACTTGCGGCACTGAAGTGCAGCATGATGGCGGCTGATTGTCGTCTCGGCTGCTCCTCACCGACAGTTGAAGCCTGCTTTCTCCCAAACTCCACACGCTAACAAAAACAACATTTTAGAACTGTGAACACTCAATGCGGTGAGCAATAATTGGGGAGACGGGGGAGGGGTGGGGGGTGGGGCCGTGTGCCAATGGGTCAGTCTTGCACGCTCAAAACACGACAACTGACGTTCGTGAACCTCCTGCCGACAGACATAATCAGATTATTTACCAGACCAGACAGACACACTCAAATACAAAACGTGCACCTTTTACCCTTGCTGAAACGAAACCGCGGCCCGATTCTACGCCACGACGGGAGTCTGAATCTCAGCTCAACGGCACATTAGTAGCGAGCTTGAATTTGGCGATGACAACCACTCAGAAATAAAGGAAAATGTCAAATGCTGAATAAATCCCGCCTCCATCTGGATCCCCCTCAAATGCTCATTCTCAGGCCCCCCCCCCTCCACAAATTCAACCTGAAACCAGTTAAGTAGGTTTGACACAATCCCGCTAACAAATAAACTTGCAAACTGTAATTACAATGACTTCACAATCCACGGTAGAGGGAACAAATTGTCGAACGAGGCGGTTATATTCCTTCCTGTCATTCAAATTATTTTTATAATTATTAAACGCACTTCTCATGGCCTGTCATTACATTTTACATTTATTTTTTATTTGATTCAATTTTCATTGTTTCATTCTCTTGAAGCCATTCCACAGTTGTGATTAAATGTCCGCACTGATGTTCCGCTGCTTCGTACGTAATATCTAGGATGAGCTTCATGAGAAGTGCAGGAGTGACAATGTGATAATTACACACACACACACACACACACACACACACACACACACACACACACACACACACACACACACACACACACACGGCCGCAGTTATAGATTAGCCCCCTGGTAATCTTTTAGTCTCGGAACGAGAACGGATTTGTCCCCTCGTTGTCAGTTTTGTATTAGCCCCCCCCCTGTGTTGTTGTAATCTCCTAATCACATGAGCGCTTCATCACTCAGCCGCCAAATTGATGTTTCATAAATACGAGACAATCAGCTCACGTTCTACCGAAGGCTGCAAAAGCGTTTGAATGCGAGTGGTTTGCCTCGCAAATAGTTGGCATGAATCGTTCGACTCGGGAGTGGCCAAAGTCCAATGAACATGAAATACATTTTTTGTGTGTTGGTCTAAATTTCATTTGCGATAAAGTAGCCAACGCTTGATTTGTTTTAGTACACAATCCATCCATCCATCCATCTTCTCCCGCTTATCCGGGGGCGGGTCGCGGGGGCAACAGCTTTAGCAGGGAAGCCCAGACTTCCCTCTCCCTAACTACTTCTTCCAGTTCTCCCCGGGGGATCCCGAGGCATTCCCAGGCCAGCTGGGTGACATAGTCTCTCCAGCGTGTCCTGGGTCTTCCTCGGGGTCTCCTCCCGTTGGGACATGCCCGGAACACCTCACCAGGGAGGCGCTCAGGAGGCATCCGAATCAGATGCCCAAGCCACCTCATCTGGCTCCTCTCGATGTGGAGGAGAAGCGGCTCGACTCGGAGTCCCTCCCGGATGACTGAGCTTCTCACCTTATCTCTAAGGGAGAGCCCGGACACCCTGCGGAGAAAACTCATTTTGGCCGCTTGTATCCGGGAATTGTGTATTTAGTACCCAATGTCATCGGAAAAAAAAAATGCTTTTGAAAAAGAGAGCAAGTATTTGGGGAGCGTGGTTTTCGCCGTTTAATAAATAAATAAAACAATTGGGGGGGTCAGGAGGGGGGCTGGCCCGGGTTCCTTCAATTCTTCTCTGCGGCCCCTCGATGGAAGAAGTATGGAGACCCCTGATTTCGCTTCTATGTCAACGCTTAGCACTTATACATCGGTTCACACGAGATGATGTTACAGAAGGAGGGCAAAGAAAACCCACCGAGGTTGACAGACACATCACTGAGGGGTGGGGGGGGATGGTTGGGGGGGGGACAGATGCTCACATCCTCTGCAGAAAGTGACAGCCCCAGTCGTCACCGAAAAATTTCTTTTCGTGTCTTGTTCAAGTGTACATCCACATCTTACCCTAAATGGTCCCCAGAGAGTTCCAGGAGCTCGATCTCATCAGGACCCACCTCGTCCACGCCGGTGTGCCTCTGGGTCACACTGCAGCATCCCATCACGGACAAGGTTTTCGTTTCCTCTCTTGCGCTCGGTCCGTCAGGTCCGCCGCGACGCCGTGAGCACCATTTCCCCCACTGTGTGTTTGCCACACTCCAACCGGGCGCAAACAAACACTAAAAGGGCCTAAAAGAGGATATTGGGCAAATGAGCAGAGGAGGAGGGGCGAGCTGCTAATCTCTAGTTCCCTCTTTTTTTTTTTTTTTTCCTCCCACCAGTACGTACTCCGTTTCCATCCAGGCCGGCACATCAATGGTGTTCATGCGTCTGAAGAGGAATTGAAGAATGAAGAAAAAAAAATGGTGAAGCACAGTGTGGTTGTTTGTTCCTTCCTGTCAGCTGCCTCACATTTTGGGTTTCGTCTCTGACACGGGCGCCTCTTTAAAAAAAAAAAAGCAAGACACTTCTGATGCATTCAACCTTCCTTGGAGGCAATGGCTTGTGGCGTTTCCATGCTTCTTTCCATTCTGATTTCCAAATGGGATTAATGCAAAATGAGTCAGCAAGAAAGCCAAGATGGTTAGAATTGCAATTTGTTGTTTGAAGCAGTTCTAGATGAAAGAGGAGAGACTCAAAAGTGCCCTTTCGCCAGTGAATCAGAGACGACATGCTGAAAATGTGCGCATGTCTGCTACAAGCTAAGTTTGAAAGCAAACAAGAAGCTGTAGCGTCCATTGACGAAAAAAAGAGATTGGCTCACATCTCCTGTCCCATGTAAATCCGCTTCAATTCCGAGCGGCGACTCCCAGTTCCACATACGTATCGGCGCTCTGCGCTGAAGCTACCTTTCTTCTCGTCGGCCGCTCCACAAGCCATCCATCCATCCAGCCGCAGACTATACAACAGGGGGGGACACCCTGAATCGGTTGCCAGCCAATCGCAGGGCACACAGAAACGAACAACCATTCGCAACCACACTCACACCTAGGGACAATTTAGAGCGTCCAATCAGCCTGCCACGCATGTTTTTGGAATGTGGGAGGAAACCGGAGCACCCGGAGGAAACCGGAGCACCCGGAGAAAACCCACGCAGGCCCGGGGAGAACATGCAAACTCCACACAGGGAGGCCGGAGCTGGAATCGAACCCGGTACCTCTACACTGTGAAGCTGACGTGCTAACCACTGGGCTACCGGGCCGCCCTCTCCCCATCATGAATATCATTATTGTAAAACATAATAAGATGATGCAGCCCTTGACAGAAATGAGCTCAACCGACCTTGCCTTCACCTCAATTAACAGGCACATTGAGTCCGCATTATTCCCCGACTGATAATTGGTCCCTGCGAGCCGCCAGACAACAACAGCCGCACTCACCGTGAAGGCGCCCAGTACCACGGCCCCCCCGGTACATCCTTGGCGACCCGAAAGCGGTCGTTAACGTAGGCGCTGAAGCTCTCCGTGGACCACACCCTCTCCTCCCTTCATGTGGCTGTACAAGGGGTTCTTCTTCTGCATGGCCTGCAGGTAGACAGCAGGGGGCGCACGTGCACACATCATCGCACCACTTTAGAGAGGAGCAGAGTTGTTGATGCCTTTTTGTCTTTTTTTGTTTGGAGCTCACACTCAGAGGGTTCGACCCGAGAGATGATTGGAGTTGGGATCGTGGTGCGATTCTTACATTAGAGTGTAACTCTTGCCGTCACGTCGTCATTTTAATTGCGTTTGTGCCTCTGCCCTTTTGCTTATTCATCGCTATGGCAACAGCATGTTCCTCAAGTGATTTTATCAGGGCCTTATGGGAGGTGAAGTGCATTCTTTTTTTTTCCCACTGTACATGAAACCGTCATCTCGGCACCTGTTGTGTTAACACTGCCGCGCAACGACGATTCTTTTTTTTTTTTTTTCTTTTCACTGTTTGATTTTGAAGCTTGCTAACCAAACACAAAGCCTGTTCAACCAGCGTTGTGTGAGTGCATTCGAGGATAATAGATATATCGAATCCGTACCCTCCCTCCTGAGCAAAGAAAGCCTCTCGCTCTTCCTTCATATCTATACGGGTGGTTGTCGGAATAAACGCCTTCATTTTCGGCTTCCCGTGTAGCACAACAGAGTTAGCGGTTAGCGCGCCGCAACTCCTGTTTTCAACCAACTTTGAGACTAAATCGCACATCAGAAGTACGTGACAAGAAAATATTTCAAAGTAAAGCATAAAGTGTTTAAGGTTGGTGTTTAAGGTAACAATTTTTTTAAATTAAAAATTTAAAAGTGAAGTGGAGGGAGCTGTGTGGAAATTTGGTCTCACACTACTTGAGTTTGAAGTCCTTCCTGTGGTTGTTGGTTGTACGCTTCCATCCTGTTCTCTCGCAGTAAGCGCTCACTCTGAAAGAGAGAGGAGCATCAGCACACTCAACCATACAGGGTAGACATTCATTCATTCATTCATCTTCCGAGCCGCTTGATCCTCACTAGGGTCGCGGGGGGTGCTGGAGCCCATCCCAGCCGTCTCCGGGCAGTAGGCGGGGGACACCCTGAATCGGTTGCCAGCCAATCGCAGGGCACACATAGACGAACAACCATCCACGCTCAGACTCACACCTAGGGACAATTTGGAGTGTTCAATCAGCCTGCCATGCATATTTTTGGAATCTGGGAGGAAACCGGAGCACCCGGAGAAAACCCACGCAGGCCCGGGGAGAACATGCAAACTCCACACAGGGAGGCCGGAGCTGGAATCGAACCCGGTACCTCTGCACTGTGAAGCCGACGTGCTAACCACTGGACTACCGGGCCGCCCAGGGTAGACATGTCGGTCTTAATCGGGTTGTTCTGAATCTGAAAACAATTTTGGGGGGGGGGAACAGACCCCATCGATGAATCAGTCACAGGTTAGACTGGCACTCCTAAGGCTGGAGCCTGAAGTCATCAATGCAGTAAATCCCCCCCCCCGCTATTCGCAGGAGATCGGGACCTCGCCCTGCTGTGAATAGGGACAAACTGTCTGATCTTGTGCCATCTGAGAGCACAAAAAAAAAAAAACGACTAGGGAGTTTTTTTTTCTCAGAGAATAGTTGAGCTTAGGCTCCAGCTGCTCCACACAACAGAAACAAAAAAATATGTGAATTTGTGAATAGCGAACGACGCATGGACAGGCCTTCATTGTTCTGTCCACACCCACACCTGCGCAAACCACACACACATGAAAAAAAAAAAGCTCCAGTCTGGTGTGGAAGAACAAGCGTAGAAACCACTCCACATTTTCGTCCACTTGAACTTGCTGTACGTAGAATAACCTGATTTTGGCATCCAAAGAAAACCCCGCCAGCAGTTAGATTGCGCTGGGCATGAAAATAGTGTTGGCATTAAGCTAGCTGAGAACAAAGTGATGTCGTTGCTTCAAATACACTTGTGATGTCATGTTTAGTTTGACAGGAAACGTCGACGAGGAGTGGCATTGAACAGCTTGAATGATGCCTCTTTTTGGAGGAATCTCGGCCAAACTCCTCCTCGTGATTTGGGTTCACGCCACCCGCACAGGCGTCATATCTCCAATTTTTGCTCTCATGTCAAAGCAAGAACTCAGGCAAACGCCAACTCGTGTCTCGAAAAACTCATCATTGCCATCTCAAGGTGTCACTACTTTTACTTAGACGCGTCGTCCATTTTCACTGTCTAAACGGAAACGCCGACGGTGCGATTTTTTGTGAACTTTGAGGCCATGTTTTCAAATTGTGAGCATTTTCAGGTCAATAAATGGCATTGATTCAATCTCTACCTTCACACTGCAACTTGGAAAGGGCATAATGTGAGCTTATTGTGGCGATACATCCACTCGGCCTACTGGTCAGCGTCAACCCTTTCAACTCCTCTGTACGCTCTTCTTCCGCCGTGTGCATTCAACCTTTCAGCATGGCAGGGCCTGGACAACCTCAGACACAATCATCTCATCTGCCACGCTGCCGCTCATCAAACCTCCCCCCGACTCCACTCCTGTCTAGTCCACTCCACTCCGTTCCAATCCACTCCACTCCACTCCACCCATGTAAACAATCGGCAGATTGCCCTGTTGTGGGAGCCATGGCAACAGTTGCCACTAGGACAGTCTTTCCACAGCAGAGTTTTGTATTGCAAAGCCACTTTGTGTTTCGATTCATCCAATATTAACTCCATGGAGGCCTCCTCTGTTGTGTCAACGCGACGGTATTGTGTCTGAACACAAAGGGTCAAAGCTATTGTTACTACTTTTTTTTTTTGTTCTACAAGCGACAGGGCGTCAGCCAAGAGCGATGTTGTTTTTGATTTGTTTTGTTTTACGCCAAGTACCATCGCCAAAAGAAATACTTGGAGCAGCTCTCCCTCCAGCACCATAGCTACCAACATCAAAATATAACGTAGCAGCATAGGCCAAAGAGTTCATCATGAACGTAGTAGTATGAGGATGATTTTTCAACCAAAATATATACCATAAAATTTTTTTTGCGGACTTCCAAAAAAAATTATGAATATGTTGGAAAAAATCCGCTATGCACTGAAGCCGCGATAAACGAAACGCGAAATACCGAGGGATCACTGTATCTGTACTTCTACTCAGTCACAGTGAGAGTACAGTTACCACCTCTGGAAACCAAAAATATTCCAATGTGGTAAAACGGGAGAGGCTCAGCCCTTGAGTGGGCCTCCCCGCATCAGGCATCCGCCACACCTTGCTAAAGAGCCGCCATCTGATAGAGACGCTGTTAATGGCTGCTGCAGGTGGACAAAGAGAGCAGGCTTGTTTTACAACCGCGTCCACCTTGTGCGCTGCCATCTGCCAGTTTTGTGGGTGTGTTTGTGTGTGTACACAAAGCCCGTCGCCACAAGCGGGCCTTCGGGGGCCGTGCCCGGCGACCAAGGTGGTGGTGCTCCCATTTGAGGCATGCAGTTCTAAAAATAAACATTCCTTTTTGATTCTAGTTTTTTTTTCTCGTTACTACAGCACCTGTTTTTGTGGTCTTAAAATACTAATGTTGAGTTGCTTATCACTAAGACAAAATCTGAAGGATAGTGGTGTGATTTTTGATTGATTGATGTGTTATCTGCGGCGACAGTCAATCACGGAATTGCTGAAAATGTTAGTTTCGCAGGCCTATGTGTGACGAACACGCCAATGTTTGCATGCGAGAATCCTGCGCATTTTTCAAACTGAATCTGCAAGTTTTCTATCTGTGTAACATTATGTAATGCGATGAGACAAAACATGTACGTATTTGTAAATAATGAGAGCCAAGGGAACTTGATAGATTGGCTATTGAGGCAGCACTCTATATCTTAACATCAGTGTTAAAAAAAGGTACATTGCTCAAAATGTCAGATAACTGCAATCACTCTTCACCAAATAAATGTGGGCATATCTATTTATGCTCACATCAACCTCTGACAATATCGTCCCAATATTTTGTATTTTATGGACAATGGGCTTCTCTCATGAATGGGATTGTGTGTTAAAATGTGATCATTTTTCGCTAAAGCCCACTATTTATTTCAATGATACGAAAAAAAGTTCTATCCCTTCAACGTAATTTAAAAAATGTAATGTAGGTGAAGTAATCGCCAATTATATTGCATCCGGCGTTCCTCCCCTGTGGAGGCTGCCATGTTTCGCCGCCATCTTTCTGCTACGGATACACGAAGGAGACAAAATTAAACAACGTAGTTTTCAAAATCATACTTACTGGCCTTACGTTACGGCACGTTTAACAACTCCCATCCACTTGCTGTTAGTTGAGGTAATACTAAAAGTCGTTTGGGATGCCATAGTGCTTGCAAATCTGCGGATGATATTGGTGGTATTTTTGCGAAATTCGGTCTCTCTGCTGCACCGTAGCGCGCCTGCTACAAAATGCACGCATTTCAAGCAGAGGTCATTGCAATTTATTCGTTCACCACTACTTCGCGCTAAAATCTACAAACTCTACCTTTAAGTTGAACAAGCTTTGTCGTGAGTTCTTCTCTGGTGGGGAAAACGCCGTCGTCATAACATCCGTAATATTTGGCTGGTCATTATGATATCTTCAGAGGTTGACATGAACATAGGTGGAGATGGGAAAAAAATGGCGACTACTGATTGCAATTTCCAGACATTCGGCGCCGTTTCATTTCCCACAATATACATTGAGAGTTTTCTGCCATGTCAGTACGGTAAGCGCTGAGGGACATTTTACATTAGTTTCATCAAATAAAGAGCCATTTTAACCGGTTTTAACTAAAATAAACCACGGCAGACACAAATTCTTCGGCTATCTACAATGAAGACTGGTTTTCTTTTCCTTTTTTTTCTTGTTGAATTTCTGCTGCACCCAACCATCGGACCGCGTGGCCCGTTCAAAGCGTTACGTCAGTACGTAGTACTCAAGATGGCGTCCATATATTTGTATTAAAAATGACGTCTATATTTGGAAGGGGTTGTCACAAAGGGTCCCGTTCAAATCTATTGAGTGGCAGCAGCAGGTGATGCCAATATAATAGAGTACAATATCTCCAAACATATGGAGAAAAGTAATAACTGTCGCACATGCGCAGTTAGACGATGCTTTGCGCTACACTTTCACAGGCACAAAATAGGGCTCGACAACTCATTCTATGTACATTTGAAAATATATATATTATTATGTTATATTTTTCCAAAATAGCGGGACTTTAGTTTTTTTTTGGGGGGGGGGAGTCTGCAATGAGGTGAATAGCACAAAAGTAAACATTAAATATAATGATAAATCAGAACTAAGTTGATAAATAGAGAAAGGTATTGAAATATCCATTATGAATACAAGAGAAAATTGACACAAGAGTGCCAGGGTGAGGATGTATATAATCCCGATACAAACCAAAAGTTGTAAAAATATCACAGTTAAGGGTAAAGTATGAGCCTTAATGGTGACTTCTTCTTACTTTTTCTTTTCTGATTGATATAAAAATGATTTAGTAGATTTCTTTCTTTTTACTTTTTATCTACTTATTTTATGTCAAATTATTACTGTATGTGTTTTATGTTCAATATACTAACTAACTAACAAACAAAGTCTACTTTGTCACATGGTCTGAAAGTATATATGTTCATATGGAATCAAATACACTATCGAGCCTCAAATTAGGCCCGCCGAGGAGAATGAAGTGCCCCGAGATGGACCCCCGCCGCTACGGTTAGAATGAATCCACTCAGGAAAAACAGATAGGTTGGGTTTCCATTCCTCTCCATCCTCAGCCAGGAAGGGTCGGAGCAGGAATCTGGTCCAAATGCTCCAAGCATGCACAGACCAGCTCAGGAATCCTCTGCAGGCTTTCCTCCGGTCTGGAATGTCATTCGGTCGCGTGATGTCAACAAAGCGGGAAGCGACATCTTCAAATTGTCCTTTTTTTTCCCTGCCATTTTGAAAGTTGGGGTTGTTTTTGCAAGTGAAATCTAAATAGCAAAAAAACAGCACCTCCCAACCAAGGCTTCAATCAGCACCCGTGAAAATTGTGTTCTCATCTAATTTCTGTCACCATCACTTATTTGCTTACATGTTCATCTTTTATTGTATTTATTTATATATTCTATACATTTTATTATGAGTAGTATTTTTTAAAATGGTTATGGTGTGCGTATTATAACTTATTTTAGTGTTTCTATTATAATGATTAATCCAGTCTATTATTGTTTTATTGTTAATTCATTTTACATGATACATGCATGCTACATTTTCAACAAAAAAGAATAAAAAAAAGTTTGCATGTTTTCCCCGTGCCTGCGTGGCTTTTCTCCGGGTACTCCCACTTTCAAAAAATGTGTACTGTTGGGACTCCAAATTGTCCCTCAGCGTGATTTCTCTGTGAGCCCTGCGGATTGGCTGGCAACCAGTTCAGGGTGTCCCCCGCCTACTGCCCGAAGACGGCTGGTGGGACCCCCCCGCCCCCCGGTGAAGATAAAGCGGTTCAGAAAATGGATGGATATTTTGAATAGTAAAAGTAATATTTTGAATACTATTTAGTATGCTATCAACATCCTAAAACAATTTTCATTTCGGAGGTGGAATTCAATGACGTTTAGCGATGACGTAGCTGATTTTGGCAGGTGTGGCCAGGAACACGAGAAGTTTAAAGTAGTCTCTCTTTTTTTTTTTTTGTCCAAATATGACTTGACCTTTATTTTAAGAAGGTGATGAATTGATCATTCTGTACCTGTGTTATTAACATGTTATTATCTTTTTTTTTTTCTAATTCGTATTATTATTCTTATTCTTATGATCAAGGTGCAGTCCACAGTGGGACACAACGAGAGCTTCTGGCGTGGCAGATGGGGGGTGGGGCGGCAGCTTGAAAAAGAGCCTCTGTTCTGCGTAACCTGATCCACACCTGACTGGAGGTTGGCATTCCACTCTCAACGAGGAAAAGCGTCAGCGCCGCTTCAGGGCTGCGACAACGAAACGAGTACACATTGCAAGTGGATTCAAAAAAGAGAAAAAAAACCAAAAATAATCCAAAGACACAAAAAGTCCATTCTTATTTCATTTATTCAATATGTTCTTTCACATGACATATATTCCGCCCGGCGATAAAGTCTGCATTTTTCTACTGTACCTGGAGAAAAGCCAAGTTCCCGCAAGGTATTCTGTTACACTACACGACACTAGACGACACGTCTTTCTACGGACGGACGGACAAGTCACCCTTATACGGCCGTCAACATATTCCCCAAGTCTTAAAAAAAACGTACCCATCGGAAAAAAAAAAAAAAAGGTTAAACTTTGACTCGAGTCACATGGAAGAATCCCCGCTCGCACGCTTGCACGCTTCCAGTGAGTGCAAGGATCACGATTCCACGGTCACGTCCGCAAAAGCGCACGCGTGAAGACGCGTCAGAGCGAGAAAGCAGAAGACGGAAGACAGCGGAAGGCAACGCCATTTAATGGACGGCATTACCAGACAGTATTAGACACCAGTAATTACATCTAACCATGTCTGGTAAGACGCCAATCAACAGGCTGGCAAGGGGTGGTGGGGGGGTGAGAGGGGGGACACCTCTGAGGAAGCAGCAGTGCAGAAGAAACGACCTGACCCCCAAGTTCCTCATTCTGCGGCGCTTTCGGACTCGTACGAACACCGAAGGCCATCTCAAGCCTCCCTATTCGCTCTCGATGGCTGACAACGAGACGACGAGTGTTGCCGGGGGGTTTGGGTAATGGAGCCGAGTGGGTACATAAAGGTGCGGCTGGCGTCTTTAGAGTGACGGGTAATTCTCCCTCCTTAAAAACACACACACACACACACACACACACACACGCGACGCGCGCGTGAGGAGCTTCGTTCAGTTCAGTTTCACGATGCGCCGCACAAACCGACGGCTGCCACGCGGCACAAAGGCCGGCGCTGTTCATGGTAGGCTAGCGGCTAAAAAAAAAAAAAAAAAAAAAAAAACGGCCTTGCACGACCGGTGGAACGATCGACTTTTCTTTTATGCAGCTGGGGCGCGGTTGACATTGGAGCCAAGAGGAATAAAATGAAATCAAATCAGGAAGATGAGTAAAGAAGTAAAAGACGGAAGCTGTATTATAAAGCGATTACGCAAGGCCTTTTTTTTTTTTTTTTACCTTCCCATCTTCAAAATGAGGACGCCTGCCTCCGCGTTATGTCACAAAAGTAACACGCCGCCGCCGCCGTCACGGTTGCGCTTATCGGGCTCGCACGTTAGCTGCGTTTTTTTGCTACTGACACAATCGGATTACGTTCAACGATCACACGCGTCAACGGCCCCGGTGTATTCATTCCAAAGATGGCGTACGAGCTCTGGCTTAATATCAATTCATGTCAAATGAATCACACGGCAGCCAATCGTGAAAGATTTGTCGAGGCGACCGTGTTGACCGACTGCAGGTTTGTGGCCCCCCAGAAAACATCGTTACCAGACAGTGTTAGAACAACAACAGTACAATCCAGCACTGCCCGGTAAGATGGATCCTGAGAGCCTCCTCCTTCGCCGACTGGTGCCGCCAACCCTCTCGCCCCCCCCCCCCCCCCCCCGTAATCATTTGAAGCGATAGTTGCCAAGCAGATGACTATCATCATCATTACCAGGCAGTATTAGAAAAAAGACATGGAATCCAATGCTGCCTCGTAAGATGGAGATGGTCACCCTTGAAGACCGTCCATTTGTGCTTCGCTACTCATAAGGGTTTTTTTTTTGGGGGGGGGGCACAAGATAGTCCCAAAGACCTGTCTAATAGGAAAGTAGTACATGAGGACCGAGTAACTACAAGTTGAAGTGACACATTTTGACAGAGAGACATGTTCTGGATGTAGGGGGGCGGGGCTAAGTTGACATTACTTTAGGTTCTTTTTTTTCGTCCAATCAAAGAATGATCTGTTAACATAGGAATTCAAAAAAAATAATAATACTAATTTTGCTGCTCAAGTGAGTGACTGTTCCATTGAAGGTTCTCAAGTGCAGCCCGGAGGCACAACGCACTTGCGCAAATTCTAACCGCGTCGATGACGAGGCGAGCGGCGAACTTCATGAGCCAAATGCGTGAGGAAACGAGCATGACATCCGCTTGAGAAGGTCCCTCGCGCGTTGCGCTCACCAGCCCACGCGGGCTGTCACAGAACACCGGGGCCACAAAAGTTGTTAATGATTGCCCAAACCTGTTCTGACTAGTCGAAAGTTACGGTGCGGAAACGACAGGGGGGGGGGCGGAGGGGGGAGGAAGGGCTGCTTTTTCACACGATACGCCGCAGCAGTTGCTAATTTCACACAAAATACCGACGCTTTAAAAGTAAGTCAAGCCATTGGGCGTTGTTACTCGACGCAGGAAAAAAAAATTCCGATCACAACTTTTGGTTCGGAGTTAACTGGCATTCAATATATGAGGGGATGTTACCCCCCCCCCCCACCCCCCTCCTCGTGGACCTCTGATGCTGTCGTCTTTGTGTGCGAGTGGAATGATGAAAGGCTGAAGGAATGCTGCTCAGCTCGACCTGAGCGGCCAGCCTGTATGCAGAAGGTCACCGAAACGGCGCGCCGTTACTGAATCACGTGGCTACTTCGCAGGTGCGCCGTGCCAAAGATTCGCCCCCCCCGTACCCGCCGCACGCTTATTTTCCCTTCATCAAAACGACATTCTTGCTCAATGACATGAAATCGAATCGACCACTTTTTTTTTTCCCTCGGTCAAACGGAAAATCTTAGGGAAAGTTGACTTTGTTCCAATTAGCTTATTACTATCTTATTACTATCTTATTACTAGCTTATTACTAGCTTATAAATGACTTGTAATCTTAGATTATTTAAAAAAAAACAAAAAAACAAAAGGAAGAAAGGTTTTCCGTCACCCCGCAAGCAAGGCAAAAGTTGAGCCCGGGGGTTGAGAAGGGGGGGGGGGGAGAAAGAAGGAGGGAGGAGGGGGGAAGCAACATGGAGAAGGCACCTGTAATCTTACCGTCTTGGAAAGGTACCGCGAAGACAAAGAATGCCACCAAAGCAAACTTTTGTTTTTGGAAGGCAGGGGCCGAAAAAGAAGCAGAAGAAAAGTCTCGCCCGAGAACACTCCCGGTCTTCCTCGCGGTCAGCCGGGCCCCAGCAAATGAGAAAGCCGAGCAGACCTGCTCTCCCACAACTCTATTTAGTTAATCATCAGCATTATAAACCAGCGCCGCCGCCAACGCCGCCGCCGCCGCCGGCGGCCCTCTGAGGACGACAAGAAGGGAGAGGGAGAAAAGAAAGGGTGTGAGAAAAGATTAGACAAAGCTTACGGCTACCTGGTCAAAGTAACGAGCCCGCCCTCACGCCCACTAAACTTCCGCCGGCGGTTGCGCTTCTTGGCAAAAGTTGGTCCCATTGTACAAGGCGGCGTGGCGCCGGTGGGAGTCGTGAGCGCTGGCGGCTGCCCACGCTTTTTTTTTTTTTTTTTTTTGCTCGCTGGAAGTGAGGCGTGATCAGGTAACTCTGCCCCCCTCTGTGCTGGAATGCGACTCCGCTGTGAAGTGAACAACCCGATAGGTAAACCGTTCGGGCCCTTAATCAATAGTCGCCTTTCTTTGTGAGAAAACAATGGAAAGGAAACCCAAAACTTTATTTAAGCGCGGACGTTATCTCGCTCCGGCCCACCCGCTGAGGGGCAACCGAGGCGGCTTCAACCCCTTGCTCGTTGCTTTGCATCCTAAATGTAAAATGGCCCATTTCAGCTTACGCGCGTTCTTGACTTGGCTGTTTTATTTGTTCGTTCATTTATTTTAATTTTATTGGGACGGTGCGCATTAATCAACACAAGACCAAATGCGCCGGAATTAGCATAAATGCTAGTGGTTAGCCACAGTCCAAAGGCGCGTTTCGAAAATAGCACGGTGAGACATATAAAACTTTCAAACCACGATGAAATAATTACGTTATTATTATTAATAATTAAGTTTAATCATTTTAATTATTTATTATTTAATTAGTTATTAAGCTCGGAAGATGAACGAATGAATGAATAATTAATTAAGTTATTTTGTATCGAGCGATATTAGCATTGAGCGCGTATTTCAAAATTGGATTAAATAATAATAATAATAATGACGAAAATGGAAGAAAATCAAATATTAGATGATCGAAATCCTAAATGTGACGTCAAGCAACCATTTAAAATGGTGCCATCCCATATGACAGTGAAGGCCCCTCCCTTTCTGAACACCCCCCCCGCCCATCATCAGGGACATCAAACTGCACCTTGACGGTAACTACTTTCCATAAATCATGAAACGCCCTCAAACTCCACTTAAGTACGAACAAATGAAGCACAGCCCCCCCCCCCCCATCCCCCCCCCGGAACAAGAGGCTCCCACGTGACCTGCAGCTTTCTGTCCAGGTGTATGAAAGAAACGAACCATCCACCAATCACGATCTTCCACCTCGGTCCGCAACCTCCGCTGTACATTTTCCCTCCATTTTGCCCCCCCACCCCCACCCCCACCCGAATAAATCGACCTTCCGAGCGCACGGGACGACTCCAGAAAGAATAACCGGCTCCGTGGTGGAAATTCCCCCCCCCCCCCATGCACTTGAATAAGGATGACGCCGCCGTTTGTCTACCTCGCTTGACAACGGAACCTCCGAGGCCAAAGCGAACAGAGCAAAGCGGACATTTTGCGCCGCGGCCCGCGGCCGCTTCCTCTTTTTAAAACAGGCCGTTGCTCAGACTTCGCAAAAAAAAACTGAGAAAGGGAAGGCGGGCGAGATGACCTCAGCAGAAAAGTCGAGTCGGTTCAACAGGTTGTCGAGTAAAAGTTGTGACATAATGAGTGACGCAATAATCGACTTATACGATGCGGAGCCCGGCGAACGCTACGGCTAATTATATGTCGCGGGATAGCTTACAAGCGAAACGATTTCATACCGTCGTTCGGCGTCGAGCGGAAGGTTTCGAATGATCTCCGAGAAGCCGTCGGGCCTCTCGTCTTCACGTCCTCTGACAAGACTGGCAGTTTGCCGTGACCTGCCCCAACTGGTCTATCCAGTTTAGGAATGAACGTTGGCTTCTATTGTTTCCGAGCCTTTTCTTTCTGCTAAACCCAGCCCGGGAATTCGATACGTGTTATTTTCGCGACAACGTAGAAAACACCCCCCCATCCCCACCCCCACCCCCACCCCCCGAAAGCGAATACTTTATCCGCGACGCGATCTTAGCCGATCGACCAAAAAGTTTGAACGGCGAGCAACAGGTTCGCATCTTAAAAAAAGCGGACGCCGAAGACAAAGATCGCGTTTGGTGAATTTACCCAGCTTTTTCCCCCCAGGTGCGGTCACCGAAGCCAGAAACCCGACACAAGAGCCGTCATTGTGTCAGGGGTGGGGGGTGGGGGGGTCTTGCCGCCGTCGTTGGCTAGTCCTCTTCTTTCCTGCTCTGGCTGAAGGACACTGGCATGGCGGTTCGAAGTAAGAAGATGTCCCTCCTTCCAGGTAGACGTTCAGCCCGGATGATGTCAGAGGAAAAGCCAACCCCCCCCCCCCCCCCCCCGGAAGAAAAAAATGCCTCAGTCATCTTTGCTGGCGCCCGAGCAAAACTTCTTTCCTTTCTCTTGGGCCGGTGTTCAACTGTGAAGCTCCTCGAGAAGACAGAGGCAGAATTTGTAAAGGGGCTTCGTTTACATGTAGCCCGACTCTCACACCCCCCGCCCCCCCCCCCCAACCCCGCCCCGCAGGTGTAATTTTTCAGGTCGCAGCCAATCTCTTCGGCCCCTGGCGTTTACAGGTGTGTCCAATGCAATGTCTCAGCAAATGGCAATGAAGAACGGAGGAAAGCACCTACCCACCCCCCACCATCCCCACCCCACCCCCGCCGCTGCCCTCTGACTCTCACCTCACCGGTTCGCTTACCCCCCCCCCCCCCCCCCCCAGGTACCTTCTTGTGTGTGTGTGTGTTTTTCTTTTAAGGATGTCAGCTCAGGCTTTGTGGAAACGGCCTCGTCTGTTCTACGCAAACACGCCCGGTCGACGACAATTTTCAATGCCGCGTCGTTTTTGGTTTGTTTGTTTTTTGCTGTAAAAGTCGGCCGCCACCTGAAATACCTGCCCTTTGCTCTCATGAAATGAAATGCCTTCCCTTTGTGTCCACACACACCTTTTTTTGGGGGGGGGGGGGGCAACCATAACCAAGGCGGCATCAACAGGTGAACAAAGTGCAGGTGAGTAAAACTTTTGAAAAAGCGACACCGGAGCTTTGAGGTCCGTTTGGAGCATTTAGAGGCGGGGGTGGGTGGGGGGGTCCACAAAAGCTCTCGTCCCGAGGGGGGGAACGGGGGGCGAATCCAAAACCTGAGCGGGGCTTGGCTTGACGCTGGGCAAGGCAGCCACTTTCGGTCTGGAAGGTGGAATTGTTCGGATTAGACTCTTCACAATGAGTACAATAGCCGAGCCGTATCCTGTTTCGGGCGGGGCGTGGCGCGGCTTGCGGCGCAACTCCGCCGGCAAATGTGGAAGAAGCCGATTGCCCGCAGTTAAACAAACCCAACGTTGAGGCAAACGACAATCAAATAGGCAGCGATGGGTTCGGACAGCAAATGTGATTCTGTGCCCCCCCCCCTCCCCTATACAAAAGTAACAATGCAGGGCCCTGTTTTTTCCTTTCAAGTCAACCAAAAGGCTGATTTCATAAAAGTGAAACGTACTCCAACAAACCACTCACAAACTAGACCATTATAAGTAACCGATTCGCCCCCCCCCCCCGCCTCGTACCGAGTCACTCCTGTGAGGAGTCTGTCCGTTTCGTAAAGCGCTGGGCTCCAAAAAAGGTTTGCTTTGTTTGGGATTTCATTTGTATTGCAAATGAGGAGAGGGGGTGACGCACGGGAGACTGACCTCAATTTATTTGGCTACTGATGGCTATCTCGCCGGCCCGGGTCACGCGAGGCAGGATGTTAAGGACACCGCTCGGTTGGTCAGAAGCATCGCAAAAGCGCCGCTGACGAACCCCCCCCCCCCCCCCCAACCAAAAAAGGTTGGGGACCTTGAAGGCCTTGAAGTGTTCATATTGTGCAGTCAACAGTCACATGCGGTTTCATGACAATTAAACACACACAAATAAAAGGGAAAAATGACATTCTTGACCCCCCCCCCCCCCCCTCAAGGAAAGGCCTCATTGCTGAAAATGCGGCATCTGCCCGTGGAGGCCTTTTTGTTGTATTCTCCACCTGTCCGTCTTCCTCTCGGCAGGATAATTACAGAGATTCAAATTGTCCTCGAGGAAATTGGAGGACTTGGCCCAGGTGTGAGGTTTCAAAAAAAAAAAAGGGCCTTCATTAGACAGATCGCCTTGCTCGTTTGCAAGACACTTAGCTCGCTCTCTGCATCACGAGCAGGCCCGGCGACGCCCGCGTGTGCGGTCCAAGTACGGGCGGCACACTTTGACTTACGAATGTTTCTTCATACGATATTTTCAGGTAACGAAAGGTCTCCGCAGGAAAATATTGCGTCTATATTATATTATATATTAATATTACGAAAGACATTTCAAGATATGAAAGGTAAAAATACAGTGTGGCCCGCGACTCGCAGTTCCGAGTTTCCTGAACGCACCTTACTTAGAGCTGCTCTGCCATTGGCTATTACTGAACATCATCCTGGCATCCCATTGGCTCAGAGAGACTTCTAGCATTTGTGTCTATAGTCTATAGTGTCGATAGTTTGACGTAAATGTGAATCACCCAGAAAAAGTGATCACCAGTCGGGCGATCGCTCACTATGCTCATGTTTGCCTTGGACATTTTCGGGGGATTGTTAAAAGACAAAAGCAAACGTCCTTGGATGAGTTTTTTCGCAAAACGCCAGACAAAAAAAAAAAAAAAAACACTTCTGAGAGAGAACATGAATGAACTACAGAGGGCAAAAAAAAAAGATGAGGATGCCGTTAAAAGTGAAATGAATTTTTACTCTTCACTTTGTTTTTTTTTTCTACATTATGATGCACAACTCTCATTTATTGTGCAATAATCTAATTGTAACATGCATTTGTTACATATTTTGATGCATTTTTATGCTTGGGAAAAAAAATGTCTGAAGTGGGGGGGAGGGGGGGGGGGGGCTTGGAACTGATTTACATGGAAAACACGTCTCTCTTAACAACATTTTCTACTTAAGAAAATTCTTCCAGGACGCTTTCATTTCGTAAGTCGAGGTACGACTGTATGTGAACACAAGACGGGATGAAAGTCATGAATTCATTCATTCATTCATCTTCCTAACCGCTTGATCCTCACTAGGGTCGCGGGGGGTTGCTGGAGCCTATCCCAGCCGTCTCCGGGCAGTAGGCGGGGGACACCCTGAATCGGTTGCCAGCCAATCGCAGGGCACACAGAAACGAACAACCATTCGCACTCACACTCACATCTAGGGACAATTTAGAGCGTTCAATCAGCCTGCCATGCATATTTTTCGAATGTGGGAGGAAACCGGAGCACCCGGAGAAAACCCACGCAGGCCCGGCGAGAACATGCAAACTCCACACAGGGAGGCCGGAGCTGGAATCGAACCCGGTACCTCTGCACTGTGAAGCCCACGTGCTAACCACTGGACTACCGGGCCGCCCGAAAGTCATGAATGTCGCCCAGAAATGCGTCACTCCTCGACTGCCCGTTATCGGTGTATTTTTGTTTCAAGTGCGACTAAACGTAAATAACCGCAAACTCAAAAGAAAGACAATTTGTCATCAACGTCTCTCTGAAGCGATCATTCACGACGTTGCGTTGTCTTCGAAATTGTCTCCCGGAAGGAACGTTTTGGGGATTCTGATCGCACTTGATATTATTTATTGTCGGCTATTGGCAAATGAAACAAAAGTGTACCCAACTCAAAATACGTTAGCGATATTTCGGCTTACGGGTGACTTTTCGGAATGAACCTAAAATGGTCAATAAAACCTTTCAGCCCGTAACTCACTGAAAAGCGGCGAGCGGGACCTTTTATGAAAAACTCAACTTTTCGGCTTTGTGATGCAAGCATCATGTCAGTTCCCAGTGACCGAGAATCACCAAGGGAGAAGAGGGAGCACAAGCTGTCGAGCAGCCGCGGCCCTGCCCCGACTTGCCTCCTGCCACCAACATTGTCTAATTGGCCTCTCAGGATTCAGCCTCTCCGAGTGTGTGTGTAAATACGGTGTGTGTGTGTGTGTGTGTGCGTAAATGGTGCCGTCCTGTGCTCTAATCTCTCGCGGGGCAGTCGCCATGAAAACGCAGATTGAAGCTGCGCAATTATTGCTGCATCCTATTCCAAAACACACCTGTTGGACCGACCGGCAGGTTTTCAGGTCCGATTGTTGTCATCAGCCTGATGTCTGTCACAAAGAGTACGAGCAATAGTCAAGCATTTTGAGATCAGATATCCGTTTCTCCGAACCGATATTTATCCACCGCATTTTGGAGCCAAGTCACAAGTCAGCCGACTGGAAAGCGAAGAGTCGGTAAAGAATGCCACCTCATTAAAGATTGGACCAGAACCCATTGGCACATTTGAATTCGGGCTTTAGGTAGCGCTGCTGTTTTGGCTAACAACAGAGGTCAAATGGGGTCAAGAGTGAACTCTTTAACATGCGGTGGGCGCAATAGTTTTGCTAATCTGACACAATGAGGCTTTTCGAGAGGGGTTATGATTACCAAATTTGAATGAAATTGTATTGCATCATATAGGTAGCGTTTTATCATAATCTGATGTCTGATATAATCTTTTGAGGGCGGCGCGGGAACCCACGGCGGCTCCTCTTGTTGTCTTGTCCGCTTGAGAGGGAAAAAAAATTTCATCTGTGCTGTATGTTACACATACAGCGTGCATTTGAGAATAAAGTTGTGCTTGACTTGACATGACTGCATGTTTACCCGCAGTCAAAATATATGATCACCGTATGACTCGAGGGCTTTTATTTTATCGTAATTTTTTTATTTTTAGATATCAACTAAAAATGATTAGACTGTATTTTCTGCAGTGGGTGAACGTTCGTCTTCCGAGCCGCTCGATCCTCACTAGGGTCGCGGGGGGTGCTGGAGCCTATCCGAGCTGTCTCCGGGCAGTAGGCGGGGGACACCCTGAATCGGTTGCCAGCCAATCGCAGGGCACACAGAGACAAACAACCATTCGCACTCACACTCACACCTAGGGACAATTTAGAGCGTCCAATCAGCCTGCCATGCATGTTTTTTGGAATGTGGGAGGAAACCGGAGCACCCGGAGAAAACCCACGCAAGCCCGGGGGAGAACATGCAACTCCACAAAGGGAGGCCGGAGCTGGAATCGAACCCGGTACCTCTGCACTGTGAAGCCGACGTGCTAACCACTGGACGACCCGGGCCGCCCGTGTCACATTTTGTTAGATCCATCCATCCATTTTCCGAACCGCTTGATCCTCACTAGGGTCACGGGGGGTGCTGGAGCCTATCCCAGCCGTCTTCGGGCAGTAGGCGGGGGACACCCTGAATCGGTTGCCAGCCAATCGCAGGGCACACAGAGACGAACAACCATCCACGCCCACACTCACACCTAGGGACAATTTAGAGTGTTCAAACAGCCTGCCATGCATGTTTTTTGGAATGTGGGAGGAAACCGGAGCACCCGGAGAAAACCCACGCAAGCCCGGGGAGAACATGCAAACTCCACACAGGGAGGCCGGAGCTGGAATCGAACCCGGTACCTCTGCACTGTGAAGCCGACGTGCTAACCACTGGACGACCGGGCCGCCCGTGTCACATTTTGTTAGATCCATCCATCCATTTTCCGAACCGCTTGATCCTCACTAGGGTCACGGGGGGTGCTGGAGCCTATCCCAGCCGTCTTCGGGCAGTAGGCGGGGGGACACCCTGAATCGGTTGCCAGCCAATCGCAGGGCACACAGAGACGAACAACCATCCACGCCCACACTCACACCTAGGGACAATTTAGAGTGTTCAAACAGCCTGCCATGCATGTTTTTTGGAATGTGGGAGGAAACCGGAGCACCCGGAGAAAACCCACGCAAGCCCCGGGGAGAACATGCAAACTCCACACAGGGAGGCCGGAGCTGGAATCGAACCCGGTACCTCTGCACTGTGAAGCCCACGTGCTAACCACTGGACTACCGGGCCGCCCGTGTCACATTTTGTTAGATGGTATCCAAATTTTAAATAGGGCCGGTTTTCACCCCAACGTAATAAGATAAGATAAGATAAGATAAGATAAGATAAGATATCCTTTATTCGTCCCACACTGGGAATCCAAGGGGGAGATGGAACTGCTTGACGGGATTCATTTGAACAGACAAAAGGGATGGCACGTTTTCTTGCACGTCTCCAAGCACAGACACGCGCGCAAACTCTCCCAAAGCAGCGAGTCCCAAAAGCCGCCGCCACGAGTTTCAAACATTAGCAGGTGAGACGCGGCGGTTTGTGAGGAAAAGCTTTCCAAAAAGGTCACCGCCGTTCATTGTGCCTAAATATAAACATCAAGACACGTTCCCCCTGCCTCTCGGGCACATTTAGTATTGTCAGGCTTGAAATGGTTTGTGTGTGTGTTCAGTCGAAAGCATTGTCAAGCACTCGGAGCCTCTTGTAACATCTCCAAACACACCTGCCCACCTGGCTGCTGTCATTAGCTCGCAGCTTAATGTGTTTACTAAAGCGCTAGCATGAGCGACTCGTCACAATGACTTCCACAGCGGGTGCAAATACATCTTCGTTTACTGGGTAAGAAATTTGGGAAGAGGTGCCCAATGATGTGAGGTTTGCCTCTGTTCAGGGAAGACCGGCAACATAATGGGGGGGGGGGGGGGGGGGCGGAAATGGTACTTTTGGTCCTAAAATCGTGTACAGTAAACCCCGCCTAGTCGTGAGTCAGCATTTGCGAACTTACCACGGCGCCATTATTTCAGTGGTTGGGGGGGGGGGGGGGGGGGGGACTTTTTATTCGTGCTCTTTCTGTCGCGCCCCAAGCTGCAGCTTGCGGCCTATCGAAGGTAAGTGGCCTAGAAAATGGATGGATCGTTTTGCAGTTTATTTTTGGTTGCTATGTCAACTTTTCATGATCATCCTATAAATTGTCACAGTTTCGTGAAAAACTCATAAGTCCTTTTTTTTTTTAATTAATAAAAATATATATGGGCCCGGTAGTCCAGTGGTTAGCACGTCGGCTTCACAGTGCAGAGGTACCGGGTTCGATTCCAGCTCCGGCCTCCCTGTGTGGAGTTTGCATGTTCTCCCCGGGCCTGCGTGGGTTTTCTCCGGGTGCTCCGGTTTCCTCCCACATTCCAAAAATATGATGGCAGGCTGATTGAACACTCTAAATTGTCCCTAGGTGTGAGCGTGCATGGTTGTTCGTCTATGTGTGCCCTGCGATTGGCTGGCAACCGATTCAGGGTGTCCCCCGCCTACTGCCCGGAGACAGCTGGGATAGGCTCCAGCACCCCCCGCGACCCTAGTGAGGATTAAGCGGTACGGAAGATGAATGAATGAATGAATGAATATATCAGGACGGCGGCAAAATATCGCATTTACATTATACCCCAGGCTACTTGGCGAAAAAAAACATTCCTGAAAAAACCTAGCATGTCTTGCACGCGTACGGCGCATCCGGTGCATCATCGGGTCTGTCGACGGGGGTAACAGCAGGTCTCGCTAATGATACAAGATGTGTTTGTGAGATAAAAGGCTCTCTGGGGGTTGGGAACGGTGGGGGTCAGGTGAACACACAGCCAAGAAGTGTCCCGCTGGGACCAGTTACTACCTTGGAGCGTCACCTGTTCATTACTTCCTGTGCGTGCAGCACAAAAAAGACTTGACGCTATGACCAAATAATGTTTTTTTTTTTTTTTTAAACTGTGTGCATGGGCTCCAATTACTCTTTGTAGCACGTGCAAGGTTAATCTACAAACCTGTTGCACCGTACTCCTCACTATCCCGGTAGTTTGCCATGCTAATGTGTTTGGAGAGTTACCTTAGGAAGACACAAAAGGCGGAATATATTACAAAACTCGGAGTATTGCCGTGAATGCCGTGGAAGAAAAAGGCTCACAGCAGAAAAACCTTTTGGAGGTCGCCCACCTCTTCTATCTGGAGAGATGCTGAATGCTGCATTTTTTGGGGGGTTTTGTTAAAAAAAAAAAAAAAAAAATCTTTAAATTCACTGGTTTCGGCTTCTCCGACATATCTATATATGTACATATATACATTTAGTAGAGCTAAACATCTCTTTATTTTCGCGATAAGCAATGAAGATGAACAAAAAGTTGAACCAAGCAACAGCACTTTTGTGGCCGAAGGCCCACCTTACCAGCCTTCCGCAGGAACTAGCTGATGAACCAGCTAGTGTGTTTATATGTTCCACTTTCCTTTGTCTTACCATGAAAGCATAGTATCTTGGCATTTTAAACCAAACCGCACTCATGAGATAATTAACCAACTCCAAGCCATAAAAATTCAGTGCTTGGTACCCCGTGACCAGCGACTCAAAGGCTGAAGTAGATTTTTTTTTTCCTGTGGTAAACTGCATTATAATGATGACCCGGAGAGACGCCACCTGAATTGAGAAACGTCAGTAGTAAATGATCAGCCCCCCCCCCCCCCCCCCCCCCCATGAATCAGGAAGTAGTCAACGTCCGTCGTCAAAACAATGTCTGAGCTTCGGTGCTTTACCAAAGGCGCTCCTGTCACATTAACACGGACAGCTGGCGGGTCTTCTCTGAGCTTGGTTACACTTTTACAACTCCGCACACCCTCTTTTTGGATTCATCTGAGCTCTGTCAACAGCGCAGTCTCCA
The DNA here is from genome assembly GCF_025434085.1 of Hippocampus zosterae. Lineage (NCBI taxonomy): Eukaryota > Metazoa > Chordata > Actinopteri > Syngnathiformes > Syngnathidae > Hippocampus > Hippocampus zosterae. Next base: position 38,186,626 of record NC_067452.1, on the reverse strand, counting down.
CACGGCTGTCTCGAACCAGTCTCCAATCGCGAGGACGACGAGGTGAAATGTTCCGCGGGGTCCCGCGGCGGCGGGGCCCTGTGGCAGAGAGGCAGCCATGGATACCCGGCTGTTGCTCGGTTGGCGCAAAAGGAAGCGTTGAGGGAGCGGGTTGACACTTGTGAGTGAGTGTACACACCACGCTGGTCCGACGCTGATGGTTTATGGCCAGGGAATTGCAAATAGCGCCGTGTTTACAGAGTCTAATCTTTGATCATTGAGGAAGAGAGTTAGAGTGAAATATATCCTGAATCAACATCCTGGAAGTTAGCCATGCAGGAAGGTGCGGTTAAAGCAACTCGGGTTCGGCAAAGTCACTCACATGAGGTCCCTTCAGATGCAACTATCCGCACGAGGGTCATGGGTGAGCTAGAGAATGTCGTTGAGACTTTGGGCAAGAAGCGGGGAACACCCTGAACTATCCGCTACTCAGTTGCAGGGCGCATATACACAAACAATTTGGCGCGGTGGCAGAAAATGAATTTTCCACAGGGGCGAAACAGGAAAGGTCGTCGAAGGCCACGGCAACATGCTAAACAAAGGTGCGACATGTTAATTTGAAGTATTGTTCGAGGCATTAAATTGTTTGAATAAATGGCTATTCGCAGAGCTGTATCGATTGTTACGGTTCGGGGAAAAAAATGCTCAAGAAAATGAGCGTCAGTCATTCAAATCACATATCACTGCATTTCAACCTCATCATTCAGAAAAAAATATGTCCATAATGTGCACCGTCTTTTCTTTCTTTACGGTTAAGGGTAAAAAGTATGAGCCTTAATGGAGACTTCTTATTACTTTTTCTTTTCTGATTGATATAAAAATGATTTAGTAGATATAAACACATAACGGGGTAGGACTAGATAAGTTTTTTTACTTCATCCTACTCCCTTGAACATAATAACTGTGTTGAATGAAGACTGATTTCTTTCTTTTACTTTTTTATCTACCTTATTTTCTGTCAAATTATTACTGTATATGTTTTATGTTCAATAAACAAACCAAACCAAACCAAAACCAAAATATATTGTCAAAGATTATTGACATGATGAGCCTAAACCATAAGGCCTTACTCATAAGACAGGAAAACCTTTATTTGCCTGACAATGGAGAAATTCCTCATTTTCAGCAGCAAAATTAAAAAAGGGAGAAAGCAGAAGAACAAAAACTATATACATAAATAGAAATATCAAATATAAATATAAGCCGCGTGTTAGCCATTCTGATTTGCAACTCACAAATAATTACCAGGGCAAATTCTCTTAGCTCCATCATGCAGGAAATGGTCACGATGCTAACATGAGGAGCACTTCCTTAGCGCTGCTATTCAAATTACCAGAACCCCTTGCCCCGTTTTTTTTTTTTGTTAATTGATGCTAGAGTGGTTGGAGAAGTCACTAAATACCACACAGCGCAGGTTTCAAACTCAAGGCCCGGGGGCCAGATGTGGCCCGCGAAAGCAAATCAAAGATGTCAACTTTCATGATGCTTGCTAAAATTTGGACCAAAATTTCAAATTCTCATTTCTAATAACGAAGAGTGATACTGTGACATGTTCTTGTGACCAAACCCCTCATTTCAGTAACTTAAACAAGAGGTGAATAAACCGTTATTCCTGACTTCTTTATATGGTTTCAGTCATAATAGGGAAACTAACCAAAAAATCAGGCCCGCGACAAAAATGATTTTGACACCCCTGCCATATAGCAAGAAAGTCTTGGCTAAATTTCAGATGTCACATGACCCGAGTGTCACGTTGCGAGGTGGTGGTGGACCCCACAAAGCAGGCAGGAGGGAGGAGGGGGGTGAACTTGATGAATTGTATTTAATAAAACACAAAGAAAACTGAATCCAAAACAAACAAAGTGCTAACAACCAAAACTAATCCAAAATATCAAACAAAACCATGACTGAAGGGGGCGGGGTGAACTTGATGAATTGTATTTAATAAAACACAGAGAAAACTGAATCCAAAACAAACAAGGTGCTAACAACCAAAACTAATCCAAAGTATTAAAAAAACAAAACCACGACTGAAGCAAAAAACTATCACTAACCGAAACAAACATGACAGCAGCAAACAAACAAACAATGACCCGACAATGAGTGGTCGGGCAGGAGTCCTTTTATACAGCTAATTACATAACGACCAACAGGTGTGCAGCTGCAGGGAGAGCCCTACAGTGCCACCTGTTGGTCACAAACCGAAACATGACACAGAGATGCCAATTTTCAAACTTGCGAGTTACTTGGCTAAAACTCTATAAAAGACACCCGTGACTTTTATTTTTATATTCAATTTCGACTTTGACTTCAACTACATGACTTCAGAAATCATCCATCCATCCATCCATTTTCCGAACCACTTAATCCTCACCAGGGTCGCGGGGGTGCTGGAGCCTATCCCAGCCGTCTTCGGGCAGTAGGCGGGGGACACCCTGAATTAGTTGCCAGCCAATCGCAGGGCACACAGAGACGAACAACCATTCGCACTCACACTCACACCTAGGGACAATTTAGAGTGTTCAATCAGCCTGCCATGCATGATTTTGGAATGTGGGAGGAAACCGGAGCACCCGGAGAAAACCCACGCAGGCCCGGGGAGAACATGCAAACTCCACACAGGGAGGCCGGAGCTGGAATCGAACCCGGTACCTCTGCACTGTGAAGCCGACGTGCTAACCACTCGACTACCGGGCCGCCAGAAATCATCTTGTTTACATTCAAATATTATTTAAATACAGTATTTTGGCTTATATGCCTTATATAATGCCTTTTGATTTAGAAAGGGGTGTGTGCGTGCGCGTGTGTGTGTGTGTGTGTGCGTGTGCGTGCGTGGGTGTCTGGCAACACGGGCGACCAGATGATAACATTTGGATTCAAGGATCATGTTTTGGTTTGCAACATGTAGCATTTGAGACTGAAACATTCGCAGGTGCAAAAACTGCGAGAGAACACAGACAAGCCCGGAAAGAACGCACCGAGACGACACGCAAGAAGGCCAAGGCAAATATTCAACCTGCGCATCTCCTAACTGCGAGGCAGATGCGCTTAACCACTCATCCACTGCGCAGCCCCAGCCAGACGCGAGGCGTACCGTGCCGTTTGATTCAACGTAATCAACCACAAGCCAATCGCGTCCATGTTCCATTTGCACAACGACTTCCTATTCGGCTTGAACCCTCGTTGACCTACCTCGTGATGAACCTCCCGCATTGGTAAATCACTCAAATCTCTCGTCAAGACCATGGGAAAGACATTGCTTCAAACACTGAATTTCCTTTCTCCTCTTTTAAGTCCGCAATGGAAACTTTAGTCCATGAAGTGCATGCGGTCAGATCTGAGATAGACTGTATTGGAAATCTAAGCTTTGAGGGGCAAAAAAAAAAAAAAAGGCGCAACGCAGCTAAGATGTTGGCAGCTGTGATGTGTGTTGAGAGGAATGCGCCGGTGTTATCAGTCGCTGAGTTATGCAAGAAGAGTTTGGTGGAAACCTTTGCCTGGTACAGCGCTGGACCTCAGCCTCCTTACACGTACACACACGAGAAGGCAAAGACGAGCAGGCCCTGGATCTTTCTAATTACCCTCGGTGAATGGGAGGCAATTGGACACCCCGCCCGCGTTATCGCACCACCGACACTCCCCATTCGTCTTCCGATTTTTTACTATTTATAGCTTTCATTTACAGTACGGACTTCAACCGAGGGGGGCTTTCGGTGCACGGGAGGCTTAAGGGGTGTTCACACGGCACACATTTGCTCCGGCGCTGCACCGATGTATTTTGTTACGATATATTTTACACCGGAGCAAATTTTGTGGAGCGGTCACACGTACAAAGCTGTGTGAGCGTGTCAGCACCGGCGCAGCGTCGGTGCTGCTCCACTAGCGGTCAAACGGCAGTTTCGGGAGCGGAGCAAAACGACAGAAAACAATTTAATTGTTTTCTGTCGTTTTGCAGTTTTGTTAATTGTCTAATTCATTCATTCATTCATCTTCTGAGCCGCTTGATCCTCACTAGGGTCGCGGGGGGTGCTGGAGCCTATCCCAGCTGTCTTCGGGCAGTAGGCGGGGGACACCCTGAATCGGTTGCCAGCCAATCGCAGGGCACACATAGACGAACAACCATTCCCACTCACACTCACACCTAGGGACAATTTAGAGTGTTCAATCAGCCTGCCACGCATGTTTTTGGAATGTGGGAGGAAACCGGAGCACCCGGAGAAAACCCACGCAGGCCCGGGGAGAACATGCAAACTCCACACAGGGAGGCCGGAGCTGGAATCGAACCCGGTACCTCTGCACTGTGAAGCCGACGTGCTAGCCACTGGACTACCGGGCCGCCCAATTGTCTAATTAATTAATTAATGAATGAATTAATTAATCTCTAATGCTAACGTTGTGACGATTAACACCAAACTGAATTAGTTATGCTCTTTATACAATTGATTCACACTCAGAGATTGAAGGCAGCATGGTAAGCTACTAGCTAACTAAACGGCGCGCTAGCTAACTAAACGGCGCGAATCAGGTGAAGCCACGAAAGTAGGAGGTCACCACTTTTAAGGGTTTTTGTTCTTCAAAGGAGACAGCTGTCTAATGCACAAGGGCTTTGTTGGGGCAAAGTGGCCTCCTTTCCCCCGCGTGTTCGTTGAATTTCGGACGAGGAGAATGTTGGTTCTTCGAATAAAGGCTGGAGCCGATGAACAGTTCCTTCGACGCTTTTAATAATAGAATATTCCACGAGTCCGAAGCGGGAAGAGAATCGCATAATTTCTATATTGTCAGAAGGGCGGTACCGAGGCACAGATTGTGACATCATAACTTTTGTTTCTCCTAAACCGATTCTCAGCTTGCCGCATTCCAAGGTTTGTGCGTCTTCAGCAGGGAGTATTCCAAGTCGAGGTGATGATTGTTACAAGGACGCCAAGCTATGCTACAGGCATGGGAAAGTTATACAATATGATATATATGTTATATATATATTATTATCCTCAGTAGGGTCGCGGGGGGTGCTGGAGCCTATCCCAACCGTCACCGGGCAGTAGGCGGGGGACATCCTGAACCGGTTGCCAGCCAATCGCAGGACACACAGAGACGAACAACCATCCACGCTCACACTCACACCTAGGGACAATTTAGAACGTCCAATCAGCCTGCCACGCATGTTTTTGGAATGTGGGAGGAAACTGGAGCACCCGGAGAAAACCCACGCAGGCCCGGGGAGAACATGCAAACTCCACACAGAGAGGCCGGAGCTGGAATCGAACCCGGTACCTCTGCACTGTGAAGCTGACGTGCTAACCACTGGACTACCGGGCCGCCATATTGTTTATTTATTGCGTTATTTGCAACGGGTGTCCGTAGAGACGCACTGGCCCTTTCGTTTGACGGTTAAAACTTTTATCCTTGCCCAAGCTAAGGAAGGCTCTGGGTCCTATCCGAATGGAGTCTTGCCTGCTGCATGTAAGTCAGTTGCTATTTGCATGAGAGGCAAATGAAAGCCCCTCCGACTCAATATGGAACGCAGGGCTTTCTATGACATGCGTAACCCCCCCCCGTTTGGTGTGGTGAGAAAGAAATGAAAGGTGTGTTGTTCTACACGAGGGGGGGGGGGTGAATGTGAATTGTCTGGCGAGGACTGACCATAGCCTAGACTCGTATTTCCCTATGCAAATAACAGTAGCATGGACTAGCAGCTGCCGGGCACAAAGTTGCTCCGGTGTGTACAGGGTGTCTTCTGTTGGAATCAAATAAGAATTTTAAAAAAAATTAATTAATTAGTTAATAGATAAATAAATAAATAAACAAATAAATAAATATCCCACAGTCATCACAGCGCAGGAGAAGAAAAGGTACAAGAGGGCTTTTAACTCATTCACTCCCAAAGACGTTTTTAAACGTCTTTTCAGACTTGGTCCAGAATTGGCTGGTACTGAATGAGTTAATAACCCCCCCTTCAGCAACTGTCACCTGGGTGTCATCAAGCTCTAATTAAGAAGCGCCCAGCTCACGGTCACCCATCTGCTCAAGGGGGCGCTTGTATTCTCCGGCGGGAAACCGCAACGACCGCTTTCTGAACACGTCTCGAGACGCGACAGCCGGGTTGACTACAATGAGGGCAGGACGGAGGAGGGCCGGGTGTAATTTGTGGTTGGCAACGGCAGCCAGGTTGAAGAGTTAAGCAGGGTGGGATTTGCCTTCAGGGAGTGAAAAAAAACAACAGCTTCCATCGCTCCCCAAGGAGGAGCAGTGCGAGCCAACCAAAAATCAAAGCATTTTGGAACCCGAGAAGCACAGCCGAGCTTTCTCGGGAGCAACAACGAAACGAGAGGACGGTGACATACCCCGAGAGTTGAGCCGAGGTTGGTCGGGATTGCATCAGTGGGAATCCCATCATAGCAACCGGCGGCCCGGGAGGACGATGCCTACAGGGAGGGAAAAAAACAACACGATTAGATGGCCTGTTTGGATCCAAGCCGACCCCCCTATCACTAAACGCAGCGTCTTACATGAGCCGTATTCCAAACATGGCGGGACACTGGCTTTATTATGACATTAGCACAAAGCTGTAAGGGCAAAGCTATTCCAGCGCATGATTTATATGGGGGGGGGGGGGGGGGGGCTATCTGTATTGTAAAGCCATTTTTATCTTTGATGTCATATACACATGAAACTGACTTGGGATCGCCTCTTCAAAAAGCGTGTTTTGGTTGAGCATGCCGGACGCCTGAGGAATAGTAAGCACGCAGCATATAGATAAGTGTTTACATAATATCATGAAAGACTCCCAATTCTTTGAACGCATCGCTGTTTTCCGTTAATGACGCCGCCTTTCACCTCGTTTGGTGTGTCGCGCTATTCCGTTGGGAGGTAGCTGGATGGGAAGGGCCGCTGGCCCACTCGCCCCTACACACCTGCCCGGCGCCTCAGGTCTGTGGACCAGTTTTTGTTAGAAGGGCCAAGAACTAAACTGAGGCTCAGAGGGGATCGAGCCTTTTCTGTTGCTGGTCCCTCTCTCTGGAATGACCTCCCACTGAACATTCGGCTAGCCTCCTCGCTGCCCATCTTCAAAACCCTCCTCAAAACTCACTTGTATTCTTTGGCGTTCGACTCAGCATGACTTAGATTTGCTCTTGATTTTACTGCTTGGTGCTTTCTACCGCCTTTATTACCGATTTGTCTTACTGTTTATTGTGCATGTTAAATGGCTCCATGTACAGCACTTTGTATGCAGCGATGGCTGTTTGAAAGTGCTCGAGAAATACTGTTGACTTGACTTGACTCACCGCTAATGCTCCATTACCACTCGATCCAGATATCATTTATTCTCTTCATTTTCAGTTGGAAAGCCAAAACAAAAAATAAATAAATAAAAAATGTTACTGATTGTTTCGGCTATGAGCTCTGTCCTGGGCTGCTCCCTGGAGACTCTGGAGGTGGTGGGCAAAAGGAGGATGCTAGCTAAGCTAACAGCTATGATAGACAGACCCTCCACCACCGCTCGTTCCTGCCGACTGTTGTCAGGCTATTGAATAGACAGAAAACCTGGATTCACCCCCACCTACCCATTTTTAATATGCTTATATTTATATTTTAGGGCGGCGCGGTAGTCCAGTGGTTAGCACGTCGGCTTCACAGTGCAGAGGTACCGGGTTCGATTCCAGCTCCGGCCTCCCTGTGTGGAGTTTGCATGTTCTCCCCAGGCCTGCGTGGGTTTTCTCCGGGTGCTCCGGTTTCCTCCCACATTCCAAAAACATGCGTGGCAGGCTAATTAACACTCTAAATTGTCCCTAGGTGTGAGTGTGAGTGCGAATGGTTGTTCGTCTCTGTGTGCCCTGCGATTGGCTGGCAACTGATTCAGGGTGTCCCCCACCTACTGCCCGGTGACAGCTGGGATAGGCTCCAGCACCCCCCGCGACCCTAGTGAGGATCAAGCGGTTAAGAAGATGAATGAATGAATGAATATTTATATTTTATATTTATTTCGATACTTTTTGTATTCTACTTTCTCCCTGTGGCGTTCGACTCAGCATGACTTAGATTTGTTCTTGATTTTACTGCTTGGTGCTTTCTACCGCCTTTATTACTTACTTACTTACTGTTTATTGTGTATGTTAAATCGCTCCATGTACAGCACTTTGTATGCAGCGATGGCTGTTTGAAAGTGCTCGAGAAATACTCTTGACTTGACTTTCGTAATTTATGCTGCTGTAAATTGGGAATTTCTCCATTGTGAGACAAATAAATATTATCTTATGAAAGAGGTGCCTGTGAGTTGACAAGCCTGGTAAATAACTCCGCTAATTTTCACTGTAAGTTGTACTTTTCCACTCATTTAAACGCAAGGAGCCATTTTGGACAAGAACGCATCCCGGAGGACATAAAGTGAGGAAGGAAAGCTCATGGAAAAATTATCGTTGGAAGATTACAATTGTTTGTTTGCATTCAAGTTCATCTTGCAGCAAACATGAGTGATGTCGTGCACAATGTAATGACGAGATTACAATTTTAGTATTGTGGCTACACACATGCATCATCCAAGCAACCACATACTGGTCGGTGGAGACTTTTTTTTTCCTCACTCCTCTCTCTCATTTACAAAAAAAGCTTCACAAAACATGCACAACAAGTGCACCTCCTGGTGTGTGCTAAATAGCAATTTGAAAATTGAGATCTTGTGTATATTTTAATCAGAAATAATATTTTATTTAGTAATTTATTGTATTGGTATTATTTTTAATTTAATTATTGTCCTATTTAGGGACAACACTTTTTTTAATACAACTGCAGCTGTCTCACAGCTGAAATAGACTGGATTTTTTTTTTTAATGGAACACGTAAAAACCAAAATAGAAAACAGAAAGTTTGAATTTTTATGCTTAATCAGTCGCTTTACCTGACCCAAAATTTGAAAATGAGAATTTGTAGTACATTAGCGTATTAGCTGCCACAATCTGTCAAGACCACAACCGCAATTTCTCATATGGGCCGTTAACAATGTTTTTCAACCATCCATTCAACTATTACCTAAACCGCTTTTTCTGACGTGTTTGAATTAATATTTTGAATTGTATTCGGCTTCATGTGTCTGACTAAAAACTAAAAAAAAAAAGAAAAATATGCAAGAATTAGTCACTTTATTTTTCTTTCCCCATTTTCCATCACGAACAAGAAACTGGAAAGAACAAATGATCATGAACAATGAGCAAATGACAGCGGCCACTATGATTTATTGTTTCATGCTTTTTTTTTCTTTTTTTAATTATCATTAAACCAAGCGCAGCGCCAATGATCATTTTTAATGCACTAAATCATAACAACATTTTAGTTTTCTCAGTCAATGAAATAAGCTCAATATGGAAAATAAGTGTATGCATAAAATACTGTGATGATTACACTACCCAAAAGGAGTTAGGGAACAAGCATATTCATTTTGGGAGCAACACACTAATGATAAACTTAAAGCATGAATATAAACCTTCTAAAGCATATACTTAATGGGCATATGAGAGGATTGACAAGGATATAATTGAATTGTATCCTTGAATTTAATTCACACAAAAAGCGGTCTCTCAACCATGCATGCCATTTACCGGTACTTCCTTGTAGTGATACTGGCCACACGGAGGCGCCATACGTACGGGAGACTTGTATCGAAATTCGTCACGAGAACTTGATACTTCAAAAAACTTCAGTATCACCCCGAAACCGACACCTGGTATCGGTATTCGACATCCCTAATTAGTATATGGACAGAAATAAATGAATGCGCGGATGATATTTAAGGCACACTCGGACAAGGACATTTCCATGACACTAAAAAAAAAAAGGGGGGGGGGGGGCAAAAAAACTACCCGACGAATTTGTCCATCAAGGATATTCAATTTGAGTTAATATTTGGAAATTTGATATTAATAGATTTTGGGAGGCATGGTGGGAATGTATCATTAAATATTAAATTGGAGTTAATATTTGGAAATTTGATATTAATGGATTTTGGGTGGCATGGCGGGAAGGGTGGAAAGTTTGAATGCTCTGCAGATGATTTCTTGGGTACTTTGGTTACATTCCACATCGCTACAACACAATATGTTGGGTTCATTGAAGACTTTAAACTGTCCAAAGATGTGAATATGATTGTGAATAGTTGGTTACTGGTCTACATCGGTCCCGTGATGAACTGGCAACCAGTCCAGGGTGTTCCAAAGTCAGATGGGATAGGCTCCAGATGACTTTCCGTGACCTTATGGAGGACAAGGTCTTGAGAAAACAGATGGATGGCACTGACGTCCAACCAAATGTCTACTGCAAGCCAAAATGGTCAACACCCGGTTCAAGTTGAGGCAACGGTCCTTGAAACTTTTTTCCAGTCACAAAAGACACGTCAATCACAGGACATGTCGACTGGTGAAGAATCTGTGCCTGCGGACCAGTTCTGGAGAAACCCCTTTCTTCCACAAACAGCAGGATAGCACCCACGACGGTGACGGCAAGAAAATGGATGGTTGGTTATGGCATCACACTTGTGCTGTAATTGCCTCCTTATGAAATTTCTTGTAAGAAAACTCCCTCTGCAGATTCTCCTCGGGTGTTGAACCAAGTGCAGATTTTGTGCCTATATGTAGGGTGCGAGGCAAGCAAAGCGCCACAACTTGTTGATGGAAAAATAGGGTTTGGTGCTAGTATACACAAAACCTCGTCATCGTGACTTGCTGGTTCCTAGCCAGTTCTCGGGAGAGTCCATGTATCAGTAAACCCGATGAGCTACTGCACCCCCAAGGAAACAAAGAAGGGAAATATGCTTTGGATGATATAAAAATTGCACAATGCAAAGTGTCCTGAAAATGATGTCATTAAGCAATGTCCATCCATCCATCCATTTTCTGAACCGCTTAATCCTCACTAGGGTCGCGGGGGTGCTGGAGCCTATCCCAGCCGTCTTCGGGCAGTAGGCGGGGGACACCCTGGATCAGTTGCCAGCCAATCGCAGGGCACACAGAGACGAACAACCATCCACGCTCACATTCACAATGTCATTTGTTAGTTTTGCTAGATCTTTGTGATATGTAATGATGACATCACAAAAGTGGCTCCCACATCACGGACATCTGAGTGCCTAATTGCAATGAAGCGAATATTATGTGTTAAAACCTTTGCCAAATATATGATTAAAAAAAGAGGCGTCCAAATTGTGGAAATTCAAAACATTCTCTTTGCTCTCAGATGCTGTGGTCATATCCCTAAATTACAGGATGACAATTTTTGGGGGAGGGATCTCACAGGATTCCCTCAGGATAGGAGTCAATTTTACCTTAATCAAGGAATTGGGACTGTATGGGATTTAAAAAAATTGCTGGAGCAGACGGGAGCGGGATTATCCAGTAGCAGTAAAAAAAAAAACTCTTAGAGAGGGTTGTGACAGTTGTTTGTTGGTGTTGTTTTTTTATTTGAGTTAACCTCCAAAATGGATGGAATGGGCATCATTTTGACCGGTAAAGGACAGGACAGATTTATGATTTTTTAAAAGCAAGATTTGACAGGGGACAGGATGGGATTTCTTTCTGTGGGAATGGGAAGGAACGGGAGTGAAAATCCATTCCCGTGTCAATCTCACCCTGCTCACCTGTCAATCAAAGACCACTTGACCTGGAAAATGGATGCTAGTTTCTCCGAACATTTTTCCTATGCCTACGCGTGAATAAATGTTCAAGCTGTGAAAATATATTTAGCATTTCCACACTTCAATAATGAGGCACTCTAAAGTGGCCATACCAGTGGGAAGCCTCTGTCCACACAGTGGCTGTCATGTTAGACTTAATTTTTAAAAATGTGTCTTGCTATTCCACCTTTCTAAGGATGATGTGTGCTCTCACGGCAGACATTGAGGTGCTATAAAGCGGCCACGCTCACAGACTATCAAAAAGAAAGATACATTTTTGGGGTGTGGGCATAGCTAGCTAGCTAACAAACTGATTGTGCTAATACAATGCAGGGGATCAAGTTCTTATAAAGTGGAGGGGCGGCGAAACACAGTCGTGCTCATATCGACAAATAGTAGTTCTCTATTTTTTCAGCGATGATCTTAACGCATGTAAAATGTATTTACAAACAAATACCCGAATTCCCTTTATAGGGCCTTTTAGTCACTCACCTTATGTTCTATACGAGGCTGCTCATTGGACTCGGCCGGTCAAAGTATGATTTCTCTGGATTGTAGAGGCAGGCAGTAGTTACGGTGGTGGTTTTGTAAAAGCATGTGTTATTGTAACACGTACTCTGCCACAATATGGAAAACATAAAATAACATTGGTGTGTTTATAGTTGACTTTCATCATGTGAACGGCAAACATTTAAACAGGCTTTCGGAGTGACAGTATCACGTCGTTATGGTGTCCGAGTGAGTAACAAGGCAATGGTGCCCTCTTTCGGCCACGCGCGCGCACACATACACACACACACACGAGAAAACATGGCGACCTGTTGAAAAAGGCGGATGTAAATTATTTTGTTTTGGCTGAACATTTTCAGCAGCAAAACTAATACACAGCGATGATATGAATACTTTCTTGACCACTGGGTTAAAATGTTGGCGTGTCCTCTCATTTGCAGAAAAAACGAGCTTCTTTTTAATCGTGGATGTTCCCAGAGCCACCACAAGATGGCATTGTTGTCTATTAAGAGAGATACTGTGGCAGCCTGACGCTCAATCATGTTTTCATCACTTTGAGCATTAAGTGTATTCCCGAACTGAAATTATTTTTATTTAGAGTTCATCTTTATTTCAGTAGTTTCTATCTTATGTTCCTGTCATTTTTAATACTTTTCTATTGTTATGCATGATTTCAGAAAGTTTTATGAAACACAATACACTTAAGGATTTCTTTAATCTGTCATACGCACGCACACACACACACACACGCACACAAACGAATCCTGAGGCCGGATGTCCTTAAAAAAGTGCTCCATATTTATTGCAAAATATTATTGTGCAGAAACTGAGAAAACATGAACAAAAGGGGGGAGAGACAGTAAGGCCAACATCAGAACTCTGAGAGGTGAACTGTACAAACACCAAAAATAACATTTGCTGCTTTAATATTCTTCTTTTATACATCAATTGATTCCGGCTTGTCACAGCTACCTCCGTCGAGGGATGGTTTAGATCACACAAAAAAAAACTAATAAAATAAAATCACCATTTTGTTTTCTTCTTAACCTTATAGCATTGTCCTGCAAACCCTTCAACGATCAATCAAAAATTAAATAAGAAAGTTCAATTATTAACTTAAATTTGTTCTTGGAAAACGCTGCAAATGATGTGGGACTGCTTCCGGTCTGGAAACGAGTATAGAAGCGCTCCCTACTGTGAGCTTTCCTTGTACTCCTATAACTGAGCACTCTTGTGACACTCCCGATTTTGGACTTCAAAATAACATTAGCGGAAATTTTGACTTTTTGAAGTCATCCCTACCTCGACATTCAAAATGTACAAATTTAAACACTTGCTCCCCCCCCAAAATGGGGGTCCAATATAGCCAAACATTAAATCATCAAAACCTTCCTCATCCCTGGATGTGAAATTACACAAAATGAAAATTAAATTAAAATATTTTTTTCTTTTTTTTTTCCATAGACAGAAGCCCTTCAAGAAACACACCAAGACAGCAGAAAGAAGCTGGAGAGTACAATCCAGAGCGCCAAAGAAGAAAATGGGCTTTTCTTCTGAAATGACTCCAGCAGAAAAGGTAAATGACCTAACAGGCTCAGTCTTCTTTCGACTCTCCTATATTACAACACATTGGGTCAATCAAAAGCGAAACACGAATTCTCCTGCTCGGTGGCGATAACACACAATAACCACAGTGGATGTTCCCTGGTGGGCGGTAAATACACAAACAGTGTGGGCGGGGCTAGTCGGGAGCTGCTGCTGTTTTTTCTTTTTTTTTTTCCGGTTTTGTTTTTTTTTTTTTTTTTTTTTTGAAGAGGGACATGTCCATCCATTTTGTTGCAGAAACATTCATTTCACTCACGACTGACGCCATTTTTCAGGTCGATAACGTCTGCCGTTCCTAGGCAGCTCCCGACAGCGACGCAATATGAAGCGGCGACTTTGAACCTTTTATGGATAATCCCAAGTGCTTTTTGAAAGATTTGATAACCCTGAGTAAGAGGACATAGGCTTGGGGTGTATTTCAGTAGACTCAAAAACACTTTTTACGCCCCTCCAAGCAAACACCACCAAAAAAAAACAAAACCAAACCCCAAGACATTACAAAGTAATACCACCTTTCACACATAAATAAAAAAAATCTGTACTTTACAAAGAAATATAAACCACAACAAATGACCCATTTAGTGTTACTATATGCATACACTCATGCATATACTGTATACTGTGTAACCCCCCCACCCCCACCCCTCACCCTTGCAAACAGGCGAGTGGTTGGGAAACGACATAATTGCGCCCACTGCGGAGACTAATACTGATTGATGACTCTTCCCAGATCCAAATGAGAGCAAACGTAATTCACAGGGCGGGGGGCAGTAGTGGGAGGACTCATTCTGTGCAGCCGTGTAAACAGAACAGAGTCCGAACCAGCCAGGGAGGACAATGGGTAACGGACATCCACATAAAAGCAGCGGCGGTCAGACAAATGAGCGGGTGGCTCGGGGGGGAGGGAGGGGGGGGGGTTCTTTCCACAGTGCAAAATAAGTCCACGCGGCCTTACTAGCAAGGCGGCAGACGACGACGGTGGGACGAATGATGAATGAGTCGCTCTCGGCAGGCTGCGAAATACTAGGCACCATCTCCCTCCTCGCTCCGCGGCTCAGACGAACAACTGGATGCGTTCGCGGATGGTCTGCCGGCAAATGGGGCAAGCTTTGAGCACGGCGCTGCAGTCGATGCAGGAGGCGTGGCCGCACTGGAAGACCAGTTTGATTTGGTTGTCGATACAGATGGGGCAGGTGATCCGCTCCTCCATCTGCCGGTAGCGAGACTGGAGCTGCTCCAGCAGGTTGTGCTGCTCCGAGTTCTCCGTCCCGGGGCTGCAGTCCACTTCGGTTTGGTCTGAGTACAAGAAGTGAAAAAGCAGACGACAAATGGAAAAACACCGTACGTACTGTATGGTAGAGCTGAACGACGAATCGAAATTTCAATCGTCATTTTGATTTTGGCTTCTCTCAATCTTTAAAACGTTATCATCGAAGAAAAATGATTTTTTAAATAAAAACGGACTGAATCATGACTCGTTTACTTTCATGCATTTTCTCCACGGTCGGTTTGAAATAATGTCCCATTTTTTTTAAATAAAGCGATGGGATCATTAAACATTGACAAATCAACACAATTATTTGACAGATTAATATTAAAAAAAATAATCTGTTTGCGGCCCAAAACGTGCTATTTTTGTGACTTCTTGAATGTTACAATGACGCGGCGATGGGAAATCTGCACACCCAATTAGCAACCAGCATTTGGCATCTGCTCGTCAATGTTCCGTAGTCCCGGATTTTAACGATAAGTATCAGTAAAAATGGAAAAAGGGAGACTTAATGAATATTGCATGAATCTTAATTGAAAAGAAAAAAAAAAGTACAGCCAATTTGATATGAGCGTATTTATGAACGTGTGCATTTTGGTGCTAATCCAAATTAGGAAAGCTCGGCCCTGGCAGCGGTCTGCTCTACAAAATTGAAATTGTAAATGTATGTATGGTGAATTAGTATGATTAGAAATATTGTCCTTGTAAAGGCACAATGTTTTATACGGCACGATATATGAGGGGGGGGGGGCTTTAAATCAAGCACCTTGACAGACAAATTGAAGAGGGAAGGAATTTGTCTTACCTTGTCGAATTTTCTTGGTGATTGTGACTTGGCATTTAATGCATTTCTTCATCCGATGGGCGCACTCTGTTCAAGCAAGGAGAATGTCAACGAGACATTCGATACACTGCTTGAAAATCATCATTGGCTGGCTGTTTTGTATTTAAAGCGACAATACAATATGCAGACATCTTACCCGAAAAGAAAAGCTTGGTGATTGCTTGATGTTTTTTTTTCACGACATAATGCAACAACAATGACACTACAGCAGGCATGTCCAAAGTCCGGCCTGGGTTGCCAAATCCGGCCCGCGGTCGAATTTCATCCGGCCCTCGGCCCCCGTCATAAAATCAGTGCCGTCTGGCCCGCAGTTTGGGCGCAATGGAACACGTGTTGCATTGACTGAGGTCTCGTAGACTGGTGAGTGATGTTTCATAGAGTACTGCTTCCCTCTAGTGGCTAAATGAGTAATAGCATTCACTAAATGAGTAATAGCATTTAGACACTAGAGGGCATCACTCACGAGTTAACAAGACATCACTCCGTGTTTATATTGACTGATATGTCATATTTCAAATGATCCTTGCAGTTGTGGATATGTGTATTGCTTGTTCATTTCCCTGTTGTTCGAGTCAAAGGTTTTGTGACTATTGAAAAGTCATGGTGATACATTTTATGTTTCAAATCAATCAATTTGCACTCGGGAGACTTCCGTTTAAGAAAAAGTCAAGTGAATAAGCAGTTGCATGTGATATACCCGTTTCAAATGAACCAAAAGAAATTCTTAAGATTGTTGAAATTAAAATAAAAATGGAAACGTGAAACAGACTGGCTTACTAAAATTTCTTGAACAATATTGTTGTTCAATGTAAAGAATGTCAGCCAAGGTCGGCCCCCCGACATTTTACCACATAAAATCTGGCCCCCTTGGCAAAAAGTTTGCACACCCCTGCACTACAGTGTTTACATTTTGCGACATTCTTAGTTGATGGTAAAATATGTGCCTTGGCTCAATAGAGGTTGGGAAATATCGATCTATCTGACTCACTTTTTTTTTTCCCCTTTTATCCCAGGAAGTTGGGCCCGTGTGACAAACATAATCAACGGTCTCATCAGTCATTAGCCAATATCAAGGAAGTCACTTATGGGACTCTGAACACACCAACTTCCAATGACAGAAGCCGTGAACGCACCTTCGCAGGCCACACTGTGCTGGCAGGGGCAGAAGAGAACCAGCAGAGCCAATTCGGAGCAGATGAGGCACTCGCTGGGACCCGGCAACGTAGGAAGAACCAGATTGGTCATGGTGTTTGGCGTAGTGTGAACCCGACGAAGGTTCGCAGCGCTCGGGCCCTGGCCAGACGTCACGGCTTGCAGGCGTTGCAATCTGAGAGACGAGCACGCAGGCAGCTTTTAAAAGTCTGTACACGAACCGCGGGGTTGCGTCGTTTTCATGGCAAGCACCTGTACTTCTCCGAGAAGCTTTTGATGAGCTGCTGCATGGCGCCGTCCGCCACCAGGTCCAGGGGGGTCTTCCCCTTGTGGTTGGCATAGCCGATGTCAGCCCCTTCCTGCGCCAGGAAGCAAGCGATTGCCACTCCAACACTGAGCTCGGTATTCCCGAGAAGGCCCGAGGCATTGAGCTGCGGGCACATGTGACGAAGGCAAGATGAGTGCGGGAAGAAAGTTAAGGAACAGACAAGACACCCTTGTGACAAAACGGTGGATGAAAGCCTCAGAAAACATTCATTCATTCATTCATCTTCCGAGCCGCTTGATCCTCACTAGGGTCGCGGGGGGTGCTGGAGCCTATCCCAGCTGTCTTCGGGCAGTAGGCGGGGGACACCCTGAATCGGTTGCCAGCCAATCGCAGGGCACACAGAAACGAACAACCATTGGTACTCACACCTAGGGACAATTTAGAGCGTCCAATCAGCCTGCCACGCATGTTTTTGGAATGTGGGAGGAAACCGGAGCACCCGGAGAAAACCCACGCAGGCCCGGGGAGAACATGCAAACTCCACACAGGGAGGCCGGAGCTGGAATCGAACCCGGTACCTCTGCACTGTGAAGCCGACGTGCTAACCACTGGACTACCGAGCCGCCGCCTCACAAAACAGTCTGCTGAAAACAAACGCACCTCATGATGAGAAGAGGAACGATCCAGGCTTATTGTCTAACGTTTTTTTTTAACTTTTCTGACTAAAAATATGATTCTTGTAAAGCGGACGTACATTTCTTCTAAATTTAACGAACCGGGGAGTTGTTCACCTGCTAAATTGTAATGATTACAAAAAAAAATCTTGCTGGATTTTCAACGCTGGAACAATGAGGTGCTCTAAAGCCCCTCTCTACACATTGGCTGTCATATCGGATTAAAAAAATTATATATATATTTTTTTAAATATATATATAGATATATGGGCGGCCCGGTGGTCCAGTGGTTAGCATGTCGGCTTCACAGTGCAGAGGTACCGGGTTCGATTCCAGCTCCGGCCTCCCTGTGTGTGTTTGCATGTCCTCCCCGGGCCTGCGTGGGTTTTTTCCGGGTGCTCCGGTTTCCTCCCACATTCTAAAAACATGCGTGGCAGGCTGATTGAACACTCTAAATTGTCCCTAGATGTGAGTGTGAGTGCGAATGGTTGTTCGTTTATGTGTGCCCTGCGATTAGCTGGCAACCGATTCAGGGTGTCCCCCGCCTACTGCCCGAAGACAGCTGGGATAGGCTCCAGCACCCCCCGTGACCCTAGTGAGGATTAAGCGGCTCGGAAGATGAATGAATGAATAATTTATTATAATTATTTATTATTTATTTATATTTATTATTTATTTCCTGTCTTCCCTCCATGATGTGCATGCACTCATGGCTGACAATGAGGCGCTCCAAAAGAGCAGCCCTATTTTCGGGGCGCATGTAATTTAGCAAGCGCATCACAATTGGGCCAGAGAACCCCCGAGTCAAATGAAGGCGTTCAAGTTCTTTTATATTGGCACAGCGGGTGGATTCGCGGCAGACTCTTCAGTGCATCGCTAGTCACCTTATTAGCTAGCCACTGAAAAAAACGCATTAAAAAGTGAACTAGTGAAAAGCGACTGAACACTTTACACGCACAACTGAGTATGACATATTTCTGGAATATTTCCACATTTTCAGAAAGTTTAGAACTGTGAATTCACTCGACAGACTAACGTGAAAAGCTAAAGTGGAGTTAGTATCTTGTGTGTGTGTGGGTGAGTCATTTTTGGCAAGTGCCCAAGATGTGCTGCAGTGTTTGCGGTCCTGTGGAGAATGTGCCTCACAAAGCTCGCCGTAAGATTATCTTAAGTACGGTGCCTGCTGTCAAAGCAATCCATCCGTCTGTTTTCTAACGTGTCATGAAGGTCGTGGGGAAAACCGGGACCTGTCAGCTGGCTTTGGGCAAGAGGCGGAGTCGGGCTTTAACTGGCTGCCCAGCCGTTCATGCTCGCATTCAAACCCAAGGACAATTCAGAGACCGTCAATAATTACTCTAACCCCCCCCGCCACCCCCGCCCCCGGCCTTACCCCCCCTTGAACCGCTACATACATCATTAAAGCTACAGCGCAGCACAAGCGTAAAGCAAAACCAAAAATGCTCAATTCTTCACAACCAAAAGGATTTCTTTTCAGCCCTGAAAATAAATGTAAAAAAAAAAAATAGTCACATCATACGGAACTCACGAGTGACTAATATTGCCTCAGAGGATCGAAGAGCACAAGACTCCTTTGAGATGTCACAGATTGATTGGGTGCGCTTTCTGTCCCCGACATCAGGAATCAAAACTTGCTCCAAGGAGACACAACGTGACAATGTTTTTCTTGCTGCGCTACACCACAGGCAATCTTCAGAGCTCCATTTTGGTTAAATATAGTGATAGAACCACATCCAATTTTCAGGCATGTGGCTCATCAGTTTCCCAAGCCTGCTGAGACTTGTTTTTTCATGATCAAGAACTTATAGACGGTGCCATTTTCATTTCTAACATACTGAATGCAAAACATACCAGTCGGCGGATTTTGGATTTCAAAGGCCTCCGTTAAGAATAAACCACCATTCTGCTCCGTTTATTGGGCTGGACGATTGCAATGCCACTGGAACAGGTTGCAAAATTTTCGGAATCCATCCATCCATCCATTTTCTAAACCGCTTTATCCTCACAAGGGTCACGGGCCGTGCTGGAGCCTATCCCAGCCGTCTTTGGGCAGTAGTCAGGGGACACCCTGAACCGGTTGCCAGCCAATCGCAGGGCACACAGAGACAAACAACTCTTTGTGCGCACACTTACAACCTGGGGACAATTTAGAGTGTTCAATCATGTTTCTGGAATGTGGGAGGAAACCCACGCACGCACGGATAAAATATGCGAAGTCCACACAGGAAGGCCGGAACCGGGATCGAACGCATGACCTCTGCCCCTGTGAGGTCAACGCGCTAACCACTGGCTCACCGAGCTGCCCATTTTTTGGAAACAACTGGATGAAATCAGGAATGTACAACATTGAAGGTTGCTTCTTACACTGGGAGTTTGCACGGTTGTTTGTTTAAAAAAAAAAACTACCTTCCCCGAGGAAGAACAACCTATCAGAGACAGAGGGCGTGGCAGAGAAGGTGTCAATATTTTGCCCTGCGCTTGTGGGCACAGTCGTAGCCCGTCACGGGCACCACCCTCGCATGCTTGTGCCAAAATGTTAGCTTATTTCTAAATGCCCAGACGTAACTTCCTACAGGATTCATTCATTCATTCATTCATCTTCCGAGCCGCTTGATTCTCACTAGGGTCGCGGGGGGTGCTGGAGCCTATCCCAGCCGTCTTCGGGCAGTAGGCGGGGGACACCCTGAATCGGTTGCCAGCCAATCGCAGGGCACACAGAGACGAACAACCATTCGCACTCACACTCACACCTAGGGACAATTTTTAGAGTGTTCAATTAGCCTGCCACGCATGTTTTTGGAATGTGGGAGGAAACCGGAGCACCCGGAGAAAACCCACGCAGGCCCGAGGAGAACATGCAAACTCCACACAGGGAGGCCGGAGCTGGAATCGAACCCGGTACCTCTGCACTGTGAAGCCCACGTGCTAACCACTGGACTACCGGGCCGCCCACTTCCTACAGGAGTGTAGCGTAAATCTTTAAACCCTTTGAACCCCAAATCTATCATTTCTCTTTGCTGCTGACATACTGTATTGCTTTTGTCACCAAGCGCCCATCCCCTCTGACAACAAAATGGCCTCTTGACTCTGCTCCCCCATCACTTTACCCTGGAGTAGAGAGACGTTGAGGAGCAACTCTCCCCGCTCTCCTCAGTGCCGCCGCCGCCGCCGCCACTGCTTCCTACGTTGGGCCCGAGCATCACATTGGCCAGCTGCGGTCGCAGCAGAGCCACGTGCATGGCGGTGTCGCCATCCTCGTCCTCCATGTTCACGTCGGCGCCTTCGACCACCAGAAGCAGGATCAGATCAGTGTGGCCCTGCGACACCGCCAGCTGCAGCGGAGTCTGGTTGCGGTTGTTGCGGATGTTGGTGTCACAGCGTCCCTGTGTGTGTGTGTGGGGGGGGGGGGGGGTAAAGATGCCTCATGAAAGTACACCGAACAACACAACGACATCTCCGGTGCCATTTGATGACGTTCCACACTCACCTCCTTAATGAGGATCTCAGCGACATCCCGGTGATTATTGAGGGAGGCCAGATGCAGGGCGGAAAAGCCGTCCTCCTTCTTCACGTCCACCAACTGTCGTGCTCGGCCGAGAATCTTCTCCGTGGCTCTGTCAAGACATCCCAATAAGCCTCAGAATGTACTGAACTGATTTGGATCGATTGACAATTGGCTACGCAGAACTGAAATATTCTTCTAGTTAATCCATTTCAAATTACAGAGTGTACCTTTCACACTACTATAGACATCATACAAATTTCACATGAGCAAGTATTTTACAGTTCATACAGGAACTGAACTCAACTTAAAAGCCGTTTTAACCGTTTTTAAGTTTTAAATGTCAAATGAAGAAGCAGCTCGTGGCGCCAAGGTTCAGTCTACAATTCGGGCACAGCAGAATACATGGTATCACTTTTAGTGTTCAATCTTGTGCGACAAGAGAGTATATAAAAGACAGTCACTCAGTGACCCAACAGAATAATCAAATGACACCAGTGCAAACTAGTGTTGAGGTAAAAGTGATTTGAATTTTGTACTAAATCCTAAAATGAACAGGGAGCCAGTTTCCTGACCATCTGTGATGTCATTTTTTCGTCCACACCACGTGGCAAAATGGCCGCTCCCTGAGAGGGATAAAAACGTTGCCATGACAATGCATACAAGAAACTACTAAGTTAACTAAGTAGTTAAAATCTTTACTTTCTTTGTAGTTAATTACTAAGTTAACTACTAAGTAGTAACTACTAAGTAACTACTAAGTAGTTAACTTAGTAGTTAACTACTAAGAAAGCAAAGATTTTAACTACTTAGTTAACTTAGTAGTTAACTAAAATCTTTGCTTTCTTAGTAGTTAATTACTAAGATAACTACTAAGTAGTAACTACTAAGTAACTACTAAGTAACTACTAAGTAGTTAACTTAGAAAGCAAAGATTTTGCGTAACATTCATCGGAGAGCTGTCTTTACTCGAGTCTACGCTGTATAAACACACGCACGGACGCACCAGACTATACTATGTTGCATTTGGATGGTAACGCTACTTGCAGTGCCGCAGGTCAACGCGTGACATTATGGAGTTGTGAATACAGTTTCGAGTTGTCACTACAGTTGAGAACGGACAGACAGACAGACACACACAGAGCGAGGGAGAGAGAGAGAGAGAGAGCGAGAGAGAGACTTCTCATTCAATAGCAATATAAAGTGTTTCCAAACGAGTACTTTTGGTAGTGTGTATGTATGGATCGCCATAATGGGATATATAGTTAAATATATTTTCAGCAGGTAACTATCAGATTGACTTCACAAAAAAAAAAAAAAACAACAACAGCAACAAACATGTAACACTGCTTCAAAACAGCCACTTCAAATCCACCGTTTCAATACCTGCAGGGGAATATTTTATTCTGTTAAGTCTTATGACCTGGCCTGATTATCCGTGACTTGATATTTTTCACTGTCCACCAAGTCCGCCTAACCGCGATGAGGTTTTGGCCGGGGGGGGTTTTATGACCTCATTTGAACTTTTCTTCCAAATGATAGCAAAACCGCACAGTGGAAAATTGTCCCCGGCTCCTTTTGAAGAGCTGCCATGAAGGCAAAAACAAGACTGCAAAAACACCGGCTTCCCGATGCATCTCCAAACTAAAGCGAAGCCACTTCAGTTGAGATTACCATCTGAGACCCGAAAAGAGGTTCTCCTGTAATTTGGTGGATAATAGAGAGGAAAACGATACCATGATGTGAGGATGTCGTGAGTGTCATTAGACATGGTCTCCTGGTCCTGTGCGTGATGTCATTTCCTCTAAAGTGTTCAAAACAGTGGATTCGTCCTCTTCAAATTTATAACATTGTAAAAGCGTTAGTGTGCACAGGTTATGTTTAGCAAGTGAATGAAAACACTGTACCAAGAATAGTGTATGAGTCATGTTAGATGTGCGTCATCATGTGTGCAGTGTATTTTTTTTTGGGGTGGGGGGGCGTGCTGTCCGACATTCATCAACTCCTGTGAATTGATTTTTGCAACGTTGATCTGGGACTGTTTTCTTGGACTGGTCTCTGGTCTTAAGTAATAGTGCCTTCACTTGCATTCATTCATTCATTCATTCATTCATTCATCTTCCGAGCCGCTTGATCCTCACTCGGGTCGCGGGGGGTGCTGGAGCCTATCCCAGCTGTCTTCGGGCAGTAGGCGGGGGACACCCTGAATCGGTTGCCAGCCAATCACAGGGCACACAGAGACGAACAACCATCCACGCTCACATTCACACCTAGGGACAATTTAGAGCGTCCAATCAGCCTGCCACGCATGTTTTTGGAATGTGGGAGGAAACCGGAGCACCCGGAGAAAACCCACGCAGGCCCGGGGAGAACATGCAAACTCCACACAGGGAGCTGGAATCGAACCCGGTACCTCTGCACTGTGAAGCCGACGTGCTAGCCACTGGACTACCGGGCCGCCCTCTTCACTTGCATATTTGTTCTTTTTTTTTTTTTTTTTAGCTATATCCATCAATGTGTGACTTTTGTCTTTTTCTTTAAAAGTAAAGCGAATCAATAAAATGGCTTTACAGCAATAAAAAATTAGGCCCTTTGGTAGGTGAGAGTGTTTGGTTTATGAGGGTTTTCACTGCATTTATTTTGAGGAAATGGGGGGGTGTAAGTTCACAAGAGGCCCTGGAAAGGTCCTGAGAAAGAAGAAAAAGGCCAAATAACTGACGTGGGTTTTTTTTCTCTCTTTTCCGAGCAATGATGAAAACTCAGTTTGCAATGTAATAATGAAGTACACTGCTGGTCGCCAGAGCAGGATAAGCTGAACAGGCAAATAAATGATTTCGGAGATGCCTCAGAGCCATTTTTCGAAGAGATTTTCACAAAAGGCAGCCAGCCTAACATTTAGAGCCGCGCAATATAACGTTTGAGCATCATCATTGCGATGTACGCTCGCAATCGATCGGTCTGCTAAAGGCCATCCTGTAAGTCTCCTTCAGAGACTGTACTGCTTTTTAGTATCGTTTGTTTTCAGAGTGGCTGTGTGCAGATTGACACACACACACACACACACGCTAATGTTGGACATTGGGTGTTTTTGAAATATCCGGAACAATCATCGTCACCATATCGAGTCGGAATTGAATGATTCCCGTAACAAAATATGGGCAAACCATGCCGTTTAAACCCCAAGCACCCTATGACAGACTGAACTTGACTCACAGTTTGTTTCCTTTGAGAGCAGCATGATGCAAGAGGTTGAATCCTCTGTGGTTCTGCTGAGTGAAGTCAATGTTGGGCACCGCAACAAGAATCTCGATGATATTGCGGAAATCTTTAGCAATGGCATCGTGCAGAGGAGTGTCACCGTAGGAATCCTGAGGGGAGGGGTTCATAAGAGTGAACCATTTGTGCCAATGAAGCTAAATGTAAAATATTAGCGGGACTATTTAATCTATAAAATAACAACAGACAATCATGACAAGTTAGAAATGTAACGTAATGGTCATTTAGTATACTGTGTAGCTATTTGGATTGTGTGGATTCATTCGCTTGATACGATTGTAAATCCATCCATTTTCCGAACCGCTTGATCCTCACTAGGGTCGCGGGGGGTGCTGGA
The DNA here is from genome assembly GCF_025434085.1 of Hippocampus zosterae. NCBI lineage: Eukaryota > Metazoa > Chordata > Actinopteri > Syngnathiformes > Syngnathidae > Hippocampus > Hippocampus zosterae. The sequence continues at coordinate 38,161,475 of NC_067452.1, read as the reverse complement.
GCCTAACCCAGCTGTCTTCGGGCATTCAGAGAAGGGAATCAGAGAAGGCAAGCAAATGTTGCAAAATTTTATAAATTTTTTTGCGCTGAATCCAAATCAGACTTTTTTTCAACAGCACATAATAATAACAATAACTGAAATTCCAAAGACTTGGACAATTTTAAAGTAAACAAGGTCCATCCATCCATCCATTATCCGAACCGCTTGATCCTCACTAGGGTCGCGGGGGGGTGCTGGAGCCCATCCCAGCCGTCTTCGGACAGCAGGCGAGGGACACCCTGAACGGGTTGCCAGCCAATCGCAGGGCACACACAGACGAACAACCATCCACGCTCACATTCACACCTAGGGACAATTTAGAGGGTTCAATCAGCCTGCCACTCATATTTTTGGAATGTGGGAGGAAACCGGAGCACCCGGAGAAAAGCCACGCAGGCCCGGGGAGAACATGCAAACTCCACACAGGGAGGCCGGAGCTGGAATCGAACCCGGTACCTCTGCACTGTGAAGCCGACGTGCTAACCACTGGACTACCGGGCCGCCCCACAATTTTAAATCGAATGGTAAAAATAAATTACTGTAAACCTAAAATTCAATAAATTCTTCCTTGGCCTGTGCTCCAGCCTTTGAAAATGTTTGGTGAAATCTGAATATTATTTACTGTTTTACTCTTCCCTGTAAAAAAAAAAAAAAGCATTTTGCTTGAAGCTGTAAAAATAACATTTAAATTAGGGTTCATAATCAAATGTGGAATTCTATGAGCGGTCAGAAAGCGCAATTGCAAGACTGCAATGACACATTTTTTATTTGATTGGCCACGCAAGTCAAGCAGAAGAAGATGCTGTGAGTGAGCTCCGAGGCAGCTTCAGAAGAGACACTCAATTACTTTAATGGCGTTGAAGTGAAGGGTCACAGTCCAACACCAAAATATTGGCGAAATTTGGCGAGTGCTTTAAAATACCCGAATGATATGAACTCAGCTCCAGTGGGCTATGACAACAACTCGGTGAAATAGATAGCAAATACAAGTGCATTTTCCTCATTTGTTTCCGAAAGTAACAAAACCGTACGCAGAATAAATGACGACCGAATTCTCACGGCATGAAGGAAAGCCCTCTCACCTGGAGATTAACGTCGGCCGAATGTTCAGTGAGCACGCGCACGACATCTGTGAAGCCCTTGTTGACGGCAATGTGGAGCGCCGTACACATGGAGTTGTTCAAGAGGTTCGCGTTTGCTCCCTTACTCAACAGTAGCCGTGCAATCTCTGCCTGGTTACTAGAAAGGATACAAACAAAGAGATGGAATCAGTACAGCACTTAGGGATGGATCCAATTCAGATTCGTGTGGAAAAACTGTCTTTTTTTTTTTTTTTTAAATACGTGTGGCAGCGACCGACTTCACAAAGCTGTGTTTAACGATTGCGTTAATCCCCGATGAGACTTTGAGACGCAGCCCATGTGAGCACGTGTTAGTCCGAGGAGAGGAGATAGCGGGCCGATTGGGCACCTCAAAAGTCTCTTTTCGTCAAATTTAACAATCATTTTGCATTCTGACCGTTTGCAAAGCAACAAAGATAGCCGCGTCCCGCCCCTCCTCACCCGAAGGCCGTGTAGTGTAATGCGGTGTCTCCGTCTTCATCCTTGACTTCAACGGCACCGTTGGCCTGGAGCAGGGCCTTCACAACCTCCATGTGGCCTTGGTGCGCAGCGACCTGCAGTGCAGTTTTGCCCTGGTTCTTGATGTCCACCTGCCAGGAGCGTAAGCGCAGTTGACGATTCATTGCGGGTGGACTGAGCACAAGCAGGCACGAATTAACTCCGTCTGGGAATAATCTTGAGTATGACCGTCAACCACGTTGCTCATGCACGTGGTGTGTAATCCCAATAGGTGGATCATTGTTGTGATCGGCAGATTCAAATACGTATAGGATCATCATACACGCTTATAAAGCAAGTCCTTTGGGATACAAAAATCAGATCAATGTTTGGCTTAATTAAAAACAAAATATTGTCTTTGGAGATTCTTTACAGTATAATGTCCTATTGAAACCTGAATTGAATTGTACGAATTACTCCGAACAGTGAAGAATTATGTGCAAGTATTGAATGACAAAACATATATTATAAATAGGGAGGCCCGGTAGTCCAGTGGTTAGCACGTGGGCTTCACAGTGCAGAGGTACCGGATTCGATTCCAGCTCCGGCCTCCCTGTGTGGAGTTTGCATGTTCTCCCCGGGCCGGCGTGGGTTTTCTCCGGGTACTCCGGTTTCCTCCCATGTTCCAAAAACATGCGTGGCAGGCTGATTGAACACTCTGAATTGTCCCTAGGTGTGATTGTGAGTGCGAATGGTTGTTCGTCTCTGTGTGCCCTGCGATTGGCTGGCAACCGATTCAGGGTGTCCCCCGCCTACTGCCCGGAGACAGCTGGGATAGGCTCCAGCACCCCCCGCGACCCTAGTGAGGATCAAGCGGTTCGGAAAATGGATGGATGGATGGATATTATAAATACGTCACAATATACAAATAGTGTTTACAGTACATATGCATAAGTGTATACGTAAGGGTTCTAAATGAAGCCTTTTTGGGTGGCGGCCCTTTCGCGTTTGAGTTTTTTTTGGGGGGAGGGGTGTCATTCATGGGTTTAAGTATCTAACCACTTTGATAATTATTAATTGATTGTGATGTGATTCGTATCCTAGTCCTGATTGATTGATTCTTTTTTTTGTGGGAGAAACTCATATTGACAGACCGCATGTCAAATTTTAGTATTTCACTGCATACTTCCTGTGGGCTCATCACCACCACCACCAACAGAGCGATTGCCCTCACATGTGAGTCATGCCCCGCCCTCCATCTGCATCATCAGGGCGACGTGGGTCAAGGCATTACTTTGGGCAGCAGGTCTTTGCATGTCTCTCACACAGTCCTGAATTTTCTCTCCAATATGGACAAAGCGGCTTCATGTTTTTGCCGATTCTTATTTATTAATCTGCCTTCTCCATAGACTACATTAGGACGTATAGCCAAAATGGCTTCACTGTTATATTATTAGTATATATATAATTATTCATGAGTACATGGCCACATTGTCCAAAAAAAAATCGATCAAGATTTGCCTGCAGGAATAAAGGTTCACCCAGCATAGATCTTCCCTTGACATGATGCAAAAAGTAAAAATGCAGCACTCACCTTATCAGGATACTTCTGCAACAACTCTCTGACTTTATTGGCACTGCCGTGTGCTGCCTCAATGACCAGCCGACTGGGATTGTCCTGCTCTGTGGACTGAGACAGCAGTTTCTCCAACACAGAAATGACCGTACCTGAGCAGTGGCAGAGGAAGAAGGAGAAGGGGAAAAGGAAGGGATGGGATGGGAAGAGATCGAGAAAACAATTTGATCTTTTTTCCCCAAGTCCACTACTGTCAATATGATGAGCAATGGTGTTCGAAAGCCATTCGGTGGCCTGAAACAACACCACAAAGAAAAAGAATGTTTTAAGAATTGTCGAGTTGACAAACTTCAGGAATGAGTCAAAATGCCCCAGCCATGCAAAGTGACACACGCCCATACAGATAAGACGCTGCAAACGCACAGTAGGGGGAGAAGGCGAAAAAAAAAAAAAATCATATGTAATATCAACATGCAGGATCATGACCATGCAAAGGAGGAAAGTTATTTCGAGTAAGAAACCCAGAGAAGACAAATTAGAAGGAGACAGAATGAATGCTGCAAATACATGAATGCGTCCATTCACAGTAGCCACCGAGCACTTGGGGGCGGGACAACATGGGAAGATGAATGCGCAAACGTCGAGCGTTTGAGATCGGCCCCTTGATCCTGACAGAGGCCATACTTCCAGATTCGTTGGGGTTCTCGGCCGTCATGAGGTTGGCGTCCATCTCCAGTTGCTGGGCCGAAAGACACGCCGGGTTGAACGTCCAAGTCTGGCCTCCAAACGCCACACGGAGGTCACCATCCGCGTATACTTTCAGCACCTTACCGACCTGGCCGACCACCTGGCGGAAACATCCTAAGTTAGACTGATTAAGCAAGGCTTGATAGACACTGATCTCATATCTTGCCCCCCTGTGCTCTCACAGCCTTTTAGACAATATCGAGACATTCCGGGTTCATTTGACTAGTGTAATAATGAATGCTGGTGTAGCCTGAGCAGGAGGAGCGTACGGGAGCCATGCTGTCTGTCCATTCGCCGTGGCCGGCCTGCAGCCTCTTGACACTATCTATGTCCTCCAATACTCGCACGAGTTCCCCAACCCCGAACGTGTTCACCTAAGGAGGATAACAAACAAACATTTGGAAGAATCCGTTTTCAGACAATAAAGAGCTCGAAAACCGTTTGGATTAAAGTAGGAATCTTCCGCAAAAGGTGAAACTGTAAGTGAGTACCTTGGTAAGGGCCCCCGGATGAAAAGTCCAGCGGATGTTGTTGCTGTACTGGACTCTGACATCCCCCCGGTCAGTGATTCTATGAACTGTCCCGATCCGGCAAATGTACTGCAAACACACAGAAGCTGTTTGGCCCTGGGTCTCTCTCTACATTGCTATGACCTAAATGTTATCTTTGGTAGCAAGGCCCTCAAGCGCTAACACTGTTGTTTTCTATCACTACGACAAACAGCAAAGTCCATCTGAGCCACCGGCACCATAGTATGCTAGCATTTTTTTTTCTTACTCATTCAATTCCAAAGACAAGATTTATGTCTTTAGACATTCCACACATTCAATCTCAGGTACTTTTTTATATATATTGTTTCTTTTTTTTTTTAAACCAACAAGAATTAAGGTTAAAAAAAAAGGGTCTGAAATCAAAGTGATATGGGAGAATCCCTCTCTTAATATCTTTGACTCCTGTATCAAAGTCAGTGCCGTACTTAGCAGAATAATGTCGCGCGGTCATCCAAGGTGTCGTGTAGCACAACGCGGGCATGTTCTTCTTATAACAAGCAATCGAGCTGGGAGTAAATCAACCTCAACTGGGTGCCACCATAGTGATTTACATTTTTGTCTTAATTGCAGAAGGCCACGAGTAGCGAACGATAAACCCAAATGATCTTCAGAATTCTCACTCAATTTGTCGACTATTATGCTCAGGCTTATTTCAAATGCAAAAGCACGATACAAGTTAAACTATTCCAGTCGTGACCATCAGTGTTACCATACTTGATATCGCAATGTATGATACTAAGTAAAGTGATCTCTTCCTCCTTTGATTTTTACTCCGGACCCCGCAGGTTGCCGTTTCTTAGAAAATCTCTTTCGGCTCCTTTTTTTGATACGAGATGCTGCTGTAGTAACTACACCGGTGGTTCTTAACCGGGGTTCGGTGAATCAGTCTCAGGGGTTCGACAGAGCCTCTGGCGAGGAGGTTAAGACACACCCGACTCAACGTGTCAGTTATGACACGCCCGCTTGGCCATCAATGGCTGGTTCATTTTGCGCACAATTAAAAAAATGTGTACTTTATACTTGTAATAATTATTATTTTGTTTATTTTTTTCAGTATTTTTATGTTTTGAATTTGTTGAAAAAAAAAAACAACTTATTTTTCACTAATGAAGGGTTCGGTAAATGTGCATATGAACTGGTTGGTTTCGATACCTCTAACAAGGTTAAGAACCACCGAACTACACTACAATGAGTGTGTAATGAACAAAATTCTTCATTAAAATAATCAATATGCATTGGTCATGCCAATCGGTAGAATGTGTTAATGACAATATAATGGATCCAAGTCTTCTGGATTGAAAAATAAAACAGTCCAGTTGGATGACTATTGATAGAGGACAGTATGAAAATACCTCTGCCATTTTGGGATTCCAACCCCCGTGGCCCTCCTGCATCTGCCGCAGAATGTCCACCTCCAAGAGACATTTGACTTTGTCACCCTGCTGGAAAGAGTGGCCATCAGCACTCTCCTGGCGCTGCAGCTCCGCATGCTCTCCTGGATGGACAACCAAGTCGAGATGATTTTTTTTTTTCCCTCCTCCCAATCACAAAACTACTGATGAGCTGAAGTTATTTTACATAATGTGCGATTTGTAGAAGAATCTGTCTTACCAAGTACTGGCAAGTGGTCTTTGTAGTAGAAACCCCCTTGGCCGTCAGACACATATTTGAGGTCCACTTTGCCTTTATGCCCCATTCGATAGACATTGGTGGTGCCATTAGTCCAGGTCACGCTAGCCACGCTGCGACCAGACTCCGTATCCCAGCCACGAATGTCCACTACCTTCCCAACCTTACCCTCCCCGCCTACACACACGTAAACAAATTGGCAAGAGATAATCAGAGTGTTGGTAAACAGGAGATCAAGAGAGAGGTCTTTGAAGACGGAGAGACGTCACGGTGTTACACGAGGCGTAAAGAAAGGGAAGAAATGTCAACAACAGATTACAGCAGACGTAATCATGCCGGTCAAAATAGAGGGCGGTGAGGTCATGACGGTCTAAGGCCGACACAAATGTGTGACAAAAATAGTTTCATTTCTCAGTGCAGCGTGGAAGTGACAAAGCATGAGTGCTTATTTCATTGGTGCCCAAACGCAACAGATAAACCAGTGACCGGAAAGGCTACATGACGGGCTGGAGGTTATTGAGCATGCTCAGAGACTCCTGTACGCACATACCACATAGAGCATCGAGATCAGATGAGTATAACCCCCAGGTTTTGATCTCAAAGCCACTAAAAGGACATTTTGACTCATTCGCGCCATCCCAGAAATGGGGAGCATCGCTATGGGGGGGACAACGGAACCAGGAATAAACACAGTGTATACGTTTCATATTTGTCTCAAAGTACAGTGAAACTCCTCTACAACGAAATCATGTTTGCAGCAAGAAATTTTTCAAGACAGGGGGTTTTTCACTGTAGCAAATTTGATATCAGATGTAAACACACACGTGCGCGCGTGTACTCTTTATTTTTATTCCAATAGTGCATAAGTATGAGCATACACTTATTTGACTTTTCATATAGTCAGTTTAGAAAGAAAAAGGGGAAGAAATTGTGAAATCACTTACATAAATTTCTTGGATAATGTCTTTTATTTTTCTTCCTCCATCTTTCATTTTGATCACTTTTACCCTCTCTTAGAGCATCAGAGCTCTTTTTGTCTTAGCTGACATCCAAAGGTCAGTTTTGTAGCCATTTTAGCAATGCAACCTTCTTGCTGCGTCTGAAGCGAACAATAACAAATATTTCCTGGACTACTGCGCATGTGTAAACCAGTGTGGTGTTTGCCGTTTCCGAATGAAGCAGTTGAGGTCGCTGGTGGATTAGACTTCTTTGTAGTGAATCTTGTCGCGAGGCAAGAGCAGAGAAAAATATTTCGTACAGTGCAACAGGGTTTTTTTTTTCGTTGTATGGGTGCAGGAAAGTGCAAATGGTGTTAATGCATGAAGATACTTTTCACACTAGGGGGCATTTTCTGTAGTTCTCATTGGAGAAGAGTTTCACTGCAGCATTCATTTTTGATTACGAAACCGCAACAAGAGGGCATTTCTCTAAACATCATTTTTAAGATCTACCATGTGAACATTTGGGTGAAGAGAGCTCTTTGGGTTATTAAAAAGCCGTCGTGAAGAATAGGGACAACAAAATGGAAATGGTGAAAGGCAAAACGGGCACATGCAGACATGTTCACATGATGTGAGGTTAGGCTAGAAGAGCTTTGGATGAATAAAAACACTTTGAAAAGGCACGGATCCCCCAGGCAAGCCGCTGCGGCACGGCAGTCCAATCAGCAATTCAAGTTCAGGGGCCAAGAGCGGCGACCCCGTCACAACCCACTCACCGTCTTGGTTGCCCCAGTCCCAGTCAGGTCCACGAACCACCTTAACCCCCTGGAAGATTCCTTTGAGGATGAACCGTGGGAGGTTCTGCCTCGGTGCCAAGCTTACTCTGTGACAGGAACATGGAGAGACAGTTTAGGAAACTCTTTGAAAGCATAGCACTTTGTCCTACAACAAAGACAGTGCTAACAAAACATAATGTCCTCTCTTAGAAACACACCGCAAGCCAAATAAGTGGAGCTCCTCTATAATGAATTGATTCATACAGAGGATATTTATGCATTACGCAATTGTGTGATATGTAAGATTAAAATTAAGATATCCTTTATTTCCTCTACTGTAACAGGACAAAAAGGGATCTATGTAAAGTTGTGACCGCCTGAACCGCGTAGAGTCGGTAAATCAGAATAATCCCGTTTTCTCAATCTTCATGAAGAACAGTTCAGTATATTATCAGTTCAGAAAGTGAACATGTCAAGTTGACTAATGACGCGTGATATTTTTGGAGCAAAACAACTTTCCGCTGAAAAGTCATGACATGTCGGGGTGCCCCCCGCCCCACCTAAATGCAATTTTCTTCACAGGCTTTGAAAAAGACATGACTGGGTGACACGTTATCTTTTCCTTCCACTTTGTGCCACTTAGAATTACCATTATGCCGTAAGCTGTAATGAGCTTGAGCTATGGTAGCCCAAAGATTATAAAAAGAATAATAATAATGGCCATGCGAATAACACACCAAAAAAAAGGTGGCAGACCGCACCAATGTTAAACTTTGACGTCAAGGGACTGCAAAATATCCTCCTGCCCCCTCAGCCGTGAGTTTGACACACCTGTCCTGAGGTAAAGCCATTTGCAAAATATGAACTCAAGATAATGACTCTAAAATGACACTCACAGCCAAAGATTTTATGATATAAAAAAAAAAAACAGGCTCCTGCGAGCAGCACAAAGTACCCCCTCTACTCTAAATCTAAATGCAGAGAGACTGAAGACAGTTATAAGCAAACATACCTTATGGTAAAGATTTGATCAGATCTTGGTGCAAAGGAACTGCCTATTCCCATACTTTCTTGAAAAGATCAAACGCCAATGCTCATTTCAGCCGGATAACATCGCAGAACGGTTCATATTGAAACAACAAACAAACAAAGAGTCCAGTGAATGCCGTCAATAAATGTCAGTGAAGGCCATAAATCTCACTCGAAGGCTTTATCTAGCTTCGCATTAAAACGTCAAGCTTGAATTTAATTCACTCTCTCGACAGACTTGTCCAGTTTCCGACAATCTCTAGCTGAAGGAGGCGGCAAACGGCGCAAGCTCGAACAGAGCCGTGCTGGGGAATAGTGTGCTTTTGAAGATGGATGCTTGGAGGCTAATCCTTGAAAGCAGAGCTTTAAGAGAGCAAGCAAGGCAACGCAAAGCATTGGTGCTGCCTTAAACGCTTAAGTGGAGCCAAGTGCAACACCAGGCATCCCGACGTCACACGTCTTTGTTGAATCCCGTTGAGCTCCTTCACCGTGACCCAGGTCACGCCAACATTCACAACTGTTATGCTCTTGCACTTTTGCGATAGCTAGCGGCTATGAGTGCGTTTCCACTTTTCTTGTACCTGGTCAGCCAGAACCCAGAACATGCTGAGCTGATGTCACTGAGACAAACTACTGCTCACTGGTTGAGGAAAATTCATCATTCCTGAAAAATTTGAGGATACATAGCAAGGAATGACACAAAAAAGAATTTAAAAAAAAGATGAATGAACTTTACCCAAGCCAAGTGGTACACCAGAGGGAGGGCTATGTTAATAGCGCTGGTCAACCGCAAATTTTAGTCAGAGATGGCTTCATGTGTCCCTTTATGTATGTTTGACATTGTTTAAAATTAGGTTTATTCCTAGTATGGGTTTTAGAGACATTTTCATTTTTAAGTTTGGCTTGTTTTTCTTAGTAAAGAGCAGACTACTTTATTTTTCTCTTTCGTTCATCTTACGGGGCCGTTATGGCTGCTACTCATCATGGCATGCATGTTTCAGTGCATGCGTATGCGGTAACGGGGGTCGATCGCGGGAGGTTGGTTGATCAAAAAGTAGATCTTCGCTCAAAAAAGGTCGGGCACCTCTGCTGGAAATCATATAGGATGTATCTTACTTAGGCACAGAGGGGCAAAATAATAGCACATTGGCTTAACTCATTCAGTACCAGCCAATTCTGCACCAAGTCTAAAAAGACGTTTAAAAACGTCTTTGGGAGTGAATGAGTTCATAAAGTACTATTATAATGCTGGCGTTGCCAATGACCTGATGACACGACAAGAAGAAAGCAAAGAGATTGGCAGTCTTCGGCATTATCCAAACAGATATTCCGAGAAAGACAACAGCTCTATTAAGGGATCAAGATTTCTAATCCAGAAAGACCAAATGTCACCTTTCTGACCAGACGGGATCACAGCAGTAGAGCTACAAAACTACTGGCCCCGGTCAAGAAGTCAGCCAAGGTTTACCTTCAGGAAGCGAGCAGAGGAGCACGCAAGCGTCATGGCAGCTGGTGGGTTGCAAAACAAAGTGACTGACAAATGTCAGTCCTGCAGTATTATGTTGAATATCAGAACGTAGCGGCTCAATAGAAAACCACAAAAATAATTTTTTGCGAGGGACGGCGGCGACTTAATTCCCTCAAAACTTCATTTATTATTACTGGCATATTGTAGCTATATATTTACTCGGTAAGGGATTTTTGTACAGTGGACTCATAGAACGGCTACAACCTTTACATGCTGACAGCTGGATGCGTTTTGAACGTGACAGTGGGTGGAGCACAGAAGAGACCAGGTGAAGCGGTGCGGCTTGATATGCAAGAGCAGGATTAAGCAGCGACATGCGCCCAGATAAGTTCCCAGATGCTGCGTGTGGATTGTTTGGATGCAAGAGCCGATTAGCTAACTGCATAGCGACCATCTCATAAACATATGTCACACACATATGCTCTCTCGAGCACCGTCAACAGGTGTAAGCACGCACAGGCACAGACCCTGAGGGACACCGACTACAATTTAAAATAATAATAATAATCATGGCGGCCCGGTAGTCCAGTGGTTAGCGCGTCGGCTTCACAGTGCAGAGGTACCGGGTTCGATTCCAGCTCCGGCCTCCCTGTGCGGAGTTTGCATGTTCTCCCCGGGCCTGCGTGGGTTTTCTCCGGGTGCTCCGGTTTCCTCCCACATTCCAAAAACATGCATGGCAGGCTGATTGGACGCTCTAAATTGTCCCTAGGTGTGAATGTGAGCGTGGATGGTTGTTCGTCTCTGTGTGCCCTGCGATTGGCTGGCAACTGATTCAGGGTGTCCCCCGCCTACTGCCCGAAGACGGCTGGGATAGGCTCCAGCACCCCCGCGACCGTAGTGAGGATTAAGCGGTTCGGAAAATGGATGGATGGATAATAATCATCATCATCATTTACTCAACAACCTTCCAGCATTCACATTTTAGAGGCATTCCGAACCAAAACATGTGATTAATAATTCATAATAATTAATCTTGCCTGAGAGTCTAACTCGTAAGGAGGTGACGAGAACAGCAATAATGTGATATCACGAGATTAGAATTGCCACAATATCGTTGTCAGTTTGCCACAAAATTAAAAGAACGACATCTGTTTAAGAGCCATGTGATTTTCAATTTGTGCAGTTCCAGCACCCTGTCGTGGTTTGTTTATGAGCAGAGTTTAATTTGAATTAGGCGTATTTTGGCCACCTCCGATGAGGACCCCACGCGAATCGCCAGATGAAGGCGAATGTAACATGTCTGAGCACCCTCCACAAATTGACTTGACGGACAATCTGTGTGTGCAGTAGCAACTAAGTGTTCTACAGTACCATAAATCTTGATAATTATCATATCGCGAGGTTCTAATGGAGTCTCGAGGCGTTGTCGCTAACAATTCCATTCCATTCCATCACAGAAGCGTGAAATGAATTTCAAATGGAACGACTTGACCCACAGACTAGCAGTGGAGTTAAAAGGAAGTACAACAAGGCTCCCCACTGAAAAAGGCTTGAAAGGGCTATTCCGAAAAGAAAAAACCGGGTCCCATGACTGAGCCATTAAGGCAGGCTCCAGGGAAAACTCAGTCTGAAAAACAAAAACAAAAAAAATCTTTCAAAAAGTTGAAATGAAATCCTTGCACATCACACAGTACAGAACTGTATCTCTTCCAATCGTCTGATGAGAACAAAAAGAGGTTTTCATGTGATCCCCTGGCAGAATTACAACAAAATCGGAAGCAGAGCAACAAGTGTTGCATCTCAGACAAAATCCTAGACAAAAAATCGTCCCCTTAAACCAACAGCAATAGTTAATTTAGGAAATGCGTGCTGTTGAAAAATCTTGATTATTATTATTATTATTGTTGTTGTTGTTGCTAGGCTTGAAAAAAAAGCCAAATCTGCAAAACAATATATAACTTCTTCACATTGTGAAAGCACAGGCCTGTATTGACTTAGCAGGGAGGATAACGTAACACTCCACAAATACAAAAGGGCACTGTCGAGCGAAAAAAAAAAACAAAAAAACATTCATATCGACTTCTGAGAAAAATCAATCTCTGTTCCGCCAAACTCCAAGTGATGTCAAACTATTATATAACAGGTAGTAGGCAAGAACTAGATTTCTGTCATCACGGTATTTGACAGGAGAGGGGAAAAAAAATGCGTCACTGCTTTGTTCATACAAGGTTGTGCAAGAGAAAGCCTAAAGGTACATTGCTTAAATTTATTCATTCATTCATTCATTCATCTTCCGAGCCGCTTGATCCTCACTCGGGTCGCGGGGGGTGCTGGAGCCTATCCCAGCTGTCTTCGGGCAGTAGGCGGGGGACACTCTGAATCGGTTGCCAGCCAATCGCAGGGCACACAGAAACGAACAACCATTCGCACTCACACTCACACCTAGGGACAATTTAGAGCGTCCAATCAGCCTGCCACGCATGTTTTTGGAATGTGGGAGGAAACCGGAGCACCCGGAGAAAAGCCACGCAGGACCGGGGAGAAAATGCAAACTCCACACAGCGAGGCCGGAGCTGGAATTGAACCCGGTACCTCTGCACTGTGAAGCCGACGTGCTAACCACTGGACTACCGGGCCGCCCTGCTTAAATTTATCTGACCACAAATCCAAAAAAAGGCAAGATACCATCCAAGCATCATCAACTGCATTAATAAGATAAGATATCCTTTATTTGTCTGCAGACTTGTTCCATTTCACTGATCTCTATGCCATTTTGCTGTTTTTTTTAAGTACTTCATTTAGATTTTCAATTTAGATAACCGTTGTAGGGGCGGATGAGCTCAGAGAGGTAAGGTGGCGCGAGGTCATTTAGAGATTGGAAAACAAGACACTATGTACAAGCTGACAGGCATCAGGGGAAAAAGGGGGCTAGAGCTGCTGGACTATACTAAAAACTAATATACTGTATAGGACAGGAAAATATGTAGGTCATACATATATCACCTCATTTAAATAAGCACAGGACATCCAGCTGACATTCAGGCAGCGCCGTCAGCAGATTGGAGCGTTGCGGTGAAGTGATGCAGAAGAGCACATTCTACAAACTTGGGCCAGTAAATTTGGATACACAGGACGTTTGGAATCAGCTCACTAATCATTTATGGGCAGGCAGCGGCTCTCGTTGGTTTGCCTGAGCTAAAGCGAACGCGCAAAAACATCGGCACTCGGTTGACATTCCAGTAGTCTTGCGATAATGATATTAAATGTCCCACTGAACATCATAATTGGAAGTTATAACCCTTTCGGGGACAACAATTGCTGCAGTGGAGAGCTTATCATGTTACCGGGTTACACACGGCCTTCCTGTGTGGGGTTTGCATGTTCTCCCCAGGCCTGTGTGGGTTTTCCACGGGTACTCCGGTTTCCTCCCACATTCCATGGCAGGCTGATTGAACACTCAAAATTGTCCCTAGGTGTGAATGTGAGCGCGGATGGTTGGTCGTCTCTGTGTGCCCTGCCCGGTTCAGGGTGCCCCCTGCCTACTGCCCGAAGACAGCTGGGATAGGCTTCATAACCCCCCCCTCCCTCTCCCTCTCCCCGACCCTTGTAAGGATAAAGCGGATCGGAAAATGGATGGATGGATGAAATCTATTCATTTCAAATGTACCGTCCGTGCTTTCATTGTCATTTTGAGTTTGTTTGTTTGTTTTTATTTAGGTATTATTTTACAGATATTTTTTTTATTTGGATACGTTATTCGTGTGCACATAACTTTGTCGGAAATTCTTTGTGTCATCCGGCTGACCAAAAAAAATAAAAAATAAAAATCAGCGGCGAAGAGCCTAACTGGCAGGTAAATGGGGAACGCGCATCCATCCAGAAAAGGACAAAGCAGACTGTCGGTCATTTAAAATTCTACACTTAACCCCCGTGACCCAATCAGGGGAGGCTGGTCCAACAGCACAATGACGACCGAGTAAACGAAAGGTGATGAACGATCCTGGAGAAGCGCGGAGCGGAATACTTACGGCTGAGAATGCGCCGTCTCGTAACGCTCAAACGAGTGGCTCAGGTCATGTTTGTTGTTCATGTAGCAATGTGTGCACAGGTCATAGTCAAAGCACACTTTGCACTTCCATCGCATTCCCATGATGCCATGCTTCTTGCAGCTGTCGCAGATGATATTGGAGTGACGCACGCCTGTGGCGGAGGAAGGCGTAAATTCAGTAAGGCGGAATAAAGGTGATTGATGCACAAACGGACAAGTCACACTGCTCGGCTCTTCCGCCCGTCTCGTGGCGACGTTTGTCAGAGGAGAAAAGTAAAAGGCCCTTTGAGTAGTTTTTGATGAGGGTGGACAATAGTTGCTTCTGAAGAAAGTAACACTGATACCATTTTTAATCTCAGGATGCTGGTCACCGTCAGATTTCAGAACGTTAAGTAAAAGTATCTGCTCCAGGGTGACAAATAAAAGGATGAGTAACTATGTCGGTAGAACTTTTAATGGGGTCATATCACAAATTGTATTTCATTTTATTTTAGTTTTTAAGCATTCTCGTAGCTAGCACGTTTGCCTCGCAGTCCAAAAGGTCAGGGGTCAGCCATCTTCCTCTGTGCCATTTCCAAAGTCGAAAAGCGCTTACCGATTTGAGCGTTGTCATACAGCAGCAAGTCGTAGGCAGACTGGTAACCAGTGCGGTAGTTGGTCCTTGTGCCGCTATCCCACTGAACGACCACCGTCTTGTCTGGGGTGGTGGTGCTGCCCTGCCGCCCAATCTCAACCACGGTCCCCACGTGGCCTTCGCCATCATCCTGGTTTCCCCATTTCCAGTCCGTGCCACGAACTACCCGCATGCCCACCTCCATGCTGCCTCTACCGTGGCCCGACCTCGGGGCTGCGGTCAAAGGCGGACGCTTGGCAGCGCTGTCGCTTCCGCTGCGCCTCCGGGCCTTCCCGCTGGCCCGCGCTGATGAGAGTGCAGGCAGGGAGGGCACCAGGGTGGGTTCAAGGAGCAGATCAGGGGTAACTGAAAGATGAAAACAAAATGCATAGTTTTATTTCAGCCATAAAACGCAATGAATTTCCAAATCCATAGAGCTCCGCACCACTTCAGTTGTGCAAATTTAACTCAAATTTGTTTGACTAGATCAGGGGTGTCAAACTCATTTCACATTGTCTCGATAGATGACATACTCTGCTATAAATAACCAAAACAATGTCTTTCCTTTGTTTTGGGCTAAAGAAGCACAAAAACATTAGGAAAATGTTGACATTTAATGAACATATATTTGACAAAATATTTCATGAAGCACCTTAAGATTTCCTTAGACAAATGTGCAATTGACTTTTATCATTCACATACAGTATATGCATTGCAACTGATCCCACTGATTGTACCAAGGGACAAAACTTTAACAAGTAATTGGTATTGAAAAATAGAGTAATGCATTTTAAGATTAAACAAGATGTGTAAAAAAATGAATTTTTAAACCATTTACACATGTGCATATAAAATCTAAATGTAATCCCTGCCTACACCTTACAAACTAAGGAGAGTGTTATTACATGTGTAAAGAATAAAGTATTCACATGTCCTTGATAGCGTCTGCTGTGTTGGGTCTGTCTCAGTGACAGACGAAGGCCAACTGCTGTCTTCTACTCTGACCAAAACAGTGTGCTCCTAACGAATCCTCCATGAATCGCACATTTTATAAAACTATTCATTCTGTGTCTTTTATGCATTTTTTTCACTTTTAAATTATCCTGAGGGCCTGATCGAACCTCCTTGGGGGCCCGTTGCGGCCCGCGGGCCATATGTTTGGACTTACTAGATGGTCTGACAGCGACTCAGGGAGAAGCGGCCTTTCATCTAAATTTCTGTGGGTTTGTCTTATTCAAGACTTGTGATTGCTTAATTCTAGAGAAGGTAAAATGGAGGTGCACG
The DNA here is from genome assembly GCF_025434085.1 of Hippocampus zosterae. NCBI lineage: Eukaryota > Metazoa > Chordata > Actinopteri > Syngnathiformes > Syngnathidae > Hippocampus > Hippocampus zosterae. The sequence goes on along the minus strand of NC_067452.1, from coordinate 38,145,215 downwards.
ACTGTTGCGTCTTGCTCATCACAACCTCACCACACACACACAAAACAGAACCAAAAAAAAAAAACAATCCAAACAACAAAGCCCTTTGGCATACTATTCAGCAAGAAAAAATTGTTCTATTTTTGTGACAAAGCAAAATCAACATGAACAGGCAGTAACGCTGTCCGCTATTTCTAGTTGATATTTATAGACCACAAAGAACTCCCCACAGTGGTACTCTTGACTGATAGCTTGTTTCATTTGGAATAATGTCAACGGGAAAGCGGGAGCAATTATGGGAGAAACCAAAGTTGAAGTATAGACTGAAATCTTCTCAAAGTCACGTCAGGGGACGACTCATCAGATCTATTGGTTGCACAGGACACAGAGACGTACATTCTACGCTGCTGCATCACACCGTCCGTCTCTCGGGAGATGACAAATGATCTATTGAAAGAAAGAAATCACAGTTCGAGCTAATAAATTGACTCATTGTGTTATTTATTTCTTATTTTAAATCGAAGACAGTGCAAGTTGTTCCGGTCCTTGTGATCAATCGATCTCACACGCACACTTGAGTCAGCTACTTGACATCAAAGTTGCATGTTAATGCATTTGTGGTACATTCCTGTAAACACAGTGCCTCGAGTGACTTTTGTATCAACCGTGCGTTTCAAGTTCGGGAATCGAGCAACAGCTCAAACAGTATCTATCTATCTATCTATATATCTATACATCTATATATCTATATATCTATATATCTATAGGGCGGCCCGGTAGCCAAGTGGTTAGCACGTCAGCTTCACAGTGCAGAGGTACCGGGTTCGATTCCAGCTCCGGCCTCCCTGTGTGGAGTTTGCATGTTCTCCCCGGGCCTGCGTGGGTTTTCTCCGGGTGCTCCGGTTTCCTACCACATTCCAAAAACATGCGTGGCAGGCTGATTGAACACTCTAAATTGTCCCTAGGTGTGAGTGCGAATGGTTGTTCGTTTCTGTGTGCCCTGCGATTGGCTGGCAACCGATTTAGGGTGTCCCCCGCCTACTGCCCGGAGACAGCTGGGATAGGCTCCAGCACCCCCCGCGACCCTAGTGAGGATCAAGCGGTACGGAAGATGAATGAATGAATATATATCTATATAGATAGATTGCTGCATATATATATCTATATATATATGCAGCAGTCACTTAATGTGACAACCTCACTTCAGAACACTCTCATTGTCCTTCAAAGATAGATAAACTGTATTGATGATATAAGACTGCTCTACAAGTTCAGCGTGCCATGTCACTTCATCCTGACATGCGAGAGTGATTCATGATAATTTTGAAAAGGTTCCAACTTGCAAGTATTTACTTATAATTGTCGACTGATTGTTTTGAAAGCGTGACCCAAAAAAATAATTTTAAAAAATCAAGTTCAGCTTGTTCGCTCATGAATAAATGTTTGATACGCAAATCACACTTTTACCCGCCCTCCTTTCCTTTCTTAGGACATTTCAAAGATCGGTGAACAAAAAGTGCTTGACAATACTTCTGCTGATGCGCAGTAAACCGCACACGAGTATCCTTCAACTGTTATAACATGACAAAGGACGACAGATGGAAAGTAGCCAACAGCGTCATTGTTCATGAATATACATTGTCCTCTTTTAAATAAATAGCATACCCTAAATAAACACGTTATTTCAATAGAAGTATTGCTGCATAGTGTGATCAGATCGGTTTTCGTTTTTTGGTGGGGGTTTTTTTGATCGGAGAAGAGTCCCAAAAATTTTGATTGCGTCAAGCCTCTCTCCTCTCACCATCACAATGAACACCATCACGTATCCCGATTTTTTTTTCCTCTTGAAAATCTTACTAAAATAAATAAATAAAGCCATTCTCGCCGACCCCCCCTCCGACCCCTCAAACAGGCCACCCACCCTCTATTTGAGCATGTGCAGAGAAAGAAAAGTGGCCATGCACATAAAAAGATAAACTAGCTGGGACTGGCACAGACAAGGCACGCTTAGATTCAAGCGAGAACTCCCACACAACAAGTTCTGGGCCAAAATCCACAGATCTCAAGAACAAATAAGATACGAATGCTATTTTTTGCTCTGCATGGCAACGTACAAAAATATGTTACCGTTTCGTCCACGGCTGCAACTAACCATTACATTGGTTGAAACGGTCACAATTTGGCTGAGATTTTTCAATCAGAGAAGGCAAGCAAATGTTGCAAAATTTTATATATTTTTTTGCACTGAATCCAAATCATACTTTTTTTCTACAGCACATAATAATAACAATAACTGAAATTCCAAAGACTTGGACAATTTTAAAGTAAACAAGGTCCATCCATCCATCCATTATCCGAACCGCTTGATCCTCACTAGGGTCGCGGGGGGTGCTGGAGCCTATCCCAGCTGTCTTCGGGCAGTAGGCGGGGGACACCCTAAATCAGTTGCCAGCCAATCGCAGGGCACACAGAGACGAACAACCAACCACGCCCACACTCACACCTAGGGACAATTTAGAGCGTCCAATCAATTTGCCATGCATGGTTTTGGAATGTGGGAGGAAACCGGAACACCCGGAGAAAACCCACCCAGGCCCGGGGAAAACATGCAAACTCCACACAGGAGCTTTAATCGAACCTGGTACCTCTGCACTGTGAAGCCGACGTGCTAACCACTGGACTACAAAGCCGCCCTTGAACAAGGTCCAAACAATTAATCCATTCTCAAAAGAATACTGCTCGATTAACTTAATAATCAATTAGCGGTCTATTAATTGTTACACCGCTAAATTAAATCTTTTGTTAGAGATTCCATTTCAAACTGGGACTTAACTGGTGGTCATGGCATATGTGACCTCCTCTAAGCAACAGGAAAGAGCAAAAGAGACTCCCGATTGAATTTGAAAAATAAATCCAACATTTTTTTCCTGTTCAGTTTTTTTTTTTTTTTTTAATACTGACAAGGAGGCTCAAGTCAAAATCCCTCCCACTCAGCGCAAATGCCTTCTAAAAGGAAACCGCAGGCTCAATTTAGCTTTCAAGGTGACAGGATGACGGAGACAAAAATAATTCCCTGCGCAGAAACGGAGTCGGTGAGCCCTTTTTGCAAGGCAAATATAGTAACAAGTTATAAATAAGTTTCACTTTTTGCAGCATTTTCAAAAAGGAGTGTGGATAGAGAATGAGAACATTATGTTGAAATGTAGCCCATTTACCGGAAACATTACAGCTTTCACATAGTTAAGTTAAGATCAGTGAACTCCCAAAATATTTCTCGTCATGTGTTGCATCATGACAACACTTAAGCGTTTCCTGTGGGCAAGTAAGGGATTTGCACCGCGTTGTTTGTTTGTTTGTTTGTTTTTGTGGCAGCAGCAACGGAATCGACACGCGTGTCAAGTGTGTCGATGTAAAACAGAACTAAACTTCAGGGGGGGAAAAAAAAAAAAGGTCCACCATAACTTTTCATTCATTCATTCCTCTTCCGTACCGCTTGAACCTCACTAGGATCGCGGGGGGTGCTGGAGCCCATCCCAGCTGTCTCCGGGCAGTAGGCGGGGGACACCCTGAACCGGTTGCCAGCCAATCGCAGGGCACACATAGACGAACAACCAACCATGCTCACACTCACACCCAGGAACAATTTAGAGTGTTCAATCAGCCTGCCACGCATGTTTTTTTTGGAATGTGGGAGGAAACCGGAGCACCCGGAGAAAACCCACGCAGGCCCGGGGAGAACATGCAAACTCTACACAGGGAGGCCGGAGCTGGAATCGAACCCGGTACCTCTGCACTGTGAAGCCGACGTGCTAACCACTGCACTACCGGGCCGCCCTCCACCATAACTGAGCAATGAAAATTATATTCATTATTAGTTGAGCGATTGACTAATTTACACATTTAGAAGAAATTGCAAGTAGATCAGGAAACCGTGCTTGACTTTGAAGGTTCCATTGTTTTTGTTAAAAAAATGAACGTAGGGATAGCCGACGAACGATTTCAAGTGTTCCGCACGTGATTGAAGCCAAGATTGATCTTGATTTTTTTTAAAAAACAACAACAACAACAAAATAAAGTTGCTGCCAGCGAGTTCAGAAGAGGTGAAGGATTAAAGATCTTAACCATCAACAACAGATGGACTGGCGCCTGTCGGCCACGCTTCAAGCGGTAAGGACAACGTCAACCTCGTCCACACACAAACAACAAGCGGAACAACAACTATGTGCTCGTCCACAAGTCGACACACATGGCCAAACAAACTGTAGTCCTGCTAGTTTTTAATGCGACGGCCATCTCAGCATTTATGGCCGCGTGGTTCCAATGTTACCAAGGTCGGATGATATCGTTGCAGTCCTTGGGACCGAGAAATCAACTTAAAAATTCTTCTTCGCGGTGTGTCAAATTTAAAGACCCATTTATTTTCGCTTTACAAGGACATTGAGGGATTGAGAAATGAAACTCGCTCGCTTTATTTTGTATAGTGGCTGGGGCGTTAAATTGCCAATGAACCCAACCAATGTAAAACTAATTAACTTAATTTGTAATTAATTATTTTAAAAATTAATTAACTTGCCACCGACAGATTCGCATTAACCATCGATTTGAAAAGCTGAGAAACTATCCATCCATCCATAATTTGATCTGCTTATCCTCACGAGGGTCACGGGTATGCTTGGAGCCTATCCCAGCCGTCTTCGGACAGCAGGCGAGGGACACCCTGAACGGGTTGCCAGCCAATTGCAGGGCACACAAGGACGAACAACCATTTGCGCTCACAATGAACACCTAGGAACAATTCTGTGCGCTCAATCAACTTACCCCGCGTGTTTTTGGAATGTGGGAGGAAACTGGAATACCCTGAAAAAACCCACGCAGACACGCGCACGCGCCGCCAGGCTGAGAAATTCATTCATACAAAATTAACAAACTGTTTTTACATGCAACGAGCTGTTGTAACGATCACACGGCTATTTGGAAATCACAATGGGATGAAGAGGGCGGCCCGGTAGACCAGTGGTTAGCATGTCGGCTTCACAGTGCAGAGGTACCGGGTTCGATTCCAACTCCGGCCTCCCTGTGTGGAGTTTGCATGTTCTCCCCGGGCCTGCGTGGGTTTTCTCCGGGTGCTCCGGTTTCCTCCCACATTCCAAAAACATGCATGGCAGGCTGATTGAACACTCTAAAATTGTCCCGAGGTGTGAATGTGAGCGTGGATGGTTGTTTGTCTCTGTGTGCCCTGCGATTGGCTGGCAACCGATTCAGGGTGTCCCCCGCCTACTGCCCAAAGACAGCTGGGATAGGCTCCAGCACCCCCCGCGACCCTTGTGAGGATTAAGCGGTTCGGAAAATTGATGTATTAGTTAACAAATAATTTTAAACAAATTTTGGTGCTTGCAATACTTTGGAAACGGTTAAAACAGGCTTTGCATTAGGATATCTGTGCAAAGATGACACACGCAAGTATCCCCCCCCTGCTACTGCTTAGGGTCGGTCGAGTTGTTCTATAAAGTCGTAAAGCGATGCAGCACGCAACGAAAAGATATATGGTGTGTTTGTCGGTTTTGACACGAGCAGGCCTGGCCGACTTCACTGATAATAATCTGTGAGCTGCTCCGAAATGGAAAATGAATCAGCATCACATGCGCGCCTGTGTGAAGCATGTGGCTTTTATCCACACACTCGGGCCGTTGTTTTTAATACAAGGTTACTGGAAGTGGTGGAGTTATGTAGTGGCCACGCCACATTTAGGGTGACAAATCTGGATAATGATGACTGCCATTTTCCCATGGAGGCAGAATTATTGGATGACTTGATACTCGGCCATGATTAATTTACATTAAAAGGACATATTGAAAACACAATACAACAATTGATCAGCACATTCAGATTTGACATTTGATTCTTAACGTCATTCTCAATCAAAATCATGATTTTCACATCTGAGCAAGCCAGCGACATGGCTGAAAAAGACATTTCTCATCTACAATAGACACACACGGTTTCATGAAATAAAATGCACACATATCCGGAACCTCGCTCAATGCATCCATAATAACATGCAGGAACTAAACAAAGTAAAACACAGTGCATAATTGAGGGATTTTTTTTTGTGTCAAAGTGCTTTTTAGATATGATTTGAATGAATCGAGAGGAGCCAGATGAGGTGGCTTGGGCATCTGATTCGGATGCCTCCTGAACGCCTCCCTGGTGAGGTGTTCCGGGCATGTCCCACCGGGAGGAGACCCCGAGGAAGACCCAGGACACGCTGGAGAGACTATGTCACCCAGCTGGCCTGGGAACGCCTCGGGATCCCCCGGGGAGAGCTGGAAGAAGTAGCTAGGGAGAGGGAAGTCTGGGCTTCCCTGCTTAAGCTGTTGCCCCCGCGACCCGGCCCCGGATAAGCGGTAGAAGATGGATGGATGGATGGATGGATGGATGAATGAACGAGCCATAAACCACAGTATGCAAAGCTGTGTAGGCCGTCGGTGACAATAGGTCACCGAGTAGCATTTAGCGAGGGAATGCAAATCAGTCCATGAGATTGAAGTCTACTATGAGACAGTACACACCAAAAAAAAAGTAAAGCGACTGCATATAAAATGGATTAAATTGAGTTCATCATAATGTTGCTTTTTACTCTGACTTGATCCTGCTTGAATTATGAGTGTGTTGAGCAAGATCCTGCATACGCGTGCATTTTATCTCATGAAACCCTAACGGTTGATCGTATGATGAACAGGGACCTGCATGAACTTTGGCACTGGTAGCACAGACTTGGTCACACCCTTTTTTTGGGGGCGGTCCAATATGACCAAATTTGCTGACATATAGTCATTTTAATTACCATACCAGTTTCGCGGGACCTAAAGCTTGGCAGTGAATTTGCTGTAACAGGTTTGTTTGCAAGAGGCAGTGTTTGACAGTACAGGTCCGTTATTATAAATAATTTGTAAAAGAAGGTGGCCCGGTGATCCAGTGGTTAGCATGTCGACCTCACAGTGCAGAGGTACCGAGTTCAATTACAGTTCCAGCCTCCCTGTGTGGAGTTTGCATGTTGTCTCCGGGCCTGCGTGGGTTTTCTCCGGGTGCTCCGGTTTCCTCCCACATTCCAAAAACATGCATGGCAGGCTGATTGAACACTCCAAATTGTCCCTTGGTCTGTTCGTGTGAGCGTGGATGTTTGTTCGTCTCTGGATCCCCCTGCAATTGGCCCGAAGATGGCTGGGATAGGCCCCAGCAGCCCCCCCGCAAACCCTCGTGAGGATAAGCGGATCGGAAAATGAATGAATTTTAAAAGACAGGAGAAAAAAGGAATCAATACCATGGCAAAAATGTTTACCATAAGTCAAAAGCAGGGAAATAATAAATGTCAGCTGAACAACTTAAGATTTCTTTTAGTTGTCTTCGTTGAACATAATACCAAAAAAATAATAATAATTGAATCTTTCAATCACAAAAAAAAAAAAAAACAACCATTTTGAAAATGTGTTAACACTTTACAACACTTGCACAAGAAGAAAACATGGACCACCGAAAACAGACAAGTGCGCAGACACCGTCGTGAAAAGGTGGAGCGGGTCGCAACGCCTCGGATCACTGGTAAAAAAACGCTTTGCAATCCGCACACTGTGTGCATTAAAAGCGGCTAGAACCGGTTGATGTCAGAATCGCCTGGTGGCCAGAGGACTTCGACAAAAATCAATACAGGCCCTGAATAAATAACGCATGAGAAAACATTTCTTCACAAGGGTGACAGGGCTAAAATAAGACCCTACGTGTTCCCCCCATTTCAAGCTGTGCCGAAACAGTACGTCAACGTTATCCAAGTCGACGGGCCGCAGCAAAGAGACTTTAAAAAGCAACTCCAGTTTCAGTCAACGCTACCGACCTTTCAGAACAACGGGCGCAAGGATAAGCATACTCGCAAGCGCATAAATGATCACCGATTCAAATACTCACTCCCAATGGTCTTCAGGCCACTTTTGAACATGTCAGGCAGCTGGATTCCAGTGTGCCGTGACAACGCCATTTATTCCGGGTAGGACAGTGGACAGGACTGTATTGGAGAGCGCCGTGCGGCAGGCAGTCATCTCACGAATGGGGGAGTGAACCCTCTCAGGCACATGCTTTGTATTTGGTTTGAAAGCGAACCTTGCCCTCCGTTTTCCTCTCCCTCACTGACAGATGTTGCTCAAGGACGTCGCTAAAGCTGATGTCTTTATCTATGAAAGAAGCCATGAAGTCATTTAAGTGAGATGATGAAATTAAATCAAAAAGGGACGGTCACACAAAGAGATTGTGTCCCAAGGAGAAGAGCTTTTGAATATTTAAATGGGTACTGTAAAGTAGCTTTTTGATCATTTCTTCTCGTAGCCAGAGTCACATGCTGGGCCTTATGCATATTTTGTACATATTTGGTACAAACTTCAACCGAAAAACCAAAAGATTAGAAAATGACAGGAAGTGTTGAAGGAAGTTTAAAAATAGGGCTGGGTGAGATGGCCTGAAGCGCATGTCAACGGAATGAATGGTAACCTTTCATGGTGAGCATATAAATAAATTCCGTGTAAAAAAAAATATTTCATGTCATTTTAATGGTTTCTATAGCCCTTTAGCAAAGCTTAAGTGAATACCAGAAATGCATCTAATTTTGAGAACAGCTATTGTGTAGATTGCAGATGTCAAAGTCATGGCCCGGGGGCCAGATCTGGCCCGCCACATCATTTTATGTGGCCCGCGAAAGGAATTCAAACATGGCAAAGTCCATAAAGCATGCTAAATAAAATATGTAGCAAAATTTCAAATTCTCTTATGTAATAAATGAGAGAAAAATCAAAAGATTAGAACATGACAGGAAGTGTTGAAGGAAGTTTAGAAACAGGGCTGGGTGAGATGGCCTAAAGCGCATATCAACGGAATGAATGGTAACCTTTCATGGTCAGCATATAAATAAATTTAGTGTAAAAAATTTTCAATCAAGTCATTTTAATGGTTTCTATAGCCCTTTAGCAAAGCTAAAGTGAATACCAGAAATGTATCTCATTTTAAGAACAGCTATTGTGTAGATCGCACATGTCAAAGTCATGGCCCGGGGGCCAGATCTGGCCCACCACATCATTTTATGTGGCCCCCAAAAGCAATTCAAACATGGCAAATTCCATGAAGCGTGATAAATAAAATATGTACCAAAATTTCAAATTCCCATCTGTAATAAATGAGAGAAAAACCAAAAGATTAGAACATGACAGGAAGTGTTGAAGGAAGTTTAAAAACAGGGCTGGGCGAGATGGCCTGAAGCGCACGTCAACGGAATGAATGGTAACCTTTCATGGTCAGCATAAAAATAAATTTCATGTAAAAAAATTATTTCATGTCATTTTAATGGTTTCTATAGCCCTTTAGAAAAGCTAAAGTGAATACCAGAAATGTATCTAATTTTGAGAACAGCTATTGTGTAGATCGCACATGTCAAAGTCATGGCCCGGGGGCCAGATCTGGCCCGCCACATCATTTTATGTGGCCCGCGAAAGCAATTCAAACATGGCAAATTCCATAAAGCATGATAAATAAAATATGTACCAAAATTTCAAATTCTCATATGTAATAAATGAGAGAAAAATCAAAAGATTAGAACATGACAGGAAGTGTTGAAGGAAGTTTAAAAACAGGGCTGGGCGAGATGGCCTAAAGCGCATGTCAACGGTATGAATGGTAACCTTTCATGGGCAGCATATAAATAAATTTAGTGTAAAAAATGTTCAATCAAGTAATTTTAATGGTTTCTATAGCCCTTTAGCGAAGCTTAAGTGAATACCAGAAATGCATCTAATTTTGAGAACAGCTATTGTGTAGATCGCAGATGTCAAAGTCATGGCCCGGGGGCCAGATCTGGCCCGCCACATCATTTTATGTGGCCCGCGAAAGGAATTCAGACATGGCAAAATCCATAAAGCGTGCTAAATAAAATATGTACCAAAATTTCAAATTCTCACATGTAATAAATGAGAGAAAAATCAAAAGATTAGAACATGACAGGAAGTGTTGAAGGAAGTTTAAAAACAGGGCTGGGCGAGATGGCCTAAAGCGCATGTCAACGGAATGAATGGTAACCTTTCATGGTCAGCATATAAATAAATTCCGTGTAAAAAAAAATATTTCATGTCATTTTAATGGTTTCTATAGCCCTTTAGCAAAGCTAAAGTGAATACCAGAAATGTATCTAATTTTGAGAACAGCTATTGTGTAGATCGCACATGTCAAAGTCATGGCCCGGGGGCCAGATCTGGCCTACCACATCATTTTATGTGGCCTGCGAAAGTAATTCAAACATGGCAAATTCCATAAAGCATGCTAAATAAAATATGTAGCAAAATTTCAAATTCTCTTATGTAATAAATGAGAGAAAAATCAAAAGATTAGAACATGACAGGAAGTGTTGAAGGAAGTTTAGAAACAGGGCTGGGTGAGATGGCCTAAAGCGCATATCAACGGAATGAATGGTAACCTTTCATGGTCAGCATATAAATAAATTTAGTGTAAAAAAATTCAATCAAGTCATTTTAATGGTTTCTATAGCCCTTTAGCAAAGCTAAAGTGAATACCAGAAATGCATCTAATTTTGAGAACAGCTATTGTGTAGATCGCTGATATCAAAGTCATGGCCCGGGGGCCACATCTGGCCCGCCACATCATTTTATGTGGCCCGCGAAAGCAATTCAAACATGGCAAATTCCATGAAGCGTGCTAAATAAAATATGTACCAAAATTTCAAATTCTCATATGTATAAATGAGAGACACATGGTTTTGTTGCCAAACACCCCATTACAATCACTTAAACAATAGTTCCATAAACTATTATTTTTTACTTTTATTTATGATTTCAATCATAATGGCCCTCCAAGGAAAATGGTACCTAAAATGTGGCCCACGACGAAAATGACTTTGACATCCCTGGTGTAGATCTCAAACTCACTGAGCACTCTATGATGCCAAGTAAAGCAACCAAACACAAATAACATTGCCGATTCTAGAAATATTTAATATACTTTTGTGCTTTTCACCTTATAGCCTCTTTGGCTGACGTACGGATTGATTTCCAGATCTCAGATGTGTGCGCTTGCTGTATAGCAGTTGTATTATTTTTCTGGCTGTAACGCAGATTTCTCCGGAGCTAGCCCCCAAGGTAGAAAGAACCCCCCCCCTCCCCAATTTTTTTTTAATGAAACTTTGCGGTGTCTCGCAATGAATGCAATATTAGCCAATTTTTTTGCCAGGGGATGCATTTTTCAATGCGGGTCTATGTACAGTGGTACCGCTACTTACGAAATTAATTGGTTCTGGAAGAAATGTCTTAACTAGAAAATTTTTGACACACGTTTTCCATTTAAATGCTCTAATTTATTCTAAGCCCCCCACCCCCCAAAATTCAGACCTAAATGTTTTCTCAAGCATAAAAATGCATCAAAATATGTAACAAATATGTGTTATGGTTAGATCATTGCACAATAAATGAGAGTTGTGGATAATGTACAAAAAAAAAAAACTGAAAAGAGTGAAGAATAAAAATGATTGTCATTTAACTTTTGACTGCATCCTCATTGCATCCGAGGGGCGAATGACGAGGACGCTGCATCGACACATATCTACCAATTTATCCATCTACACACATCGACACATATGGTAGAGGTCCCTCTTAGCCAATGGGATGCCAGCATGATGTTCGGTAATAGCCAATGGCAGAGCAGCTCTAAGTATGCTGCGTTCATGAAACTCGGAGCTGCGAGTAGCAGCCCATACTGTATTTTTACCTTTCGTATCTTGAAATCTCTTTCGTAAAACAAGAGGCAATATTTTCCTGTTGAGACGTTTCGTAACTTGAAAATTTTGTATGAAGAGACGCTCTTAAGTAGAGGTACCACTGTAGTACTTTCATCATCCGAATAAAAAAAATAATTTTTTAAAAAGCAAAAAAGATGGTGCATTTTCTTTTAATGTGCGCAATGTCCACATGGAGTGTATGCGTCAATTGCACTTTTGACTATGGCCTTGAGCAACGCCACTCGAAATGTGACACCACAATTTTGCCACTTTGCTTGTTTACACCGACGCTGGTGTTTCTTGATAACGCTCTGCGGTGTTATGAAGCAGGTGCATCTCGAGCCGCTTTCACACGGTCTTCCCATCAGAGGCCCAACATTACAGACGAGATTTATTCAACAAACGGGAACTATGTGTTCATACAGCCACTGCGGCTACACGTTTTGAGATAATCATCCAGTTGCTTTAAACACAAAAGGGGTGGCGGCAGTGAGCGTCTGGTCTTAAACTTCAGACTTCATTTACACGCTGGTTGCGTTCAGCCTTTCTTCCACCTTCAATATTATCGCAGAAGGTAGCGTATTTGCTAAGAGACTCCAGGACTCCACCTCTATTGATACCTTAACCCACAAGAAGAAGCTGTGAAACTGTCATAGCAGTGAAACTGTTGAATAATAAGCTGCCCGTCGACAACAAAACATGTCATTGTCCACAAAATATTGAGCTGGAAACAAGAGAACTATGCTGCAAAGTAAAAGCAAAACACAAGTGTCTGTCCCCAAAAGGAGATTAAAAATCAAAACAGGAACATTTCACTCGCATTCCTTTGTCAACAGGATGAAAAAAAAAAAATCCCTGATAGGTAGGCAACTCGCAGTTGCCCAGTTCCAAATATGGAACTACGTGGCAGGTTTCAAACTGAAGCTATGTTAGAAATTCGTGGTAGCTGTGCAACGTGTTTGTTTAGGCCCGCCTGAGCTGACCATCCACTGCAAACTGAGACCTCAGGGGGCACGCCTTAAAGAAATAGCGACTAAAAAAATAAAAAATAAGAATAGAAGATATGACTTATACGGGTACTATATTATCGCATCGTAGGTTAGCAGCGCTCGGACAAGCTTCCCGTGGTGTGGCGCGCGCTCCTTGAATGAACCGTCTGAGGGGGCGGGAGATTTGTCTACCACAGACAACGGTTATACGGTTTCAGGCCGTCTTGCAAATATGCTAAACCGGAGCGTCTGTCGAGGATCCAAGCTGGAGACAGAAGAAACGAGAGGGTTGCTGCCCTTGCCAGTACTGAGCCTCAGCCTTGTGTCACCAGGGATTATGACCATGGGACAGAATGGAAGGAGGGGGATGGGGGGGGGGGGCTGACCGGGGACAGTTGCTCCACGTCCATGACAAACGGTTGCATTCAGGCCGACGAAGCTCCTTAGCTCCCACGTACAACCGAACTGCGGGACTGATGTTGTAATTCCATCACATGAAGACGCCGCCTCCGGTCACTGACACACTGTGTTTACTGCTCAGTATGCAAAGGCGCACACAAGTACCAGATGAGGGACGTGCTTCACATCCTTCAGGGAAAACCATTTGCGACCCTACAAATGAGCACACGGTGGGCGTGCATCTTGGATTGGGGGTGTGCACAAGGAAAAGAAAAGGGATGCCCTTACGGGGGACTTTTGATGAAAGAATACCTGGCAGGTTTTCTCATAATGAGTGTCTGAAACGACATTCTATTCTCAGGACTCTACAGCAGTGTTTTCCAACCTTCGTTGGCCCTACGCACATATTTTACCACCAAAAAAAAGTCACAAACAGTTTATACAATGGTGCCTTGCGATACGAGTGTTCTTTCGAGACAGATCAGTTTAAAATTTACTGTCAAACTAAAACAACGACATCGCTGAGGTTATCAGGCCAATAATCCAATGCTCAAGATAAAAAGCATCTCGACTACTAGAACACTAAGAAATGTACTGAACACAAAAGGTTCAGCAGCACATGTAGACAGACAATGTAATAGATTCGTGTTTTAATATTTATGTACTGCCTACCTTGTTAACTGCTATTTTCTAGAACATCCATCCATCCATTTTCCATTTAATCAGTATCCTTGACATCCATTTTAAAGTCCATGACTAATATGCTCTTTGGCCTCACCAATAAGACAATTCAGAGCACTAGCATAATGACTGTATGTTACTAGTGACATCTCTACACGCGACTAGGACAATTTGGGCATTATGTATTTGTGGAGCAGCCACACGATACTCGTTTGACAAAACAGTGCAGTAGTTGTAATCTGTGTGCAACTAGTAGTACTACAGAAGGGCGAGTTTTTGATGAATACAATTTTATGTCACTCGTAATACTCGTAGCGCACAGTTGTCAACAGATGTATTCATAAGTAGGTCTTAAGACGATAATCAAGGGTATTGAAAATAATAGCAAATTTGCTGCACACTTGCAGCTATATTAGCACAAGAACTACTAGTTGCTAGTCAAGCAAAACTAATAGAGGGAATTTTGATGCTATTAGTAGGGTCCATGAGGCTGAAGTAGTATTTGACACATTACTACTTAGGTCGAGTGGTGTTAGTGGTGTAGCACAGTGGTTTCCTAGTAAATTAAAATGCTTACTCCTTGGGCAAAGGTGGTATGTGTTCTATTGTATCGTTTTATGTTGAATGTTCTGCAAAGCGCTTTGTTACAGTGGCAGCTGTTGTGATTGCTCTATATAAATAAAGATGTATTGTACGAGTAGTAGAAACTATTAGTGAGAGCGTTGGATCTCGTCGTTCTATTGGTGCGCCGAATTGTCTTACATGAGGACAAAGTGCGTACTCGGACACGGACCTTACGCTGGACATCAAGGATATAGAATAGATGCTCGAAAGCCTGCTAAAAAATGTAAACCAAAACACACGGGCGACGTCATAGGCGAAATAACCCTATAGTCGGCTGTCAAGTGAAAATCACCTGCTTCAGCTCACATCCACAGCCACTACAGAAGCACTTTATTCACACAGTGATACTCGGTCAATTGGAAGAAGATGCTGCCCGCATTCGTCCGAACAGACCACTCCGAAACAAACTAGACAAACAGTGACCGACATATTGAGTGTGTCTGGGGATGACTGAGGGCTTGGTGCGTGTTATTAGCCTGTCAAACGCTGACGCTAGCAAGCTAACCAATGTTTGGCAACGTTGATTGGCGTGAAAAACAATTTCTTTCACAGTACAGTTACTCACCGGATCTTTGTCAAGAGTGTCTACTTTGTGTCAATCAATAATCCCATAATCCGGTCTCCGACCAACGACAGCATGGGTGCTTTTAAAGGAAATAAATGTGTACTAAACTGAGGCGGTCGCAGCGCACGGCCATGACAACACGCCCCATGTTTGACGTCACGAGAGATGGGGCGTTCGAGTGCTCCCGTTTATATGGTAACGGAGTTCTGTTCCTAATTTTATATTATTGTAATTACGTACGTTGGCCATCCACTTCTTGGTCAAGTGAGGGTACTGATATTATAATATCGACTATAATATCGTATAATAACAACAACAACAACAACAATAATAATAATAATAATAATAATAGCGGTGGCACGGTGATAGACTTGTTAGCACGTTTGCCTCACAGAGCAGAGTGGCAGGGTTCGAGGTACTGCCCGAAGACAGCTGGAAGAGGGTCCAGCACGCCCGCGAGGATAAACAGATTAGAAAATGGATGGGTGGATGGATGGATTGATAATAATAGGTCGCTGATGGTATAGTGGTACAATTTTCTGACTCGCGTGGAGAGTACCCGGTGAAAATCCACGCAGGCGCGGGAAGAACATGCAAACTCCACACAGGAAGGCCGGAGCCCGGTTTTGGATTCACGATTTTAGCACTGTGAGGTGTTTGTGCTAATTATTCTTCCACCTAACCGCTATAATAATAATAATTAGTAGTAGTAATAGTAGTAGTGGCGGTGCTGGTGGTGGTAAGAGAAATAGTAATTCCCAATTGAGATGATCTCAGTCACATTCATGTCGTCAGGAAATCATGGACTCAACATTGTAAATCAGGTAATGCCATTCGCCGTTTTAATTAGATCCTTGTTGTAAAGGGGCTTTGTAAAACGTAATCATTCGGATTTATTGGTTACTAAAAAAAAAAATCTAAACATGGGTGAAGCCATTAGTGCTTCATTGCCCTCACGCCATGCGGGGAGAAGCTCACACAAGTACAACGGGAGGGTAAATCTAATTATTTCTACGGAGCCTGAAGGAGGGATGGAAGTGTTCCTTTATTAAATGCAGTGAACGGATTTAACTTTTCAATGTAAAGTTCGACAAACATAATACAGGTGTTCAAATACAGCACCGATTTTCAGGAGTAGTAAAGCAAGAGTAAAAACAAACTGCATCTTCAGCGATTATCAAATAGCACCCCCTGCTGGTCAATGTAAGTTTGTAACGCGACTTCTTGTTTTTAACGGAACAGCCAAAAACAAATTCATCGCGGAAACACTAAAGTGAAATAGGTAGTCATGTATTTGGAATGACTATTCTCTTCTGCATAAACAGATGAAAATGTCTCCTGCTGGTTTTGTTAAAATAGTCCTTCAATAGAATGCGCCAAATACGCCAATATGATCCCCCCACCGGTTCATTTATTAGTCTGTAAACAAAAGAAAAAAAATGAAGACAAAGTATTAAAGCGTCATCAACTTTTATTACAATGCAAAGAAACATTGTTGGCTGGCAAACCCCCCAAAAGGAATACCACACTGTAGAAGTTAACAGTATGTTCAAAGAAAGGAGTACCAAAGTCAATATTGTTTCGTTATTTTCGGGCATCTGCGTTTGAAGAAATATGGCAACTCGGCGTTGACCTTAAAACTGATACACTGTCTTCAGTGTCCGAGAGAAAAAGCGAAACTCTCTACTTCTACAGTACACATAATTTAGACAATAAATTAAAGCATGTGAAGTACACAAAGTCAACCGAATATGAATCATAGTAAAGGCAGGCTGCCCCGAGGTGCCAGGATGATGCCAAAAACGTAGAACAGTCCCATGAGCAAGTTCAACTTGGCTGTCTTCTGGGGGATTTTGGTGTAGCACCTGCTACGGAACTGCTTCTCCAGGGGGAAGGCCATAGGCAGCGAGAGCAGGGGCAGCGCCATGCTGATGGTGTAGCGCGTGGCCAGGATGCAGAAGAGCACGTAGGGGACGAAGAGCAGCAGGTTGTAGAGCACGTAGGAGAGCGTGGGCCCGATGAGGATGGCCAGCGTGACAATTCCCGCCTGCTTGTCCGAGTCCATGTCTCGGGTGTTGTTGCTATGGAGGATGGCCTCCGTGTTGAGGGCCAGTGGGACGGCGTATACAAGCGGCAGGACCGATAGGTAGCCCACCTGCACGGCGTGGGCGAACATGACGGCCAGCGGTCCGAAAGTGATGAGGATGACCACGTCTCCCAGGGCCACGTACTTTAAACCAATCCCTGAGGATGGGGGGGGGGGAAAAAAAGATGCCATTAGCAAGTCATTCAACTTTGCGGTGACACGCAATGGCCAAAATTAATAACAATCAATGGACCATGTGCTCATTTGCGCTACAATAGCTAATCAAATCAGAAGGCTTTGAGCCTTCATTCTGCAAGTTTTCCCAAGATTAGTGGTTGGAATGCCAAATGTTAGATATTCATTGATAGTGTACACGGCCCACATATTTTCATGCCCAAATAGTTTTGTACGGTACTGTGTAAAACTAAAATCATCAGTAGTACGTAAAAATGTTTGTTTCAGGTTCAAATTGTTCATCCCAGCCGTCTTCGGGCAGTAGGCAGGGGACACCCTGAACCAGTTGCTGGCCAATCGCAGGGCACACACAGACGAACAACCATTCATTCATTCATCTTCCGAGCCGCTTGGTTCTCACTAGGGTCGCAGGGGTGCTGGAGCCTATCCCAGCTGTCTTCGGGCAGTAGGCGGGGGACACCCTGAATTGGTTGCCAGCCAATCGCAGGGCACACAGAAACGAACAACCATTCGCACGCACACTCACACCTAGGGACAGAGTGTTCAATCAGCCTGCCATGCATGTTTTTTGGAATGTGGGAGGAAACCGGAGCACCCGGAGAAAACCCACGCAGGCCCGGGGAGAACATGCAAACTCCACACAGGGAGGCCGGAGCTGGAATCGAACCCGGTACCTCTGCACTGTGAAGCCCACGTGCTAACCACTGGACTACCGGGCCGCCCATGTATTATTATTGTATTGTCTATTACTCCTTGCTACGTCACGCGCATTTCCAACACACATGGTGAATCTAACTCCGGTAAAGAACCACGCCGCATACCCTGAAATCCAAAACAAAGACAAACGCAAACATTCAATACATAAACAAAATATAAAATACCGCGTGTACCTTTTAATCCAGTTGTAGAAACATCTAAGATTCTAAAAGTCCACCACACAACACTTAACACTCTCTCGGTCTGTCTCGATAGACAACCGACATAAGAGACCCAAACCGCATGCGTTTCCAAATATTCTCGAAATCAATAATTTCACCGAGATCTAACAGAAAACCGCTGCCGTAATGGTTTATATGCAAATAAATACACAATTCTACATTTCTGAACGTTACACGACCACCAGCGCACCTGTAAATTTCTCGATTTGAGTATTCTACCGATGATCCCATGGATTAATTGGACGAAAACGGATTTTGCATGATTAACCCTCGTAGTGCACCGCTTGCGAGAAATGTAAAATGATGTCTTTGAATCAAAGGCATTCAGAAAAACACGAGAGAGCTGAAACTTATGGAGGGGTTCTAAAATGGCCTAAATTTCATGACGTCACCGGCTGATCATTCTCAGGCATTGCAGCAATAATAAAAAAGGTTTTGATTCCGTAATCTTCACAATTTACATATTTTGCACCATAGAGACCCATTATAATTCATATTTTTGAATGCATCGTAAACCTAATGTGTATACATGCATTTCCCGTGATTTTTACGTCAATCGCTTTGTTTTCGCTTGGACAGACGTATGCATGCCACATTGTTGGGTTGAGGTCATTCCAATTGTGCAACTTTTAGGTGGCGCCAGAGGATCGCAAATGAGTTTGTCTTTTTGCAGGAGGCTTCAAACCAACGCATTTTACATGAACACGTCCGGTCGGGATTGTTAGTAGGGCTTGGTTGGGACCTCCAGACACAATTTTTTTTTTCTTTTGCAAAAAATAAAGAATAAAAAATCCCAAAGAACTAATAAAAACTATATATGTATGGATAGCACGGATGCCTCTGAACATTTTGAGTGTTTGAAAAAAAAATGTTTTTATAACACAAAATACATCATTACAAAAATTGTAAAATGCGTAACTTAAGTCCTAATTTAATTTGGAGCACAGAAGGGTTAAACTGAATCACGTCTGCATAGGTGGTGCAGATCTCAAATAGAGTCAACATCCTTATTTACGTTCTACTGGAGCATCTGTGACGTTGAATGTGTATGGTTTTGTATTGTCAAACTTTTTTGGGGCAACCAAATTATTTGCCTTACTGAATCACTACAGCGCCATTTCTGTGCACGTTTAATGTGAAGTTAAAGCGAAATTAAGCAAATGTCACTCGGGAATAAACAGCTAAAGTTGTTTTGAATGTCATTGTCATTTGCCGGGTGGTCGTCATATGTGCACAAGAGCACTGCAGTTTAAAATATGAGTGAAAAAAAAATACACAGTGGTAGATGAATGGGTGATGTACTTACCTCCGGTGTACAAAAAAGAGCTGGAGAGGCCCCCAAAGTAAATCAGGGCGAGATGTTCTAGTTTGAGGGTAGACAGGAAGAAGAGCAATGTGGCACACAAGCACCCCAAAGAGTATAACAAGGCTCCAAACATGACAACGTCCTGGGGCGCCAGGATCTCGTCCACCAGAGTCCTATCATCGCTTTTCTTGTGGTCGATGCCTTTGGAGAAGTCGTAGTAGGTGTTGACCAGGTTGCCGGCACCGTGCACTACCAGCACGGCCACCGCGCACACCATGAGGACCACCAAGTCCACTGATCCCTCCAGCTTATACGCCAGCGCGCTGCCGAGGGCCACCGGCGTAAGCGAGGCACTGAAACTCCACGGCCTGAGCGCCAACACGTAAGCAGCGCACGTGTGCTTGACGTCGGAGGCCACGCGGGCCATTCTGGACACATGGTTGGCACCCGGGATGTGATCTCCTTTCTGCGAGTTAGTGGTCGCTGGGTGCCACAGTTGCCCATTGAGGCCGTTCGATCCGGCTAGAACAAATGTTTCTGCCATGCCGTACTTGTGCTCCTCAGTCATTTCTTCAGCCGGTTATTAATAGAAGCGGTGATGACGCCCGATGTCAAAGTCAGGTGTTCCTTGGAAAAGGACAAACATATTTGTGACACAGTCTTCCATTTCATCAACGCACGTTACGTTTGCCAATTAAAGCTACTACCTTGGGTTGAAGCAAGTTAACGCATGTCATGAGCACCAAACAGAACAACCGTTTAGCTGCATACTTCAAGGGAAATCAATAGAAAAAGGTTCTATGCAGCCTCTAGACCAAACGTAGCATTCTGATTAATATGGCGTTTGTGCAATACGAGTTGAACAGTCTCTGAATCTGAACTGTCGGGTCGCAGCGGATGGTGTTCCAGGGAAGAAGAATCAAACAACATAGATTATATTTTTAAAGGTAATAATGAAATACTAGTGGTTGAAGGTCCAAATCACATCTTTGTTGAACCTATATTGAATTGAATACACTACAAAGACAAGATGATTAAAGTGGAAACTGATAAACTTGATTGGTTTTAGCAAATCATCATCAACTCAGAATTTTATGGGTGCAACATGTTCCAAAGAAACACAAGTGCATGGTCATGTATGTCACTGTGTTACATCACCTTTTCTTTATTTTTCTACTTCATTGGAATTGGTTTGGATATTAACACGTAGCATTCCACGAGGACAAAATAACGCATAAAATAAAGCTGCTATCATATTTTACTTGTGAAAACAATACAAACACTCGATTCATAATGGCACTGGACAATATTTTGGTCGCATACTAGCACTAACGCGAGAGGATTAAAATACATATTTTAGTCAGGACCCCACAATCTGTATTGGCACCAAAATATATACCACACGAGTGTATTCGCAACGTTCACTTTATGTCTAGTTTGGAGGCCAACTAGTGAGATTACAGGATTAAAGCTAAGTGGCTAGCCACTAAAAGATGCTAACGTTCAACTCGTCCGGACAGCATGGAAGGGGAAGAAGTCACACGGCGCTTCCTTACGGGTTATGGTTTCCCCCGGAGAAGCGAAGAGTCCATTGGGTCACAGGCGGGCATCGCTGGCCACACTCGGAGCCAAGAAGGACAAAAAGCGTGTTCAAATTCTGGGTGTCAATTTAGAGGGGTCTCGTCTCGGTGGCCATTCAACTCGTGAAATTGAAGTCAAGGCAGTCGCCACAGCGATAAGCAATACTGTGCATTACGGTAATCTGCCGCCAGCAAGCGGCGTTGGCCACCTTCAAGATAAAAGTAATCCATTTTATGCATGCACGTCAGTGGTTTGGTTTTAAAATAATGCGATAAAATACTTTCTTAGCAGCCAGGCAACGATCCGTTCACTCGGGGAGAATGACAACTCTCTCGCCAAGCGTTCTGAAGTTGTCATAGAAAATAAAGTCTGTGTTAACTTTACATCAATGACTACAATTTGACGTGCTTTGAAAAATAAAACATTCAAACTGAATTTTTGTTATCCCTCAACCAGACCAGGTCTAAGACATATTTGGTGCTATTCTGAGAGAGTTTTCATTTTCCTTGGGTGAATTCAACGGTTCCTGACAGCAAATAAATTATTTTATAACCATTTTAACATACAAACTTGTGTGACGTCCATGCATTAGTTAAAACTATTTTATTTTGAAGGTGGTGACGTCACTCGCAGATGACACATTACCGTAATCCAGAGAATCAAAAATCGTTCTGGCGGCTGTCTTGATTTCAATTTCGCAAGTGGAGGCTGGCCTGACCGCAGTGCCATTCAGCATTTACCCTTAATGAGTCTGACCGGCACCATTTCCTCGGTGACGCGTCCAACCGTCTAAAAGGCTCGACGAGACCACGCGGAAAACAATTATTTCGGCTTTTTACAATCCCTATACGTACCGGCGTCTGCAATGTAATGATTAATACACCAGTTAACATTACAACATTTAACTGAAATAAAAATAGTTATTTACACCCATTAAGTTTCTAATAGTGTCGCGACGATGTTTTGAAATATATCATAAATATATTTCTTGTTCAGTTATAAATTCCTTATTTCAGTTTAAAATGGTGGCTTTATAGTCATCCCTCGCTACATCACGAGTAAGTTTTTGCACTTACAAGGTAGTGTTCGTTTGTTATTGTATGTCTTATTTCAGTCACGGATTTAAAAAAAAACAGAGAGACCGTTTCTCTCAAGTCCTTTGTGGACCACCGCAACGTGGATGCTTGTGAATCTACACAGACATTAACAAAAAACTATGAGCAACCACGTTGTTTTCTTCTTGATATTGTGACAGGAATTTAACAATGTGATTCCTTTGCAACCTACATCGATGCATCTCTTTTGAAGTCACACGCTACACCAGGGGTCGGCAACCTACGGCCCTGGAGCCACATGCGGCTCTTTCATCCTGATGTTGCGGCTCTGCGCCCCCTGGCAAAATGAATTATAAATGTCCGATGGAAGTGTATGTTATTTGTCTCGCAAACGTTTATCACTTTTTATGTTCTCCAACTGTACACTATGAACATTTCAAACAACATCAAAACATCAAAATTACAATATCTTTAAAAATACATTAGAAAAATAAACACAAAATGACATACCGTGTGCACCTTGGTAAACCGAAAGTAGATCAAATTAAACTACGTAGACCACACGGTATCGTAGCTCCGTCTCTCTCTCTCAAGTTGTCTTCTCGATCTTTCTCACATTCCTCGCCATCCACGGCACGTGACCCGGAAGTGATTCTTAACAAACCATTCTAAATAACGTATTTAGAGGATTTGAAGAAAAAACGAATATGAAATTTCACATAGAAATAGAAAGTACTTTTACAAAACAACAAGCCTAAATAAATTGTATTTTCGTTGTCATGGCAACCAACGACTCAATATTGGCGCCAGTTACAACCAGGTTTCCTTATCGTCTCATTTTGTAGCAAATGGTCCTAATTTTGTGATACGTCTTGTTATACTGTATTTTGTTCATATACCTGCACTGTATGCTGCAGTTCACATACTTGCATGTTCATAAAAGACGTGTACCAGTGTCATTTCCCACAAAAAGGAAATTCTGTTAAAAGGAAAGATTGGACAATGCAAGTAGGATGCCTTACCTGAGAATACTTACCGGTATTTGCAATCAACATGTAATGTTATCCCTTACATCCCATTTAACAATGTTTATTGTGATTGTATCTTACAGTGATACCGAATTACGTTGAAGCAGTACTGCTTCTTTTATGAGTGTTTTTTTTTTTTGTATATGTATTTCTACTGTCAAAAGTACAACAGAATCTGAGTACTTTTAACACCTCTGGGTAAAAAAAAACCTCTGCAATAAAAATGGGGGGGGGGGGGCAGGTGGTGTCGGGTGAAAAATTGAAGCCAAGTTTGAAGTTGTGCGCCACGTGCAAGCGCCGCAGCCAGGCAGCTAGACTCGAGAAGTGTGCAGTGACTCCAGGATGGACGGAGCGCGTTTGGTTCCAATTAGAGCGTCTCGACGCTGACCCGCTGCCCTGCGCGCGGTAATGTGAAACCAAGCCCCCGTGGCGCGCGGCGCAGCGATCAGGCGAGCGGAGCCGCACAGTTGCGCACTTACACGTTACACGTCCCATCCCACTCGGGACCCGCAGAAGCTCCGGCGCACGGCGGAGCGACGGCAATGGCCGAGAAGTAGCCGCTCGAGTGGACCTGTTTTGCCGACCGCCGTTCTCTCGGAGGCTTCCAGCGCACCGCCGCGGCCATGGGAGGGATCTGTCAGAGGAGGAGGAGGTGGGGGTGGGCGACTCTGCTGGCGGCCGCGCTGCTCAGCCTCCTGCTCGGAGGGATGCCCCGGAGCGCCGCGTTCCCCTCGTGGAGGACCGAGGTATGCTGCGCGAAAGGCTCCTCTGGCGTCATTCGTGTCGTCTTCGTTTGGTTCAATAAGCCGTCTGCTTTCTACTTACTGGCCCTCACACAAAATTTGCCCCCTAACACGGTGGGATGAAATGTATTTCCTTTTGTATGAAAAACAATTTGAGCATGTATATCAGGGGTGTCAAACTCAATTCACATGGGGGGGGGGGGGGGGGGGCAAATACGGCCTCGGTAGATGTCAAGTGGGCCCGGCCCTTAAAATGATATTTATCTCTGCTATAAATAACCAAAATAATATGTCTTTCCTTTGTTTTGGTCTAAAGAAGCACAAAAACATCAGGAAAATGTCGAAATGTAATGAGCATATCTTTTACAAAACATTTCATGAAACACTTTAGATTTCATTCATATATATAAAAAATATATATATGGATTGCAACTGATCCCACTGATTGTACCAAGGCAAAGAACTTTAACAAGCGATTGGGGTTGAAAAATATAGCAATGCATTTTAAGATTAAACGAGATTTATAAACAAAGGAATTTTTAAACCATCTACACATGTGCCTATAAAATCAAAATTTAATCCCTGCCTACACTTTAGAAACTAAGGAGAGTGTTATTAAATGTGTAAAGAATAAAGTAATCGCATGACCTTGATAGCGTCTGCTGTGTTGGGTCTGTCTGTGACAGACAGAGGCTGCTGTTGTCTTCTTCCCTCATCAAAACAATGTTGTCTTCTACTCTGATCAAAACGGCGTGTCCCCCTAGCGGATACTCCATGAATCACACCTTATTAAAACGATTCATTCTTTTTTTTTTATGCATTTTTTCACTTTTAAATGATCCCGCGGGCCTGATCGAACCTCCTTGGGGGCCGCATGTTTGACACCCCTGGATATCAAGGATATATATTATATCCACCTTCAGATCTATGTAGAATCGTCTTTGTCCTCACTAGTAAGACAACGAAGCATACCGGCAGAACATATAAAGGGCCCGTGTCCGACTCTAAGCTGGATATTATAAATGCTCAAACAGCAATGCAGCATTCGTGTTATCCAACTTTATGTGCATATGCAAGTTCAGTGTGTCTTCACAAGTAAAATAATTCAGCGCACCAGTTGAATGACTCTCTTACACACCGAATTAAAGCATCAGGGTGGTCCAAATGCCCACTTCACAGATGCGTGATCACCCTCAACCTCACGTCATCCTCCCGCGGCGGTTTGCTTGCAGTACCTCATGAATAGAATTTTCGCACTTGGACCTCCCAGATGAGCAAATCAGACACTCGTCCTTCGAGAAGTTTTGGTTGTCTCACAGATTTGACTCACTCAAGATTGTCGATGCAAGGCAAATGTGCCGTATTTCAATGAGAGGAGCTGCTTTGATTGGATATGATTGGTTCATGCCGAATCCCCGGCACATCCGCAAAATTACCAACACCTGGTCTAACCCGCCGCGGCGCAGATTTTGATCACACCTCGCACTAGACTGCACTGGTCAAAGTTAGTCGTTTTTTTTTTTTACTCATGTATCACATCTCGCTATTTTGAGAACATATGAAAAAGAATCACATGCAATGGTACGCTTACATTACGGGAAGTCTTTCGAGACTTATGTGTCATGTCTTTGATTGTAGTTGCTTGTTATTGCAATACAAGTGCGGCGGATACGACCAGACACAAATTCCTTGCGTGATCTGCATACTTAAGGTATCCTTTATTTGTCCTGCAATGGGGAAATTACAATCAGAATTCAGAAAGGAAAACGCTGCGTAGGGAGAGGGAAAAAAAAACATGCTCGAACTATCCTCTTCTGAGGATAATTTAAGTCCAGGATAAAAAAAGACCCTAGCACATAAATAAGCATATGACAGTTACAACAACTCACAAGACATAACATGTAATAAGGGGGGGAGGATGAATGGGAAGGGGGGGGGGGGGGGGGTAACCGCGACGCGGCCGAAATGACCAGCTGCACGGTCACCGTTGCGCTCCGCATATCGAACCGCGTCACAGGGGAAAAAGACTTTACTTGACCAGTAAGGATTATTCTGTTTCCAAAGAAATATCGTAATAAATACGACAATCCCTGGCAAAAAAAAAAAAAATTGGAATCTCAGACGTTCATTCAGTTGTTTAAATTTGTAGGAAAAAAAAACAGACTATGGCGGCCCGGTGGTCGACTGGTTAGCACGGTGAGAGGTGCAGGGTTCGATTCTGGGTGCGGCCGGCCTTCCTGTGTGGAGTTTGCATGATCTCCCAGTGCCTGCGTGGGTTTTCTCTGGGTATTCTGATTTTCTCCCACATTCAAAATACATGCGTGGTAGATTAGATGCGTGGTTTGGTAGATGAATAGAACACTCTAGATTGTCTCGGAGTTTGAGAGTGGATCTCTATATGTGCCCTGCGATTGGCCGGCGACCAGTTCAGGGTGGCCTGCTGCCCCGAGGACAGCTGGGATAGGCTCCAGCGACCCCCGCGACCCTTGTGAGGATATGTGGATCAGAAAATGGACAATTATGAGTGTTCCATTAACCTGTGCTTAATGGAGCACAGTCCCCCCCCCCCCACCCCCCTTGCAGTTTTTTACTTCTGGGCACTCATGACACGTGGGTCAGTCACGTTTGCGAGCGCTTCACAACTGGTACAATTTTTCTCAGCGGTGCGGTTTGCCCTCTGATGAATTCGTTCGTATCAAGGTCAACCTTCGATGCTCAAAAGGCGAGAGATCCAGCCTCGGGTCTGTAGACCGCGTGTTGACTTATGGCTGGATCGTAGTCGGGCATCCAGTCTGTGCCTCCCCTCTGGCATGGCATGACAAATGGCTTGATTTCATTTCCTTCGTTACGTTTTCTCATTATGTGAGCATCCATGCTGGTCCCGCAGGGTTACGTAACATCCTGAGATAAGCATCTGCGGCAGGAGGGCCAGCCAGACAAATGAGATTAGCGCCTAATGAGTCTTTTCATTTCCTTCGAGATATTAAAAAAAAAAAGAGAGAGAAAGAAAAGGGGGAAAAAAAGGTAATATCGGCGGGAAAGGTTGAGGATTCTCGGTGAGGGTTGGTCGAAAACGTTTCCCCTTCCAGTCGACTGTGTTTAGTCAGTTTCGGGTTCATCTTCAGTCGTGATCATTTGAAATGAGCAAGGCATGTCAGAAGTATCTGCGCTGGCTTGACCGCGTGAAACGTGGCGGGGAATTCATTCATTCATTCATTCATTCATCTTCCGTACCGCTTGATCCTCACTAGGGTCGCGGGGGGTGCTGGAGCCTATCCCAGCTGTCTCCGGGCAGTAGGCGGGGGACACCCTGAATCGGTTGCCAATCGCAGGGGCACACAGAAACGAACAACCATCCACGCTCACACTCACACCTAGGGACAATTTAGAACGTCCAATCAGCCTGCCATGCATGTTTTTGGAATGTGGGAGGAAACCGGAGCACCCGGAGAAAACCCACGCAGGCCCGGGGAGAACATGCAAACTCCACACAGGGAGGCCGCAGCTGGAATCGAACCCGGTACCTCTGCACTGTGAAGCCGACGTGCTAACCACTGGACTACCGGGCCGCCCGGCGGGGAATTCATTCCGATTTATTAATGAGCGTTTGGGTCCCATCCGTCGAGTTGAAGCCGGGCGGGGGAAGTCAAGGGTGCTTTGCACACATAACAGTGGGAGGAAAGCATCTATTTATCTTGATTGGGTGAGGCCGAAAGAGGAAGTCGCGGGTCGGGAGCAAAATGCAACGTTGAATTCAGGCTTTCCGATGGTTTTTTCCCCCCCAAAAAAAGGAAAGCTGACAAATTCTTTTTTTTAAAGGATAACACTCATCGCAAGATCGATACCTATGAAACATAACCTATCGTCTCATCGGCGCGGCGTAAATCTTCCACTCCAGTCTGGGAAGACTTTCATGGGGGTTCCTCTACCCCAAAAAAGTCATCCAAGCACGGGCCATTTGCAAACCGTTCCCATAACAGCACACGCTCGATGAGATGTCAGATCTGAGGTCAGACTGAAATAACGTTAACATGCTGCTCAAAGCTTTACGAGTCACTCTGTAGAAAGAAGTCGGCGCGACGGCGAGCGAGCCAAGAATGCATAAAAGTCAAAGCGTGTGAGCAGTGCTTTTCAGCGGAATAAATAAATAAATAACAAGTGCCGGTATTTACTTGGCTGTTGCCGGGTAAATTAGGGCAGTGGGTAACGTCGGATCATTAAGTTCATTCATAAATAAATCGCAGGAGAGACTCGTGTCGTATTATACAATAAAAGCGTAATTAACTTGCGCTCCCGAAATTAGCGACGGAATACGAGTTTCGGATGGAGTTGTGTTTATGTGATGGCGGAAAAATAAAAAAAAATGGGATCAGGCAAGGCAAAATGTCGACAAGACAAGTCAAGCCAGCCGTCACACCATCATTTTCAAAATAAAAGCCTAATAAGGATATTGCTTTTGGCTTCAGTGTATTATTATTTGGAAAAGCTTTTATTTTGAAGTTAGCCTTTGCGTTGATGGTGTGGTGCGTTCCTTGACATGTCTAAATGATGGCGCACATGTCAAATAAACAATTTTTTTTTTGGGGGGGGGGGTTACCCAAATTACTGAAGTCGTGTAGGTATCAAAAAGTCCCGGAGAGAAATAGGACAAGATAAGGTACTCTGGGTTCATGTGAAGTCCCGGTATGCTAAAGGCTAATATTGAGTAGCCCTGGTACGCCATACCACTTAAAGCACTGCCTGTGAGTATTATCATTGTCTGTCTTCATGTGTTGCTCCACCATTTCTGTTCAAATATCTGCTGCTTAAAGGATTATATCGCTGCGACAGACAACAATGCTCATTATTAGCCTGTTTTTGTTTTTTTGCGGAAATGTTTACTATGAAGTCACTTGTAGCTCAAGGTGGCTATGAATTGCCATGAATGTCCTAAGAAGATTGGAGAGAGGCGTTCACCCTCATAGCTTGGAAAAGTCGATCCCATCAGCGTCAAAGTGCACACGAATGTCAAATACTGCTGCCAGGACAACGTAAAACCTGTGTCGCGTCACAGATTATTTACGAGAGGACTGAAGCACGCGGCGCTAGCCTGTGAAAAAAAAAGAGTCTCTAATCCAGGTGTTATTACCTGGAATTTGTACTCCAGAGCCCCATCAAACTTCATGTTTGGAAAACGCTTACACTGCTGACCTCTTCATTTTCCCGCGAGGTGGAATTCCAGCGCATGAAAACATAGCAAGTGTTTGACTCGCAAAGTCGATGAAATAGTAGCAGACCTGCACTGTTGTTACCGTTACATGACAAACGGAATTTATGCTCGCACTGCCTTTGGACGTTTGCTTTCTGCCAAAAAACAGTCATCCATCTCCCTCAATTTCCTCACAAGCTTCCTCAAACCGTCGTCAGGCCGCCGCAAACTCTCTTTGAGGGATTAATCAAAGGTTTCTCTTTGTCCAAGGAAGAAGCTTACACCACCGTGTTGCTCATCGGAATGCGCAAAGAGGCCCACTCGCATGTGCTGCACCTCTCCAGGAACAAGCGCTACACCCTCACCCCGGAGAAGCTCAAATGGGACAAGTTCAAGCTCACCTACAAGTATCCTAATCCAGATTTGCTACAAAGGGCACTTGTATCGGCAGTGGAACCTCTGAACTCACAATCCGGTCTTTCCAATACATTTTGCCGCCATGAGAAACAACCAAAATTCAAATCCGTCCGTTCAGGGGCCAGGTGGTGGCCATCATGAAACGCCGACAGTAACATTCCACGCGACGTCCTGAAATCTAGAGGCTAATCGCTCTTCAAAAAAGTAAATAAATTCATTAATTTATATAGTGGCGGCCCGGTAGTCCAGTGGTTAGCACGTGGGCTTCACAGTGCAGAGGTACCAGGTTCGATTCCAGCTCCGGCCTCCCTGTGTGGAGTTTGCATGTTCTCCCCGGGCCTGCGTGGGTTTTCTCCGGGTGCTCCGGTTTCCTCCCACGTTCCAAAAACATGCGTGGCAGGCTGATTGAACACTCTAAATTGTCCCTAATTGGGTGTGAGTGGTGGCGTGGATGGTTGTTCGTCTCTGCGATTGGCTGGCAACCGATTCAGGGTGTCCCCCGCCTACTGCCCGGAGACAGCTGGGATAGGCTCCAGCACCCCCCGCGACCCTAGTGAGGATCAAGCGGTTAGGAAGATGAATGAAATGAATGAATGAATAATTTATATAGTGGTGTCTTGATACGAGTGCAATTCGTTCCGCTAGTACGCTTATCCTAGCGACTCAAAACAGTCGCATCTCAAAGCGGCCTTCCACATTCAAATGAATGGAAATGCCTTTAATTCGTGCCAGACTCTCCCAAAAAGGAGCAATAAAAGTGTTTGTAGTGCGTTTTCTCATCAGGAAAATGGCGCTCCACAATATTGGACTTTATAAAAGCGTATCGTCATAATGTTATTGAACGGAATGTGTAGAATTAAACAGTTATTGCATCATGATGAATTTATTGCAGCTGCTACTGGTGCATGTAGTGGCATAGGCCCCGGAGAGCAGAGTAATACACGCACGAAAGGATATACATTGCGACGGAGGGGGGCAGTCACAATTTATCGATAAGCTGCACTAATATTAGTTGGGGGGGGGGTTGTTTGTTTGTTTTTGTTTTTTTTACAGAGGATAAATACATGCCTGTGAGCATTATATCGTCTCTCTCTATATGTGTGGCTACCGTTAGTGTTCAAATAGCCATCGCTTAAACGTTTCAATCATTATAACAGCACCAAATGGATTTGTTAGCCCGTCTATGGCATTTTATCATTGTTTCAGCAGTTCAGTGAAGTCTAGGAAAGGCTTCGCGGGTGTTTTAAGTAAGTGTAATTCTCTTAGTTTTATGTTGCCTTTGACAGAAAACAAAAATCGCCTGAACAGCTTGTATCTTAAAAAAAATAATTTAAAAAACTCGTAACTTGAATCTCAAGCTACGATTGTAAATATGAAGTCCGTGAAAGGAAGACTATTAAGCAAATTGAAATTGACATTTTTTTTGGGGGGGGGGGGGATTACAACTTGGACTTTGAGGATGTAAGATTACTTGATTCGTCACAAAAGTGCAGCAGTGTAAATTGCGTTCTTTGTTCTTTTTTTTTTCTTTTTTTCTAAACTGATGTTCCTTTAGCCATTACACACAAACTGTGCGAAATGGGAACTTCTATTTCTGGTCACGATCACATTTTTTTTTCTCCCTTTGTAAGCACTCGAAAGCCTTTTGTGATGGCATCAAAGTAAGAACACACCATTGAATCATTTGGCACGTAGTTTGACTTCGAAATTTTTCTTCACGATGTGTTTTACCTGAGGCGCCATGGCTGAAAGCAGCACAGGTTAGCGTCACCGCCGTGGCGTGCCGTCTGCCTCTTGCTCCACAAGTCAGCTGGGACGGATGGATTTTTGGGTTGACTTTAGCGGTTCCACTCTACCTGCATACAAGATACATGTTCAATCCACTTAAAAAATGAAGTGACTTCAAAATAAAAAGTGATTGCATATCAATGTGTCGATTCTTCATCACTGGAATTCTGATGTGTCGTTTGTTTTCAATCAGGTTGCTCTCCTACCCGACAAATCTGATCAACGCCACGGACACGCGACGAGGCATCGCCAAGGCCTTCGCCATGTGGAGCGACGTCTCTCCTTTCAGCTTCCGAGAAGTGCCAGCGGACCAGGAGGCGGACATTAAGATCGGTGGGTAGAAGATCCTCCCAACGCGCACGCGACGGCCGCAACGTTTTGTGCGGTCGCGCCTGAAGCCACCAGACCCCTTAAATCATCAAACCGCCAGTCGTCTAGTCAAGACGAGACATCATTTTTTTAAATGGAAAAACAACACAGGCTTAACAACTTCCATGCGTGTCGGGCCTTGTTGAGGCCTTCGAAAGTCAAGCCTGATCTGTCTCATCAGCACTTTGGCTCTGTCCTAACTTCTGCAGAAAGATCACTTTGCAATGCGCTTTGTCATCCCCCCGCTGTGGTACAAACTGAGCCCAAATAATTGAGCGGAGCCAAAGGGGGGGGGGAGGTTGTCCCTGCACGGCAGTGGTGGGAAGTAGCAAAGCGTAAACACTTTGCTACTGTGACTCGAGTCGATTTTTCAGCTCTCTTTACTTGGCTAGCATGGTTTGAATGAGCGCTAGCTCGCTTTTAACCCTTGGGTCCTTCAAATGAAAAAAAACCCAAGTTACACATTTTACAATTTTTGTAATGATGTATTTTGTGTTATACAAACTGTCTTTTTTTTTTCAAACACTCACAATGTTCAGAGGCATCTGTGCTATCCATACATATAGAGTTTTTTATTAGTTCTTTGGGATTTTTTATTTTCTATTTTTTGCAAAACAAAAAAAAAAATTAGTGTCTGGAGGTCCCAACCAAGCCCTACTAACAATCCCGACCGGACGTGTTCATGTAAAATGCGTTGGTTTGAAGCCTCCTGCAAAAAGGCAAACTCATTTGCGATCCTCTGGCGCCACCTAAAAGTTGCACAATTGGAATGACCTCAACCCAACAATGTGGCATGCATACGTCTGTCCAAGCGAAAACAAAGCGATTGACGTAAAAATCGCGTGAAATGCATGTTTACACATTAGGTTTAGGATGCATTCAAAAATATGAATTATAATGGGTCTCTATGGTGCAAAATATGTCAATTGTGAAGATTACGGAATCAAAACCTTTTTTATTATTGCTGCAATGCCTGAGAATTATCAGCCGGTGACGTCATGAAATTGAGGCCATTGTAGAACCCCCCCCATACGTTTCAGCTCTCATGTTTTTCCGAATGCCCTTGCCTTTGATTCAAAGACATTATTTTACATTTATCGCAAGCGGTGGACTACGAGGGTTAAACAGCTTCTGATGTCACGCCAATTGTTTTCTTCTTCTGGATGCAAAGACAAAGTAAGAAAAGAGGGCAACTATTTTGTGTGCAGAGAAGTTTGTTTTCCCCTTGTGCCAAGTTGCCGTATTATAAGACGTTATTTACAATTGATCGAAGACATTCACTTATACTTCTGCACCTAACACGTTTTCAAGGTCAAGGTCATCTTTATTGTCAAATATGCTTTATGTATGACATGCAGCATCGATGAAATTTCTTCCTCTCAATCCTCAATGCAAACATGCTATGCATTATTAGCTTAGCTCCATTGTATAAAAAGACATAATATGTAAACAAACGTTAAGGAGATTTTGTTTTGTGTGTCCGACGAAACCGAGGGTGAACTTTTTGGGTATAATTTGTAAAAGGTATGTTTTGTTTTAGAACATCATACATACCTACGGTGACGCTTGGTGTTTTTTCTGTCGAGCTAAAAGTGGGGATTTAGACAAGGTGGACGGAATTATGAACAGTTCCAAAAAGCAGAGCCAGCGTTAGCGCGACATTTCAGGAAAAGCCCACGACAACAGCTGAACTTCATTTGAGGTTCATCGGATGCACTTTAAATGGTGGCAGGTGTGCCGACTGGCCATTTAGCACCAGTTTGAAGAGGGTGTGCACACTTTTGCAACCACACGATATCCCCCACTTGAAATGACATATTTTGGGGGAAACGCTCAGGTCACATCAGTAGTAGAAAAAGTTTTTATTATTTTCAAATAATAAAAACCTAGCATTCAAACAGGGGTGTGTAGACTTTTTCTACCCGCAACATCTGTCCTTTGACGTCAAGTGGGTGCATTTTTGTGTTTATGGCACAGGCTTCTACCCGGTCAACCACACAGACTGTCTGCAGTCCTACTTGCACCACTGTTTCGACGGTATCACGGGAGAATTGGCCCACGCCTTTTTCCCGCCGACGGGCGAGATCCACTTCGACGATCACGAATACTGGATTCTGGGGAACATGCGGTTCAGCTGGAAGAAAGGCACGCCGTCCTCACGCCGGTTTGCGCTCGGGCCGGGGGGGTGCGCCGCAAATGTCTTTTCTATTCAACGGCCGTGTGCTTGCGTCGCAGGGGTTTGGCTCACGGACTTGGTCCACGTGGCCACGCACGAGATCGGCCACGTGCTGGGTCTGATGCACTCCAGGGATCCGAAAGCCATCATGCACCTGAACGCAACGCTGACCGGACGCAAGCTCATCACGCAGGACGAGGTGTGGGGTTTGCACCGTCTCTACGGTACGATTTCGAACGCCACTCCTCCCTTAGCCTGGTTTCAATCCGTAAAAGGCAACGCGACGATCGAAAGTGTGTCGCAATCGTTCTGTTTGGAAGGCTTCGCCCGAATGGGGCTTACGTTCGCCACAAAATGTGTCAACAAAGTGTGTGTGTGTGTGTGTGTGTGTGGGGGGGGGGGGTTATACAAGATTTTGTCTTTTTCTTCTCAGCGTGTGGCCGTTTCTTATGAGCG
The DNA here is from genome assembly GCF_025434085.1 of Hippocampus zosterae. NCBI lineage: Eukaryota > Metazoa > Chordata > Actinopteri > Syngnathiformes > Syngnathidae > Hippocampus > Hippocampus zosterae. Next base: position 38,110,834 of record NC_067452.1, on the reverse strand, counting down.
CGAGGCGCCTTTTGTCTTCGTCCTCTGTATCGGTTGCAGACAAAAAAACGACCAAAACCCCCCCAAAACATGGCGGACGACCACATTGGGCTGATGGCTGCTTTGTTTATGACTGTCCTGACCACTTTTTGCAGTTTTCTGGAATGTGGTATTCGAACACAAGGCGCCTTTTACACTATAAAAAATGAAGCGCCATTTCATTCGGACCATTTTGCCCCCATGCTTCGGACTCGGCTTAGTTTTCTCAGGGTCTGTCACGGTATTCAGGAGGAGAGTCAACTATGGTTTCTGCCAGCGGTTTGAGTTTAGTAGGCGGGGGACACCCTGAACCGGTTGCCAGCCAATCGCAGGGCACACAGAGACAGACGAACGACCATCCGCGGTAAAATTGGGGACAATTTGGAGTGTTCAATCAGCCTGCCGCGCATGTTTTTGGAACGTGGGAGCAAACCGGAGTACCCGGAGAAAACCCACGCAGGCATAGGAAGAACATGCAAATTCCACACAGGAAGGCCAGACCCGGGTTCGAACCCGGTACCTCTGCACTGTGAGGTCGATGCACTAACCACTGGCCCACCAATCGGATAAATAGTTTTGTGTTATGAGCATGAACAAAAATTCAAAATTGCGTTTGTTGCGCCATGAGAAGTATAGTACCAAGCCTTTTATTTGTAGACACGGTGCAGTCAAATTTGGTCCGTCTGTCTTTCTGAAGCACAGTTTCAACATTAAGCGTGAGAAGCAAGTGGCAGGCATTGCAGTTCGAGTCCACACGTGGTTCAGCTTTCGAGAAGGCGTTCTTATTATCGGGACAAGGACCTATTTCTTTTCCTTTTTTTTTTTTAGAATAATAATTTTATTATTCAGGGCGGCCCGGTAGTCCAGTGGTTAGCACGTGGGCTTCACAGTGCAGAGGTACCGGGTTCGATTCCAGCTCCGGCCTCCCTGTGTGGAGTTTGCATGTTCTCCCCGGGCCTGCGTGGGTTTTCTCCGGGTGCTCCGGTTTCCTCCCACATTCCAAAAATATGCATGGTGTGAGTGTGAGCGTGGATGGTTGTTCGTCTATGTGTGCCCTGCGATTGGCTGGCAACCGATTCAGGGTGTCCCCCGCCTACTGCCCGGAGACGGCTGGGATGGGCTCCAACACCCCCCGCGATCCTAGTGAGGATCAAGCGGTACAGAAGATGAATGAATGAATTTTATTATTCAAAAATTTTATTTTTGAACGTCACTTTTTCAGTTCTTGTTTAATTTCCAAATTTTTTATCTTGAAGAATTGCAATTTATTCTCATGAGAGTATTCATTTTTCATCCCAGAAATTCTGTTCTTGGAATTCATTTTTTGGGGGGTCTTATACGACTTCAGTCTAAAAACATGGCAACTTTTTTTTTTCTCTCCAAACTATGAATTTCTCATGATAAGCTTGAAACATTTTTCTCGAAAAAGGGCAACTTTTAGAATATACCGAAATATACCGACTGGCGGAAGCATTCGCATCGTGTCTCATGTCTCCTGTCTCCTCCAGGATGTTTGGACCGGTTCTTCATCTGTCCGGCATGGGCTCGGAAAGGCTATTGTGAAAGCAAGCGCAAGCTGATGCAGAAGCACTGCCCGTCCAGCTGTGATTTCTGTTACGGTAAGATAGCGACGGTCCAAGTTGGACGCGAGGAAGTGTTTTCTCTGTCCATCGTTCCGAGGAGCCGCCGTGAGCCAACAGTTCCAAACTAATAAAACACCGCCTTGCGTTCACGGTCCACATCGGTGGCAGCAGGCGGTCTGAAATGAACTTTTTGTGTACATTTGCTACAGAATCGTGTCAGAGGGCCCCCGCTTGCGCAACAAAAAACGGCTCCTCCTACTTTGTTGTTGCTTTGCGAGGTTTCGACCAGGCAGCAAAGGGGGACAGAGCGAGGAGGAGGCAGGAGGATACGACTCCTTGGCTCGCTCTAATCTGTTCCTCATTGTTGATTGGGAGACGCCGTACGGCTGTGGAAAATTCCTGAGCCCCTCCAAACCGCTGGAATTTCAGACTGTGGCTCCAGGGTTAGAGACACAGCAGGTCAATTCGCATTTCTGTTTCATTAGTGAGAGCGGCTCATCTCCGAGCGCACTTTCACTTGATAGCGAGGTTGGCCGCAGCTCAGAGGGAAGTTGCGAAAGAGATTTCAATGGTCAGTGTGATAAGTTAGGGGTGTGCATCCCAACAATAAAAGACACGTACGCTTCAAGAATTGTTCATCATAAAGTAGAATGATATAAACCGTATTGGCCCGAATATAAGACGTTTTTTTTTTGCATTGAAATAAGACTCAAAAAATGGGGTCGTCTTATATTCGGGGTCTAGACATTATACCCATTCACGACGCTAGATGGCGCCAGATACCACTGAAGTGAATGCTGAACTTGACTCCCCAGGCCAAAGCGAACCCCTGTCGCGAAGAATAAAAATAAAAAATGGCGGTAAGAAAGAAAAAAAGAAGAAAATAATAGAAGAGATAACAGAAAATGGAGAAACGTAGCGACAATCGGGAGAAAAGTCGGTCGAAGATCGGCCAGGTTAACCGGCAGCTGAGGAGAAGTTATGATGTAATGTACATTTCAAAAAGCAGAAGTCATTCACTTACGAACGTGATTGCACTTTAGTTTATGTATTTAAATGTTGAGACATTAAGATTTGAATAAGGCAAAATAACATGCTTTTTCTCTCAAATATATCGTTAGAATCATTTGTTTCAGATGTACTGTAATTATTTTCTGTGTAAAAATTAATTTGATCTTCAAAAAGTCTTTTTTTCCAACTTGAGTCTTGAAAAAGAAAGGCTCGTCTTATAATCAGCAAAATATGTGCCTTGGCTCAACAGGCTGGAAAACACCGATCTTCTAATTACGCTCCCGAATAACAGCTCAAATTATAATAAGTCTTATGTGAACCAAAATGGTGGAACTGATTGGTTTTCCAAAGCAGACATCAGATGGACGGATGGTTTGCAAATCATTCTGTTTGTATTTGTTGAACTGATTCAAATCAGTTTTTAATTGCACCCTGAAGGCTTGGCATCTGATTTTCTGTCTTCGCTCATCTTCGTCAGTTGCACCAACAGACTTTTGCTGCCATCTAATCTGAGCAGTCATAATTATTTGCCGTTGCTTTACACTGGAATATAGCTTAACATTTACGTTTAAATAAATTAATAGGAACAACTATTTTTCAAGGGCGGCCCGGTAGTCCAGTGGTTAGCACGTCGGCTTCACAGTGCAGAGGTACTGAGTTCGATTCCAGCTCCGGCCTCCCTGTGTGGAGTTTGCATTTCTCCGCGGGCCTGCGTGGGTTTTCTCCGGGTGCTCCGGTTTCCTCCCACATTCCAAAAATATGCGTGGCAGGCTGATTGAACACTCTAAATTGTCCCTAGGTGTGAGTGTGGGTGCGAATGGTTGTTTGTTTCTGTGTGCCCTGCGATTGGCTGGCAACTGATTCAGGGTGTCACCCGCCTGCTGCCCGGAGACAGCTGGGATAGGCTCCAGCACCCCTCGCGACCCTAGTGAGGATCAAGCGGCTCGGAAGATGAATGAATGAATGAATGAACTATTTTTCACGGGCGGCCCGGTAGTCCAGTGGTTAGCACGTTGGTTTCACAGTGCGGAAGTACCGGGTTCGATTCCAGCTCCGGCCTCCCTGTGTGGAGTTTGCATGTTCTCCCCGGGCCTGCGTGGGTTTTCTCCGGGTGCTCCGGTTTCCTCCCACATTCTGAAAACATGCGTGACAGGCTGATTGAACACTCTGAATTGTCCCAAAGTGTGAGTGCGAATGGTTGTTCGTTTCTGTGTGCCCTGCGATTGGCTGGCAACCGATTCAGGGTGTCCCCCGCCTACTGCCCGAAGACAGCTGGGATAGGCTCCAGCACTCCCCGCGACCCTAGTGAGGATCAAGCGGCTCGGAAGATGAATGAATGAACTATTTTTCACAAAATTATGCGTAAGGTGAAATTTTTCTGTGAAATTCAGTTTTGCTGCGTTCCCCGGAGGCCATGACACCCTTAGCATTTGCCGAGAATGCCCGATGGGCGGAGCAAGCTCCAGAATAGCACTGAGTCCCAGTATCTCTTTAACGCTTCTAAATTTGTGGACACGTCATTTTGTCACCTTTTGCATGTGTGATCCCAAATTTAGAATTCCCTTTCCCAACTCTGGCTCCCACCCCGAAACCTCCGAGGACCAAACACAAGCTCGTGGTCGAGGGCAAAAAGCTGACGTTCCGCTGCGGGAAGAAAATCGCGTCGAAGAAAGGCAAAGTATTGTGCGTACGATCGGCATCCGTTCACCTCGTGTCGCGCGGTTTGCTGTGCCGCGCGCTTCCTCACCGAGCGCCGTCTTCCTCACAATTTTCAGCTGGTACAAAGACGGCGAGCTTCTGGAGTTTTCACACCCAAACTACTTCTCTTTGAAGGACGACCACATCACTATCGTGGCCAACGCCATCAACGAGGGCACGTACACCTGCATCGTGAAGAAGAAAGACAAAGTTCTCACCAACTACTCATGGAGAGTGCGCGTGCGATTCTGAACTCGACACGCGGCGCACATGCTTCATTCACTTGGGCACATATTTCTTTCTTTTTCGACTCTCTGTTCCATGTACTGTTGACGGTCATTGTGCAAATTTCATGATGTGAGCAAAGCAAAATAAAATCAACATTCCATGACCTGAAGTATTTTTGGGGAGGGGGCTTAGAAACGCGCCGAGGTGAATCCCGCGGGGCATCCTCAAACATCCTCTTTTTGATTCGGACAAACGAACCCGCCACAGCATTATGACCCTCACTCCATGACCTGAAGTATTTTTTTGGGGGGGGGGGCTTAGAAACGCGCCGAGGTGAATCCCGCGGGGCATCCGCAAACATCCTCTTTTTCATTCGGACAAACGAACCCGCCACAGCATTATGACCCTCACTCCATGACCTGAAGTATTTTTGGAGGGGGGGGGGGCTTAGAAACGCGCCGAGGTGAATCCCGCGGGGCATCCTCAAACATCCTCTTTTTGATTCGGACAAACGAACCCGCCACAGCATTATGACCCTCACTCCATGACCTGAAGTATTTTTTTTGGGGAGGGGGCCTAGAAACGCGCCGAGGTGAATCCCGCGGGGCATCCTCAAACATCCTCTTTTTGATTCGGACAAACGAACCCGCCACAGCATTATGACCCTCATTCCATGACCTGAAGTATTTATTGTGGGGGGGCTTAGAAACGCGCCGAGGTGAATCCCGAGGGGCATCTGCAAACATCCTCTTTTTGATTCGGACAAACGAACCCGCCACAGCATTATGACCCTTATTCCATGACCTGAAGTATTTTTTTGGGGGGGGGGGCTTAGAAACGCGCCGAGGTGAATCCCGCGGGGCATCCTCAAAAATCCTCTTTTTGATTCGGACAAACGAACCCGCCACAGCATTATGATCCTCACTCCATGACCTGAAGTATTTTTTTTGGGGGGGGGGGGCTTAGAAACGCACCGAGGTGAATCCCACGCGGCATCCTCAAACATCCTCTTTTTGATTCGGACAAACGAACCCGCCACAGCATTATGACCCTCACTCCATGACCTGAAGTATTTTTTGGGGGGGGGGGGGGGGGGGGGGCTTAGAAACGCGCCGAGGTGAATCCCACGCGGCATCCTCAAACATCCTCTTTTTGATTCGGACAAACGAACCCGCCACAGCATTATGACCCTCATTCCATGACCTGAAGTATTTATTGTGGGGGGGCTTAGAAACGCGCCGAGGTGAATCCCGAGGGGCATCTGCAAACATCCTCTTTTTGATTCGGACAAACGAACCCGCCACAGCATTATGACCCTTATTCCATGACCTGAAGTATTTTTTTTGGGGGGGGGGGCTTAGAAACGCGCCGAGGTGAATCCCGCGGGGCATCCTCAAAAATCCTCTTTTTGATTCGGACAAACGAACCCGCCACAGCATTATGATCCTCACTCCATGACCTGAAGTATTTTTTTTGGGGGGGGGGGGCTTAGAAACGCACCGAGGTGAATCCCACGCGGCATCCTCAAACATCCTCTTTTTGATTCGGACAAACGAACCCGCCACAGCATTATGACCCTCACTCCATGACCTGAAGTATTTTTTTGGGGGGGGGGGGGGGGGCTTAGAAACGCACCGAGGTGAATCCCACGCGGCATCCGCAAACATCCTCTTTTTGATTCGGACAAACGAACCCGCCACAGCATTATGACCCTCACTCCATGACCTGAAGTATTTTTTTTTGGGGGGGGGGCTTAGAAACGCGCCGAGGCGAATCCCGCGGGGCATCCGCAAACATCCTCTTTTTGATTCGGACAAACGAACCCGCCACAGCATTATGACCCTCATTCCATGACCTGAAGTATTTATTGTGGGGGGGCTTAGAAACGCGCCGAGGTGAATCCCGAGGGGCATCTGCAAACATCCTCTTTTTGATTCGGACAAACGAACCCGCCACAGCATTATGACCCTTATTCCATGACCTGAAGTATTTTTTTTGGGGGGGGGGCTTAGAAACGCGCCGAGGTGAATCCCGCGGGGCATCCTCAAAAATCCTCTTTTTGATTCGGACAAACGAACCCGCCACAGCATTATGATCCTCACTCCATGACCTGAAGTATTTTTTTTGGGGGGGGGGGGCTTAGAAACGCACCGAGGTGAATCCCACGCGGCATCCTCAAACATCCTCTTTTTGATTCGGACAAACGAACCCGCCACAGCATTATGACCCTCACTCCATGACCTGAAGTATTTTTTTGGGGGGGGGGGGGGGGGGCTTAGAAACGCGCCGAGGTGAATCCCGCGGGGCATCCTCAAACATCCTCTTTTTGATTCGGACAAACGAACCCGCCACAGCATTATGACCCTCATTCCATGACCTGAAGTATTTATTGTGGGGGGGCTTAGAAACGCGCCGAGGTGAATCCCGAGGGGCATCTGCAAACATCCTCTTTTTGATTCGGACAAACGAACCCGCCACAGCATTATGACCCTTATTCCATGACCTGAAGTATTTTTTTTGGGGGGGGGGGCTTAGAAACGCGCCGAGGTGAATCCCGCGGGGCATCCTCAAAAATCCTCTTTTTGATTCGGACAAACGAACCCGCCACAGCATTATGATCCTCACTCCATGACCTGAAGTATTTTTTTTGGGGGGGGGGGGGCTTAGAAACGCACCGAGGTGAATCCCACGCGGCATCCTCAAACATCCTCTTTTTGATTCGGACAAACGAACCCGCCACAGCATTATGACCCTCACTCCATGACCTGAAGTATTTTTTTTTGGGGGGGGGGGGGGGGCTTAGAAACGCACCGAGGTGAATCCCACGCGGCATCCGCAAACATCCTCTTTTTGATTCGGACAAACGAACCCGCCACAGCATTATGACCCTCACTCCATGACCTGAAGTATTTTTTTTTGGGGGGGGGGCTTAGAAACGCGCCGAGGCGAATCCCGCGGGGCATCCGCAAACATCCTCTTTTTGATTCGGACAAACGAACCCGCCACAGCATTATGACCCTCACTCCATGACCTAAAGTATTTTTTTGGGGGGGGGGGGCTTAGAAACGCGCCGAGGTGAATCCCGCGGGGCATCCTCAAAGATCCTCTTTTTGATTCAGACAAACGAACCCGCCACAGCATTATGACCCTCATTCCTTGACCTGAAGTATTTTTGGGGAGGGGGCTTAGAAACGCGCCGAGGTGAATCCCGCGGGGCATCCGCAAACATCCTCTTTTTGATTCGGACAAACGAACCCGCCACAGCATTATGACCCTTTGCGCACGCCTATAAAATATCATAAAAGCTGTATCCAAATATGTAAAATGTCGCTGCTCCTAATACATTCAACTGAGGTGAGCCACATGTGAGAAGCAGCTGTCTCTGCGTAAAAACTGCAAGCACAATAAGCAGATGACATTCATGTGGCACCTTCGAGGCCAACGAATCGTAAAACAAAGAGAACGGCGCGTTGTGCGGTCAAAACTTTGTCTTAAGAACACCCCCACTAGCTTCACGCGAACACGAAATATGATTGACGGGTAAACAATTAGAATCAATAGTTGCATCTATTATTCCATCAAGTACAATTTTGCGATGTTCCTTCTTAAAAAGACACGACAAAAAGCTGCTGCATTTTGGGGGGAAGAAGCTGGAACGGATTACCTTTGTCAAAGCAGAATATTTGAAACAATTCTTGTACTGGATCTCATTTGGCGGCTGGATAGAACGATTGGCTTGGGGGAAACAACCTCATCCCTGCGATTTCTCTCAAATTACATGAAAGAACAGAGGAACGATTAAGTGAACGGTGAGTCCGACGGCCCGTCCGCACAGACCCAATCGAAACCAAAAGGTCTTTTTGTGAGGTTCGAGAAGGTGCATCGTGCCACAATGCACACACACAGCTTAATTTTTTTTTTTTTTAAAAGCTCTTTTTAAGGCAAGAACAAGCGGTTTTCTCCAGCCTGTGCATGTACGCTATCTGGACCTGCATGCACATGTGGAACACCTCACAAGCCTCACTTGTTTTCCTCTGATGGTCTCGTGCCAAACATCATCAGTCACGTGATGCACCAGCTGCTCTTCTTCCACACACCAGCTGGAACGCTTGGACAGAAGAGCTCCACTGGACCTGGAACGATCAAACTCAATAACTGACTTCTCGGTCTGTCTGTTTTGTTAAAGCGTCACAACATCTTAGACTGAGCAGATGTGTGCTGCCGCTTTTTTTTTTTTTTTTTTTGTGGTGGGCCACGAATCCCCAGAGTTGATTTATTCAATTCCAACACTGTGCAGCTATTTAATTCGGAATGGCGGTCTGCGTGGCGACAAGCAGAATGACATCACCTTGGACAACTAGAGACAGAGGGGACGGTCACCCCCACTCTGACCCCCACTGCTCTGGCGAAGCAGCGTTGTGTTGGCAAAGCAACCCAATTACAAAACTAAGTTTCATTGTTCTTTATTTCTGATTTAAAAAAAAATAAAAAGTCCCCATCAGCTCTGAGTCGCTCTGCCGGATGGAAAGCAAATTCCCGCATCATTGACCAGTACCTCCATCGTCACACCATTCATTAAATTGGAACCTCTCTCATGAAGTAAAAAAAAAAGTAAGACGCTAAACTAACTAAATTACCACGCTGGATATGGTACCACAGGTGGAGGAGAGTTGTAACATTTGGGAACACGTCATAGCCACCATTCTCGCTGTGAGACGGTCCTCGTCGACAGCTATAGCGCCGATGCCATATTGTTCTGCTTTGCAGTTGAGTCCAGTTGGCGGTATTCCGTGCGCGAGCTCTTCTTTCTCAGCCGGGGAGCCCGCGCTCAGAATTTCAGGCTGAATCCAGGACCCACTGCGGATGCTCCCTGATTGCTGGTGGTCAGGTGAAAGCCCGTGTCTTTGAGGTCGTCGTCTCCCTGCGGACAGAGGAGTCAAACAACACGGCAGAGGTTGGGGGATAAGGGCGGGGGAGGGGAGGGGGGGAATAATAATAGGAGGTGTCAAACTCGAGACCGAATCCAGTCATTACATGAATTGGACAACACGAGGTGTGTTAGAAAAGTTCCAGGACTGACGCTGTCTTGAGATACAACTAGAATTTGCTCCTTGACCACGCTTGTAACTCAAAACTCGCGTTTGTATCCAGAATCATCGTTATTTGTCTGTTCCTGGACCCCCGACAAATCTGCGTACGGTTAATCGAGCATTTTATGAAAGCATTAGACCAGATTGCATTTCAGGGAAAATTGTTTTGCAGTATCAACAAATTACGAGTTCAACCATTCATTCATTCATTCGTCTTCCGAACCGCTTGATCCTCACTAGGGTCGCGGGGGTTGCTGGAGCCTATCCCAGCTGTCTCCGGGCAGTAGGCTGGGGGACACCCCGAATCGGTTGCCAACCAATCGCAGGGCACACAGAGACGAACAACCATCCACGCTCACACTCACACCTAGGGACAATTTAGAGCGTCCAAACAGCCTGCCATGCATGTTTTTTGGAATGTGGGAGGAAACCGGAGCACCCGGAGAAAACCCACGCAGCCCCGAGGAGAACATGCAAACTCCACACAGGTAGGCCGGAGCTGGAATCGAACCCGGTACCTCTGCACTGTGAAGCCGACGTGCTAACCACTGGACTACCGGGCCGCCGGAGTTCAACCAGCGTCGAGGAATTCATTGCCCTAAAAGGGTCGACTGTACTTTGTACTTTACAATCACATCTTAGACTCCATTCTTCTTCTTACAAAACATTCTTTTAATAACCGCTTTATTACCAAAAGGTACAATTCCGATACGGTGGAAATTGAACTCCGACGTGGGTCGTACCACTGCTGAAAACATTAAGGGACGTCAGGCCGCCGGCGCATCATGGAAAACACGAGGGGGGGGGGGGAACTCGGCAGACACAAAGCAGAGGCTTGTCGGCCTTTAATCTATTTAACACAAGCGGCCTTCGGAAAGCCTACTCGCTTTTATGTCATGGAGAAAAAGTGGACGTTAATGGCCTTACCAGTTGACTGTAGCCCAGGCCTCCCTCGGGCGGCCGAGGGCTGGTGCCTCTCTTCACCCTCTGTTGCTCGCTCTTGGCCGGCCACGTGGGGAACATGGACGGTTCGATGGGCAGCGGCGTCTCGCGGAAGTACTCGTGCTTGAGACCCTCGTCGCACAGGATCCGCTTACTGGGACAGTAGGTGAGGAATCTGGAAGAGGATCCATCGTCATTTGATTCGGAGACGCTTTTCGGTACAGGGCTTAAGAAAAACAACGTGAGCTAAGGCCTACTATATTTGTGCAGACAACGCCTGCGTAATAGGCTAGCGCCACAGAAATAGGAGCGCAGAACATTCCGAAAGATTGCAAGGCAAACACATACGGGTGGCAAGTTGTTGAAAAGTGCAATTAGCCATCTTGGGGATCGCTTCCATCTTCGAGAGAAAACGCAAAAAGATTTTTTTTTTCCTTCGTCTTTGTCCGGGCTTAATTTTGTCTTTGCTTGAGGGCCGCCGTTGGTTGCCATGGTGACGAAAGCAGTGCTCACCATTTGGCTCCGCTGTAAAGGGGGCCAGAGTGAGCAGTGTCTGCTTGAGACAGCCTGAGCTGAGCAAAACTAGTCCAGTTGTGTTCATATTGGGGGTGAGGGGAGGGGCACCAACACCCCCTTTAGCAGCCCGACATGCACCTGCCGGGCAGCGGGGGGGTCGGAGCCACGTCGGGTGTGTGGAGATCATTTAAACTCGAATGAGAGTCTTCCAACTCCTGGCAAAAATTATGGACTCATCGGTCTCGAAAGAAATTCATTCCGGTTTTTTTTGGTCTAAATAAAAAAAAAAAACAATTCAAATGGCAACTTTGCGGCTAAAAAAGAAAAGACTACAAGAAACCCAGAAAAAAAAGGGGTCGTCAGTAACAGTGACTTGTTTAGACCAAGAAGGAAGGAGCAAAATGTGGAATCACTCAATGATGAGGGTTGGATGTGGAATCATGAAAACAACAATTAAAAAAAAAAAAAAACACTTCCAACACACCACAAGTACTTTGTTGCATCACCTCTGTCTCTTGCAACTGCTCACAGACTCCGAGGCGGGAACACCACTGCACGTTACACGACTTCAGCATGTACACAACAGTGTACATTTCTACAATATTTATTTTACGGCCAGTTATTTTGAACAGTTTTATAGATTCTTGTTTTATTCCATTTTTTTTATCCTTAATCAATGTAATCATCCATTCATTTTCCACTGTTTTCAGTTTCATCTTATACCGTATCATACCGTATTTTCCGAACTATAAGGCGCTTTGGCGTATAAGACGCGCCTTCAATAAATGGCCTATTTTAAAATGGTTTTCATATCCAAGGCGTGTCGCATCATAAGGCAATACAATAGTGGCTGAAGTTGCATGATGCCTTAACAAGGTGGAGCTACGCTAAAACGAATACAATGCAATGCAGCTTTATCTATAGCGCCTTCACAAGGGCTTAACACGGCATTTAAAATACCACAGCCAAGAAATCAGAAGATCCATATATATATTATATTCATATATATTCTTTCTACATACATTCTTGCTGCTGGAGGCTGTAAATTTCCCCAGTGTGGGACAAATAAAGGATATCTTATCTTATCTTATCTTATCTTATAAGGCGCATCGGATTATAAGGCGCACTGTCGGCTTTTGAGAAAATTGAATGCTTTCAGGTGCGCCTTGTAGTGCAGAAAAATACGGCAATTGTTCTTTTTTCTTCTTGTTTTAAAGAGGCCAAATTAAAATCATGAATTATGGGTAGTCTGGTATGATCCGCATTCCTTGGGTTTCTTCCAGCTCTACAAAGCCCATTGTCGAAAAGAGACATTTGTTGCATCTTTCATTTGACCAGTTAATTTTCCATCGTGGGGCTGAGCTTGGATTAAACGGCGTTATCTTACCCAAAAAGGTCTGAATGAGACATCTGACCCTTGTATGGGTTTTCAGGAGTGCACTTATTGCTGACTCGACCGAGCAACGCAATCGGTCCTTGTTGAAGCACGCCTGTACTGCAAAAAGCCGGTGGAAATACTGCTCTGGAGGATCTTTACATCAGGGTGGGAATCTTTCAGTTTGGAGATTCTGGCAACACTTGAATGTGAACTTGCGATTGATCCCAACTGCGTCTCAAAGTCTCTCTCGGACTTGAAAGCTTTGCGGGCATCAGTGCGCGACCGTGCAAACAGAGCCGGTCGCCAACATATACCTTTCGACATTCATTCGGCAAGCCCCGTCTGAGGCTTTTCAAACAAGCGGCGGTTTTAAGCGTCGACTTCACATGGACTGAATCTCTGCCGGGCGTCGTTTTTCACGGCTGGAAGGGGCCCCAAAAACTCGCGGTGAACCGCGATCCTCACACTGCACGGTGCATGTTTCTCTTTGACAGGTGCGTGCAACAACTCTGTGGGTGGGGGTCAAAAGATCTGGGAACGTCTCTTCCTCGCAGCTGCTCAACGACAACAGAAGTTCCGCAGATGCATTTGCTCCCTTATCTAACATGTGTTTGCGCGAACATTTCCGGGTGGTACGGAGCGTCACCAGGCACAGATGAGCTGATGAATCAGCGGTCCGCTAACATTGTCATGTTTTCCGCCAGGCGGCCAGAAAAGCACGGCGTGAATAAAAAGCTCTGGAGCTACCGAAGGAAAGAGCAACGTAAGAATGCGTTGATGTGAGGGAGCTTTTTTTTCTTCCCCCCCGCTGCCAAATCCTGCTGATCGTAGCTGATATATCCCGTTTGACATTTTGCCCACAGCTCACATCTGATTTCGGTATTCTGTCAGCGAGTACTAAAATACATTGTCAGGGAAGGTTTTACTTTGCGTCGTAATGTAAAACTGCCGCATAAATGTGATGTTTTAACAGAAGATAAGTCCAAACTTTCCAAAGTGAGTCAGACGGCTGTAGATTTGGGGCCCCCGGCCGGCGCCGCCTTCATTATGGGGTGAAAACAAAGTGCCGAAATGAACTCACTTGTTCATTAAGTCGAAGCCCTGGTCCGAGAGCAGCGCGCCAAAGCGCTTTCGCAGGTTATTGTAAGGATGCTCTGTGAAAGACATCTTCTTCACAGCGGGCAGCTCGTTGTAGCCCGGCCAGATTTTCTCACTGGGTGACCCCAGATCCTAATAAGACCACACAAACAACACAGAACGCTCTTATTAGAAGGGCAGACGGATATTTCCACTCTGCCAGACGAGCTCAAAAGCTTCATCACAGGTAATGACTGCGGAAGAATTTAAGAAGCCCTGAATCGGCCTAAACTCATTCAACGAAGGTGGGCCGCTTGGTTGCTTTCGATGCAACAGCGCCGCCCGGTGGTGCGCGTCAGGAGTGCATCGTGAGCTCGCCTGCTACGCGAACACGTAGTTGAGTGATTTACCGGCTCTCAACACCTTCACGGCGACGAGAAATCAGAACATTTACCTTGAATATTTTATTGATTTGGTCGATTTCGGATTTTCCAGGAAAAAGAGGTTTCTGGGTGAGGAGCTCTCCAAATATGCAGCCCACAGACCACATGTCGACAGCTGTGGAGTACTCCTGCAGAAGAGGAGGGGGGGGAAATAACACGGTGGCAGTCCAAAAAAACATAACGCAGCGCAGACAGTCTGCCTGGCACGTTTCTACTTGGGTCTGTCTCGCCTGCAAAAGTGGATGTGCCGTGACGACCGCTGGAGCTTTTCCACGTGTAAATCATCTTGCGTAAAAGTCAAAATTGGGTTTCCATAAGCTAAGGGATTTGCAGATGTTGCTTTATATTTGGAAATGTACTTTGGCGGTAAAAATATCAACGGCGACAACATGATCTCTCCCCGGTCGTATTTGCACTGGCGTGTGAGTGGCCGCCGTGCAAGATGCGCTTTTTTTACCTTGGCTCCGAGCAGCAGCTCCGGTGATCTGTACCACAAGGTCACCACGACAGGAGTGTAGGGCTTCAGCGGGGAACCATACTCACGGGCTAAACCAAAGTCACCGACCTACAATCGGCAAATAATAATGTTATGTAAAACTGCTGCAGGAAAAGGGGGAAAAAAACAAGTAGGGGTGTTCCGATCAGGGTTTTTTAACTGTTGATCCCGATCACTCATGAGTGTGATCGGCCGATGGCGATCACGTGGATTTGGTGTCAAATGTTCAACTATCGATTTTCTTAAATAATTTATTAATCTTTTGATTTTTTTTTTTCCTTCCAATTCACCCGATCACTTCGATTCTTAAAAAAAAATGTGTTCCGATACCGACGCCTTAATTACTCAAAAACAGGATATTGCTTCAAACAGACATTGCAAAAAATTTAAAAAAAAAAATATGATTCAGTTACTTTGTAACATGTCAGAAAACAGGAGGAAATGTTATTTCCCGTCAGTAACAGCAGCTGTTTGCAAACGTCCTGCGGGGATTATACACAAAGATAACCACCGCTCACGTTTGCGTCAAGCCTTGTAGTCCAATTAGAATGAAACCAAATTATTTATTTATTCATTCATTTTACGAACCGCTTTTATCCGCACTAGGGTCGCGGGGGGTGCTGGAGCCTATCCCAGCTGTCTTCGGGCAGTAGGTGGGGGACACCCTGAACTGTTTGCCAGCCAATCGCAGGAAAACAAATTACCAAAATGGAATTACATTTCATTTGGATTTTAAAGGGGTGGGAAAAAAAGGGCATTCCTGTTGCCAATCCTGCTAGACTATGATCAAGAAATTAACCATTTAATCCTTCATTTCAGATACGTATAATGAAAAGTTGTCAGAAAATAAGAGTGCTTCAAGTAACGGCGACGGTAATGAAGGCATTCGCGTCTCGATTCATATTTAAATATGACCATTTGACACAATTTTTTTAAATTTTTATATCGACTAACTTTTTTTTTTAAACCAATTTCTCAACATCATGATGTGTTGCGTCTGTATAAATTAATGGAATGTAAAGACAGTAGGCGGCCCGATAGTCCAGTGGTTAGCACGTGGGCTTCACAGTGCAGAGGTACCGGGTTTGCATGTTCTCCCCGGGCCTGCGTGGGCTTTCTCCGGGTGCTCCGGTTTCCTCCCACATTCCAAAAACATGCGTGGCAGGCTGATTGAACACTCTAAATTGTCCCTAGGTGTGAGTGTGAGCGTGGATGGTTGTTCGTCTCTGTGTGCCCTGCGATTGGCTGGCAACCGATTCAGGGTGTCCCCCGCCTACTGCCCGGAGACAGCTGGGATAGGCTCCAGCACCCCCGCGACCCTAGTGGGGATCAAGCGGTTCGGAAGATGAATGAATGAATGAATGAATGAATGAATGAATGAAGACAGTAACATGCCAATACTTAGTGTATTTTCTTAAGATCGATCCAAGTCGTCCTTTTAGTCGAGAAACACTACGGGAACTATGATACACACATGGTGATTGATCGACCTTTCGAGGCTTTTGTATTCATCGATCGTGCACTTTTCCCCCGAATACCGACTGATAATTATCGGCCACTGCTCGATCGGAACATCCGTAAAAAAAAACCAAAACAAAAAAACAAAAAAACAAAACGTAAAAGAGTTGATAGAAGCCAACCCACCTTAAGGATGCCCTTGTGACTAAGCAGCAGGTTGGAGGTCTTCAGGTCCCGGTGGAGAATCCAGTTATCGTGGAGATGGCGGACTCCTCGAAGCAGCTGAATCATCAGTGTCTTGACTTCTCCTGCAAGACGGTCGAGCGCCGCCGTTTCGGCAGAAGTTAACGACTGCGGTAGGCATCGTTCGTAATCGTCAAGATGATTCGTCACCTGGCAGGAAAGGCTGCTTCATGGTTTCCATCAAACTCTTCAGGTCATGCTCAACGTAGTTCATCACAATGTAGATCTTGTCCATGTTGCTTCCGACAACTATTTCCTACAACGCATTATTAGGTTATACACACACATCGGAAAACGTATACGGAACATTTAAAAAAAAAAAAAACATTCTTCAGTCTTCTCACCCTCACTGTGACAATGTTGGGGTGCTGCGCTTTCATGATGGTATTGATTTCTCGCAAAGACGTGATCGGGAAGCCCTCCTTCTCCTTCTCCATTTTCAGCCTTTTTAATGCCACAATTTCATCTGTAAACATGAGAGCAATTGCACACATCACAGCGACGACGCCTCCAGCCAATCGGGCCCACATCACGTCGGGCTCCTTTACCGGTCTTTTTGTCCTTAGCTCTGTACACCACACCGTACGTCCCCTCCTCAATTCGGTTCAGACATTGGAATTCCTCGACGCTGCGACAGCCCTGAAACACGACGCCACATGATGATGCATAATCCAAACGGCTCCACATGGAATGGGCACACATGACGGATGCTTTCTATTTCCTTGGGTAGTTTCGGTGCGATAGTAAAATGGGTTTGATGATCTGAAACCTTTGTGACAAATATGTAAAGAACATGGAAATCTGGAAGGGCCAAATACTTTTTCAGAGCACCGTTATGACTTCTACTGCTATGATCATTTCAGGCTGTGATGCGCTGATCGTTTGAATCCGGAGTGTTGAAGTAGCGAGAGATCTAAAAGAGGCAGGACGTGGCTTCCCTACCCGCCGTGTTAATAATGGCTTAACGCTAACATATGTGTTGATGTGTTGACACGCACCTGTAAAGCGGGCAAATATTTGGGCAGCTCCTTCTTGAGCTCCACGGGTGAAATTGGCGGGGAGTCAGGAATATAGTTGCCTTCAGGTGTTGGGGTGCGTGAATGAGTCTGCGACTGGGGAGTCGGGTCAGCATCCCCTGCCTCTTCTTCCTCCTCATCCTCCATCTCCTCACCGCTTTCCTCTGTGTCGTGGTCGAACCGGGATTCGGGCACTGCTGGATGAAGGTTGATGAGGAGAAGAGTGTTCCAGTTTTATTCAAATGCTGCCTTTGCCCTAATTATTCCGCACCTGAACCATGCTATAAAAAAAATATATGAACAATTATAGCCCGTAGAGCGGTTTGGGTGTCAAACTACTGTTCAACTATAATATGCGGAATCGCACTCTCCAAACCGTGGCATGTTAAAGCATCTGCGGGGAACGAGTGAATCTGAAATTGTTTGTAGGCGTCTCTTGCTATGCTTAAAAACATTCAGGTCTGACTTCTTTACATTTGGATCACAAAGGTGCCTGCAGCAAGGAGTCCCAAGAAGGCATTCCAAAAAAAAACAAACTTGTCATTCAAATGTCATTGAATTACTGACCACTCAAATCGAATAAATGATGACTATGAAGGCTGAATTAAAGTGAAGAATATCAGGAACAAAATAAAGAGGTCCTAAAAATATATGGTGGCCAGTGGCATGACTAAAATAACGAATAGAGATCATTTCAACAACATTTCCATCGGGCGGCTGACCTGGAAGTACATGATTTCCATTTTCCTGCTCCTCTGCAAAGTCCTCCTCTGACTGCTCCTCCTCACTCACTTCCTCTGCAAGCACGGAGACGCCAAAGTTAAGCGACATGGGCTTCGCCCTTCAATCACAGCACAACAATGCGGAATTGTTAATTACCTGCACTCTGCTCAGATCTCTCTGAGCCAGAGACCGAGACGGACTCTCCCTCCTCTTCCTCCTGCCCTTCCTCATCCTCCTCCTCCTCCTCTCCTTCCTCTTCTTCACCATCAGTCTTGCTGCTGGACTCCTCTTCCTCCCCCTCTTCCTCCTCAGAACCAGATCTTGATGCTAGATGAGGAGATGTGTGAATGAGGGAGGAGCCTCATATTCCTGCTGATCACCAGCAGTGAGTGCTTATTTCCGGTCTTGCTGTGATCAAGGCTCGAAACAAGCGGTTTCACATCGTCGTTTGCGATTTATTTCCCCCCACAAATGACGCTATTTAAACGCAACGATGCAAACGGGCCGGCTTTTATGACAAAACGCAGAGCTACCAAGTGTTACACAATCACCGAGTGAACGTCCTTCACACGTTGAGACTGTTCCCAATATTGAAAGTATATATAAATTTAAAAAATTGCTACTGCTGAGAGCAGCTAGCTAGCTAGCTAGCTATGTAGCTAGCCCCCCACCCCCCTCACGTCTCCCCCGTCTCAAGAGGCGGTCAGAGGCGCCACGAGTCGTGTCTTTGTGATGTTCTGAGGCTTATTATAATTACACGAGCGGCAAAACACACTGAAGCTATGTTAGCCAGTTTGATTAATTGCTTCCAGGGCGCGCGTGCGCCGTCTTGACGTAAATACAGTCAAACCTCGGTTTTTGAACGTCTCGGTTCTCGTCCAATTTGGTTTTTGACCAAATATTTCGAGTTTTTTTATGGATGATGAACAAATTTCGGTTCTCGAACAAACTGAGCGCACTTGAATACACCAATTGACTCCTCTCCTTCCATACACGAAGAAGTGACGCTTCCTCGTGTTGCTTTCCATTGTGAGCAGACATGTTCAGTAAACATTTTTATTTTAAAAAGAGCGTGGTTTCGGTTTTCGAACAATTTCGGATTTCGAACAGCCTTCTGGAACGGATTATGGACAAAAACAGAGGTTTGACCGTACATGGTTACGTCGTCTTTTACACGCCCGAAAATGGCGGCAACCAATATATTAATATGTAATATTCAATAGATGCAGCCCTACATTCAACCACCCTGTTATATTGTATTTTCTATTGTTTAATAAAACCCTGGCGTCCCTGGGATTAACCGCCAAAAAATAAAATAAAATGTTCCTTAAAATCTTTTTCCTCAAACGAAGTCCTTGATGAGCAAAATTGCTCTTCAGAGGAAAAAAATTGAGCCTTGATGATTTCTTACCAGCAGAAGACTCAGCAGAGCTGGTTTTCCTTTCGCTGTCACTGATGTCTTGAAGGTCTGCGAGTAGGTCTTGAACCTCAGGCCTCTCCTCCTTTGATGCTGCGAGCAAAATATGAGTAATGCAACAACAACAACAACAAAACGGACCCACGACAGTTCATCTTTTACACAGCATTAAAGGAAATGTTATTGTGCCACAAACTCACTCAATTTCCGGAGTTCACCAGGTTCCGTTTTCTCCCGAGGAACATGAGCAGGACTGCGGCTGCGGTGACTCTGCTTCGACTTCTCGCCATACTCTTCCGGTAACATTCGGTGGTGTGAAGACACTGCGGACCAAAGAGTGACTCAACGTGAAGCTACTCTTAAGAGTTAAGTGTCCGGGTTTTGCTTCTCCAATGTGGCGTCATTTCAAATCGATTCGCTGAGCGTTTAAGATCGTTATTTTGTTACCGTATGCAGTGGAATTTCTGATTATTTTACGATGCAGATTTAATTAAATTAAAACAGGACATTGGAGCGTCGTTTGTTTGCATCGTTATTTGGTGCTTCAACACTGATAGCATGCTATAATAGGATATCTTTACTTGGTTTAAACCACTGAGGCGCTAGACTATTGGCCATATAAAAAGGTAGCATGTTATGCCACTTTTATTATTATTTTTTTTAAAACAAGTGAAAATGTGTGGGCGGCCCGGTAGTCCAGTGGTTAGCACGTCGGCTTCACAGTGCAGAGGTACCGGGTTCGATTCCAGCTCCGGCCTCCCTGTGTGGAGTTTGCATGTTCTCCCCGGGCCTGCGTGGGTTTTCTCCGGGTGCTCCGGTTTCCTCCCACATTCCAAAAACATGCGTGGCAGGCTGATTGAACACTCTAAATTGTCCCTAGGTGTGAGTGTGAGCGTGGATGGTTGTTCGTCTATGTGTGCCCTGCGATTGGCTGGCAACCGATTCAGGGTGTCCCACGCCTACTGCCCGGAGACGGCTGGGATGGGCTCCAGCACCCCCCGCGACCCTAGTGAGGATCAAGCGGTACGGAAGATGAATGAATGAAAATGGGCACTTGAAATAATTCAGATGCACTATTTTTTTTTGTTCTTCTTAATGCGTTGCTGCGGTTATCGAATGAAGTATCGGCAAATATTCAAAAGCAGATGACTCAGTGTGGAGAAAAATGTGATTGGGACATCTCTAGAGTGATCGATGGAGTCAACCGTGCAAGACCGCCAGCCGGATTCGACTACTGACCGTCTCGTCGACCCTCTCGTTCTTTGCGGCGCTCATCGGCCCTCCTCTCTCGGTCCTTGAGCTCTCGCTGCTCTTTCGCTTGCTCGCGCAGTTTTCTGTCACGCTCACGCTGCCGTTCCTGCTGTTCCAGACGGTCCCTGTGGTCCAAAAAAAACCCGGGAGATTCCAGTCTGGGTCTGTCCGGACAACCAGAAGCCCAATTTTGTCAATGCAGATTTTTGGAGGGTTCGAAATGTTACGAATACAACATACATTGCTAAACAACTGAACAAAATTTCATCTCATAAGTGTACTGGTATGTAAACAGCAACCACAAAATAAAAATAAATCATCTTCCAACACTATTGACACAAGGCTGATAGGCCACACACATATTAGACGTATGATGCTGGTCTGTGGAATATGAATTACGCAGTAAAATCCTTGATCCATCTCAGGGAGCGGCCACTTTGCCTCTTGCTGTCGACCGAAAATGACATCACAGTTGCTCCGGGCTGAGTTCACGACCAATCACAACTCACGTGTTTTTCTGAACTTGATCACGTCACATTCACAAGCTGAGCTGTGATTGGTTGTTTACCCGAGCCCTTTCGGGACTGCTATGTCATTTTCGGTCGACAGCAAGTGGCAAAATGGCCGCCGGATCTCAATCTACCAAAGTGAACTGCTCGGGGGCGGGGGGGAAACAATACTTCAAGCTGATTGGGTGGTGCTCCAACTTGTGTACGCCCACCAAACTTTTGTTTTGACCAATCGTGGCAACAGATGAAAATGTCACCGGCTTGTTTTGACGAGCTGAGTGCTGTTATCTCGATGGCATCATGGCATAGAGTGATACTTGTTTGTTTTTGCAATGTAAATATGTGGATAAAGGGTGCCATCAATTAATTAATTGCAGCATCCATGCATTCATTCGGCGTCGCCACGATTGGGTTGTTGGGCCTCTGCACTTGTTGCTTTCGTCACAGCTGCATATCCCCGCCCCCAAGCACAGCGTTGCTTTGTGACCGGTAGGCACACGCAGCGGCGCGGCTTGGCGCAAGACAGCGGGGCTTGGGACGACGTGGATTCTCAGGGTTTTGTGAAGTCACAAATGCCACGAGAATTCAGCTTGCAGGGGCAAGGTTATCGCCAAAGGAGACTTGTGGTCACTTTCACAGCTCCCAAACAACAATGTTATGGCCGTGCCTTTTCCAAGTTGTTTTCACCTCTCTCTGCGTGAATGAGCTCTGGCCTGCTCCCGTCGTTTCTGCCTCTCCCAGTCTTGCCGGGCTTTGTCTTCTTCCCACTGACGCTTCCTGCGATCTCGATCCCTTTCTTTATCTTTGGGCCGGGCATGCTTCCCCGCTGTTGAGGAAATATACCTTCAGTGGACGCTGTTGCGTAATTTAGTGCAAAAGATGCTTCAAATATGAAGTCCCTTACCACCCTCAGCTGAGTGGCTGCGATGATGTCGTTTGTCTTTTCTCTTCTCCTCCTTTCTGTGATGAGATTTCTCCTTCCTTGCAACTTGCTGTGGAGGCTTAATAGCTAGTGAATCGTCTTCCTCGCCTCTGTATTCCAAAATACAAACAAAATATAATGGTGAGACATATCGCATCAATGAAGTTCCCTTACACTGGTGTCATTTTAGCACAACACCAGTGCGGAAGATTTGACATTATTGCAGATAAATTTTTCCCCCCTGATCTTAAATGCAATTGTATCTGCACACATGCATTCAATTGTACCTCCTTAGTCTTACAATCTGGAGTTCAACCAACATCGTTTGGAAAAATATGTGTCAACCGATTGACAAAATGAGATGTTTTAGGGGGGAAAAGGTTTAACTTTAGGCAATCTTAAACATGTTAAAGAGCCTCATAGAAAGGATTGCGTTTGACTTTGCGTTGCTATATCAAGCTGTGTTGCTGATGTTTGGCACAAGCACCTGTCCTCTGTGGAATCTTGACGACTGTAGGGGGAATTGCGAATTGTTATTTCCATCCTTTGATCCCGTAGTTCTCCTTCCTCCGGGGTCTCGCGTTTGGATTCCCGAGCATCCGCCTGTGGAACGATGCTTTGGGAATTCTGTGGTTAAAACAAATGAGAATTATTGATTGAGTCATGTGAAAACAAGATGCAAGAAACATACATAGACTGACATCATTCTCAAAATAGAAAGTGCAATTTTTTTTTTATAGATAATGTTGGGGGGAAAAAGATGACAATTTTTGTTATTAATTACATGTAAATGTTGGTCTACTTTACATTGTTTGGGTGCTTGATATCAGTTCGCTCTTCTAATTCTTTTCTGCGTTTTTTCTCCAGTAGTATTTCTTCAAGAGTTTTAACTTTCCAGGTCTCTTTTTCGTCCCCCATCAGCATCCACTCTCCACCACCTGCATTACAGCAACACAAACACACAATTGAAGAGATCATCACAAATTTTGCAAAAAAAAATGTTCATCCTATTGAATTCCTATTTAACTAATAAGTCTTATTTAATTACAACATTGATTCAAGTGTGTTGACACTGCTAATTATACAGAAACGTTCGAAAACCGAGGTTTGACTGTACAATCAAAGCAAAGTACACAGGTCTATAACCCAAAGTGAGTAGGCTTGGTAATTTGGGTGTCACTATTTCGAATTATTAGTGATCACAGAACTATTTAACTCCCATCTGAAGGCAATAGCAAAAGCTTCAATCTGACTTCCAACATTTGTGATTGTGGCTTATGTGGTTTACAAGATTCATCTGAACTCAATGCTCTAACTCCAAATTACTGTTAAATGGCGCACATTCACTCTTATTCCATTAAATCAAACATATTTTTTGCATTCACTTGGAAAAGGCGTCAAGGAGGCTTAAGGTCAGGTGAACGAGCTCCACATGACCGAAGTTCGTGAATAATTGGATAATAGTATCCTGTACTGTATTTGTGGAGGTCAATAAAATAACTGCAGTTTATGCTAATTCCTTTATGTCCACGACGTTGGGCACATTCCTAATACGAGTAGCGCTTTCATCATTTACCAGCCGGTACCACAATCGTATTAATGGTTAGACCTCAGTTGATCATGCAGATGTAGAAGGAGAAATTCCAAATTTCAAAACACGTCCGGCTAACATCAACTAGCTAATCATCTGCAGGAGCGATATTTGCCTCAAACTACATGAAGCTTACTTATTGTGGGACGAGGAAGTGTTGCTTATCGAAAAGAGCGAATGAACGAGTAAAAGACTGTGTGTTTACATTTTTTGAATGTACACGCTAGAACACGACACGAGATAGATTTTTCAAAGAGGAAGTCGTACATTACGAACCTGGAATATGGTCAGCACTACTCTGGCGCACCGGAAGTGCAAAAGGTGTCTTCTTCGTTTTGTTAAATAAAAAAATACCGACTACCCAACAAAGTAGATTTGTTGGCGCCCCCTTCTGTTTCGGAATGTGCACCATTTGTGTTTGTCGGTTTCCATGTTCGATGTAAACACTCAGGAAAACATTTGGGAAATTACACGCGCCTCATTGGTACTTACCTACTGCATATCCCGAACATTTAGAAGAAAACATTTATAATCATTCGATTTGGAAAACGCAGACCGTAGAAAGTGCTTTTGGTAGACCAAAGGAGAACAAGAGTGACTAACCTGGAGCGGTGGGAATTTATCCCTTGGAGTGTTTGATTTATTGGCCGTTCAAGCCATAGCAACCGTCTCTCACGCTCTTGACCTGCCTTTTTTGAAGAGAAAAAAAACAACGAAATAGACTGACACACTAATAAGCCTAAAACTATACATCTTACTTTAAATGCTGTAGACGATAATGTCAGCCGGTCTGAGCCTTGAAACTCCATGGCTGATGTTCATGACTCATGTTCTTTTCTCCCATTTTTGTTTTTAAATCAAAGTAAAGACATGTATTTGTCCAAATGGGTCCGTTTTATTGGCATCCATTGGAACCACTTTCATTACAGAAATAAAACTACCCTACTGGTAGACTCCGGCTTGTACAATTTGGTTATGCAGAGAGAAATGCAGACTGCACAGCATGAGGATACAGTAGATTTAACTAAACTACAGTGGAACAAACTGGTGCCACGTCTTTCCTCGCTTCCAGTGGCTGCAGGGGCATTTGTATCGTTTCACACAGCCTTAGTTGACTACAGAGGTCAAGAATGTGCTTGGGAGGCCCACCATTGACTGCATGGGGAAATAAAAAATGCACACACACATACACAAACTTTGGTTTAGCAAACACTCCTGATATTCTGATATCAAAAACCTCTCTTTGTTTTATTGTGCATGTTAAATTGCTCCATGCACAGCACTTTGTATGCAGCGATGGCTGTTTGAAAGTGCTCTATAAATACTGTTGACTTGACAAGTTGAAATTAAAAATGAGCTAGGTATAATAAACCAAAATAAGCTACTTCTCTCTAGCTGACCTTAAATGTCGGGAACGCATGCCTACTCCACAGTGGCTGTTTTTTGATGTCTGGACATACAAGTGGGACTTGGGCAATACTTGGAAAGAGGATTATTCTATTCTTAAGCAGGTGACAAGGACTTGCTCCAGTCATTCATTTGCACATGATGGTTTTATTTCCATTGGTTGTGACTCTGTAGAGAGAACTCGAGGATACTTGATGGAAGCCACTGAGAATTTGGGTTTATTTAGACGGTTAAACTACCTTGTGTCTCTTCATCTGAATGACCAATTATTGCATACAATAAAATGAAGCACTGGTGGTGGTGAAATTCTGAAAAATGCCTCCTTGGAAATCAAGTCTGCCATGATGGCACTGTCTCTGTAATCTCCACCTGAACTATTTAAAACAAAACAAACAAAACAAAAAAAAAAACAATTAAACTAATCAATGGTACATTCTTGACAGCAGTGTAGTCACAAGCTCTCGGAAGGCCAATTGAACATACGCAAATCCGGGTAATATACAAGCACCACGAACGCCACACCGTAACTCCGGCCGACTTAACCCGGGCCTCTTTATTCACTTACATGTTATGGCATTACAAATAAAAATAATGATAAAAACAAACAGGAAAGAACTCATTCCAAGCTGGTGGCGTGGAAACTAAGTGGGAAAATCCAGGCTGACATAGTCTCTGTTTTTTCTGTGGGGCGCTGAGATTTCACAAAACCGGTTATTGTCCCGACGGCGATCCCACGATCATCCCACCCTTCTATTATCCTCCTGATACCTGTTGACCTCATCAAGGCCCCGGCAAGCAACACAGCCTGCAATGGTTATGCTGAAAGTGTGTGTTGGTAGGTTGGGTGCGGGAGGACACGAGGGGGTGTAGCTAGTCTGAGCCCCACCACTCAGTCGGTGGAGAAGAGGTCACCGGCCGAGGGGAGCGGGGCCAGACCGCCGGTCACGTTGGGAAGGAGGGAGAGGTCGGGCAGACTCTGGATGTGAGATTTGAGCTCCTTCCTCACCTGGGTCACCCTGGCCAGCTTCTGCTTGTATTCCTGCGCACAACAGCAGCGTTCAGGCAACTTCATTTCGCCACTTGTCCACGAGACTTGAAATCAGTCAGGATGAAATTGAAACTCAGACACAGGTTTCACACGAGGGGCCAAAAAACAACCCAAAAAACGATTTTTAAGTGGAAGGAAAATACTCCACTCGATGGGACAAGTAACTCCTGCATCCATTCATTTCATCTAGCTTCATGTCCGTGTTTTATCTTGTGTTGTTTTTATTATTTTACTCTACTGTTTTGTTACAGCTGCAGCTGTTGTAAAAGCGCTACCGTATTCTCCGCACTAAAAAGCGCACCAAAAAGCCTTCCGTTTTCTTCAAAGTTCATGGCGCACCTTAAAATTCGATACGCCTAGTGTATGGTCATTACGGTAATATTTAAACCCCAAAAGGCTCCTTGCTCGAGACACGCCGACAACGCAGTGTTCAAACCTAAGGCGATCGGTTACACAGTTGAACATGGAAATAGAGCAGCGGCAAAGAGTTCGACGTTAACGAGTCAATGTTATAACTTGCTGTTGGTTAAATGAACTATGTCACTGCTTTATAAATTTGTGTTTTTTGTTATTGTAAAGTGTCCTTGGGTGTCTTGAAAGGCGCTTATAAATAAAATGTATTATTATTATTATTATAAATAAGTGTTACTGACATTTGATCGTTCTGTTGGCGTTTCCTTGAGCATACCTCCACCTAGTGGATGCATTGTAGATTGCATCTTATAATGCGGTGCATCCAATATATGAAAAAAAAATACAAAATAGGGGACTCATTGAAGGTGCGCCTCATAATCCAGTGCGCCTTTTAGTGTGGAAAATACGGTATATAAATCAGGATGTATTGTATTGTATACAAAAAATAATCGCCGTATTCAACAAAACGGCCCCACCTTTCACACTGGGTAATTGTGAGCAAAGTTCCTGACCAGTATATTCATAATTACAGTGTACTTTTTGTTTGGTGGTGCGTTTTGAGATTTGAATGACGTAAAATAGGTGCGCGAGCGCAATGAAGGTTGGGAAACGCCAGTGTTAGTTGATTGTGTAGTTTGCCTTGCCTCGAGCTTCTTCTCCCTCTCCACAAGCGCCTCCTTCTGGCTGCCGATGTAGTCAGTCAGCATACGTGCCAGCTGCCTCCGGTCCTCCAGCTCTGCGGCCAAGCGGCCGTTGTATTCGGCCAGCAGAAGACACGCTTCGTCCACCGTCTTGGACAGTTTGTCTGCTGCCTCCTTGTCTACAGGGGGACATATGGGAGGACATGCATCTCATTTTGTGATTCATTCCAACTGTCTTTCAATTCATGTCATTGTTGTGATGGTGAAAATATGCACAGCCCCTGTTTTGCTTTTAAGTCCAATTAATTTTTTAAATTTTGTTTGTTTTTATTTAGAA
The DNA here is from genome assembly GCF_025434085.1 of Hippocampus zosterae. NCBI lineage: Eukaryota > Metazoa > Chordata > Actinopteri > Syngnathiformes > Syngnathidae > Hippocampus > Hippocampus zosterae. The sequence goes on along the minus strand of NC_067452.1, from coordinate 38,083,377 downwards.
GCGACAGTGTTCCTCGATAGATCGCCTTTCACCTTGATTAAAATGCAGTAAAACCTTTAAACAGTCTTGTATCATTGACATTCTTCTGGAGACTGGTTGTGACAGCTGGTTACATCACACATTTTTGAATAGAATAATTGTAATTGTTTTCCGAACAATGACCACCGAAGCATCCTGCAGCTTTGCGCGATAAATGGGGATTCACTGTATTGCAGTGTGCAATAGAGAAGAAAAACATATTCAGCTTACCGGTTATTTTTTCCAGTAGCGAGACATCTTGGACTTCCTGCGGCAACGAGGCAATTTTCTGTCGAACAGCGGCGTCCCCTGAGGCGGCATTCTCCAAATCCTGCAGTGCTTTCACTAGCTCCTCTGTCTGAGTGGATGTTACAAGAACATAAAACTAGACAGCAGGAGAGGAGGAAACTGTGAAACTCGCCATCTCTCATCGCGGGCATAAGGGTGTCTGTGTCTCCACCCGGTCAACCCACAACCCTAATTTTGGTCTTGAAGCATTCAATTTTCTCAAAAGTCAACAGTGAGCCCGATAACGCGATGCGCTTAATATATACAGATTGTAACTCTCTTTACAGCCCCATTGAGTTGTTTCCCTGTTAGTGTTCCTACGCCATCTAGTGGTGATTATTAGCAGGAATCAATTGCAACCTAAAAAGGTTCCGCACGACATTATTTGACTACTTTGTGAGCTCTGCGCAGCCATAATCCAACAAAGATAATACCAAAAGCTTCGTTAACTACTGACTAAACGAAGGAAGAAGGAGACAAGCAAGAGCTCTAAGGATATTCAGCCCCTTGCGGATGTGAGCCCACGAGGTTTGTGTGCCTTTTTGTTGAATCATTTGTCTTCATAGTTTTTGTCTTACAAGTATTATTTTGTCATGCTATTGGTATTTATATGTTTCATGTCTGTGTTTGTGACCGGTTCTCATTGTTACAACTGCAGCGAGTGTGAAGGCTCTATATAAAAATAGCTGTATTCGTCGACTTCACAGTGCAGAGGTACCGGGTTCGATTCCAGCTCCGGCCTCCCCGTGTGAGGTTTGCATGTTCTCCCCGGGCCTGCGTGGGTTTTCTCCGGATGCTCCAGTTTCCTCCCACGTTCCAAAAACATGCATGGCAGGATGATTGGACACACTAAATTGTGCCTAGGTGTGAGTGTGAGCGCGCATGGTTGTTCGTCTCTGTGTGCCCTGCGATTGGCTGGCAACCGGTTCAGGGTGTCCCCCGCCTACTGCCCGATGACGGCTGAGATAGGCTCCAACATCCCCCGCGACCCTAGTGAGGATTAAGCGGTTCGGAAAATGGATGGATAGATGGATGGATTCAATTGTATTCCCTTAAGCATAGCACCATCTAGTGGCTGCATAGCGCAACCGCAGCCACTATTGGAGCTTCTATTTAAACTTCCCCCCCCAACGAAGAGTTGCCTCCTCACCAGTTGATTAGCGGAGGCATCTGTATTGTGAGGAGAGCTGATGCTTCTGTAGTCATCATCCTCATCCTCCTCTTCCTCTTGGTGGATCTTCTGGTAGGTCCGTTTCACCGGTTTCTTTTCTTCTACTGTCAAAGACCACAGAAGAGTTATTCATCATTTCCACTGTTGGAATGTGCTTGTGGCGAGAAACCAGCATTTACAAAACCGGATCATATCATTTGTGTGTGTGTGCCATTTCATTAAACACATACAACAGGTTGGAATTGATGCCACAACAGACGGACAAGGACTTTATTTACAATTATTATTATTATTATGAGACAACCTGTAGGCTGAGGGCTGTTAGAGTCTTCTATGGCCAGGGTGAGCTGCTGAATAAAGTCACTTCTGTAGAGGTTGCGCTCTTTCCAGATGTTCAGGAGTCTCTCCATGTGTTTTTTGCAGCTCTCATCGACTTCACTGCAACACAACGGTAAAATTCAGTGGAAAAACAAACAGGAAAGATGAGACAAGTGTTCTAAGTGCACGGAGCATGAAAAGCTGTCGCACTATGACTTGGGAGACATTCTAGTTGTATGCGGTACATGCGTTTGAAGGTCGAAATGTTATTTCGACAACACCCTTCAAAAGAGGTGAATATCATGAAAATCACTGAGCAAAATGTGAAATTTAAAAAGGCAAAAATCCTATTACTCTGTTCTTGTCCGAATAGCTCTGGGCCTTTACAAACGCACAAAACCAATCATTCCCGTCATGACCGACATTTCGATTTCCAGAGTTTTACTCATCCCCTCGTACCTGGCAACATGAGAGCAGGCATCGATGAGGACCGTCTCAAAGTCTTTCGTGAATTCAGGTCCTTTCTTCTTGCTATTTTGGATGACATCGTTGGCCAGATAGAGGAACGTCAGCTTCCTGCTGGTTTTCGCTGCAAGACAAAAAAAAGTCACACTTGAAACCTGACAACAACATTGTCATAGCTTTACGGCATATATTTTACATCATAAAAATCTCATGGCACACCAATGACATTTCAAAGTCATCGTACAACATTAGCCTTAAAAACAAATGATTATGGATGATCCGATTAAAAAACAAAACACATGGCGAATACTATCGTCAACTTCTGGAATAAATTTAGTGGTGACATAAAGCTTGTCTCTTAGTCAGGGCATATTACTTGAACATACGTCCATGGATTACTGTACTATATTATTTATCACCGTAAAAGTACATTTGGGACTTGCCCTTTGACTGTTTATGCTAAATTTGTTTGATACAATTTTGTTAAGTCGTCATTTGAAAGATAGCTGGTGTGAGAGAAGAGGATGCACAAAACAGGGTTAGATGGAGGCAACTAAGGGAAAAGCCAAAAGGAAAAGAAGTAGTAGTCATTTGAAAGATTTTTTTTTTAAAACAGTACTGGAAAGTTGCAGTGCTGAGTAATGTTACTAAACTTTTAATGTTAATTTATCTTTATTTTAGCATCAGCATCCCAAACTGTTATATATAATAATGTGGTGTTGCTTGTTGTAATGCAGATCATTTATTACTGTATTTATTTAAATACTGTACATCAGGGGTCCCCAAACTACTACATTTGACCCGGCCCTCTAACCCTCCTGTTGTCCTCGGGTCAAAATGACCCGTCACTGTGTTAAAAATGCCCCAAAAAACCCCTAAATGATAATTTTTTAACTTGATTGTCCTAGATTGTCCCCAACTGCAGAAACATTGAAATGTTGTTTTTATTCACATTTCCATGGAAGCTGTTAAAAAAAAAAAGTATAAAGGTGGTCTTCGGGGCAAAATAACCCATGACGCAAATAGGGTTGAAATCAAGGTCACAAAGTTATTTACACACCATAGAATGTTTCAGTGTTTTAGTTGTGTCTCAGATCAATCTGTAGAACACGTGAACAAGACGGTAGCAGACATAAACAAGACAAGATAGGTGGCGTTCTCGTAGATGGCAGAACTCTTTTTTTTGTGGATTTCAAGGGGCTATAAAGAGAGAGAGTTGTTTAGTCATTATTTATTTCCTGTTTTTTTCTGTGAAGAACTCAGAGAGGGTTATTTAGTTATTATTTGTTTCATTAATAGTGTTATTATTTGTTTCCTGACTTTTTTTCTGTAAAGAACCTGGAAAGGGTTAATTGGTTATATGTGTGGTTTTCTGGGAAACAATACATTTTTTAAGCTCCCCTACGATCGTTGATGTTACAAACTGACAAGGGAAAAGTTATGTGGCCCTCACAGGAAAAAGTTTGGGGACCCCTGCTGTACATTATTGACGGTGATGGGGAGGGGCACAATTATTTCCCGCCCGGCTACTTATTACCCCAGTGTGAGGAACGTGCCAAAAATAATGCACATCCAATGAAAAAAAGTTAGAAAAGGTTTGATTAGTCGGCCTCACCTTTCTTCAGCTCTCTGTGCCACACTTTGACGATGAGGCCCGAGTGTTTGCGGTGGTGGATGATCCACAGAGATAAAGTCTGAACGCTCTGCTGCGAGCTGCTCAGCTCCGACAGCTTCTTCTCCAGCGCCGCCTCGGAAAACGACGACATGTCCGCGTGCTGGCGCGCGTCTCCTTGGGAGCAGCCTCACCACGACTCCGCTCTAAATTGATGGCGCTTCGAGCTGGTTGGAGGAAACCACTTGAGTCACTCTCATCAAAACTAAAGTTGCACTTCACGCAAGTAGACGGAAGATTAAAAACAACCCCCACTCTCCAAAAAAGGAGCGCCCGTCCGTTGCCCACTCAAGCAAAACTCTAATAGCGTTATACAAGCCGCTGAACTCCGTGAATGCTGTGAGGAGATAACAAACGTGCAGCTTTTGAGTTGGCTCAAGAGAAGCAGTTTGCTCAGTAGCTCAAGTGTTTGTTTACAGTCACAGCTAACACTTAGCCAGCGTCAGCTAAGTAGCCATCCGCATACTACGAGCTAGCCTGCGCTTTTGCCGGAGTTGAAATGCCGGAACTTTTGTAAATTCAGAGGTGAATACTTGTTCGGCACGAAAACGGGATTAATGAATTGGTAAACCTCAAAGCGGAGTGACTCGTAGGGTCGTTACCTTTAGCTGAACTAATCAGGAGGAATTATCAAAAAAATGGCAGCTTGCACTTACACTTCAACATTTGCGTCGCGGGCTAGTGACGTCACCAGTAATCGAACGCCTCTTTTTCATTTTTTTCTCTTTGTCTGCATTCATTCACAGTTTACTCTTTTTTTGTTTACTTTTACTATTTTATACTGGCGGAGATAGTCTACTCCTACTTTTGCCACCTGAAAATATATATATACTACAGTATTTTGAAATTCACATTTGTGCCTCGTGCCCTGAATACGTTTAAACTTTTATGTCCGAAACATGTTTTTAAAAATCACATTTTCTTTTATTTTTGTAGCACATCAGGTTTTTTGAGGCAGTTTAAATTTTGTTTCCTAATAATTAATTGTCTTACCTATAAAATTAGCATTTCTGACAAAAAATGTGTTGACTAGTATAATTTGTTTTACTCGTTAATTATTTTACATGACTTCTTATTTTGCATTATATTAATCACGTTGTGTCGCATCGTAAACGCTGTTATGATTCAATATTTTTGAAACAAATCAGAATAACAAAAATTCCTTCAGATTTGTTTTGGATCCTGCTTTTCTACCAAAACATCGATGAAGTCATAATGTAGTGTTTTCAAACTTTGCACATATGAAGTCATGATATGTTAAATGTAATTCTGTGACAGCTTGCTTCTTTCAAACACACTTCATAAAATCTTGTCATCACAAACATTTGCATGGCCATTTTCATTCTTGAGGTTGTGGTTGACAAAATACATTGTTTTGTTGTCGAAACCTAATAAATGTGGCTTGGATGCATGCGAGAGTCAAATTCTTGCCAATTCAACAGGCGCAACTGAAAAAATAAGTTTCAAATATCAGCCGCAGTGCAAACCACACACGCATTTTCATGATGGATGTTTCAAACGTTGATTAGGATGTTTAAGGCTAGTAAATCCAGGAAAAAAACCTTCTCATGCAGAATTAATGCAGGTTTTACTCACCAAGAGCTGGTGAAACGAGAAAATCAATAAATGTACCTTCAAAAACAACAATCGAGAGGGCCTTTTCCTCCGTTTACCGCATTTATGTGACATGTTAAGTACACTTCAAACATACAAATTAGACATGCAAATCCACGCTACTCACCCGAGAAAGATGCAAAAGTGATCCTATCATTTCAGTGCCTTAAACTCACACCTGGAAAACATCCCTATATACCTTGGCTTCCATGTGCAGAGTGGCACTTCCAAGTCGGCCTTTTTTTTGCATTTGACGTACGTTGATATGTGGGTGACACTTCGAGGTTTCTTCTTATGTTGCCTGCTGCTGCAGGTGACTGAAGGGAAACTGGACTTCATCTCCCGGGGAGAAGGACTACATCTTCAGGGAGATTTCTCCATTGCTGGACTCTTTCCTCTGCACGACACAAATGGCCCAAGTGCTGGTTTGCCCGCTCTGGGTCCATGCAACGAGTGAGTTGACTGAAATAACATCACTGCTCGTCTATGGGGAAAGCATGTGGGATAGTGCTCATTTTTGTGATTTTATTGACTGTCTGATGAATTTACTAAGCATGTTGCAGTAAAATGAGTTATGATTCATATAAAAATGTTTATTAAATATTAATAATAATACAAACTGGCTTTAAATATGCCATGTATCCCATAATTGAATAAACCTGTCCAGTTTACATGTGAAACACTCCAGAAACAAACACACACACACACACGTTCCCACGCGGGAAGAAGCTGAAGTACTTCGAGGAAACCCACGCAAGCATTAGGAGAACATGATTTGACCCTTGAACTTCTGAATAGGGCAGCCCGGTAGTCCAGTGGTTAGCACGTGGGCTTCACAGTGCAGAGGTACCGGGTTCGATTCCAGCTCCGGCCTCCCTGTGTGGAGTTTGCATGTTCTCCCCGGGCCTGCGTGGGTTTTCTCCGGGTGCTCCGGTTTCTTCCCACATTCCAAAAATATGCATGGCAGGCTGATTGAACACTCTAAATTGTCCCTCTGTGTGAGTGTGAGTGCGAATGGTTGTTCGTTTCTGTGTGCCCTGCGATTGGCTGGCAACCGATTCAGGGTGTCCCCCGCCTACTGCCCGAAGACAGCTGGGATAGGCTCCAGCACCCCCCGCGACCCTCGTGAGGATCAAGCGGCTCGGAAGATGAATGAATGAATGAATGTATGTATCTTTCAACTATAGAGGCCGCCACAACAAGCATGGCTTCCACATGATGCAAGCCATGCGTTTTGCGGTTGAAGAAATCAACAACAAGACTGGCGCACACCATCTCCTGCCAGGAGTCTCACTTGGCTACCGGTTGTACGACGTTTGCTCTGTTCCGGCCGGTGTGCTGGCCACCCTGGACATCCTGGCCGAACAGTACCGCGGCTCCGCTGCCAACACAGAACAAGCCCTTGCCAACATGACCGTGGCTGTCATCGGACCCGACAGCAGCAGCAAAACCTTTACTCCTGCCGCTCTACTGGGGGCCTACCTTGTGCCCCAGGTAATTCATATTAGCAGAACTGTTTGAAATGAATGGAAAGCCATTCCAGCTGCACCCCCCACCCCCCCCAAAAAAAACCATACCCATATTTTCCGCACTAAAAGGCATACCTAATAGCCTTCCATTTTCTTAAAAGCTCACAGCATGCCTTAAAATCCAATGCGCCTTGTGTATGGTCATTACGGTAATATTTCAACCCCAAAATGGCTCCTTGCTAGAGACAACGCAGAGTTCAAACGTAAGGTGATCTGTGACGCAGTTGAACACGGAAATAGAGCAGCGGCAAGAGAGTTCAACGTTAACGAGTTAATGTTATAACTTGCTGTTGGTTAAGTGAACTGCTTATTAAATAAGTTTTCCTGACATCTGATCGTTCTGTTGGTATTTCCTTGAGCGTTGCTCCATCTAGTGGATGCATTGTAGATTGCGTCTTATAATGCGGTGCGTCCAATTTATGAAAAAATTTATAGAATAGACCATTCATTGAAGGTGCGCCTCATAACCCCGTGCGCCTTTTAGTGTGGAAAAATACGGTACCAAAAAAAAACTTTGCCAAGTGTTTTATTATGGAATAATTAGAATCTTAATGTCATTGAATGCCTCAGTTCAATTGACATTGTGCTCCTCCTTCTGCTCTTTATCCCTCGCGTTAACGTTAACAGGCAAAATTAGCAGTTTCCATTTTCTTTCGCCTACTCTAAAAAGGATAAAAATTAATAAGATGTATCAACTGGTTTGGCCAGCTGACCGGCGCTTGGTGGCCAGCCAAAGGAGGGAATATGGCGCAGCATTTTTGGGTCACTGATTGAAAGCATGACATCCAAGTAAATAAATAAACACATCAATAAATACGGAAATAGCGGCCCGGTAGTCCAGTGGTTAGCACGTCGGCTTCACAGTGCAGAGGTACCGGGTTCGATTCCAGCTCCGGTCTCCCTGTGTGGAGTTTGCATGTTCTCCCCGGGCCTGCGTGGGTTTTCTCCGGGTGCTCCGGTTTCCTCCCACATTCCAAAAACATGCATGGCAGGCTGATTGGACACTCTAAATTGTCCCGAGGTGTGAGTGCGAATGGTTGTTTGTTTCTGTGTGCCCTGCGATTGGCTGGCAACCGATTCAGGGTGTCCCCCGCCTACTGCCTGAAGACAGCTGGGATAGGCTCCAGCACCCCCCGTGACCCTAGTGAGGATCAAGCGGCTCGGAAGATGAATGAATGAATGAATAAATACGGAAATAAATAAAGTAGATAAAAAAATGTTGACTTGGTCAACGTAGCTCCGATTCTGAAAAAGTGTGGTAAACCCTGACATCAAGACTCCTCAGTCCTGAATTTTATTCAGGACTAATATTGGTTGCTTTTCACAGAGGACAAAGCATCTATGCCTGCAAGTATGTTTATATTATCTGCCTGTATGTGTTGCTTCACCATTTGTGTTCAACTATCTGTTACTTAAAAGGTTACAACGCCGCCACATAGATGCCATTGGTTATGATGTTTGGTCGGACAGGAAACGTTTTCGGTCAGCCAAATGAATATACAAATGTTTACTTGCATCTCTGATTTAAAAAAAAAAAGTAACATTTTTTTGACCAGTATTACCAAAACATTCAATAGTTGGACATGTGCATTGACAAAGTTTAGGGAAGATGAAATTAAGTTACCCTTGAAAAGGTTTTGTGCACTTTCGGATCATCCTGAAACATAAAAGGCCAGCTCGTGAGTAGCATGTGTTCTCTTTACCGCAGATCTCTTATGAAGCATCAAACAAAAAGTTGAGCAACAAGTTCCTCTACCCATCCTTCTTCCGCACCATCCCCAGCGACAAGAATCAGGTGGAGGCAATCATCCAACTGCTGGTTCGTTTCAACTGGACCTGGATCGCTCTGTTGGGCAGCGACAACGATTACGGCCTGGATGGCATGCAGAGCCTGTCCCGGCGGGCCGCGGCGCACGGCATCTGCGTGGCCTACCAGGGAATCATCCCGGCTTACAGCAGCGAGACGGCCGACCTGATGAGGGGCATGGTAGCGGGCATACTGAGGGCAAAGGTCAACACCATCGTCCTCTTCTCCAGTAAGTCCAAACTCAGTGGCTTTTTCCCATTCGTTGTCGAGGCTAACGTGACCGGTAAGGTGTGGATTGGCACGGAGGATTGGTCGGCCGCCACGCGTGTCTCCGGAATCCCCGGGATCCACACCGTCGGAACTGTGCTGGGGGTGTTCATCAAGCACGCGGCCATAAGTGGCTTTTTGACATTTGAGAGAAGCGTCCTGGAAGCTTCGATGCGTCGCGGGGACGCCCAAGTGGGTTTGGGCGTCGCCGGCGGGGTTTGCCTGCACAGCACCGACCTGTTCAGCCTAGCCAGGAACAACTTCACTTTGGAGAAGTATGACATCACGTCGTCCTTTAACGTATACAAGGCTGTGTACGCGGTTGCCCATGCTCTCCATCGATTTCTTCAATGTGACACCGGACGGTGCCAAAAAAGGAGAGTGCATCCTTGGCAGGTCAGCTCTGTTGTTTTGTTTTTGACTAAGATGAAAAGCTGTGTCTGGAATCATTCAGTCATTCACTACTCACTAATTTTTTTATTATTTTTGGGCTGGGGGGGTGGGGTGGGGGGTCACCACTAATATCGGGGAAAACTTCTACTAAACTCTACACATTTCAACAGTACCGGATAGGGTTTGATGCATACCGTGTGTTCCGCACTAAAAGGCCCACCTAAAAAGCCTTCCATTTTCTTAAAAGCTCACAGTAAAATCCGATGCGTGTTGTGTATGGTCATTACGGTAATATTTCGACCCTCAAAATGGCTCCTTGCTAGAGACATGCTTACAACGCAGAGTTCAAACTTTAAAGCGATCGGTTTGGCAGTTGAACACGGAAATAGAGCAGCTGCAAGAGCAGCTTTCTTCAAAGTTCATGGCGCGCCTTAAAATCCGATGCGTGTTGTGTATGGTCATTACGGTAATATTTCGACCCTCAAAATGGCTCCTTGCTAGAGACATGCTTACAACGCAGAGTTCAAACTTTAAGGCGATCGTCTCGCAGTTGAACACGGAAATAGAGCAGCGGCAAGAGAGTTCAACGTGAACGAGTCAATGTTATAACTTGCTGTTGGTTAAGTGAACTGTGTCGCCGCTTTATTAAATAACTTAACTGACATCTGATCGTTCATTTGGGGTTTCCTTGAGCGTAGCTCCATCTAGTGGATGCATTGTAGATTGTGTGTTATAATGCGGTGCGTCCAATATATGGAAAAAAAAGACAAAATAGGCCATTCACTGAAGGTGCGCCTCATAATCCGGTGTGCCTTTTAGTGTGGAAAATACGGTAAACAAATGCTTGATTTTTGAAAAGGGAGAAAGGGCGAGCTTTCATCGGCAGTCCCTTCACCGAATGTTAAATGAATGAAATAAAATAAAATATGCGTGAAAAATGCGTTATCAGAATACAATCAAGTTAATGACACCCGTAGGCATGTGGTGGATGTCTATTACATTGCACAAATAAATACTGTGATACCCCAATCAGTGTCCACATCTTGTCTTGGTCAACAAGCCATTTGTGGGCATTGAATTTTAAATGACAACCATGGTCTTTTCTTCACAAACACTATTTGCTCTTAGCTCCTGCCTGTGCTGAGAGACACGAGATTCTCTCTGGAAAACACTTCTGTGTACTTTGATCCAAACGGCGACCCTCCCACTGGATATGATATAGTGACGTGGATTTGGAGGGGGACGGACTGGTCCCTTCGGGTGGTGGGCTCCTTTCAGCCAGATCCCCTTCAGCTTACACTCGATGAGGAGACCATCGAGTGGCACAGCACTGGGACGACATCCAGCTCAGTAAGCTTTAGCGTTGTACCTTTTTGATACTGGGGTGGTCAGGTACCCACCCTCAAGAGAACATTTTTCTGTGAAACAGTACCAGCAGTTATCTTGGAGTTGAATATGAACATTTTACACCAAAACTAACCCCTCCAATATTACTTGGCTGCGCAAGTGCCACCCTAATGACCATTATTAAAATGAAATCATGTCGTGGGCAAAGTGTTCAAGCTCGACGGCACCTAAACACCCCTGGATGTATTCAAATACTTCCTAAAGGTTAGCTAAATACTCTCAAATCTCATGAAATACTCCCTAAAGGTGACCTAAATACTACTGAATCTAAAAGGATTCTTCTACTGAAGTAATCCTAAAAGTTACCCTAATACTCTTAGTTACAAAATACTCTTTAAGTTACCCAATTACTTGGGGTGTGCATCTCTCCAATACAGGACGATTTAATATTTACCTCGCTACATGGGGTGCAATACGATCAAAGAACGGTGAAAGTGGAGCAATTAGCTTAGATTTGATTCGATGAGCACACATCTTTTATCGCCAAAGCAATTTTCCAATTAGAATCGAGTTTTGTTAGACCGCTATTAATTACTCTTAAAAGCTATGAAATACTCACTAAACATCACGTAAATACTCCTGCATTTATAAACCGCTCCCGCAAAAGTTACCTACTCTTAAAATCTAGACTAATCTATAATACAAAATGCTATTTTTCTTGATGAAAAATATTGTGGTGGTCGTCCTCAGGACGAGCTCATTCTGTGTTTGAATCGTCGTCGAAATGAACAAGCCCCTTCTGAAGGAGGAAACATGTATTTCAAAATATATTTGTTCGAGTTTTAAATAAAAGAAAAACGGATCAATCTGATTTGCAACGTATACAAGAGGTAAAACCATACTTTCTGGTTCGTGTGTCTTGTGTTGAGGTTCCCTTGTCCATTTGTTCTCCGCCATGCCCGAAGGGCCACCGGAAGTTGATGAGAGGGCAACACATCTGCTGTTTCAACTGCCAGGCCTGTCCTGCTGGCAGCTTCCTCAACATAACTGGTATAGATCTCAACGTTTGTTTGTTCGTTTATTTTTAATACCAATTATCCAGTCCAGTGTGACGAGACAACCACGAAGAAACCTACTGTTTTCTAACCACTGTTTTTATTTTATTTTGCGGGGGAACCACAAATTACGACAGCGGCATTGCTGTTTTTATATTGACCAGCAGGTAGCGCTAAAGACTAACACAATGACAAGCAACCTAGCCAACAGATGGGCCGAGTCATTCAGAGGTGAGGGGAGAAAAATACGCAAAATAGTCTCATCGCTATCACCCCGAGAAGGAAGTAGTATATCAAATGGATGAAAAGACCAAAAAAATTATACCCACACTACAAATGAAAAATACGAACAATAATGCTTTTCTGTTTTGGGCATGTACAATGTGACTTGAGCATTCCTAGATGAACCCAAATACACCCTAAAATGTAAATAATTACGTTTGAATGTACAGTAATCCCTCGTTTATCGCGGTTAATGGGGACCAGAAGCGCCCGCGATAAACGAAAATAAATGCTGCTACATTTATGAAATTTAAGGAAATACTCGTAAATCTATGAAACACTCCTTAAATTCTTAAATCTATTGAAATATTCCCTATCTAAATGTGACCTAAATCTACACAATCCCTAATTTAAGTTGTACTCTTAAAATACACAAATTACGCCCTGAAAGTTATCCAAATACTTATAAGGGTACAGAAATATGTCTGTAGAGTCTGGACTGCAAGAGGCTGCTTTGAAACACAATAGCAAGAAACGACAATCTACTTTGGAAAGTTACTTCCTCTAAGAACCATAGTTTGTAGCTGTAGTTTTTTTTCTCTTGCCTTATACATACTGTACATAGACTATTCAAATGCTTAAATTTATTTTGTGTACAATAAAGTTGCACGTACATTCCATCATTCATTACTCATTGTGTGTACATGACGCTACAGTATATTGTTGCATGTGAGCCACATTACTTCTGCATTATCATTACTGCATGCCACTTCAGAAATCAGACCACCCCGAAAATAAGACCACCTTGAGCAGTAACATAGGTGGTCTTATTTCTGAGGTTGCACTGTACTTTCTAATTTGAAGATTTAATTCATAGCACTCAAGGGATCCCGCATACCACCAGTGGTACTCAACTCATACCACACGTTGAGATTTCGGGACCTAAGAGATTGGGTGGATCTGTCCATGTGGACATCCATGACAGGAATCCTCGCTGATGTTAAATCTGCTCTTCCCAGAATCCACTCAGTGCCATCCGTGCCCACGCGAGCAGTGGGCTCCTGCTAGCAGCGAGCAGTGTCAGGACCGGAGGGTTCTGCTTCTGGCCTGGGACGCTCCCCTGGCCGTGGCGTTGCTTTTCTTCCTGGCTTGCTGCCTCCTTCTAACGTCCAGCTCGGCGGCCATCTTCCTGCTCCACCTCCACACTCCCGTGGCCAAGTCTGCCGGGGGACGCACCTGCCTGCTGATGCTGGCCGCCCTGACCGCCGCCGCCTTGAGCTCCCTGTGCCATTTCGGACCCCCGTCTCGCCTGTCCTGCATCCTCAAGCAGCCGTTGTTCACGTTCAGCTTCAGCGTGTGCCTGGCCTGCATCACCATGCGCTCCCTTCAGCTGGTCTGCATTTTCAAGCTGGCCTCCAAGTTGCCGCCAGCCTACGACAAGTGGGCCAAAAAACAAGGGCCCGAGGTGACCATTTTCATCGCGTCGGCCATCACTTTGCTCATTTCCGTGACCCGCGTGGCCCTCGACTCACCTGAGCCGTACCAGGATGTGGACTTCTACTAGGATAGTATTGTCCTGGAGTGCAGCGGCACCCTGTCGTTCGGTGCATGTGTAGAGCTGGCGTACATGTCGCTCCTCAGCGTGGTCTGCTTCTCCTTCAGCTACATGGGCAAAGATCTACCGGCCAACTACAACGAGGCCAAGTGCGTCACCTTCAGCCTCATGGTCTACCTCTTCTCCTGGATCAGCTTCTTCACCGTCTACCTCATCAGCAGAGGTCCTTTCACCATGGCCGCGCACGTCTTTGCCATACTCTTCAGCGTCCTGGCCGTCCTGGGGGGCTATTTCCTGCCCAAAATGTACATCATCGTACTGAGGCCACAAATGAACACCACCACTCATTTCCAGAACTGCATTCAGATGTACACCATGAACAAAGAGTGACCGCTAAATGGCGATTCTCTTGTATTTAGCTCACGAGTAGTGCTGGGATACAACAAAACGTGTACAAAGTACAAATACTTTGTGACTGTACATGGATTTTAAAAAATGACTTTTTGGCCTAAAATTCAAAATCATTTCAGTTGGAATTGTGTTTTTAATATAAATGCTTCATATTTACAGCAACAACGTGAGTTAGCACAACAAAGCAGGTGAGATGTTTGCTCCAAATCGTGTGTGTGTGTGTGTGTGTGTGTGTGTATAAATAAAAAGTTGGCATATTCTGCCCGTGCCTGTGTGTTTTTTTTTCTCCGGGTAGTACGGTTTCCTAACACATTCGAAAAAAATGCATGGAAGGTTAACCCGATCGCTCAAAATTGAGGGTGTACCCTCGCCTATTGCCCGCTGGAATGCCAAGGCGAAAAGGAAGAGCGGTACAATGGCCATTGAACTGAAGCAAATAATGTGGCAAAAACCTTCCAAATCAAACTTGTCAAAGTACCACTGTACTATCCATCCATTTATCCATTTTCTGATCTGCTGTTCCCCACAAGGGTCACAGGGGGTGCTGGAGCTGTCTTTGGTAGGTAGGGCGACACCTTGAACCGGTCGCCAGCCAATCGCAGGGCACACACAGACGAACGACCATATGCGCTCACACTCACACCTCGGGACAATTTTTGAGTGTTCCATTAACCTGCCATGCAAGTTTTTGGAATGTGGGAGGAATCCTGAGTACCCGGAGAAAACCCACACAGGCACGTGGAGAACATGCAACCTCCAGACAGGAAGGCTGGAGTGGGAGTCGAACCTTGGACCTCTGCACTGTGAGGTCAACGTGCCACAGTAACCAGTGCACCAGACGTCGCCAATGTAACATTCATTCATCATTCATCCATTCATCCATTCATTCATTCATTCATTCATTCATTCATTCATTCATTCATTCATTCATTCATTCATTCATTCATTCATTCATTCATTCATCTTCCGAGCCGCTTGATCCTCACTAGGGTCGCGGGGGGTGCTGGAGCCTATCCCAGCTGTCTTCGGGCAGTAGGCGGGGGACACCCTGAATCGGTTGCAAGCCAATCGCAGGGCACACAGAGACGAACAACCATTCGCGCTCACACTCACACCTAGGGACAATTTAGAGTGTTCAATCAGCCTGCCACGCATGTTTTTGGAATGTGGGAGGAAACCGGAGCACCCGGAGAAAACCCACGCAGGCACGTGGAGAACATGCAAACTCCTGCAGACAGCACTCACACTCACACCTCGGGACAATTTAGAGTGTTCAATCAGCCTGCCACGCATGTTTTTGGAATGTGGGAGGAAACCGGAGCACCCGGAGAAAACCCACGCAGGCCCGGGGAGAACATGCAAACTCCACACAGGGAGGCCGGAGCTGGAATCGAACCCGGTACCTCTGCACTGTGAAGCCGACGTGCTAACCACTGGACTACCGGGCCGCCAGCCAATGTAACATATACATCTTAAATAAGTTCAACACCACTTTCAAATCTTTTTTTTTTTTCTCGAATTATTCTTTTCAGCAGAGTTAATCAAAATGAGACATTTTCTATTTTTGGGGAGTCAAAAAACAAGCTGCTGGAAACCAAACTGCAACATCTTTTCAAAGAGATCATTTAACACTTTGAATAAAGGCACAATTGGCCTGTCTTCTTTCTCTCTCTGTCTCTCTCATACACACACGCACACACACACACACACATGCACGTATACACAACGCTGTTAGCTGGTGTTTGTGAGAGGAGATGAAAAGGTCCTTTGTGGCTGGGAGGTCAGCCCCATTGATGAGTAGACGTGTGAGTAGAGTCCAAGCGGGTCTTTCCCACAGTCTGCGCCGCGCTCATGACTTCGTGTGCTCGGTCAACAGGCAAAGTGTGCCTCCGATCAACAGGCGCCGCTTTTACTGGAGGCCACTAAAGTGCAGTTGGGACACACTGGAGCTCGACTTCTGCAGCTATTTTTTTTTTGAAGAGCAGCTGGCAACATTACTGTTCCGGTAACATCTGATCATGATCCTGTTTCGAAACAAATATGATGAATCGACAAAACGCAGCTATTTGCGAATGCGTCATTCATCCATCCATTGATTTTAATTTCAGTCGGGTTTTACACACTGGGCTGATCAGCAGCCAATCACAGCGCTTCATTCATCACATCAATTATCCAGGCATTATTTTTCCCTGGTGGCCTCCGACATGCATTCGATTCAGTCTTTAATTGTTGACAGACTCAGACTGGGATCTTCGACCTGTGTATGGGATTAGAGATAAGAGGAGCGGGCTGATAAATGGATGACAGCCTATCATTCTGTATCTAATTTAGATCCTTTATCTCCCCCTGGTCAGCCCAGCGTCTACTCTGCCCCACCTCGGAGTTATTGACGTGTCTCTCATTGTTACTCTGGGCCAACGCCCTGTGCGGTCACATGGGCAGGCGATGCATATCCAGAAGAAACACAAACAGGGTTTCGTTGTTCTTTGACAGGCCGAGATCTCAGAGAGGGACGTCAAAGTACGGTGACGGCATGTTGGAGCTTCATTCCAAAATGGGAATAAATAAACAGTTTGTTGCCCCTTCAAAAATCGACATACAACACCCCCCCGTAATGGCAACAAAAATGTTTTGCGCACCTCTTAAATTTGCCACGTCAACCAGATTGGTTTAGACTTTGGATTTTTAGAATGGGCAGATGGGATCTATGAAAGAATTCAAAATGTGGATGTAAAATATGTGTTAGTTTTAGTAGGAATTGATGTGCGATATTTCTGGGTAAAGTTTGGTTTTGCTTTGCTTTTACTTTTAATAATGAAGGTTGATTAAATTGCTGAATGTAAGATAAGATAAGATAAGATAAGATAAGATAAGATAAGATAAGATAAGATAAGTTAAGATATCTTTTATTTGTCCCACACTGGGGAAATTTGCAGCCTCCAGCAGCAAGAATGTAGGTAGATTTGTTCTTGATTTTACTGTTTGGTGCTTTCTACCGCCTTTATTACCGATTTGTCTTACTGTTTATTGTGCATGTTAAATCGCTCCATGTACAGCACTTTGTATGCAGCGATGGCTGTTTGAAAGTGCTCGAGAAATACTGTTGACTTGACTAGAAAGAAGAAAGAAGAAAAAAAAAAAAACAAACACCGTTCAATTAAGTGCAATATAAACACAAAATGGATAAATCGCAGTGCTATTTACAATTGTCTTTCACATCATTTAATTATTATTATTATGATGTATTTGTATTACTTTTATTGCTCTCAGAATATTAGTGCTCATGACTGTCCAGATATTGACCGATGTAATATTATGATATTACAATTGGTGGGCTTTTGTCTTAATTCAAATTGGATATGATTCATTCTGATTCATTCACTAAATGAGATCAGAAAATAAAATGTTAAATGAATGAGATTATTTGGAATCAATGAATCCTTGTTTTAGTAAGAAATAAGTAAGACACATTCAAATGACCAATTATAGGGAAACCCCCCCCAATAAGGGCGGCCCGGTAGTCCAGTGGTTAGCATGTCGGCTTCACAGTGCAGAGGTACCGGGTTCGATTCCAGCTCCGGCCTCCCTGTGTGGAGTTTGCATGTTCTCCCCGGGCCTGCGTGGGTTTTCTCCGGGTGCTCCGGTTTCCTCCCACATTCCAAAAGCATGCGTGGCAGGCTGATTGAACACTCTAAATTGTCCCTAGGTGTGAGTGTGAGTGCGAATGGTTGTTCGTTTCTGTGTGCCCTGCGATTGGCTGGCAACCGTTTCAGGGTGTCCCCAGCCTACTGCCCGGAGACAGCTGGGATAGGCTCCAGCACCCCCCGCGACCCTAGTGAGGATCAAGCGGCTCGGAAGATGAATGAATGAATGAATGAATGAATGAATGAACCCCCCAATAGAAATATTGCAAATTTCTTGGCTGTTGAAAAAAATAATAATATTGGTGGGTCATAATAAAGAACAAAGACGGGCCACACTGGCACACACGTGGTGTCGTCACTGAATAAAAAAGTGGTGGTCCTAGTCTCATGTAGCCATACTGTAATAATGTCCGCGTCTGTGTGTGCGTGTGTTTGTATGCATGTACAAAAAAAATAAAATAATTATTTATTCATAATCACACCTTGGGACAATTTGGGGTGATCAACTGTTTTGATCAATCAAATGTTTTTGGAATGTGGGAGGATACCGGAATACCCGGAGAAAACCCACGCAGGCCCGGGGAGAACATACAAACTCCACACAGGACGGCCGGAATCGAACCCTGCACACCTCTGCACAGTGAGGCCGAAGCCTTAACCACTCTACCTGCTAATCATCCATTCATCGATCCATTTTCTAATCCGCTGATCCTCACAAGGGTCCTGTGTATCATCACAGAGCAAAATAGGATGCTCAAGTTACCTTGACTGGAGTGTGGTCCTCAGTATGTGTGTGTGCGTGTGTGTGTTGTTGTTCCTATTTTCTCCAGCTTTAAAAAAAAAAAAAATTTCCATTGGAGGTTACATCATGTTATCTGTACAAACGGATGAAAAAAGAAAATCAGGAACTACTGTTGATAAGGTCAGGAGAAAAAAAAAGACTTAACACCTTTTTCGAGAGTCATAAATATCGAGGAAATGATTTTTTTCGGGGGGTAATGATTGTTTCATTTTATTGTTAATTGTCGTACAAAATGAGCACAAATGTCATAGCAAAAGCAGTAACGCATTCACACGCAGACGTCACATGACTCCACATTCTATAATTTGGCATAGTTCATCCGACGATAAGAGAGAGAAATATTCTCAACATGGGCTGTCAGTACGACGCAATACGGCAGAGATACGCTGTTACAATCGGGCAAGATATCCAAACTCCACTGGAGTAAACGAGTCAACAAAACCATCGTCACGCCAAAACCGAAGAACAAAAGGTGCAATGGTGAATCACAGTCAGAGCGAAGGTTTTCGAGGCCGCGGCGTTGACAACGTCTCCATCAATATGAGGAGACCTTGAGGCAGGAGCAAGGGTGGGAAATGTACTTCCGACTCATTGAGGAGCGAGGGGGGGGCCCCGAGTCTTCTTACCAGGGCCTCCACACTGCGCCGCCGTTGCTCTCCCGCAGCCTGGTGCCTCTGCTGGGCGAGGAGAGCGGAGAGGAGCCTGGGTCCCGTCGGTGTATCTCGTCCCGCAGCGAGGCCCCCGTGCTGCCGGGGCCCGCCGAGAGGAAGTGCAGCGAGTCCCTCCAGCAGTGAGAGTAGCCCCGGGTGAAATCGGCGCTGCTCGCTCCGGCGGCGGGTTGCAGCTGCTGCCTCAGGAAGCTGACGGTCATCTCCAGGATGTCGGCCTTCTCCAGTTTGGAGTTGGGCTCTCGCTTGTGGAACTCCTTCTCCAGGATGAGCTTGAGCTGCTCGATGCAGCTGTTGATGCGATCCCGTCGCATTTTCTCCACCACGGGCTTTCGCAACTAAAAAGGGGGAAGAGAGGAGACGCGGGAGGGTCAGCGACGGTTGACCTCGGAGGGCCGTCGTGACTCAAGGTGTCGAATTCTGGCCATTGAAGCAAATTAAAGTCCTTTTTGTCTATTTCACGTTGTCTTGCTAAACAGTCTTGCGTTCTTTCGTTTTGACAGAGTACTAAAAGAGCCATTTTTCTTCACTTTTAACAGATATTACGAGCATCTTGGGTTGCTCCCTTGACACTCTGGAGGAGGTGGGCAACAGAAGGATGCTAACTAAGCTAAAAGCTATGATGGCCAGTCCCTCCCACCCCCTCCAGCCCGCCCTGACAGCACTTGGTAGCTCCTTCAGCCAGAGACTGTTACACCCGCGCTGCAAGGAGAGATACCGATCATAATAATAATAATAATTAAATGATGTGAAGGAAAATTGTAAATAGTACTGCGATTTATCCATTTTGTGTTCATATGGCATTTAATAGAAAGATGTTTGTTGTTTTTTTCTTCTTTCTACATACATTCTTGCTGCTGGAGGCTGTAAATTTCCCCAGTGTGGGACGAATAAAGGAGATCTTATCTTATCTTATCTTATCTTATCTTATCTTTTGACCAAGCCCCCTCTTAGCATTTATGAAGCATTCGCCGTAACTTGATTTCACGTTCTGTGTAACAACGAAAAATGCAGTGCAAATGGTGCTGATGATGAGCGTAATTTACATTTCAAAAGTTAGGAAAACCATCGATGACACCGAGACTCCTGTACAGTACAACGTCATCATCGCAGAATTACACATAAACAGTATTTACTATACACAATCACAAGATTTGTCAAGGTTGAACCGGACACCCGCGCTCCATCCTGACATACAATACGTCTGCTGTTCAATGATATGTTTGAGAAAAAAGAAAAAAAAAATCTGCTCCAAGACTTACTTTGATATCCCTCTCGGAAATCCCTGCATGTTGCATGAAGGAGAAGTTGGAGGAGCAAGGTGCCATGTCTCCGCAGGTGTAGAGGAGAAGCTTCTTCGGTGACAGCGGTGTTCGCTCTGGTGTCTGTGCAGGGCTTGCTCCTCTTTTTATAGGTTGACATTAGCATAACAAAGGCATGTGGCTCAGGCCGGGCTGGGGTTCCCACACTCTGACCAGTGGGACTTTCTGCACAACAATAGGAGAGGCATCAATAACCCAGAGGTCATGTATCTGTGCCGGGCATGTTTCTCAAGATAAGCGACGAGTGATAAAGCAGGGGCACGCTCACACATCGCCGCACATTTCTGATGCAAAGAGAATATCGGAGAGCTCAAAATGAGAGGAAGTGACTTGGGGCTGTGGCTTCAAAGAGGGCTAAGGCCAAATGCTACTACTGCACTAAAACAATATAAAGTGCAAGCGTGGCATACAAACACGTAAAATGTTTCTGGGAACGGGTGGCGCACTCTCTTTATTTTAGGATAGAAAGAAAGAATTCAAATGTTTATCTATTCTCCACACTGCTTCTCTGAACCGGTTGCTAGGTGATAGCAAGGCACACATAGATGACACGTTCATGTTCACAATCACACCTAGGGACAATCTAGAGTGATCAATTAGCTTGCCGTGCATGTTTTTGGAATGTGGAAGGAAAGCGCAATACCCGGAGAAAACCCACACAGGAGCCCAGAATCGAACCCATAACCTCTGCACTGTGAGCCAAACGTGCTATCATCATCATCATCATCATTATTATGATTATTAGGTGAGGTCATACACACTGCACTGGTCACCAGCCAGCCAGTCACAAGTTATTTATTTTGAATCCCTTATTTTGAGTAAATTAACAAATGATCAAATAAAATTGATTTAAAATGTTTCAGGACATGTAAAACTCCATCCATCCATTGTCCAATTCACTTTATCCTCACAAGGGGGTGTCTTCAGGAATAGGCACCCCTGACCCGGTTGCCAGCCAATCGCAGGGCACACTGAGACGACCAGCCATCCGCGCTCACACTCACACCTCGGGACAATTTTGAGTGTTCAATCAGCCTGCCATGCATGTTTTTGGAATGTGGGAGGGAACCGGAGCACCCGGAGAAAACCCACGCAGGCCCGGGGAGAACATGCAAACTCCACACAGGAAGGCCGAAGCTGGAATTGAACCCGGTACCACATGTAAAATTAATATTTTCATTTTATTTGACATATAATGAAGAAATCAGAGTACCCAGAGAAAACCCACGCATGCACGGGGAGAACATGCAAACTCCACACAGGAAGGCCGAAGCTGGAATTGAACCCAGTACCACATGTAAAATGAATATTTTCATTTTATTTGACATATAATGAAGAGATAAAAATATACTTTAAAATGTAATAAATACAGTTGAACTATTTTTCGGGAAAGAAAACAGCACAATTGGTGCAACAATTATGACTCCTGACAATTAAATGCTCAGTGGGCCGGATTAAAGACCGGAGCGAGCAGTATGTGACCTGTCGGCCATACTTTGCCCACCCCTGGTTTAGATGAGTGCACTTAATGAATGGACACTTCCTGTTGTTGCTATGGAGTTTCTTGAATATTAGGTTTTTGGATTTTATGTTGCATGATGATAATATTTGCAGCATCAAAACACAAGTGGCACACTTTGACTGCAAGCCATGCAGAAACATAGTTCGTGTCAGATTAGTGTCAATTTAATGGCCTTGGTAGGGGGCTCCTCAGAGGGAGTAGTGTAGTACTAGAGTAATCCCCCCCCCCCTCTTCCCAGATGTGAGGAGGACTGTGCGCCCACTTTCCCACCAATTCCCAACATCAGGGTCAATGCAGTATGAAAGCCCTATGCCACTCCTCCCTGCTCCACTGGGAATGTTAATTGATCTTTTGTGGCTGCAGGGAAGAAGCACACGCGCACACACACACAGGCATACACACACAGGCATGCACACACACACACAAAACTCGGTACTATCTGGATCGAGTCAACTGTCTTCACTGTGATGACCCTAAAACTATCTATCGACCATCATCCATCCTACTCTCGGTCCAGCCATCAATCTATCTTTCTATCATAAATCCATCTATCTATCTTGAGACGGCTCTTCGAGCAGCAGAAGCTCAAGAAAGCCGGGGGGCCGGATAAAGTGTCCCCCCTCCTGCCTGAAAGTCTGCGCTGGCCAACTGGCAATCTTCACACAGATCTTCAACAGACCCCTGCCTAAATTTGTACTACAATTACTGCTACTGGTCACTTCATGGTGGAATGATTATCTGCACAAACTGCACAAATGCCGTATTGTGTTGTATTGCCCCACTGATCACTTTATCCCTCCTCGATGATTCCGTACATTGTCGCAACAGCTGTCATTGGGTGGAACTACTGCACAATAGTACCCGTACATTCCGGAAAGTATTTTTTAAGATAAGATATCCTTTATTCGTCCCACACTGGGGAAAAACTTTCGATACTTATATGTCTTTCTTTATCGCAGTTGGTAGTTATTGCAATATTAAGGTAGCCTGTATTACCGGGGACAAATTCCATATGTGTTCTACACACTTTGGCCAATAAAGATGATTCTGATCTATCTATCTATCTATCTATCTATCTATCTATCTATCTATCTATCTATCTATCTATCTATCTATCTATCTATCTATCTATCTATCTATCTATCTATCTATCTATCTATCTATCTATCTATCTATCTATCTATCTATCTATCTATCTATCTATCTATCTATCTATCTATCTATCTATCTATCTATCTATCTATCTATCTATCTAGCCATCTATCTAGCTATCTATGTATCTAGCTAGCTAGCTATCCATCTATCTAGCTATCTATCTAGCTAGCTAGTTAGCTATCCATCTATCTATCTATCTATCTATCTATCTATCTATCTATCTATCTATCTATCTATCTATCTATCTATCTATCTATCTATCTATCTATCTATCTATCTATCTATCTATCTATCTATCTATCTATCTATCTATCTATCTATCTATCTATCTATCTATCTATCTATCTATCTATCTATCTATCTATCTATCTATCTAGCTATCTAGTTAGCTATCCATCTATCTATGTATCTAGCTAGCTAGCTAGTTAGCTATCCATCTATCTATGTATCTAGCTAGCTATCCATCTATCTAGCTATCTAGTTAGCTATCCATCTATCTAGCTAGCTAGCTAGCTATCCATCTATCTAGCTAGCAAACTATCTATCTATCTATCTATCTATCTATCTATCTATCTATCTATCTATCTATCTATCTATCTATCTATCTATCTATCTATCTATCTATCTATCTATCTATCTATCTATCTATCTATCTATCTATCTATCTATCTATCTATCTATCTATCTATCTATCTATCTATCTATCTATCTATCTATCTATCTATCTAGCTCTGTCCTTCAGGTTCTCAGCACATAAACACATCTTTCTCCTCGTTGTGGCCTCCAGAGACACAGTCACTTCATTATGTGTCGTCTTCTTCATGTCATTCCCCATTCAGGACTGTCTTGTTTGGGCCTGCCAGGGGTCTCTCTTTATTTTATTTTTTTTGCCCCACAGTGTGGGTGAAGACGAGTTCCCCTCCCACTCGCAGAGCTTCGGAATTCCTGCCATAAAGTACGGCTGGTCGGTGGCAGAGAACGTCTTCCTGTGAAGCCGTCCCTCTGTGAGTGCGCTCTCCGTGGTTTCCCACAGTCCGCGGCCATTCAGCGAGGCCCCTCGGCAGCAACAATAGAAGTGTGTCTTGTTACACATCACATTAGCTACGGTGTTTGATCTCTTGTAGGAGGTGGGAGGTGGGCGGCGGGGCTTTCGGAGGGGCGTTGGCTCGGACTAGCGGTGCCATCTGGCTCGGCCAACTAGACCCTGAGAAAGTCCCGGGAAAAGAAATACCGCATTCCACACACACGTTGTACACACGCACGCGCACAAATAGTTGTGAAAGACTTTAGAGGCACTTGACACATAATTCAAGCACGAGACAGCACGCCCCGACCTCCGCGACGCAAGTAGGATGCAAGGGAGGGGACAAGGAGGGGGGGGGGGGGGTCACTAAATGTGCACCAAGATGAAACTTGGGTTTAGCGGCAGCGGACACCTGCTGTGAAATCAAGTATGTGGGTGCAACGCATTTGCATAATTTGAGAAGCGGGCCGCAGCGGCGTAATGAACAGCACTTGAATGCGTCTTGGAAGCAGCTCACATTCATCCAAGTTAATGATCCCGATTTAGCCCCTCTTGTTTTTTTATGAAGAAGTTTCAACCCTCCGCATTTTCAACTGACGGCAGTAGTGATCCTGTTTCAATTCTTCCAAACAGCTTTTAATGGGCTCCAGCTCACCTGGGACACTAATATGGAGAAGCGTGACACAAAATTCATGAGTTGGGGTCATTTGAGCCACCACATTATCCAGGGAGGGTTTACCCCAAATGTGTAGAATCATATTAAATCAGATTATAACGCAGTGATTGGCAATTGTAGTGTGTGTCATGTGCAACCATGAGATATTCATTCATTCATTCATCTTCCGAGCCGCTTGATCCTCAATCGGGTCGCGGGGGGGGGGGGGGGGGGGGGTGCTGGAGCTGTCTTCGGGCAGCAGGCAGTTTTTGGAATGTGGGAGGAAACCTGAGTACCCGGAGAAAACCCACACAGGCACGTGGAGAACATGCAACCTCCAGACAGGAAGGCTGGAGTGGGAATCGAACCTTGGACCTCTGCACTGTGAGGTCAACGTGCCAGAGTAACCACTGCACCAGATGCCGCCAATGTAACATTCATTCATCATTCATTCATTCATTCATCTTCCGAGCCGCTTGATCGTCACTAGGGTCGCGGGGGGTGCTGGAGCCTATCCCAGCTGACTTCGGGCAGTAGGCGGGGGACACCCTGAATTGGTTGCCAGCCAATCACAGGGCACACAGAGACGAACAACCATCCACGCTCACACTCACACCTAGGGACAATTTAGAGCGTCCAATCAGCCTGCCATGCATGTTTTTGGAATGTGGGAGGAAACCGGAGCACCCGGAGAAAACCCACGCAGGCCCGGGGAGAACATGCAAACTCCACACAGGGAGGCCGGAGCTGGAATCGAACCCGGTACCTCTGCACTGTGAAGCCGACGTGCTAACCACTGGACTAACGGGCCGCCCACCATGAGATAATTGTCTGAAAATAAATATTTATGACAAATAACGTACCGATATAGTCCACTTTTATTTTGCAGTGTAGGAGAATAATTGCTTTGTGTTCAACTAAACGGGCCCAGATTTCACACCGAGATTGTAAATTTGAGACGAGACGTTTTGTGACATTTTTGCTTTGTGATGTGCTGAGACCTTTTTTTTTTCTCATGTAAAATATGTGACGTGGCAAAATAAATTTTGGGGGAAGCGTTCATACCATGCATAAAATAATCCAATAATTACCCAGGAATCTGCTTTCATCTAATTTCCAATGTTTTCTTGATCAAAATGTGCCCCACCAATGCATGACACCGTCTGGAATAAAGACATGAAGAATATGTCGGATTTGCAAAACTTCGTCTGAAGCTTTTTCTTTATTTTCTTCTCAGGGAAGCACACATGGTTCCTTTTCAAAAAGGCTTTCAAAGTAGCACTTGACGTCCATTTTGAACAATAAGCGTTGACACTGCCACGAAAATGTGGCGTCAAACATCAGGCTACACAGAATGACAGTAATTATTCAATCAAAATTGGATTTACAGCGCGAGTGTATCCATAGGATGCATTTCAGGGCGCTTAAATAATACACGGTATCAAAGACAAACAATTCTTGAATAAATCGGCACCCGAATCAGGTGCGATGTCACAGTTCATGCGCAAACACGGTCACATGGTGACCACGCGTCGTTCAGTAAAACCTGACCCCATATCAAATCCTCCCAAAGGAATACTGCCACACGGCGGCTATCTGGTCACACGGTGACCCCAAAAGAACTCGACTTCATCGGTCTTCAATATGCGGCTTGCGGTCCTCCTTTCGGCCTCTACCAGGGCCTCCACAGGGCCGCGCCGGCGTGGCCGGCACACTTCCCGGAGCTGAGTGGTGAAGCCGGGGGTGACGGTGTGCTTTGCGGACCTCTGTTGCTCCCGCTAGACGCTTGCAGGTCCTGGAAGTGTACCAGCAGCCGCCTCTGGGCCGGGTTCTGGACCTTGCAGTGCGACAAGAAGCTGACGGCCTGTTGGACGCAGTGTGCATAACCGTCGGAGGAGGAGGAGGGCCGCCGCCGCCGCTGCTGCTGCTGCCAGCTCCTCAGGTAGCACACGGCCATCTCCAGGATGTCGGCCTTCTCTTGCTTGGAGTCGGGCTGCTGTCGGAGAAACTCGGGGCCCAGCAGGGACTTGAGCTGCTCGATGCTGGTGTTGATGCGGTCTCGCCGCAATTTCTCCACCAGCGGCTTTCTCAGCTGAAATAGAGAGAGCAGAAAAATTGAGTCCACTGGCATGGCTGAAGGTTTTTTATTTTTTTTTCCCAGAAACACACGCTTCATTTCCAGAAGGCCCGCCGGGTTTTACCTTGTGAGCCGAAGTCTCCTTGGAAAAGTGACTCGGTCCATAAACTGCAGGAGCCATGCTCGCTGGTCCGCTCGTTCTCCGAGTGTGAGCTGCCTTCCTCCTCCGCCGCCTCCTTTCCTTTATTTATACGCGCCGATCTCCATATGAATGTGTGGGTCTCGGCCTCGGCCGAGGTTCTCACACTCGCCCGAGCCAATGGGAATGCCGGGAAGGGCTCCGAAGAACGCAGGGCCCGCGCCACATGCTCAATGAAGTGTTTATGGCCCCGGGGGACAATGGAGCGTGTCTCCGGGGAGCAGGTGGAGGGATAGACTGGGAGAGAAAAGAGCCCTGGTGGGGCGCTGGGAGGAGGATGTGGGGAGGGGGAGAGGAGGGCGGGAGGGGGGGGGGGGTAATGACCCATTGCTTGTGTTGATATGGGAAAGTGGTGACCCTGCGAGGGAAGCACGCCACACTCCCGTGATGTAATCACACACAAAGTGAATCTGACAGTGTGCACATGAGGCGCATTAAAAAAAAATATATATACATTTATTACATAATTATTACATAGATATGGATAATTTTTTGGTTAATTTTTTTACATGAGGTTGACCGGTTCAGAAAAAAACCCCTAAAACATTAAAAAAATAAATAAACGTAGTTCTTCTTCTATTTGTTGAGTGCCGTCATTAAAAAAAAAAAATACTCATCATTTTTCAAATAAGAGCCTCGATCAAATTTTGGAGATGTCACTTGACGGTTAAAAAAAAAAAAAAAGGTTCCGTTTCGATGACAAGAAATTTGCTTTGGATTCGTCACTTGTAGACTCGGGACTTGGATTGGTTATCAATACAGACACGATAGAGAAAACGAGGCCAATAATATCACCGCTTGACATGATTCGTCTTTTGAATCTGAACGATCTCTTTACGAGGATCCAATACTGCAAGTAAGACGGCATTGATTCGACGACTCGATTTGCTTGACACTCGCAAATGTCGAACTTTTCGGTAATCGCCTCCATGCACGTTTTGAATTTCTTTAGTTGTTTTCTGCCTTTTTAAGCACACACGTCCGGTTTCATTTTTAATCTGCAAATAGCCGTTTGGCCACCACGAGTGACCTATCTTGATTTCAATTTTAATTTATAGCCATTGTACAAAGGGAGGAGAAACGTATCCGTGGTATAATTTCATTCTTTGCTGATGATTTTGGAGAGTACGGTAATTGCAGATTGAAATGCGCACACGACAGCATTGAGCAAATGTCATATTTGCCGCCATTGGAACACTAAATTTGCGTGATTGCAGTGCACACTCACTTAAATGTGTCAGTGGGTCCCTTTGAAGCACTGCGTGTCAGTGCCTCTGTGTGTGTGTGTGTGTGTGTGTGTGTGTGTGTGTGTGTGTGTGCTTCACAGTAGACGTCAACGTGTAGACACACACACACACACACAAAGTGTGCACACACTTCCAGTACTCGTTTACACATCGGACGCACTCCTGCCCGTCCCCACGGCCTGACACACTTCTTCTGTTCTATGCCTCGCAAACGTCTTAGTTCTTGTAAAATATTTGAACTTTTGACAAAATCTGAACAAATAAGACATGGTACATAATATGACAGTTTCCCCCCCCCCCCCCCCCCGAAATAAATGTATATTTTCATCTCATTCATTCATTCATCTTCCTAACCGCTTGATCCTCACAAGGGTCGCGGGGGGTGCTGGAGCCTATCCCAGCTGTCTCCGGGCAGTAAGCGGGGGACACCCTGAATCGGTTGCCAACCAATCGCAGGGCACACAGAGACGAACAACCATTCGCACTCACACTCACACCTAGGGACAATTTAGAGTGTTCAATCAGCCTACCATGCATATTTTTGGAATGTGGGAGGAAACCGGAGCACCCGGAGAAAACCCACGCAGGCCCGGCGAGAACATGCAAACTCCACACAGGGAGGCCGGAGCTGGAATCGAACCCGGTACCTCTGCACTGTGAAGCCCACGTGCTAACCACTGGACTACCGGGCCGCTAAATGTATTTTTTTTTTTTTTTTTTTGTTTTATGGAAAACATCAAAACTTTTTTTATTACTAATGACATTTAACATTGCGTAATAATAATGACATTTAATTGGCATTAGGATTATGAAAGAGAGGTATTGTGAAAACCTTCTCATTTGTACCCCAAAAAGTTTTGAGAATCCCTGATAACAATGCACACACACACACGCACACACACACGCACACGGGCCACACACGCGCACACACAGATTGCAGCTGGCCACGTCCCGGTCACACGCTTCTTCCCCCTGCCTTGCACTGAACGTGGGAGATGAGGTGCTCCCGAGCTTCCCACACTGCAGTGTTAATGACACTGAGGCCGCCGGAACAAAGGAAGTGTGCCCTATTCAACAGAGATATTGAGTGAACCACCCCCCCCCCCCGCCCTCACCCATGCACACTCCCCTCTCACACACACACACACATGGAGAGGACCACGGGCTTGTCAACAAGGCTTCCAGGCACACCATCTGGACTCATGGTAGCTATTGTCAGTTTGGGAGATGCTCACCGTGTGAACTGGCGGCTGAAATACAGACTGAAACGCACACGCTCTGTGTGTGTGTGCGTGTGTGTGTGTGTGTGTGTGTGTTCAACATGTATGTTTTTTTTCTTCTTTCTTCTTCTACCCACAATCTTGCTGCTGTAGTAAATAAATAGTAAATTTCCCCATTTTGGGACAAATAAAGGATATCTTAATCTTAATCTTATGTCTGGCGATATTTTGTTGTATTTTTCCTGACGGCTCAAGGTGATAAAAAGTCAGAGCAATATTTTAAGCTTCTGTTATGCTACGGGTCAAACTGACCCGTTTTAATCATGCTGTTGTTTCTTTTTCTTACCGATGAGGGTCATTGTGAGGCCCTTTGTGTTTTAATTGTCAAAATAATTATTGGAAACAATTCACACGTTCTGTATTTTGACTGAAAGAAAGTGGAAAAAGAAGGCCTGCGGAATACATTGAAGGCAAATTTTTAACTTTTTGGAGGACCAAAAATAAAAAAACATTCAGTTCAACAAACAATAGTCCAATTGCTTTGATTTAACCTTTGCAGATGACCATGACCTAGGTAAGGCAGAATTTACACAGACAAAAAGGAAAAACACATCTTAGCAAGCCCTTTTCTATTTTTAAATTGATATTGTGACTGAGGGGAATTATGCAATCAGGTTCACCAAACATGCACTTTTTCCTCTCTTGTTAAATTGAAAAAAAAATAATAGAAAAATATGGATGACATGTCTTCTCTTATTGTTTTTATATACAGTATATATATATATATATATATATATATAGATAGATAGATAGATAGATAGATAGATAGATAGATAGATAGATAGATAGATAGATAGATAGATAGATAGATAGATAGATAGATAGATAGATAGATAGATAGATAGATAGATAGATAGATAGATAGATAGATAGATAGATAGATAGATAGATAGATAGATAGATAGATAGATAGATAGATGGATAGCTAACTAGCTAGCTAGCTCGATAGATAGATACATAGATAGATAGCTAGCTCGATAGCTAGCTAGCTAGATAGATAGATAGATAGATAGCTAGATAGCTAGATAGATAGATAGATAGATAGATAGATAGATAGATAGATAGATAGATAGATAGATAGATAGATAGATAGATAGATAGATAGATAGATAGATAGATAGAGGAAAGGTTTTCACTAAATTTTGACTACATGACTGATTTTTTATTTCTTTTTCTTTTCTTTTTTGATAATTAAATGTATGATTTTGAGCATATCTAGTGTTCCAATGGTACCAACATAATAGCAGAACAAAAAGGTTTTCTGGGGTGATGAAGTTCCATAACTGAACACTTTATTAAGTACAGCCACGCCATCAAATTTGAGGGCTCTATTAAAAAAAAGTTTGCCGCTACGTCGGCTTTTGATTGATTCGTATTTTGGTCAAGTGGTTTCTTTTGACATAGTGGGGAAGACGCATGCGTCTGCATTCTCAACCGCACATCAGCAAAGGGTGACAAGGGGCCAGTAAGACAGGCTGGATTGGAGGGGGTGGCCTCGCTCCTGTTTGCTTAGATTGAAGCCTTTGTATGTGATGAATCCAACTAATTTATTCCCATGTTGCATTGTCGTGACGCTACTTTGTGATTGGCTGAACACCGTGAGAACCGGGGCTGCATTAAATCGACGGCAGAGGGTATAAAAAAGGGACCTCGGTGCAGCTGTCATGGCAAATCTTCTCTAAATCGACACGAGCCTGGACAACAACGTGGACGCCGGCATGATTGAGCAACACACAACGTAAGCGTTGACGCGTTTAAGTCTGTTTTTCTTAAAGTCATATTTGTTACACAAAATTGCTGATTTTTTTTTCCCCTCAACAATCCATTCTATCCAATCAGATTTGAGACCCAATGTGTTGCCATGTAAAAATAATCTGCCCAGGGCCTTGAAAAATCAGAAGCTCTTGAAATGTAGTTTCAAGTATACTACACATGGGACTGTTTTATCCATTTCCTTCATCAGACTTCACAGTCACCTGAGGAGGGCTGCAGTTTTCCATTTTCTAATTGGTTGACTGAAACAAGCCCAGTTTGACTCGCAAATGAAATAAATAGATCAAATAAGCAGCATCAGATGCCTGGCCCATCCCTGACTGATTGTGATGGTTTGGAATGGATGAGGAAGAAAGCAGGGGCTTTTCCCAGCTCAAACTGAGGCAGATGAGTAAAAAAAAAAAGGGTCTATTTCATGTTTTACAGTTTTAGGGGTCACTTCTTCCTGTTTTGGATATTGCTCCAACCAGATGGCTAAAAGGACAGAAGTTGCGAAATAACAGCCAACCGGCACAATGCTTTTCGCATGACAATCAAGTTCATGTTGTCACAAGTTTTAAGAGACGAAGCAGGAGGCCTCAAATTGTGATGACTGGGCTTTTGGGTGAAATATTTGGATGAATGTAAAATGCACTGTAAACTTTGCCAGTGAACGTAATTTGACCTCGACTGAACTTTTAAACACCAAATTTTCAGTGTTTCAGTAGTTTTTGGACAACTTGTTCCGACAAGGAGCTGAAGGACACATTTAGGCGTTTGATATATGATCAACCAATTGAATTTCCTAGTTCAAGTAGAATTGGAATGTTATATGGAGCATTGTCATGGAATATTTCACGAGATATACTTGTCCAATTTGTCCACCCCCATCCGCATCCTCAGTCTGTGCAAGGTGATGCTGATGGAGAGGAAGTGCACAGACAAAGCATCGAGGATGCACTCGGCCCTGCAGAGGCAACTCAGCGCGGGCATGTCCGGCACAGGCTCGGATGCGTGGGACAGGACGGTGTCCTTCTTCGCGGTGAAGAAAGCCCTCATCTTCCACAACGGCTACACCAAATCGTCCAGGGAGGCCCTGCGCGCGTTCCCCTCGCCCGCCGATGACGTCACCCCGCTGTGCTGCCAGTGACTGATGGGACTCTTTAACATCGGGTTTCGTTACAAGCTGCACAAATGTAGCTTTATTTTTTAAATTCAACTTTTGTTATTTTGATGTTTACCTCCAAAATGATTGAGTGGTTCAAAAGTGGGCCTTGTTTGTTTGTTATACACCATAAGCCTTAATATTCCTTGAAAGTGCTCTCAAAAAGACCACATTGTCGAGGTTTGCTGTTAGGAAAAAGCCATATTCCTTTGTAAAAAGGACACTTGTTCATGCTGTTGCATATTATTTTGGTTGTTGTTTTGTAATGTGCTCCTGTTATGTTTCTTGAAATTACCATGGAATTTGAAATAAACGTAGTGGTAGGCACTCGAATGAGTTTAGCACGATGATTCCGATGCTAGTTGTTTGACCCTCTATGGCGGAGGTGTTCAACATTTTTTGACCTATACTTTTCGATCAACCAACCGAGCGCGACCGACCCGTTACAGGACACGCACGCACTGAACACGGATCCACAGTGAGCAACAGCTTTTGAAATTGAGTTTTATGAAAATGAAATCACTACCTACCTTCGTCAAGACCAGACGCGGAGCCATGGGACGCACTTTTGTAGCCGATTAACTATCGTAACTAACGTGTACCGTATAAAAAAGTTTCCTCTGCCCTCCATATTCCCATTCGTTGCCCTCGGTGAATTTTACATTAAACAAACTCTGAATAGGAATAATACGTCGCAACGGCTCTGATGACTAACTGCAATTGCAGACTGCTAACCGCTAACAACTTCCGGTGATGCAGGTCACGCGGCAACCTAGATTAAAGGTGACCTGCTTTTTAAATTTAATTCTTTAAAATACTTTTTTGTGAACGTGATACAGCTAGGAAATATAACATTATATTATAAAAATATATCGTTGATAACACGCTCACCGACAAATGGGTTGTTGCTTTTTCACCTCCACATCCCTCGCGATCGACTGAGAACAATCTGCGAGCTACCGGTCGATCGCGAACGACGCCGAATTGGGCACCGCTGCTCGATTGGAGTTTTGTATTGTTTGTCAAACCGCTGCTTGTTGTGAGAGTTTATTTGGTGGATGTCCCAAATGGAGTTGCGATGCAGTTTGGATTGGGAATTGGTGCGCGGGTGGATCACGCTACGTCAGGGCAAAGAGTTCAACAAGTGTTCAGAGCGTGCTTAGAGCCTATTCCAGCTGTCTCCGGGCAGTGGGCGGGGGGACACCCTTTACTGTCATGACAAAAGAAAGAGTTCACCAAGAAAGGCAGACAAGTCGTCCTAACCATATATCAACTTTATTAATCATAGGTCTAATTCAAAAAGCAGACATTCAGCAACATTTGAACAACCGTAGCAGCGGGCGAATGAACAATAAAGTGAGTCAAGTCCACACCATGCATTCAGCTGGCAAACGCCACTACTTTTACTCAAGGTTGGTGACCGTAAAACTTGGCTGCATCTTGCTGACCAAGAGGAGCTCTCTGGCCACTATTTTTATTTTGTGTGCGTGTGTCTGGGGGGGGATAACTTTCATTGGAGCACTCATTATGCAAAAACCCATGAAGTGAAAACAAACAAAACCCCCAAAATTTGTTTAGGGATATAAACGTATATTTATTATGTATTGCAACAGGAGACCTAAAATATCACTGCAACGGATGAACTCTTGACGAAAGGTTAACGTGACCAAGGCATTGTGTCAAGGATGAAAATAAAACTGACGCATCAATACTTCTTCTTGCTGTTGCTTGCCAAATTGATAAAACAAACCTTGCTCATACGCACTAAAGAAAAATGCCGTCTTTCACTCAAATTCCAGTTAGAACCATACGTGACGACCAAAGGAGGACAAGTTAGATCACGAGCAGGTGAAGCATTCTCCGCCGTTTTAAAACACGCCGACCAAAACCGTAAATAGGAAAACGAAAAGCAAAAACAAGATAAAATCCAATGCCGCTCTCATGGTGTCGTGGGACCCATCTCCAACCGCCGGGATATTGCAGCACCTCGTCATCTGCGTTTGCTTTGTGTGGAATTAGTTGTGTGCTCAACACGCGATAGTGTATTAGAAGATTTCACATCGATTCCGCTTAAGGTTCAATTGAAGATGTCACTGGGTGGGCGGGGACGAGGGGCGAAGCAATGGCGGATACACTGTGCACAAAGAGGACATGTGTTTATTTGGTGGATGTCCCAAATGGAGTTGCGATGCAGTTTGGATTGGGAATTGGTGCGCGGGTGGATCACGCTATACCCGTCAGGGCAAAGAGTTCAACAAATCCTGCAGGAAGAGATCTGGATCTGGGATTTCGGAGAGGAGACCTGAAACATGTCAACACATAGGAACGCTGTCAGTTTTTTCTATAGAGGAAGCGATTGTTGTCATGTTTTAAGATGAGTGGTTCTGAAACGTTGTACACCAACTACTCCCTGAAAAACCTCCAAATACTATACCACCTCAATGGCCTGAAAATACAATGCAGTCGCATAGTAGGCTGATGGTAAGTCCTCACTGAAAATGTGGCAGAGGTTTTATTCACAAGGAAGACGCCGGAACTTGACGCACGGTATGAATTGCACATATGTGAAAAAGTGCACCAATTTGTTTTTAAACAAACGGTTCTAAATGGTTACATGACAATATATTGTACTTAAGTTTAATACAACTTCAATCGGTTATTCTTGGCATACCACTAGGGCAATCATGTCCAAAGTCCGGCCCGCGGTCAAATTTCATCCGGCCCTCGGCCCCTGTCATAAAATCAGTGCCGTCTGGCCCGCAGGTTGGGCGCAATGGCACACGTGTTGCATTGACTGAGGTCTCGTAGACTGGTGAGTGATGTTTCATAGAGTACTGCTTCCCTCTAGTGGCTAAATGAGTAATAGCATTCACTAAATGAGTAATAGCATTTAGACACTAGAGGGCATCACTCACGAGTTAACAAGACATCACTCCGTGTTTATATTGACTGATATGTCATATTTCAAATGATCCTTGCAGTTGTGGATATGTGTATTGCTTGTTCATTTCCCTGTTGTTCGAGTCAAAGGCTATTGAAAAGTCATGGTGATACATTTTATGTTTCAAATCAATCAATTTGCACTCAGGAGACTTCCGTTTAAGAAAAAGTCAAGTGAATAAGCAGTTGCATGTGATATACCCGTTTCAAATGAACCAAAAGAAATTTTAAGATTGTTGAAATTAAAATAAAAATGGAAATGTGAAACAGACTGGCTTACTAAAATTTGTTGAACAATATTGTTGTTCAATGCAAAAAATGTCAGCCAAGGTTGGCCCCCCGACATTTTACCACATAAAATCTGGCCCCCTTGGCAAAAAGTTTGGACACCCCTGCACTAGGGTCAGCCCATGTACCACTGTACTTTGAGAATCACTTGACATAATGTCTTGATCAAATAATGTCAATTTTAATTCTGTGGAAAAACATATTTGGTTTACCTTTTGAAAGTGTGTCGAGTGGTTACATCATTCTACTTTAATAATCGGCTCTCTTTGTTGTCTGTGTGCTTGTGTGTAATACTGACCTACAACATCAAAGAACTCTGCCAAGGATTCGGCGGGCATGAGTTCATCCTGGAAAGCCCTGAGCACGCGCTCCGAGGCCTCGTAGATGGGCATGTCATTGTGACGCACGTATTCTGCAAGCGAGAAGGACCAGCCGCCCTCCGTGTTGCTGGTGGGAACTTTCTGCGGGGGGGGCAAAAGGCGGAGAAAAGGCATTTCAATTAGGAAAGTTGATTTGAGAAAGGAACCATTTGAGTTACAAGCCTGGTCATGGAACAAAATCAACTCTTGAAGTTTTTGGACATTACCCTGAACATGTCATAGACAAGATCCACCAGGCCCCAGAAGAGAAGGGGCGAGCGATAGACTGCATACTCCTTTGGTACTTTATCTGTCAGTCTGAGGAAGGGAAGGAAGGACAGTCAAGACGAAGACGGGGACCTCATTTCATCTCACAAGTGCTTTAAAAAAATAAAAATAAAAATAACCGCTGCACATAGGTGATCACAATCGGCCCATACTTGTTGGCGCTGCTCGCCGACACCTTGCGGGCGTGTGCGTTGACCAAGAGTCTCCGGAGGAAGTAAATCCGCGAGGTCTTCCAGCGTTCGGGGGGCATGATGTGCATGGCCAGGACAGTATAGTAATGCGGCCCTTCTACCTCGTACGAGCTCTCCACCCATTTCTCACACGGCTGCTCCTGGAAACCCTGCAGGTTCTTTTCCTCTCGGGAAGTAGCCCGTGTCCTGCAGGGTGAGGAAAGGGATGCCAATATATTGGATGAGCAGCAGGCTTTGGTGTAAAGTTTTGTCCATGTTTTGGACAAAACTTGAAATAGTGCTCAACTGACATGCCTGCGTCCAATAATAACAATGCGTCTTGTGGACGTGTTAAATACAGAAATGGCACACGTAACCGACACTACACCTTTTAATAACGTATGGTTGTGAATGTACGGTATAACCTGCACAGCTTTGGGCATTTTTGGAGTAGAATTTCTTTTAACCTCTGCAACCTTTTGTCTTTTCAAGAACTGTAGTTTGACTTTTCTTGTGGAACTTTTGGGAATGTTAACAGTAGTTCCATTGTCATTTACACAATTTGGGCTAGTCTTCTTTTACCCTGGGGATTTTTTTTTACAGAAGTACATTTATTATTTTATTTATTATTTTTTAACCTCAGAAACTCCCCGCACCCGCTTTCAGAGTACTATAGTTGACATTTTTTGTTGAAATTTAACGTGCACTACATCTGGTGGTTACACCGTTTTTATTTCATTCATTCATTCATCTTCCTAACCGCTTGATCCTCACTAGGGTCGCGGGGGGTGCTGGAGCCTATCCCAGCTGTCTCCGGGCAGTAGGCGGGGGACACCCTGAATCGGTTGCCAGCCAATCGCAGGGCACACAGAGACAAACAACCATCCACACTCACAATCACACCTCGGGACAATTTAGAGCGTTCAATCAGCCTGCCATGCATATTTTTGGAATGTGGGAGGAAACCGGAGCACCCGGAGAAAACCCACGCAGGCCCGGGGAGAACATGCAAACTCAACACAGGGAGGCCGGAGCTGGAATCGAACCCGGTACCTCTGCACTGTGAAGCCGACGTGCTAACCACTGGACTACCGGGCCGCCCTCCGTTTTTATTTGACCTAGAAAATTACCCAAATAATGTGTGTTGAACAGAAAATAAGGGGAATTTTCATACAGTTAGCTTTAGCCTGTTAACACAAACCCAGCACATTTGGTCACGTCTCGCTGTAAAATCCAAGACTACCATTTCATGAGCTGTGACGGCCAGGATGGCAAAGTGTAGAACTTGATCTTCTCTCGCGGTACATACGTGTTGAGCACATAGAGCACAGTGTGGATGATGTAGGGGATGAGATGGATGTTGCTCTCTCGGCCGCCTCCTCCTGTGTCCACGCTGAATGATTGTTCGGTAGCAAAGCGAAGGAACAGCAGTTTGGTGTCGTGGATGTTGAGTTGGTACGTGGGCTCGCGCTGGCCTGTGCATTCCTGCAGATATGTATTGTGTCTGTGTGGCACAAGGGGAAAAAATACATATATAAAATCAGCCTTCAATGCGGTAATTTCCAATCACATTTATTTGGCATATTTTTGCGGTGGTTGAAGCTCAAAAAAGACACATTGAGAAATTGGGACTAGTAATGGGAGAGCTGGCAGACATGCTTTCTCAGCGGGCATTAGAAATATACCCACCGCGGGATGACATTTTAAACTGTTCATATGCTAATGCATGTTTTTACCGTGCTAAGCATGTAGCAAACGCAGATTCTGGCACGTGGGGCCCCCAAACCGGGAGCAGTCCATTGCACTTGGTGTTGGCGTTCTGGAGAGCGGCGCTTTCCCATTCTTCTCGCCCACGGGCCAGCCTGCAATAGAGATTGCAGAAATTAGGAATTTAAAAAAAAAAAAACGATCCAAACGGAGAATTTCATTTTGAAAAAGCAAAAATGATGCTACCTGACAGCTGCCAGATGGCAGTCGTAGTGGACAATGTTAAAGTGCGACACAGTGCTGTAGCCCTGCTGCTTGCGAGGCTTGTTCTCAAATTCCTCTAGTGATACCCGCTTTGTGAAAGTGTAAATACCCAGGACCTTGGTGGGCTGGAATCAAAATTGCGCCTGTTACGTTGTTGCACCGCAGTGGAACATCAATAATGATGTTCGCCTTTCTGTACCTGGAATTTGTAACCTTCTCTACAGATGCAGCAAGTTAAGCCTGGCTCCTCTATCAGCTCCTCCATTTGTTTCAACAGTGAAGTCTTGGTCACCACCTGACCCTTCTCGTTGGTCTGAAAGGCGAATGCACACGTGCAGTAGTCAAATTTGCTGGTGACGGCAGTGTTTAAAAAGAAAAAAAAAAAGTCACATGAAAACGTGTGTACCGTCATGCCCAGTGTTCCGAGAGCCTTCTGTCTCATCGCCATGGCCATACGCTTCTTCTCAGCTCTGGTCTCCCTGCGCGCCGCTTCTATCTTCAAATTCACGTCACTGTGCTCCCTCAATGCTTCCAGAAGGTTCTCTGCAAGCGTACCAATCCCCTCGTCGCTGGAGACCTGCTCCAGCTTGTGCAGGTTGGTAATTGAATCATTGCCTATCAGCACCTGGGACAGAACAAAAATCTAATGTTGTTTTTCTTTTCCAATACACGGTCTTAATCCTGATTTGATTATTAAATGGTATTTAGTGTA
The DNA here is from genome assembly GCF_025434085.1 of Hippocampus zosterae. Lineage (NCBI taxonomy): Eukaryota > Metazoa > Chordata > Actinopteri > Syngnathiformes > Syngnathidae > Hippocampus > Hippocampus zosterae. The sequence continues at coordinate 38,044,005 of NC_067452.1, read as the reverse complement.
ATGTGCGACATTTCATGAGAGCATTTATTACCTGCGTGGGGGGATGCTGGGTAGCCAAACCACGGAGCAATCTTAGAATGAAGGGTAGCGCAGGTCGAGAGAGGAACTTCTTCCAGATGTCAGCATCCAGACTGACAAGAGAAAAAGATTAAGCTTTAGTCAGTAAAGCCAATTTTTAATGTCCTTATTAAATGCGCCGAAGAATAACGAGGCCCATACTTTTTGGCATTTGGGATGTGTTTCTTCATGTAGTCCAGCGCATTTTGTGTAATTCCTTTTTGCAGAATAAGATCTTTTAGCTGATGGCCATTACTGTTATTTTTTATTCCAGCAGCGATTTTACAGAAGCAATCCAAAAACACTTTGTCATCAGCGCTATGATCCTCGTCATACCTGAAAGGGGGAAAAAAAAAGTTTCAATGCAGTATGTGGAGAAACACAGGAAGCAAAGCAGGAAGTCATTGAGAGTACAGGTCAGCACGATTGGTAACACCACAGTGGTACCCACTTGTCAAAGCTGCAGCATGGCTTGAAGCGCTCGACCAAGATCCTCATCTTCTCCAGTTCGCCAAACGACAAGTACGGGATGATGCGAAGCAGACCCTGCAGGACGCTGGGGTTGGAGCGCACAAATGGGGTGTTGATCTGGTCCAGTAACATGACAAGTTGGTCCTTGTCCCCGGTCAGCAATAAGTTACCCTAAAAAAAACAATGACACTGATTAGAATTTTTATTTTTTTAATCGCTTTTGAAGAAGGTTGGCAGTCTGTGCTCCTTGAGTGTTCCTGTTGCTTCTTTGGCACCTACCTTGTCCTCCGAAATCTCTGCATTAGCTTCGTCCAAAATGATCTCCATTATGCTCAGAACTTGCTCTGCTATGGAGGCCCCACCGCTGTCTTTACTCTCTTGTTCTGCCACTAAAGCCTAAGAGAGAAGAAGAAAGGAAGAGGGACGATAGTAAAGGTGCTCTTCAACATGTGTACCATAACGAGAACGTTAGACACTTACCAAGTTTAGAGTTCCGAGCATGACGTTGAGCGTGTTCATCTCTGGTTTGATGAGCTGTTGTCGGTTTATTTTCACTTTTACACAATAACTGAACAACTTCAGCAAAACCTAAAAAGACAAGAATCAGCTTTGAATTAGACCACATGGGGACTTGACCACTTGGATCATTTTGTGAAAAATAGGTAGTTCACTTTTAAGTACAGAGCGCATTTGTTTACTAGCTTAAACAAAGGGAATCTAACCCGGCAACATTTTATAGCGTAGTTCAGCCTCCCGTTGCATAAAGAGCAAAAGAGCGGCTTACTGTGAGCAGATGACGACCCTGTTTAAAATCTTTGATTCCTGATAGCCGATTGAGCATGCACTCCAGCCCACCACACTGTGCCATGACACCTGCCATCTTGTACACCTCTTCATCATCTTCCTCCTCATCTAGACAAAGAGGAAGGAGAGACTTTTAAAAAGAAACTTGGTTGTGAAATGAACATCCATAGACTAGTTCATGGTTCAAGCGTGAATAAAAGGATTTGATGAAGACAAGCGAGGAAGACTGGCAGACTATAATAGACAAGTATAATAGAACCTGTGGTTGAGTCCAGCGACTCTATGAACTCCTCCGTTGCATCGCCCAGCAGACCTCTCATTCGATATATGATTCTCATTGGCTCACCCTTGTAAAAAGGAGGGGCAAAGTTAGATTGATGACCATCGAAACTATTTCACATATACAATATAATGGCTGAGTCATTTACCTCATTTGTCGGGCACCACACCTTCTTGTAGACTTCGGCGACAGACAGGTCCAAGCTAATGATTTTGTTGTTCACCAGAAGCTGAGGAAAAAGAAAAAGACATACAATGGGTTTCTTGCAATGACTTGGCTTGATGACAAGAAGCGGTGAGGACTAAGAGAAGGACATATTGAAATAATCAAAGTTCAGATTCATTTTACCTCCATGCCGCTATCATCTTCAAGGAGTGCCACCAGGTCGCAGTCTTGGCATATCTTGTTCTTAATGTCCCTCATAAGGGGGCCGATGCCTGGCTCGTTGCTACTATAAGGGTTTCCAGGCATGCGACCCTGAAGGAAATCCTCTTGCTGGGGATCTTTTTCCAGGGTTACAAAGAACTCTGTCACCTCGTTCTCCTCCTTAAAAGACGGAAAGTGACATAAGTAATTAGTCTGTCAAATCCGATATCTATGTGAAGAAAAACCTGGGTTCGAGTTAACTTACAGGATAAATTATGCTACACAGTCTCTCAAAAATGAACACAGGTGTTCTGTAGTCATCCAAATTGTATCTCTTCGCAGTCTCAATGCACACTGCCATGAAAGCCTTTGTTTCAGACTCTGTGCCTACAAACAGAACACGATAGCGTGGAGAACAATATTTAGTGACAACAGCCATTGCTAGACTCTGCTATACGCTTTAAACGCAATAGTTAAGATTTCACTTGAGCTGACCTGTGGTCATGTCCTCCAGCATCTCCAGCAGCATATCCTGAGTCTCATCGATGAGTTTGGTGCGCTGCACCACCAGCTTTCTCAGACACAGATAGCCGTTCAGCACTGTGCCGACCAGACGGCTCTTAAAATGCCGCTTAATGGACTCCACCTCCACAAATGATGATAGTAATCCTGCCATGACAACACCATTTTATTAGATAATTAAAGAACAATTCAAATCTATGATATCCTTTGTTTCAAGAGTGCATACCAGTAAAGCTCTTGAGGGCATAGCCCTGCTGTAAATCTGTGCTCAGCGTCGCCTCCTCCAGGGCCAGCAGGTTGGCGATTTCCTGTGGGAGGCAATTGCACATATAACCTTGAAATAATTACACAACACACGCTTTTACTGGCACAGATGAATGTAAACATATTTCACAGTGGGCTAGCAAACAGCGGTTGAAGCCAGCTCAAACAAATGCACTGCATGTGGTTGATTTGAGAGAACATTTCTAAATCAAGCTTGACCTTGGTGATGAGATTGCCAATGTAGGGAAGGACTCCTCGTGCAGCCAAGTAAACCTTCCAATGTGTTGGTTTGATGAGCTTTTGGTAGAGACCAAGGTACTCCGCTGCACACTCTCCAGCCAAGCTCAGCTCATCCAGGTAACTGACCGACACAAAAAAATAAAATAAACACTCACACCACACAAGACTTTCCTGCTGGCTATTTAGGACTGATGATTGTAAGAGTACAGCTAGCTCCGTTACATCGTCATTTTACATATGCTGCCCATAATTTAACAGCATGTACCACCTTAATTGTTCAATGGGTTTTACCTCGTGAGCAGGCCCAAGACTTGTTGTTTGCGGCTGGGGATTGTCGTGAGAGCCTCCACAATTGTGCAAGCTGCCTGTCTGGCGGCTTGAGTGGCAGGGGTGAAAAGGACCTGCAGCAAGCAAAACACATATGTCAACTGATTTCTAATATGAGTGGATTTCTGAATCTCGCAGAACACAATTTGCACATTTCTATTTACCTGCCGCAGCCAATTGTTGTGGCTCAGCCTGAGTAGGCGAGGGAAAAGGATTTCACCTCTTCTGGACCTCATATACTGCTTCCACTTCCACACATACTTCTCCATCAGATACTGTTTTCGTAGTTCACCTTTCCCCTGCGGTTTTGTGACCATCTCATGGCCTTTTGGGACCACAAATTGGCAAGAGCATTGGAGAGAAAAATAAGTACTCGGCTACATTGACATGTTTGCTATTTCTCTGGACAACACTTACATCTTGCAGGGAGGCATTTTTTCCAGGCCTCATATGAAGCTTTGGGATCCTTCTTGAGCCACATTTGGGCTTGAGCATGGATTTCATTACTGTAGGGCCGAACGGTGGTCAGGGATTCGGTAGCAGCATCCTTTAAAAGATGCATAGTTAGATGTAATGGGTTGTGGCCCAAGTTGGCATACAGTCAAACCGCGGTTTTTGAACGTCTCGGTTCTCGACCAAAAATTTCACGTTTTTTATGCCTCGGATGACGAACAAATTTCGGTTCTCGAACAAACTGAGCGCACTTGAATGCACCACTTGACTCCTCTCGCCTTCTTACACGAGGAAATGACGATTCCTCGGGTAGACGAGGAAGTGACGCTTCCTCGTGTCGCTTTCCGTTGTGAGCGGACGTGTTCGATAAACTTTATTTTAAAAAAAGAGTGTGGTTTCGGTTTTCGAACAATTCGGTTTCCGACCAGCATTCTGGAACAGATTATGGACGAAAACCGAGGTTTGACTGTACTTTAAAATTAGATTTTTTTTTTTTTAAAACATTGTGCAATTCACCGTAAAGATACATCTTGCAAATCATTGGTCATTTTCTATAGTTCCACATCAATTATCTCCCATTAACCTAATAAGCACATTTTAATTGACCCTAAGGCAAATGCCAATAAAGCCCAGATATGATTACTCAATATTCACCTTGTTCTTCTTGCTAGTGGGGGCAGGGGGCTTGATCAGCTTCTGCAGGATTTTCAAGCACATGAGAGTGATATTCTCCACCACAACGGGAGTCTTGATGTTAACTGACATGAGGAACAGACTAAGAGCTGAAAAAAACAGTATAGATTAGAAAAGACAAATAACTGACTGCAAGTGACGTAAAAATGTATGTACTAAAATGCATTTGTTCATGCTTCAAAGTAACTCAGCCACTTACCACAGCGCAGCCGTAACTCCCAGCATCCTCCCTCTTTTGAAATGGAATCAGTTAAGAGCAGCATTTCATACTGAAGATTACTAACCTGTTGTAAAAAAAACAAAAAACATTCCTGTCAAATATATACTTTAGCTTTAAGATCCATAAGACAGAAGGGCGGGATAGATGCATGGCTTTGACCGAGCGGATAAAAGCACACAGACCAGGTCAGGATTGGCCCAGTGACCTTTGAGGGCTGCCGAAACCTTGGCAATGATAAGGTCATTCATCTGCTGAGTGGCTTCAGGGTGATCTCTTGGGGAAAAAAAACAACAAAAAAAGGAAATGAATGCTTACATGAGCAGAACTGTTCCAAAATAGAAAAAACTCAAAACGTAATAAGCATCAGGCAAGTTAAGGGTGGCAGACGAAAAACCTGCAATATTTACGTAGGCCGTACCTGGTAAGTAAACAGATTAGTTGGCGTACTTCCTCTCGCATGGCTGCAGTACCTCGGCGCAAGTTATACTCAAAAAGCTCCCGGATGAGCCCCTGAAGGACGAGGATCTGCCGGAGGGCTGGGTTGGTGGCCAGCGCACGCAGCAGTGTGATACAGTGACCTGTGACAGCTGAGGCACAGCCGTAACACTTGTTGGAGGAGGTGTGGCCGCAACCCAGCACAGAGAGGGCACGGTACTGGCTGGCCGTGAAGGTCGGCTGATGGCTGCTGCTGCTTCGGGAAGACTTGGTGGCAGCCTCGCGCTGCTGAAGATCATACTCAAGCAGCTCCTTGCGAGATGCGAGCACTTTCTGTGGAAAAAGAATCGAACATCAGAATATTTTATGTAAGCTGAGAGATGCACATGAAAATGCTTCAGCGTGTGAGGAGACCACAGGTAATTTGTCTCCAACCTGTATAATCTTGGAGAGTTCATCAAATGATGTTTTGCAGTCGCCACTGTACTCCTGAGCCAGCTGTTGAATGTATCTGTTCACATTGGCAGAAGATGTGCCAAGGCCCGCAGCAGCGCCTGTGTCATCCTGTGGGATATTTGGGGGGGGGGGGGGGGGAAATTATAGTAATCACCCATGTTACAAATTCTGCAACATCTACGGCATAACAAAGGCTCTCCAAGCCTGACCTGTGGCTTTTCCGGTGCCGCCTCATTGACTTTAGACAAAAGACTTTCCAGCTGGGGTCGGTGACCCATCAGCTGGTGGTAGACACGATCGGCTTTTTCCAGAAGGGTGTTGATGTTTGTCACAGCCTGCAAAAATAAAAACACGTTTTAAAGTATATGGTCATATAAAGGGTCAAAAGCAACAATGAAACTTCTCAGCAAAAGGTGTTTGAATAAAGTTTTGAAATATGCTGACTTTTTTCCTGTCTTCTTCATTTTCAATAGGATCCACAGCGCAGCATGGTTTGGCATAAAGCATAAAGTCAAATCTGGCATATTTGCAGAAACCACAGGCGTTGCACAGAAAGGGGTCCTTTTCGTCGTAGTTGATAGACCTGATTTAAAAAAATTCATACGGCATCATGTTTGAATCTACTTTAATGTACTTGTTAAGAAAGCTGAGGAAGTATGCTGCTCACCTGCACTTGTGGCACTGATATACATTCTCACCACAGTTGCCACACACACCAGGGTTGGCAGGCACAGAGGCACTGCAGCGTGGGCACTGCAGCGTCTCAGTGGAGGCCTGGTAGTTCTCATAGAAGTCAGAGAACTCAATCATCAGGTTGGATGCGACAATGGGTAAGGGCAGGTCAATTTTCACCTCCGTTTGACCTGGGGTGAGTTGCACTTTCTTGGCTTTATGCCAACGAGCAGGCCTGAAAACAACAAATTACAGCAAAGAATGACTTTTTGTGCAGTGTGACCCAGCGGGCAGTAAGCCAGCATGGCATCAAACAAACGAGTTGAAACACACTTGTTCTTCAGCTCCACAATAGCTTGCACGGTCCTGTTGTTGTAGTAGAGGTTAATGGTGCGGACCATTTTGGTGCGTTTGAGGTCACCGATCTTCACAGTAACTTTGCTAATGGTGTGGCTGCCAATAAGCTTGACCACCTGTTGTGTGGTAGTGTAGCGGGTGTCCACTTTGATCGATGACAGCTTGATATTCTGAAGGCAAATGTGGTGGGGGGGGATAAAAGGTAAGAATGTGTAGGATTGATCATTTTTTTCCAAATCAACGAAGTACTTGCAATACATACCGAAAAGGGAACCTCTGGATTATTACACACCAAGCAAGGGTCACTTTCCAAATAAAAACCATCAAACTCTACCAGACCTGACAGAGTACTGTAATAGAAGGTAAAAATGAATGTCCACAAATGTACACGCCACTCTTTTTACATGACGTAATGGATCTGAATAAACTTACTTATAGATGTTAGAGTTTGGGTGATTTGTCAGGATGTGGTTCTGTGTTCGCAGGATTTCCACAGCCTTCTGAGAATACTCCTTCAGCTGAGGGAAGAAGAAACACTTTTGATGTGCATGAATAAACAACGACAATGTCCTTTGCAGTTAATTATGGCAAACAAGAGAGGACAAAACAACTGCAGAAGGACATTAAAAATGAATTTCATTCAAATCACATTGGAGAACTCGCTTTAATGGCTTTGCCGTTTAATACAAAACAGAAATTAAATCCTTAAATCTGTTATTTACCTTTTTCTCGGTCTGCGGGGTCTTGAGTGAGAAGTACCCGAGAAGGTCGACAAACTGTGCAGCTTTGCGGCCATATGCTGGGAGCTCTGGCCAGATGGCCCATGTGAGCTCCAGCAACAATTCCTGCTGGGATTTACTTGAGTTCCTGGTGGCAAATCCATAAATTGCATGGTTATGATGTCATATTCAGTTAGACTTGATGGTTTAAAGCAGTAATTGACTTTTAGTGTACATTGTACCTATTTTGTCTGAATATGGTCTTGTAAAAAAAAAAGTGTTGAATTGATCATAGGATAAATGTGAAATTTTAATATTTAAAGTTCTTACCTGTAGATATGTAATGCCAAGCAGTGGGCTTGCCAGCGCACCGCTGATGAGTTGGACTCAAGCAGGAAGCAGCGCAAAAACTGGATGAGGGTCTCTTTGTCTGCAAACTTGTTGAGCTGACTGACGAGAGCCATGCACAATTGATCTTCCTGGCTACCAACTCCATCCCCTATGATGAACATTCAATCACATCATCTGCTACAAAAGTACAAAAGTACACCTCGACACAACAAAACTTGCGTCATTTGCTCACCCTCTTTGTCCTTCTCTTTATCCTCTTTTTTGCTCTTTTTACTCGAGGACTTGCTCTGAGAGGATTGAGAAGTTCCTCCCTGTCCGCTGCTAGACCCCCCTGAGAGGGACGAGGAGTTGGCTAGCACCTTGCTGCCACACAGCGCACATGAGAGCAATTGCAAAAGGACTGGCGAAACGCCCTCGTCAACAAGGAAGCTGACCTGAAGCAAGAAGTACAACACAGCTGGAGAGAAGGAAAAAAAAGTGCATGAGAAAACAGACAATTACAGCATTTATACATTTATAAAAACTGCAATCGGAATCTACTTACAGTCATCTTTCACACAAAACTTCTGCCAGTTAATTGTCCTCTGAGTGGCAATTTCAGCACAGGCTTTCAGATGCTCCATCTGCATTGACAGAAGCAAAGAGACGGTGATAACATGTTACAGGGCGCCAAAACCATTTGAAAAAAATTTACTCAGCATCCATCAAATCACACTCACCAGTGTGATCAGTGTGTCATATTGCAGAGCTGAACCAGATGAAGCTGTAACAATGCCCGCCCGGAGGAAGATGCCCTGTTCCTCCAGAAGCTTTTTGATGCTGCGCACATGAGAATCCAAAGTGTGCAGGTCCCGCAGCTGACGATACTTTTCCTTGGAGCCGCAGATAAAGAGCAACAGCTTTCTAACTTGCCTCCTGACAAATGGTGTCTGTTGGATCATCAGATACTGGAAAGAGAGATGTTGTTTTTCAGATGTTATGACAAAGAAAATGACAAGCGCGAGAATCCCGAAATCTTACTTCAGACAGGTAGTAGAACCAGGAATGGTCAAAGACAGGAGGTGGGCTACGTGGATTGGTGTCAGCTATCTTTTTGATCTGATACGGCAGTCGCAGCACCATTTCAGTGAGCAGCTGTGAATATGCTTCAAACACATCAGCAGCATGTCCCTAATGGCAGGAGCAACTCAGTTAGTTCTAAATTTCCTTGTCACTTTTACTCTACAGTCTGCATGAGATGACATAACCTGACTTCATGACGTATACTGTACCTTGACATACTGGCGGAGGAAAAAGGGGCTCATGTCTGGCGGAGAAGATGATGTGTGTGGGCGAAGGAGCTGGCTTGTGGTCACAGGTTCTTCTTCACCCTGCTGGCTCTTCCAGAACTCCAGAAGGGATTTGAGCACATGGAGACAGTATTCAATGGCACCCAGGCCGAGCAAGGCGGACGCTGTCGCATTGGAAATCAGTGAGGATGACTGGAAGAAACAAAAGTTGCAAACAGCAAGAGTCACGGAGAGGAACATGAATGAATCAATCGGTAGGGCATTAAAATTGCAAGTCAGTCAGTCAGTATATAAAGAAATAAAATGTGCTAATAGATCGAGTACTCGTTACATTGATGCCCAACCAATATGGGGGCTGTGGTAAATTATCCACTTTCACTTAATTGCTATCAAATTAATTTGGACCACAAAATGTTGATAGTTAACCTGTGTATTCACCCCTCGTCATTCCTAACAGAGAGTAAGTCATGGTACACACCTACACACTCACTAATTTGTGAGTATATAAGTTTTGTGACATTTGCAGAGTGGTGTGCCTTAAGATTTTTCTAATGTGCAAAATTTTTTGGGGGGGCAAGGGGGGACGCCTCGACAGTAATGCACCTCGGAGGAGGACTTGGAGCCAGATTTGGTTCGAGACATGAAGACGCTGAGCAGTCTCATGATGACCAGGTGTACTTCATTCATAGGGCAGCGATCATTCTTTTTTGAAACATCCTACAGAGAGAAGAGGTAGGTTGAGCAACAAGCGCACGTCAGATGATTCTTAATGAATAGATTGCCTTTACCTTCTTATGCATGCCGAGCTCTGCAATAAGCTGCGCGAGCAGATCATCCAAGGCACCCTTATCCTTTTCATCCTCCCCATCAAGGTCAGAGGTCAGCATAAGGATAACTTGCATGTAAGGAATGGCTTGAACACCACCAACATTGTGGAGCTGAGAGAGGTGTTGCAGCAGGCGTTCCAGTAACATAAGACGAACCATGTGAAGCCTAATCACAAAAACAAGAATCTAATTTGGACCTTATCGACAAGTTGACCAACAAAGGGCTTTGAATAAAATGTTCAGGTCTGACCTGTTACTTCTGTGAATGTCTCCCTCAGTCTCTCCTTCTCCCTCTGAGCCTTCACCTTCCTGCTGGGCTGTGGTGGTGCTGATCGCACCGGTGCTGGAGCTCACACTGCCTGGACCCGCAGGGTGGCCCTCCACTGTTGTATCCCCGTAAGCACTGCTGCGTCCTGACACTGCGAAAAGAAAGGCAAGGAGGAAACATACAGTTACCATTGATGGGAACGTATGGGAAATAGACGTAAGATTATTTTTCAGGTACCTGATTTTGGAGTTTATCTGAGAATTTCTTTTACTGACCATTTACATTTACTCCCTACATTTGAAAAGAGGCGGCTGTACTATCTACTCCTTACTTTCAAAAGATCTTTAGAGAGGGTCTCATTTCTCATTCATAAATCAATGGGCGGCGAGATGCTGCCAGGTTCACTATAACATCTATACTAAGGTACGGTGCATTTTAGAGTTTAACTTTTTTTATTTTTAAGTAAATGAGTCAAATCATTATTAACTTTTAACAGTTTATTTTTTTGTTAAGTATCTTTATTTTCACCTCCTGTAAGTATCAAGCGTGAGTTATTTTGCCACCGCTGAACAAACACTAAGTATGGTGTCAAAACTACGCATGTGCAGTTTAGAAACAATCACCCACCACTGTGCTCCCCTGCAACAGAATCGATAGCAGAACCGCCACTCTCTGAGCCCACACTGCCGCCATGCTCAGCTGGGGAGGTCCGCAGAGTGGAGCCATCAGTGGCAGCAGTACTGCCCTCGTCATCGGATGCTGGGGCTGAAATCATAGCAATAGCTGTAAAAGCTCATACAATGCAGGGTACAAGACTAATTCATACCTTAAGTCATATCAATCCAAAGCATTTAACAGGGTCAAAAACTTTCTTAAAATGCGGCTACTCGTCTTAGACTACACCAGTCAATTAACATTTGGCAAAAAAATGTTCCTTTTACCTGATGCAGTGGTGTCTGACAGCGTACCAGCGTCCAGTGACGATGAGCTTGGGGCTTGACCAGACAGGCCTAGGCTCTGAAGGCCAAGGGCACTGCTACTACTCCCTAAATCATTACATAAAAATGCTCATGAATATGCCCACCTATGGCCAAACCAATTAAAATCTTCCTAAGTTGTTTTTGTTCTATTGACCTTGTTGATCCTGCTGAAGGCTGAGCGCAATCGCGAGCTCGACCATGGTTTCATCATCAGCATCGGGAGGGATGTCCAGCATGGGGGGGAAACCCTCCGCTCCAGCCAGCAATGCTTCCAGGGGGGATGGATTTCCATTGTTTAGATTCTCTGGTGTCTCCAGGACCATTGATTCTGACTGAAGAAAGCGAATAACCACAGTTAGCTGCATATTCCTTCTTACCAAACATATTCCTACTTGCTTCATATATGTGCCAAATGACTGAAGAGATCCTTGACAGCATACGCATGCATTTTCAAAACAATTTCATGTTTTTATGTCACTGCTCATTGGTAACATACGATTATTAGGCCTTGTCAATCACTTGAATTTTTCCCTCACCACCATCTCAAAGTCGCCATGATCCACTTCATTTTGTTCCTGACTCTCCGGCCTAACCTCCTCTCCACCAGTAAGCACCGATGATTGCATTTTGTCTTCTGCGTCATCATCGTCGTCGTCATCTTTATCCCCTGATAAAGAAAACACCCAGCTATATTCTTCAGGAACGGACATGTTTTTTTTCTGAACAGGCAATATTTTCCGGTCTATGAGAGAATCATGGCATAAAGCTTGTGAAAAGATACCAATTGGTGTGTTGGAGCGTGGGGGTGATGGGAGGGTAACATGGCGACGCTTATTTCGTGGTCGAAGGACTCTGATCAGTGCCTGCTTACAAGCAAAGCTGACTGCTGTGTCCTGAAATGAGCAACCATCACAGGGCACGATTAATACAGACCCAATTCACCTGTAGCCTTGGGGGACAAATACACAATATAGATGACCAATAATATCATTTTATTAACTTGATAATTTACTTACAGGGCAGAGCAACATTTGCATGTAGATTTTGGATGCCACATTGATGTAATCAAGCTCACAGGTGCAGTATGCATGGATGATGTCCACCAGGGCATTTACTGTTGCCTCCACATGAGTGAGACCTTTGGAGGGAGAGGAAAATACACATCCGTACATTGGGTCGCTCATTGATTCCTGTTTTCATCTTGAAAAATACAACTTGCTGCCCCTCACAAAATAAATGCACTTACCTGGCAGGCATGCAGGAGCAAGAAAGGCATTCTTAGGTTTCAGAGAATGTAGCTTCCAAAAGTTACTCATCAGTTGTGTGATGAAATTATGGTTTTCGACTTCCACATGCTTTTGCCCATCATCTGTCACGTCTGAATAAATGCAAAACAAGTACATTTGTTCATATACCTATAAAATATTCCCGCAATTGGAGCATCAATTTAATAGCCTCTCACCAGAGTCAAGTTGAAATAACTTGGATTCCGTGAAATGCACCAAATTATTGGGCCTCATGATTGCAATGGAGCGGGCAGTGATCACAAGCCTCTGGAAGACATCAGGGTCTAATTCTTTGCCCTCACGACTGCAGCTGTTCAGACACTGCACTGCATTACTCAGCAGGGACTGGTCCTGGGGATGAGATTTAAAAAAAAAAAAAAAAAAGCTTGTGTCTTAACTCCTGTATGTTTGCAATTCTCAACCTGTGCCGAAGCAGAGATCAGGTTTTCTGTCAAACTAAACAAAACATGGAGAGCTGCACGTGTATTCAAAAACCACATAACTTTGTTACCTTAATGAGAGCATAAGGCATAACTGAGATGCGGCAGAAAAATAAAAAACATCTGTCAAATGTAGTATGTTAACTGTTTTGTTAAGCTCTTTGTTACAGCTGCCGCTGTTGTGAAAGCGCTATATAAATCAGCATGTATTGTATTGTATTGTATTGCCACGACTACTACCACTGTTTCTCTTCCATTTCTTCTTTTACTTTCTCTTGGCAGTTGGTAAATACCTTTGGTGCTTTACCATCACTTCCTTTGTCATACTGCATCCGCCACGAAAAAAAAAAGGATTTACTATTTAGAGCACCAAAAGGCGCAATAACCAACCAATATTCTACCTTTGACCATTGGTAAGCCATTTTAAAGCTAGTTGTTAGAAGCTCAAGTTTTGAATCCAAGGAACTCATTCGCTGCTGTCAACATGATTCGGGAACAGGGATTTTGGGTGCAAAGCCGAGCTCTACTGAAAGAAAACAAGACCAAACACATGCAGTAGATAGTCGTCGTTAAGATGACGAGCATCTCAAGTTAGCACTTTCTAATTGCAATTTAGTCACCTGCAATTGATTCCTTTGATCCTTACGGATTACTGTAGCAATTACCACCCTCCAATATTAATACAATCATATACTGTATGTTTCGATGTACCTTGTGGTTGTGATAGGCAATACGACTGGTGTGAAGGCTGGCAAGAAGTCCCTTCGTCTGCTGCTGCACACCTGCTGGAGTTGGCATTGACAGAAGGAAAGTGGCCAGCTCCAGCGCAGCAGCCTTGTTCTTTTCCTGCATTTGGTCAATGATTATTAAATCACCCGTAAGACAGGCCAGGTTTCATTCAAAGGTTTCAGTAATACACTACAAAATTCCAACTCTTAATTGATGTACCTTTTCATTCGAGGACCCAACTGCAAAGCAGCTTTCCAGAGCTTCAAGAGCACTGACCACAAGCCTGCAATTAAAAGTAAAAGTCAGCTCCACCGCAATTTTTGAGTTTGACCAACAAGTGAGCAAGTGCAAAATTCAAACGACTCTAAACTCTAAAAAGTGTATCACACTGCAAGAATGTCAGAAAACAATGGTGCGTGGCATTTTCATAGTCACAGGCATGAACACACAAAACAGGCACACATGCACAAAAACAGACAACAAAACGAGCAGAGAAAGGGCTGTTTACTGACCGGTCCAAGGTGGATAAGGACTCAGTTTCACAACTTTTTATTGTATATTTCGGAGCAAAAGAAAAAAAAAAGAACAAAAAATTGTGAGGATCACAGAAAGAAACAAAGTGAAATGAAACGACTCCGCTAAAAACAAATGCGACATGCACAAAAAATGACTGCGGTAGCCATGCACTAATTACTCAAAGAAGAAATCCACCACCAATAATTAAAAAACAGCTCAAGCTTAAAGGTTAGAGTCACGAAAGACCAAATGGAAAATGTACACAGTATTTAACCATCATCACAACTAAATATTTTGGGCAAACTAATACAATAGAAGCAAAACAATTTAGTCAAATAGGCTTGTCATTATAAAATAGAACAAAGATGGATAATGCCACTGCTTGTTTCAACTGTTTACAGGTCCATGTCTATTGTAAGTATGCTGTCGATATCACGGTATGATGAGTAACGGTATCATTCCATTGACTTATCAGGAAAATAAATAATACTACGACTAATGAGTTGAAAACCGTACCTCTCCAGCACAGTGCCATTGGTGGTGGATGGTGTGACGACATCGCCATCAGAAGTGCCATTACCCTGGTTAAGGTTGGGACTGCAGACATTGTTTACAGAGGTGGACGAGAAGTCCTCTGGTGGCTCCTCAGGCCAACCAAACTGCTCTTTGGTTTTTCCATAGATCTTGACTGAATCCAACATGGTGACTCCAGCCGGGTCAACCGATGCTCCAACTGACATGATAGGAAGCCGAAACAGCATTTGAATCTGGACAATTCTAAGTTTGGTGCAAATTATTCCCCCCCAATCAACATGTCAAACCACATGCAAGTTAGAAGAGAAATTGCAGGCACTTACTGAAAATTGACAACTTCTTGTCAGCCTGTAGTGCCTCTTCTCGGGTGAAGGGGAAGTCAAACCAGCGTGCCCTTGTTAGATTTATCTGCATGGTGCGACCAAAGACCTCCACATAGGAGGGAGCCCTCTCAATGGCCTGAGTTCCAACCTGCACACGCATGCCTGTCATCACCATTGAACTGTTGCTGTTGACTGCTTCCACGGTGAATCCCCCAGGCTATGTGCAAAGCACAGAAATGTGAATAGTTGCATCTTCATTATTTAGTTGATGATTGAAACATTATGTCAGAGCTAACGGTATTTTGGCCTCGCTGAGCCTACCTTTGTATTAGCCACGTACATCCCAGTAGAGTTGAGCCTGTGTTTAATCTGCTGTCCGTTGTAGACCTGCAGCAAGTCGTTGCCACCAAACTCCACCTCTGTCAGCTGCTGGTTGTGTTCAAAAAAGTCTACTGGAAAGGTCACCTGACTGGAGGCTCGTGTTGCTAAAGACAAAAACAGTGGAATTAATTGTTACGGATGTTGTGAACACCTGAGGCTACTGCAGTACATTAAATGTATACATGGTGAAAAGTGTTGTTTTTTAATCCCTTCTCTTTTGACAGAGTCAAATTCAGGCGATTCACCAATTTATCTACCAGACGAAGGAGTCTAAGTGTACGAACAAGTATTGCTCCAGCTTCGCCATGCACCAAATGACACTTATCTTTACACACTTGACCGGGCAATAATCTGGCCGCCGTTCCCTTGGAAAGTGGCCATTTTCAGCACGGTGGCCCAGGATAAGGATTTTATCACACAAATAAATTAAAATGAATAATAAGGGATTATTATTCATTTTAATTTTATTGACAAAATCATTTGCGCAAACTCACCCGTAGCTGCAGCTTTGCGCTTGCGGACAGGCTTCATGATGTTGATGCCACAGGTGGGTTGTAGTGAGGGCTGCAGCCAGTATGAGGTGTTGTCCACATTGGCCATGTAGATTCGCAGGCTTCCATCCTCACATAGAAGAATCATGGTCGTGCGTTGTTGCTCATTACTTGCAGTGTGTCGAATTGCTACCATGTCTTGAATCTAGAAGCAGAGAGGAAATAATAGATAAATCAAAACACTATGGCAGGAAACGGATTGTTACAGCAACCTATCACTGTACCACCGTATTTTTGCAACCACATAGAACACGCAAAATCCTTACGTTTTCTCAAAAATCCGCTTTGTATGGATACATGTTAGCTTTGAATAAATTAATTCGAACGGTGCCTCACAAAAATTACAAGTCTTATGTATGGATTTATTTAACTAAATTGCCCCCCTCATTGATATTACGCCTAATATGGTGCACCAAATGGTCCGAAAAATATAATAGTTAACATATTAGCAATGCATGAGCCCTTACCTTAGCTTTGGCTGGCAGAGTTTTAATTTCTTGAATGAGGAAAGTGTCAGGCTTAATCATAATAACCAGTGGAATGCCCGTTGTCTGCTGCACACAGCATACAAGTCCTGGATGGTTCATGACCTCGGACCACTGGCAAAGGGCTGGTGACATCTTACTGCTGCCGTTGGAACTAAAAAACGGCATCAAACACACCAGTTAACAGGTCAACAATACGACTTTCCCCGCTAAAATTACCACAATTGTATGTGGAGAAAACAGCCATACCCTTTGACGTTGATGGGGAAGAGTCGCTGAACATCAGTGGTGCTGCGACTCACTGTTGCAGCAAAGGACTTTCCCTGGCTATAGCTGAAGAAAAGCATTTGGAGGACATGGGAGTAATAGACTGATACCCCTCCTCCAGCAACCTGACCGTTGCTATCCTGAAAGAAAAAAAATGAATCAACACATCTTTCAGCATTCAGAGCTCAAATGTAGCATATGCGGTTTAACAAAAATAAAATCAACACTTTTTCATTTATGTTACATGCCTACATGACCTGACCAAACAATATTTACCTTATCTGTGATAAAATCATTGCTCTCTGGCCTAATCATCCGCCTCAAATTTTATTTCTAATTATTGTTTTCAAACATATCAAACAGTGACAAGAATAACCTTATCAGAAGGCATGAGCAAGAGGTGTTGCCATGCACGCGCAGCCTCGCCATGTGGTCCAAGGACACACGGCTGCCTGAATAAGTTACGTGAGCAGTGTCGCAACCGTCGGAGGCTAAAAACAGCTCCCTGAAGTGCACATTCTTATACTGCATGTCCTTTTCACGCTCATGTTAGTGAGGTGCATGGCAAAGAGTGAAGGCAGCCTACATATAAATCCTGCTAGCCCCAAGGTTGACCTTTCATCCACCGAGATCAAATACTGAGGATATCTTTGAATTGTGTATCTTACCTTCAAGTCTTCATGGCTTATCTCTAACACATTTGTGACATAGAAAGGGCCATGTTGAGCACTGCTGGATTCATCCATGACCTGGGTATATATGTAACCCGCTGACGACATGATGACAATGATGTTCTTTCCCTCTTCATTGAAAAGGAAGGTAGCATCACGAATTTTCGAACTCGGCAGTAGGAAGTAGTACATGGGACTCAAAGCATCCACAGACAAGTCGTAAATCTGTGGGACACATTGAATACAAGAAATATCAATCTTAGTCGGCCTTCGAGGTACCAGTAAATGTATTTTTCTTGTCATGCATACCTTGACAAAATCAGCAGTGATAATCGCTAGCTCAGTTTGCGAGCCTGGCAACCAAATGGCTTTGATGATGAAGTTGCCAGTAGCAAGTTGTGGGTGCAGCACCAGATGGTCGGACACAGAGCCTGTGCTGCTGAAGGTGAGCACATGGCAGTCCTGAAAGAGAGCAAATGAGAGAGCACATCAACTGCTACTCACAATGTGTTATTGCTACGTTAGCGAAAAAGCCTGCTGAAAATAAATTAACATTAGGCTGATCAAATGCAACATTTTTGGTTTGTTCAATCATACTTGCACGCATGTGATGTTTGAACATAATTGGTGTGCTGAACCTACCTTGAGGCCACACACAGCCAAATAATCTTCATTACAAGGGTTGCCTGTGAGACTGAGGACAGTGAAAGGGACAGGGGCCGAGGCCAGACGCGTGAGTGTCAGCTTCCTCTTGCTGGAGTCGGCTTGCTTCAATAGGGTAGAAAGCTGCAAAACCGTTATCTGCAATGGATGCAAATAGGATAGATCATGAAGCATTCTTGCTGGAAGACTTTAGAAATTTGTATTGGCAAAATGGTACTCATGCATTTAGAAAAGCTATATTAGTATCAGCTTTTAAACTGGACCGAGAAATTTTCATCTTAAGCTTTTAATTGGAGGGAAATTTCAGTCTAACACAAGTGAGGCTCACCTTTCCCTTTTCATGGCTGACTGCAAGGTGTTGGCGGCGGCCATGGGGTGATGACAAGACACACATGGCAACACGCCTCAGCACATGAGCACTAATGAGCTGGCGGATTGTCTGCCCCTGGTCGCCGCTGTAATTCATTCTCACGTTCTCAAAAGCCCCCTCCTGAGAACCAAGAGTGGGTACCTGAACAGAAAGTGGGACAATGAGGAAGTGGAGAGCGTGGATTTTGATAACTGTCGATGAGTGAAGATCATGACAGAAACAACGCAACAACCAAATACGAAAAAGAGATGAGCCTACCATTAGCTGATCTGTCATATCCACACTTTTGTCCTGAGTGTGAAGTTCAGTGAGGGCTTGCTGTGCCCGGCTGCTGCTTCCTACAGCCGATGCCTGCTGGAAATTGTTCTGAATGGCTTCCATTAGAAACATGAGCATTTCCAGTATGACGGCAGCAGTAGACGAGGCATTCTGTTGGGAGACACCCAAGGGGACATTATAGTAAAACTGGCCTTTTATTATTTGCATACAAATAGCAGGGTCTCTGGAATAGCTGCCCAGATATCAAGCCTTAAATTACAAATTATCAACATTCGTTTCTGGGAGAAAAAAAAAAAAGAATGTTCGGCTAAGTTATCAATGTGGGCGTGGGGTATTTGTTCAAGGCGATATAATGTGCCCCACTACTACACTAAGTGACAAGGAATTTTGGTGACTTGGTGAAATGCTGACTCCATGGGTGAAAATACAACAAAATCTCTATGGGTGCTTCTAAGTGCGTGTGGGTTTGAGAAGGGAAACGGGGAGCATATAATGTGCTCCGATTCTTGATCCTGAGCGTATTTTGACAAATGCCAGTCCGATACATGTTAACACCAATGGGAATTTATTGGAAAAAAAATTTATATTAAAATGCACACTTTCTTTTAGTTCAAAGGAATAGTGTCGTAATGTGATCATGTGTTTCAAGAAAGCAATCGGAATAAAACAATTGGGAGATCAACCCAATAATAAGCTATTATTTTCCTCACCACTTGTGAAAGTAGCTCTTCCTGGCAGCCCACAATACTCTTGCACACACTGCTCTTCTTTGGTCTTTCCTCATCACCTGGTTTGCCATCACAAATGGTCACCTTGCCTTTGTCAGATGGGGAGGCACTCTGGTGGCGGCTTGCGTTCTCCGGCATGCGCAACTCGCTCTGGAACGCTGAAGACTCCTTGAGAGTGGATCCCATGCCACTGCTTGGGCTGCGTTTCACCAAGGCCTGTTGATGATGTAACAATATGAAGAAGGTGAGGAAGGCAAAATGGGGAACTACAGACATAATCCATCAACATCATCTACTTTTACAATTTAAAGAAAATTGTTTCTCTAAACATTGCTTCGTAAAACAATTGCCAGGGATTATTGTACCAAATGAAGGCTATCTTTACTGCTTCCTAAAAAAAAAAAACCTCACAACATGACAAGACAATAACTTCTTAAAAGGATCTGGCATGCAAGTATGTTTTACTATCACTTTGTTAAGCTATTACTTGTAGCTACGATTAGCAATACTGAAACAAATATGTAGTCATATAATTTGCTACAAGAACATAAAATGTGATTGATGGTTTGTTCATTGCATGCAAACTACACCAAAGCAGTCATTCAGGATTAACTAGGAAAACTGGCTTCTCATACGAGACCTATGCAATACAATATGCGTTCTTTTAACTACTACTGGGCATGTGTGGACTAGCTATATGGCCCTGATCAAGTGAAATGACTGGATGGAAGTCAATGGTGGAATGACTTGCAAGCCAAAGTTACCGCTGTTGTTCTCTTCCCATGATGACCTGAGGTATTCGGTCTCACCTGGCAGCTGCCATCCTCTTTGGCACCGCAGTCACAGAAGAATGAGCCATATTTGGCATAGGAGATCTCATGGTCTTTATGACAGACCTTGGCGCACACAGTGCACACACCTACCCCATCCACCATCTTACAAGTGTGACAGTGATACCTATAAAATCAAATGGGGCAATTTTAGTCCTGACAATGGCATTTATATTTGCAGTTTTACGGGTACTTGAAGACACCTTTGATTATGGATTATAATTTACATCATCCACAATGCTAAGGACTGCTTATGGATAGTCTCTTTTTGAAATATACTAGTTTTTATGTGATTAATTCCTTGGAAGCGTGGCTTAAGTTTGGTCAAATCTAGGGGCGTCTGAGTACTAAACCAGAATCGCGCGGCAACAAATAACCAATAAACATTTCTTTACCAGTGTTGGTTCATGAATTCTTTCTGAGTTATGGTGAAGGTGCAGAGTTTGTTGCAGAGAGAGTCTTCATCCTGTGAGTTTAAGACAAATTGTGTTAAGACATTTTGCAACTTGCAAGCGAGTCGACTTTAGAATAATAATGCATCATGAATACCAATGCCCAATATATGGGGCAGATTACAAAAAAAAGTGTTGAATATGAATTGGGCAACAATGCATGTTTATCAACCATCGTAATAATGTACTACGGTTTAGTATCACTTTTCTTGCGCGAGAAAGGACAGTCAACATGAAGACAATGATGTTATGGTCCCCTTATTTGAAAGGCAAAAATATAAAAATCAAGTCTCACAGAATCTTCTGCCTGGGAATCATCTTCCTCTACAGCTAGTTCCTCTACCCAGTCCGAGTCCACTTCCATGGCCTTTTCTTCACCCTCCATGAGTAATGTTGAGGAACCTTGTCCATTGCTTTGCCTCAAGGCATTCATCACATCAGCGAGGTAGGAAATAATGTGACATGAGCATTCCAACATGCTTGCATGCTGAAATTAAAAAAGTCCAAATGAATGACTTTCATTTCTGCCAAATAAGGAAGCCCTAAAAAAATACAATTGAAAAACGACAAAACATACCTTTCCTTGGGATGTGTTAGTGCTCACTTTTTCGACAACATTCTTCTGTATTAAATACTTTTTGCTATAAAGGCAAAAATGTTTTTAGAAGACACGTGTTCGTGGAAGTTAGCCCATTTCATTCAAACTAACATTATAACATCCTACCATCTCGTGAGCCAGTCAATAACTGCCCTGTGCAGCTGCAGGTGGCCCGCTCCCTGTCCAGCGCTGGCTAGTGTGGCCATAATGACCATGAGCTCAGGGAATCCTGTCCCATCTCCAGTAGTCAGCATGTCTGTTGCCATTGGAATCAGAGTGCTCAGGAGAACAGTGCACACTCCTTCCCCCACCTGGCTATTGTCCCGCACTATATGAGTGGTGAGGAGTTGCAAAAGCTGTCGGTTTTCTTGAACAATTTCCAGCTGCTCCGAGTCTTTGGGTGGGGTGGCAGTCATGCGTGTCAGCCATGACTGCAGACGAGAAGGTTCCACACAAGCCAGCTGTGCCAAAGAGCCACAAAGACAGAGCAAACTGGGGTTTGGGCTCTTTTCCGCTGATGGGGAGAAAAAAATTATCAATCAATCATAAAATTTCAAGCAGACATGCATGTTAAAAACTGTTGATCATTCACAAATGGGATAACACGTAAACACGACACACGAAGGCAATCATGCATGCCCCGATTATCAGTTTGATGGGTTACCGTACTTTTAAAAGTCAAGGTTTCAATAACTGCTAATACTGGCTGTCACCTGTAATTGACTATTTTCATGTTTTTGAGGGGGTCTTCTAAGCCTCTCAAGTTAATTGCCTCAAGTAAACTCTTTTTCTTTGCCTTTTCTGTGTGCGGAAAGAGGAGGGATGAGCAGTTAAAAACAAAAGAGGAGGGAAGAAGGAGCAAGACGAAAGATGCTGATGCATTTAACCCAGTTAAAAAAAACAAAAACAAAAAAACTAACAACATGAACAGCAGGAAATAGTTATCCACAAGGACAACATGAGTCAATCCAAAGGTCTGTTCTAAAAATAGCTCAACCACAATGGCGTCTTCATAAGTAACTAAAAAGTAAATAGAAGAATGTTAACATTTATTTACTTAAATTAACAATTTAATCAAATGATATATATTTTGTTTGGAAATAAAACTTTGGGGAAATATGCTGTTTTTATCTACCCAGGTATTTCAAAGATCATTTTAGAGCTGTACTTTTCATACCGTGATACGACGGTACAGGTATTTTTGCTCACGTTATCTGGCGCCTGTCTAGCTGCAACTTCTGATCACTGTCTGGTGCTGTAAATATGTACATAGATGTTCTCGACATACTTTTGTGTGCTGGTACAGTACACATCTTGCTACGAAATAGAATTTCACTACTGCATGAGTAATTATGGCGTATTCTATTTTGTAGAACCTTTGTCAAAGCTATTCAGTCCAAACCATCAAGCAGTCTTTGATTACTGATCAATAGTAATAATAATATCAATCATAATCAACTGATAATCAGACTTACTTAGCTGAAAAAGCTTTGTGAAAAATTTCAGCACTCTGTTGCAGAATTTTGCAGATAGGCTTTCGTTGGCTGTTGCCATCATAATTTGGACAAGCTCGCCACTGCGAAAAAGAGAACACAGTGAGGGAGGAAGTTGCGTTCATGGGCACTCATGCATTGGAGGTCAACAGTTGAAAAAAATACCTGAACGAAAAAAACTCCTCCATGGCTTTGCGGACCTGAACACTCTCGAGCTGTTTTTCAAGGTACTGAAGGCATTCCTCAAGGACAGACTCATCCAAACCACTGGAATTAAGAGAGTTCATAGAAGGATTAAAAGTGAGCAATATAACACATCCAGTTTTAAACTGCTGTAAAACGAAAGTTACAAATGTAACTCAGGTTCTATTTCATCCCTAATGAGTGCCAGAGGCGGTGCTGTAAGCACTGAATGTTCACCGTGCTTAGGCGAAGGGAACCATCAGTGCTTTCAGGTCCACCTCTAGTGGTCAGTAGGGTTAAAGTCTACTCTATCGGGTGAAACTGGTACCTGTTGGGGTCAGAATGATTTGCAATGATGTTGTAACATCCGGTCACCAAGCGTTCATAAATGCGGCCCAGGAAGGCATCAGACTCTGACGGACCAAGAATGCGCTCTAGTGATGTCGTGCTGATTTCTGCCACACTCTCTGTGCTGCTCTCCAAGAGGAGGGGAAGCAGTGTCCGCACAATCTGAGAAGGGTTCACCTCCTCGGTGCTAAAAGACAACCAAAAATGAACTCAGGAAAACACTCAAACGCCGTGCATTTATCTCATAAGACTACATGGACAACTATGAAATGAAAATTTTACAGATGTGGTGCAGATATGTACACTGATTTAGATCTGCTCTGCACTGGATTACCACTTACACAATGAGGTCACCAGTGAGACGAACCAAAGACAGCAGAATGTGTTTGAGAGACGATGCCAGAGGCAAAGACTGGCAGCTTAGTGTTCCCAGGTGTGCTGCTTGGATGGCACTGATGTAGCTCTCTGATGGAATGGTATCATTGGCAAATGCATTTCGCTGAAAGGGAAAGTAAACCTCATTATTAATCAAATGACTGTTGCAATGACATGCATTGGATTGCTTTGAAAACCTTATCAGAAAATATGAGCAGTGCATTTAAAGATCCTATTTGACTAGCAGTGTAGTTTATTTTGAGCTACACTGAACGACTGCGAGGTGTAACTCCAGGGGCATTCTGGGACACGGGTCATTGTAATTAGGGACTGGGCAATATATTATTGTCATATCGATATCTAGACGTGTACATTCAAAATATCAAAAAATGAAGACAATATCAGCCGATGTGGACTTTTTTTGACTTGCGCCTTCAAGCCATGGAATTAAATTGCATACCCACTACACATCTTGTGTTTTACAACAATACTTAAAAATATTTATTTCACAGTGGATAAAATAGCAAAGTTTGTGGCAAAGATGTATGCTTGACCACCAGGCTGGACCCTATCCCACATGAATACTGGGAATCCGCTGTTGTGAGTAAAATTCAGTACTAGCAATTACTATCATGTGGTCCTTTCTGGTTACTTACCCAAGATCCAATGTTGGGGAATTCGTTTGTATGGATGGTGTTCCATGTTTCACATAGTGTCTGCACAGCTGGTGGTAAGTTCTGCATAACATTCTGTCCTGAACGTGTTTGTTTCAAAAAGTTAGTGAATGACTCAGCAAAGAAAGTAAGATTTCGGTTTAAGATTACCGCACCAAATAATAGCGCTACTTACCCAGCAAGTTGGCCTTGCAGCGGGTGGAGCCAATGGACAGTACAGCAGCATAACCCTGGAGCTTGGCATCCGACAGCTTGTTTTCCCCTTCCTCTGGTATGTTCATTAATAGATAAGACCTGAGACAAATCAAGGCTTTCAGTTTCTGATCTACTATAAGAGTGAGTGACATGAAGACATAAGTCTCCCCCTGACACTTCCCAAAAAATTCTAAAGTGCGAAAAGTTCAGGGTGCAATCAATTACAATCATTCCTAATTGCAGTTGGTTAAAATGACAACGTAGTCCCCAATAGAAATTCACCTTGTAAAGGCTGTGTAAACATCAGCGAGTTGCAGCGTGGCAGACAACAAGTTCTTTGTGATCTCTGATGACTTGTGACTGTCTGCCTCAGTGGCAACTTTGGACAAATGTTCATCCAGGGACACCTGCACTTTGGAGATAACTGCATCCAGTGTATAGATGGCTTGTAGCGAGGGCAGCTGATCAAGTGGAACTATAACATTTGGGTCAACACTGGAGAAGGTTGAAATCTGCAGTGGAACAGTAAAATAAGATGGCCGGGGAAAAAGGCAGCACAATGTTTTTATTGTCTGTGATAACATTGTGAACATTACCTGTTTGGCAATGTAGTCCTCTGCTAGTTCCACATCATATTTAACTGTGCTGCACTTTGCAGCTGTGATTTCAACCAGGGAGGCTGCTTGGTCTGCTTTCATTCCCTGCTTCACCAAGTGTTCCTGTCAGTGAGGACGTGGACATGGTCATAAATCACAAACAGACCAGATGAGCAAAAAAAATCACTCAGAATATAGGACTGCCCAGTACTTGAAGTCAACAAACCTTAATCCAATTCATGTAAGTGGACACTCTGAGGCGTGACGACCATCGTAGCGTATGAAGGATGTCACTCTCACTGGGATCCCCGCACCCAGACTTTAGTTGCTCCATGTAGGCTTTGGAAGGTGGCAAAGCCCCCAAAATCCGCCACAGGACTAGGAAGAAGTACTGAAGGGAACAGGCCTCCTGTACAAAGTGATGATCAGTTTGCTTAGTCAAAGTCCCAAGAAAACATTTCCATACATTGTCTACCCCAGTATTGTCAATACAGTTTAACCATCAATTTCAGGCAAATTTGCTTGCCCGTTTCTTTTACTCCTCAAATTAGGTCAAGTATCTGTCGCTATTAGCTATATTAGTGCGCTAGTAACATGAAAATCTGCAGCTTAAAGATGACATCAGGAGTTTGTGAGCAAGTGTGTCCCTCCAATCTGTAAGCCTTTGTGGTTTGACTCACCATTGGAGTGACAGGCTTGTTCTCTTGTCTTCTTGCTGTGTCAAACTGTGAGCCTGCTGCCAGGAGTGAGATCAACCAAGCGTAAAGTTCATCGTAGGACACTACTCCATTGAACAGCTTTGGAAATACCTTTCAAAGAGGAAAACAAATGCAATGAAAGTGCTCTCGTCACATCGCCTTGAAAACAATACATAAGGAAAATCGGTGGCCTCACCTTGGTGTCTAGTCTGCTGATATCATCTTCAGATGCCTCAGGGGACAAAACGCAGTAGAATTTGGGCTGAACATTTGAATCTAGGAAAAGGGCAGAAACAATATTCTTACACTGTTGTGAAATACCGTCATCAGAATTGAATTCAAGTATGCTGTAAAATTTTCTTTTTGCCGATTATGCTACAACGAGCTCATGCCTGTCTGTCTTCTAGTCAAATCAATCTTCTTGTACTGTGCATCTTGTAAGTACAATGATTTTGGCTTCTGCACTTACTAGATGGACAGTGCTTCGCCCAGTTGTCCTCCACCTCTTTAAAGCCATAGTAAAGTGGAAGACTACTGCGCTTGCTGACATCCTGGTGAGAACCAGGGCCGCTTGATGGAGGGGTGAGTAGATTGTACTGCACCTAAAAGATAGTGGTCATCATTGGGAGAAGATAACTATTCAAATAACTGGTACTAGTAAGATGTAAGTAAGATGTAATTAGTAATGTATTTCAAGGATAAAAGATAAAAATTCCCCCCCCCCCACACACACACAAAAAAAAGTTACATTTTATTCAGGATTGGTTTGGTTAATTATTCATCAAAAAGAAAATCTACTGCCATCAATACACCAGACATTCAGAGATAGCAACAATATCTACCTGTTCAAAAAGGTACAAGGGGGCCTTTGAGTAATGGCGCAGTAGATAGTCAAAAACCAGCAGCAGGCGAGCCAGGTTTAGAGGCACAGCTTTCAGTTGGCTCTCTCTGCTCAGTGCCACGTCTGCGATTGCCTGGGTGACCAAAGTAAGGACTCTCCCTCTGCCACGTTCCGACAAGTTGTGGAAGAGCAACAGCATGAGTTGTAAGTGCTCCACATTAAGGTCATCCTCTCCATGAACAGCTCCCTGCAGGGTGTGCTGCTTCAGTGTTCCCAAAAATCTATGAGCGAGAGATGGAGACGGCCATCAAACTGACGTGGGCAGATGTTGTGTGGTAATGAGTCGGAGGTTGGGCTTGAAACCCTTTGAAAACGAAATGCTAACAATACCTTTCCCAGACTTTCATACACTCAGGCACATCTGGCTCTCCTTGCACACTGGCTTTGTGCTGCCAGATGAGAAGGAGCCTGGATAGTACCGAAAGTGACTGAGGGTGAATGTATAAGGGCCACGGACCCTCTGAAAAGGGCGCAACACCGAGTTGCTGAAGAAGGGTGTCCTAACAAAAGAGAGATAGTGGTTGAACTTTACATGCCCTTAACCAAGTTCTGTTCGAAAAACAACATGTTTCACTGTATATTGTAAAGTGCAGGTTAAAATGGTTTAAAATATTTGCAGGATTGTATTCCTCTAACCTGCAGGGATGGGGATGGCAGATCTGATGTTACTAAAGTGTGGTTGAAGTGATACAGAGCTAAAGAGAAGGCTTCATCTGAGGATCCTGATGGGAAATCATACATGTTGCATGTGAACTAGCAAATGCAGCAAGAAAAGGAGGTCAAGTTCAGAGCAGCATTTTTGAAGCATACCTTTGACATCTTTGTCTACATCTTTGATGATGCTGGCTAACGTCGCCATGTGTGGCTCTGTCAGCGATACACTTAGGTAGTTGCGGATGAAGTTGTTCCTGGACTTCAGCATGGAAGTGGTAATGAAGTTCAAAATACTAGAGGCTAAACTGAGGAACTGTTGGGAGAAATAAAATAGATCAACTTGGGCCATGAACGTCAAGCTTCATGGATATTAAAAAAAAAAAAAAAAATCTCACAAGCTCTGGATCTTTTCGGCCTGCCAAAATGTTGCCATTCTCGCTTGGATTCTGCTTGCTGGGGCTCTTTAGTCTAGGAGAGGTCTCCAGGGGTGGGGGTGGAGGAGGAGGTGGGGGGGCTACTTTGTCTTTGCTGGGTGAAATAGTCTCTTCAAACCAAAGTCCCAGGATGGGTTCACTGTCATCATCTGCAATGGATAACACATTTCAATGACCATTTTATAGAGAGATGCCAGTAAGTTTCCCAAGCCTTCCCAAGTATTTATGGAGTGGTGGTGGAGTCAAATTTTGGACTCTTGTGACACCTACAACACTGCAAGTGGTGGACAAGAAAATGT
This sequence comes from Hippocampus zosterae, assembly GCF_025434085.1. Lineage (NCBI taxonomy): Eukaryota > Metazoa > Chordata > Actinopteri > Syngnathiformes > Syngnathidae > Hippocampus > Hippocampus zosterae. Next base: position 38,016,001 of record NC_067452.1, on the reverse strand, counting down.
AAAAAGTGGACATTTATTGGTGAATATCCACTTAAAGGAAGGAAGTAGTAATACATTGGGCTGATGAGAAGTATTTGCCATCAACGTGAATTCATTTCAATTCATAAACAAAGTAAAAACGGGAAGGATAGAATGGCCAGGATTCATGGAGTGTCTCCCAAGTTTGTAAACTCACAACAATGATTCTCTTTCACAAAGCTCATACTTTTACAACCAATTCAAAACTGCCAAGCGCAAGCGCTATATAAGCATGTATTGTATTGTATTATGCCTTAATTTCATCAAGTATTCCATAATATTTTTTAAATGCGTTGGACTAATGACTGCCATTTGGAAAAACGGTTTTAGAAAATGGTTTTTAGTTTTGATGTATGTTTTAGACATGAATGAAAATCGCAATGCGTGCATACGTCGCATACGCGCACATGCACAAACAAGGACGCAAATTTTTATAGGACTGCACCAAAGAAAGGTGGACCCAAATGCAGTAGCCATGCAATGCTATAAGCCAATTAAGGAGGCAGCAATAGCGCTTGTCTGTGGTACTATAAATAACACAACAGAAAATTATGAGTTGCTAATTCATGACAATGTTGCAGAAGACCAGCTCAGCACTTGACTTGGCATTCTTGAGTGTGTTAGTTTACCCAGCATTATTGTGTTTCTGTGTCAACATGCAGGAAGACAACCTAAAGGCCTTCTCTAAGTACATGACTTTTTTTTGTCGTTCACGGCGGTCGCGCTATCAGACTACCAGATAAATAGTGTCTGGTACGCGGCGAAACTTGACACTATAATTCTGTCACTGACCAGATCCCACCCAAATGTCACCTGCTTCCGTCAACATTTAGTCCATCGGTGCAGGTATGTCGGGGAGGCGACACAAGCAGCTGTCAAAGTCATGTCGACATAGGCATTATGTGCATTTTGTTTTCTGCTCGGAAAAGGACAGAATGGGGGAGAGAGACTACAATTGTTTCATGGCTTTTGTGCATTGCGTAGTGTTGAGTTCCCATATTCCACCAGTCACTGATTTTTTTTAATTTTTTTTTTACAATATGCATGTGTGTGTGTGTGTCGTGGAAACCGTGCCTGTCAAGTGTGTATTTGTCTAGTCACTTCTCTCTTACCAATACCTCTCGCAGGCTGTCAAATGACACTGCACGCGGTGATGAAAAATGCCAATCTCTCAAAAGCTGATGTCACTTTCATGTGGATGGATGATATATTGTACAAAATAATAAGGTTGGAGGAGTAACAGTACTTTGATTACTTTTGTGGGAAAAGTGATGTGTTCGTCGTTACTTAAAAATGTGCATATTTTAGAGCAACACGCAACCGAGGAACGTGTCGCTGCCATCACTGCACGTAGCTTTAAGTAGATATTCACATTTGCATGCAACAGAAAAAAATACAACTTGTCAAGTGTCAGTGAGCAGCAGCAGAGTATGCTTAAGCACACAGTACAAGCACAACTTGGATTCGTCATAGTCAAGAATAATACCACTGATTTCAAGTGGGTTTGGGGTTTTTTGGTACGGTCAATATTTTAGACCCATAATGCAATGTGCAATTTAAAAAATATTCATGACCAAAAAATAAAACAGTAACTTGGTAAAATTACCCCGCTTCCAAAGGAAAATTAGGAGTATATGCCCTCAATATAATGCTTACGCAGTCTGAACTGTATGGCGAAAAGAGTGGATGTTCAAGCTATATACGACTTACCTTAAATGGCTTGAACTATAACAACCACACAATGCAAAGAGAGAATAAGAAAGTCGAAAAGTACAGGTTCTTTCCCATCAGGCACCCAGCGGGGTTAGAAACTATGTGCTAAGGACCCACATAATTAGACCACTGGTATTATCCTTTGAAGCACATTGAACCACAGATGAACCTCTTTGACAAAAAAAAAAAGATGTTATTTGAACTCAGCCAATTATGACAAAAAGACACCTCTCACGGAACTGACATTTTGCCAAAGTGCCTTCCTCTGTGGCTCTTTTCTTAGCTAATGTAGCTGTAGCTCATAGCCTACACAGTGAGACATACAATAACAAAATGAGTGTAGGACAGTGAAGTGTACACCAAGTCTTTTGACCTGAGGACAGAAAACTGCTGACCTGAGACACAAGCTGCACTTGTCTTCTCCTGTCTTCTCTCTGCTGAGATAGTAGACACTGTCAACTGCACTATCATGTTGGGTGACTAGACAAAAATGGTGACATTTTTGTGAGTGTGCTGCATTTGTTTATGCTTCTCAATGCTCTTACATCATGACTGACCTATCCACAGATAGCGGTGACTCATGGCTGTTTTCAAGCAGCTCCATACAATGACACCAGCGCTAACACCAAACCCAGCTTTACTTTTAGCACCTGCCTACATTTACAATTAAGAACTGTTGAAGCACTACAATGATGACATGAACTAGCCCTTAACTCTTAACACCTCTAACTGCTAGTGCACTGAAAATTATGGTCAATACACATGACTAGAGACATAAAAATGTCTAAATGTCATTCGCACACACTGGGCATTGTCATTCATAAACTGAACTCTACATAAAAACATCAGTGTTCAAAGTACGAGTTATGACAATCCAAATTACAAACTACAATTTATGGGAAGGATTTGAGTTCCTATCAAGGAAATTTTAAAACTCTGATTTCTATTCAAGTCATCATCTCTTCAACTGGACTATGTAAACATGTTTGGGTAGAGGTTATTGTAAAAGGTGCGAAGGACTAAAAGGCCGAAGGAGGCCTATCTTTTCTTGTCATGTGCTGACTGTTGTGCCAAGGCTTATCCAGGTGCTCAGCGCAATTTTACCTTGGCTGCTATCCTCTTCCGTGCTGCTGAAGTCATCCTCATAGTAGGTGTTGGAGTCAGTGGAAGCACTGGCGTCACTGCTGACTGAGCCTTTTCTCTGGCGCTGGAGAACACAAGCCTGTACAAGCAAAAGGGAGATGCACCTCAAAAATCATTTTCAGGCAGCTCATCAGGACTCCTCCTGTCACTTAACTTTTGACATCCATCATCTCCATGCGGGCAAATATCTTTCTATCAGCCGTGATCACATTCATGGAAATCAGTGGAAATGGTGGGCATCTTTGACCTTACCTTTTTGTAGGCAGTAGAGAGAAGTGTGAAGAGAAGGTTGGTCAGCGGTACAGAGTCGATGAGCCTTTGGACCCTCTGGATGGAAGTGCTCTGCGCCATGATGTTGAGCTCAGCAGGTGGACCATCACTTGCCCAACCCTGCACGGGAAGAGAGTGATGGGTAAGGGACTGGTGCCAAGCTTGAATATCCAAGACAAAAGCGGTATTGTGAGAGTACCAACTTACTCGGTGCAGGGCCTCAACTTGTAAATCTTGGAATAGTGACGTTAAAAGCTTGATGGCATGGTTGGCCAAGATCACCGACAAAACTCCAAATCCTTGGTGTCTTAAAAAGAAATCAAAATTAAAAAGAGTAACATAATTTAGGATGAGAATTTCAAACACAATGCAGCACACTTCCGCGAGTCACTTTTGGTGAGATGCGATACGGATGATTCTTCGTCTCAAACTCTATGTGGGAGGAACAGCGGAGATCAATCCCAGTGTGTCTGGGCCACATCAGGTATTCCGCGAACAAAGTATATCTAATCCAATCTTTATTAATGACAGGTGAGAACATTAACGGTTCTCCAGGATGTCAACAAGACTGGTGAGGCGGTCTTCTCTCTCATCTCCCTGATACTTTGCATATCTAGTTAATAATGATATCTCATTTCTTGAGCACTGCAACTTTCTCTTCGCATTCAACGTTTATTGATGGCACAAAATTTCTTGAAGTTCAACGAAAAGAAGACAGAGGTGATATTGTTTGGCCCCAGTGGACCTTGTACATTCCATCCTGTAGACTTGGGCCCCCTATCTCCTTATCTGAAATCAACGGTCTCAAACTTGGGACTTAAACTGGACAGTGATTTCAAACTCGATCGGCAAATTGGTGCCGTTGTTAAATCCAGCTTCTTTCACCTTAGACAGCTGGCCAAAATAAAACCTTTCCTCTCACATGAACACTTTGAGACAGTAATTCATGCCTTTGTCACATCCCGGCTCGATTACTGCAACGCCCTGTACTTTGGAGTCAGCCAGTCCTCCATCAAGCGCCTTCAGCTGGTACAGAATGCCGCTGCTCGCCTCTTGACTGGTACTCGTAAGAGGGAGCATATAACTCCTACTTTGGCATCCCTTCACTGGCTCCCCATTCATTTTAGAATTATTTTTAAGATCCTCCTCTTTGTTTTCAAATCTCTGAATAATCTCGCGCCACCTTACCTCTCTGAGCTCATACGCCCCTACACCCCTGCCCGGCGCCTCAGGTCTGTGGACCAGTCTTTGCTAGACGTACCAAGAACTAAACTGAGGCTCAGAGGGGATCGAGCCTTTTCTGTTGCTGGTCCATCTCTCTGGAATGACCTCCCACTGAACATTCGGCAAGCCTCCTCGCTGCCCATCTTTAAATCCCTCCTCAAAACTCACTTGTATTCTTTGGCGTTTGACTCAGCATGACTTAGATTTGCTATTGGTTTTACTGCTTGGTGCTTTCTACCGCCTTATTACTTATTACTTATTACTGATTCGTCTTACTGTTTATTGTATATGTTATATGTATATGTACAGCACTTTGTATGCAGCGATGGCTGTTTGAAAGTGCTCTATAAATACTGTTGACTTGACTTGACTTGACTTGACTTGACTTTATTCTACAACCATGTTTTGATTTTGTATGAGAATATTTGAAGTTCTTGGGACTTAAATTTAACAACTTTACGCTCTATATTCAACAATTCTGTTTCAAATCTGTAGATATTAACAATGCTAAAACAATTGCTTGTCATTATTCATCAGTTAAATGTATCCATCCCTTTTTTTCTGTAAAATAGATAAAAAAGAACTAACAACAGACATATTTAGAATCACACATCATTTACCCTTTGCCAGGACCCAGTTTCGGTGACCCGGCACCATCTTTGGTGCGAGCAGCAATATCTCGGACACGCAAAGCAGCCAAAGGATCTTTCTCTTTGCCTTTGTCTGCGAGGGCCGTGGGACTCAGGTTAAGAATCAGGTAGAGGCTGTTTAAAAGGCACCATGCACCAAGAAGCTGGAAGTTCTGGTAATGCTACAGAACACAACACCACACCGTTAAGTATAACACAGAACTGAAATCCAAGCGTAAGGAGCATTGTGTCATGATTGAGTGGCTTGATGCTCACCTCTCCACCAGCTCGACGAGAATTGCTGATGGTTTGTCCAATCATTTCATAGATCTCCAACTGTCGCAAACACATTTCAGTTCACTTTACAAGACGTTCTTCACTCGGGCAAAAACGTCAGTATTGTAATAAAAAACAAAACAAAAAACTCACACATTTCTGGACTATTGTGGCAGCGTCGTTTTCATAGTCCTCCTCTTTGGTCCCAGTGGAGGCAGAGCGAAGCTGCAAGCCACTTCCTACCTGTAGTATGGCCATGCAGGTGGCCACGCTTACACCTAAACACAAAAAAAGGTTACATTTCATTTTACATCATCAAGACGGCAAGGATCACTTCTAGCAGTGAACAAATAAACAGTGTTTGGTCTGTTTATAATTTGTTTCCGAACGGAATAAACTAAGTACAGATTCATCTTGTTATGATTAAAGAGCAAGAAAAATCCTTCCCCACTAATGCTGGACCATATTTTCTCTGGTCAAAGCACAAAGGCTTTTGGCAGTGCTAGGACAGGAACGCACCATCCCACAAATCATTGGATGATTAACACAAGTACATGAGCTTATAAAAAAGTCAAGGCCCTGGACGAGAACAAAAAAAGAGCACGCCTAACAGGCTGCTATTGAATTACTGCAGCGCTTTTACAGCAGTTGTTCTCAAACTGTGGTCCGCAAGCGGTAACTTGGGACTCTAACAAATTAAATTTGCAATAAACAATGTTATGTTCAATCATTTTTTAAAATGCATAATTACCGGTACATACATATGAGAAGTGTGGCAGCTGATGATGCTAAATCAATTATTCAGTCCAACCTGAGCTATGGGCTATAAATACAATAAAATGAATTACTCCGCTATTTAGGGGTGCACACGAGATTCATGTTTAATCAGAATCAGAATCATCTTTAATGACCAAGTATGTAGAACACACAAGGAATTTGTCTCCGGTATAACACGCTGCATTAGTATCATCATAAACAAGGACATGACAAATAGGTATGGAAGGACATTTCGTAATGTAAGTGAACCGTAGTGCGGTGGTACCACCCAGTGACAACTGAGACAATGTGCAAAGTATCAGCAGGGCTAAAGTATTCAGTGATCAGTACATTTAATTAGCATTAATTAGCATTGTTACCGATTTGTTGCTTTACTGTTGTATACGTTAGCTGTTCCATGTACAGCACTTTGTATGCAGCGATGGCTGTTTGAAAGTGCTCTATAAATACAGTTGAGTTGAGTTGAGCATTAAGAAGAATGTCTCCACTATAAGGGGTCGCAGGACCCAAAATGTTTGAGAGTTTGCGTTTTAATAGAAATATTTTACAGGCAGGGTACTACGATTGTCAAAATGTGCCAGATCAATAAGATAAAACAACAGCAACAGTGAATGATCAGCCTACCAGCGTAAAGACAACTCAAAGCCAGGACGGTCATATCCAGTAATCTGCCTGGTGTCAGTGGCTCCAGTACAGGCAGAGAGAGCGTGTCCAAAGCCATGGTTACATCAATCACCAGTGAATGGAATCTGGGTATGTGAATGGTAGAGCACATTCATTATTTATTCACATTAGACAGCAACACAGACAAAAAAAACTAAATACGCAAACACAACATACCCATTACGGACAGCTGTGGCATCAGCTACTGTGGCAGGCATGATGAAGAATGAGTTTGCTGACACAGCATCTTGGAAACGGTTAATGTAACGTAGAAAGTAGGGTAGGTTGAGACACACTCGCAGTAACTTCTCAGACCCACCTGAGAAAACAAAAAGAGGAACCCTTTTCACAGTCTGCACGAAACTGACGTATCCAAGGCTCCTTTCTTAGGGTTTGCACAAAACTGGCTCGTCGGCGAGACATAAAAGTAGATTTGGCATTTTGCTTCTATTACTATCCTGGGAGCAAAATTAACCCCTGATCTCCCTTTAATTATATTATTTCTAAACCAATATTATTCTGGCAAAGATTTTTTTATCGGCATGTAGCTTCCTGTCCACATAAATTACTACTCACCCAGTTCTTGTAGGCTTGACACATTCTGAGCGACAAATGCATTCTTCATTTTGGCCTGAGCACCTTGGTCAGATGTCTGGTCATCACACTCACTCTCAGCCTATCAAGAAAGTCATCCGAATTATAACTAAAAATGTATGGCCGTCGATGGCGGCCATTCTGCAGTTAGTTGATTAGGCTGAGTTCGGATGGATATTCAGCATCAAGCCTTACCTGCATGTGTGGCGAAGGTGCAAAAATGGTGCTAAGGTCGGGGTTAAACACTGAAGTTAGCTGATTAAAGAAGTTCATCTGCACTTCTTTGTGTCGCAGTTCAGGGTTCAAAGTACTGGGTGCCTCCTTCTGATCCTCGACTGTTAAATCAAAAGCAAAATTGACAATTTTAGAATGCCCAATGAAATTGTAATTATTTATATATTTTTATCACATTTTTTTTCAATTTACACTCATGACACAAATTTATGTTGCAATTATTTCCCCCTAGAGATTTATTAATGGTTCTACCCAGACTACTGTACAGGAATGCACTTTTCCTGGAGTAAAAATGCCGAGACGTCTTTTCGTGTCACATTCAGATAACCATAAGACCACTCTTACCATCGGAAAGGGTTTTAATCGTTTGAGGCAGCTTGGCAGACTTCATCATTGCAGTGAAAGTAATAATTTCTGTGCGATCCAGTCTGCTACTGCCCGTGCAAAGTCCTTTTATTAGAAGAATCAGGTGTTTCTGCAATAATAATTATAATCATACATTGTAAAATGTGATTGGAAGTCATGGCTGAAGAAATTACACAAATTAAATAAATACAAAATTGAAAATGAAAGCAAATTGCATTTAATAGTAAATTTGAGCGACAAAATCCTGACTGGCTGATCTCACCTGTGACACAGCACATGCTTCGTCAGGGTTCTCCAAGCGCAGCAAAGAGAATTCGATCAGAACTTTGCATGCCGCAGCTACAGAGAGCAACTGATTCCTTGGTACTTCAAAAAAAAACAAAAAAATGCAAGGCAATTAATGATGGGGCGCAAGAAACTACAACATCTAGACTTTTTCTGAAGGTCATCTATTAAATATCCGAGAGAAGAAACACCGCAATAACCCAAACATGAAAGAACATCGAAGTTACGTACTTTGCCCGCATACTGTAGTGATGTAATGTGCAGAGAGTGCCACGAATGACGAGTAGAACGGCTCATATTGTTTGTCATGATGAAGAATGTCCGATTCACTGTAAACAAAAATGGAAATCATCGATTACATGTTGGACGTTATATTGACTTTTCTCACACACACACACACACACACACACGCACGCACGCACATGCACGCAGACTCAAAGTTGACTACGCCTTCACCGTGTTGTACTGTGTGACGACTAATCTTAGAATTAAAAAGGAGAAATGGTACTGATGCCTAGAAATGTTATTATCATAAACCCCATCTCTCCCTCCCATTTTTCTTTGCTTAAGAGTGATACTGTAGGATTTCATTATCCTTATCATACGAGAACTGCTTCGAATATAGTATGCATATGAAGTATCTGAAAAAAGTATGGGTTTTTTCCCCCCCATTAGTAAGCGGCCAAATTTCACTGAACACCTGTGCAGTGTTTTGAGCTCTGACAAGATTTCACAATGTGAAATGTGTGAATACTGCCGTACACACTCATGTTCCTAATAAAGTACAACCAACAAAGTACAAACAAAAACAAACAAGCGGATTGATTCAAAGAAATTCTAATTCCGATCCATGAACAGCATTATTTACTTATCGGGTCACTGACAGTTTTAAACCTATTGTTAATGTTCTTTATTTAAGTTGCTATTGCATGACCCCGAGTGCAACCGTGAACCCCCATGTGGCAATTGCGATTTTCCCACGCATGTGGCAATTGCGATTCAACGTACAGAATTCTGATTCTCATGGGTTTGACCCGTGAGTAATAGGTCGCAGACAAGGAGTATAAAAAATTACAGGTGATCATCAGTTTACGACGACATCACCACACATTACTTTGAGGTGAGGAACGGCACACAAAGAGCTAGTTTGAAGGGGGGGGCCAAGAAAACATGGTCGTGCAGAACAAGAAGAAATGCTCATTTAGCTCCATATTTGTGCCAAAGATTTAAGTAAAATCTTACGCAGTGACCATTGTGATATTTAAGATTACTACATTAAAATGATGTGCTTGCAGTTGTCACGTCCATCCCTGGTTTCTTAGAGGAATAAGGTGTCCTGAAAGGTACTTTAAACATGTAAGCATGTATTACCTTTACAAATTAACACAATACTGAAGGTTTGGGGACACTCAGACTTCAGAGAACCACACAACAACAGTACCACAAGCAGCTATGGAAGGCACAAGTCTAATCCACAATTGATTAGAACTCCCAGTTTAATTTATGAATCTCAGAGCTAATATAAAGATAATTAAACAAATCCAGGATATTTAAGCATCAAAATGTTCAACCATAACCACATAGTTTTGTGAAATGAAAGTCTACTACTTTAGTACAAACATAATGTATATGAAACGATAAAATAGCAGAGCTGCTTGTAAAAATGCACAAGCAGCCCGTGCTTCGCAGGTCCGTTCAGTTAAATGACCTGGCAAAGCAGTATTCTATTTTGGTCGCAATGCAGGTCTGCATTGACCGCCAACATTTTTTTGTGGATTAGAAAAAATGAGTACAATGTTACCTCCAAAATGCAATCCAGGCATAGTTCATATGGCTGGGGGCCGCACGACTTTGCCATGAAATGCATCATTGCATACTAACCATCCTCATGTGCGGGAGGGCTTACCGGTAACTTATTTTTCAAGCCACACAACACATCCATCCACATCCTTATTGCAGCCGTGCATTGAGAAATTTGGCATATATGACTAGAGAAGCTCCAACCGGTGTCTGATAATTAGCGATATTCATGAACAAGTTAGTGATTGGTGAATCCGATCAAAGCCTCTAAATGTCAATCCTAAGCATGTAATTGTTCTGGTAAAAAAGTGACAGATTTCCCCCCCCCCCCCCTAAATGATTTACTACTATCACAATTAAGATATCCTTTATTTGTCCCACACTGGGGACATTTATTTAATAACTTGTTTCAATCCTAACAAAATATATAGAGGCATGTTCCTGTCTCTCCATTCCATTATTTTTCACTCGCAAAGTATGACAAGTAAGTCAAGGAATTGACTTAAAGTTCCAGTTCGTTTAAAAAAAAAAACTGACAAAGGTTAGTGTGCAGCTATGTCAGCAAGTTAACATGACGGACAGAACGAATAAATAATATTCTATTAGATGACAGAGAGTCTATAATTGGCATGTGTATTGACTTCTTGGTTCCAACTTTGTTTAGTGGTTTGCCATGACATTTCACGAATTTAAAAATATGTGCTTTGGATCTTTACTGATCCAGAGGACTTGTGTAGACTGCATTTCTTAAATTATCCTCACGCCAAATCTTTGAAAGGCAGTGTACGTATAGAAAATTTGTTTTTGAAAAAAAATCCTTTATTATTATTAAATTATAAAATAGTTTACATAGACATTAACATATTTGCTCCTAGAAAATACGGAGAAGAGTCGCGAGGGCCCCCCTCCAATCGTTGACACAACCACATATAATAAGTGTCAACAGAGTAGGTAACATGCTGAACTGTCACTGCGGTGCACCCAGGCGAGTCTGGAAAAGTCGAGCCAGCTATGCAAAACCAATGTTTTACGCTCAACATGGTCACGTATGTGGCCATTTCCTCGTCACGTTATCCAGACCTTTTGGCAGGCCCGTTTGCTAGCTTGATTGGAAATGTTTAGTTAGCTAGCTAATGATGAAGCAGATTTTGCTAACATTTACAATTACGTTGTAACGTATACTCGAACACGCATAAATGCCCTTGTATCGAAGGGGGTATTGTGTTTCGAATAAAAATCGTGTACCGAGTTAGGTTAAAATTAAATGCATTTTAAGTAGTTGCGTTAGCTAACACCAGCAGCTGATTTGATGCCAATGCAAGTTAAGCTCAACTAGCCGCTTAGCCGCTACCGTTAGCTTAGCAAAAGCTAAGTGGTTGACGTTTCCCCATCCAGTTCCACTACCCAGGCTATGTTAGCAAGTTAGCAAATCAGCGCACTCCAGGGTGGATGCGACCGGTGTTTGCCCAAACGCGGAGCCGTGACGTGTTGACACGCGACCGCTTACCTGTTAATAATGGATCCGATAAGCTGCGGCAGCTCTTTCGTTTCAAATGCGGTGTACGAAGCCGATAAAAGCGGTCGCACCGCTGCTGTCCATTCGTGTTCCCCATTTCCTCCGCTCGACGCCATCTTGAAATCCCATACAGAAAAAAAGCTAGTTAGGGGAAGAAGAAACTGAGTGCGCAACTTCACAGGGGGCGCTGTCGGCCCGTAAACGCTTCACGCCAAACTCGTTGCTATCCTTCGACATTTTCTTTCTTACACTAAAACCTTCGAATTCACGTCATAAAACGTGAGCCGTTACGTTAAATGTGTTTCGGTACACCCAACCTTGATATTTTTAAGTATTTTTCTTCCCATTACAATGTACGAGGGAAATGGCTCTGGTTACTAATAAAGAAAAGCAGTAATTACTATGTATGGATAATTTAAGGTTGGTTGAGGAGATCAAAACGTAAACCTTTTTTAGGTAAGTTATCTCGGGAAGTTTTTGTTTGTTTTTTGGGGTGGGGAGCGTGATTTGACGAGCCCCGCGCGTCATCAGTAGTCCTGTAGTCCCATAGACGGATAAAATGCAGACACCTAACCTAATTTACCAGTTTGGCCCGTTGCCTCAGAACGGTAGGTCCGTCCGCCATTTTAGATGTGGCAGAACTGCCCCAACCAGTTCCTCCCAACCACTTAAATTATCGGATATTAGGCGGAAAACTATTCAAATTGATCATATTTATTTATTCATTTATTACAATTCATGTATAATTATTTGTGTGTCCATGCCAGCAATTGACATTCAAAACAGTCCGGAATATGTGCGACCAACTTCCGCATACGGCAAAACTAAACATAACCAAAACAAACAAACCTTCAGATAATTCATCTTCAAATTAGCATGGTTTCATGGGGGGCTGAAAAGTGATGCGTTTGGAGATGCAAGAATCCACCCGTCAGAAGCGATGTGTATTTTTTTTATTATTATTTCATGACTATTAATGTTACCACAGTATGCAACATGATTCCTGAGATAAAAAATCATACGATTTTAAAATTCAATATTTATCTGTGTCAATCAAGTAGATCTTGAAACATAGCGGTGAATGTGGCCTTTCTGAAAGGATTAATTTATTTTTCAGAGTATTATCAATTTAACAACAGAAAATGGCAATGGCTGAGATTACTCAATTCAACTCAACTCAACTGTATTTATAGAGAACTTTAAAACAACCACCAGTGTATATGAAGACTAAATCGCAGAAAAGTCCTTCCCTGACTTTCTTCTGTTTGTTTATAGGAATTTATGGTACAGTATTATTGTAATATGCCATGTGTAAGACTTCCATAAACACACTTTCACAGGAAAAAAGACACAGGAGCTTGTGCTCTTGAAAAAAAATAAATAATGTGCTGGTCCCAGGAGTGTGACCAGAATTTTTCAGTGCGATGGCTATGGTAAGGGACTCGGATAACGTATCATGGATGGATATGTCAGTTTTACACATTTTAATCATGTCAGAATAAAGTAAACCCAAAGGAACCAAATATGCATTTTCCAGTGTAGATAGTGCCGTTTTATTTGCAGTGATATTAATGTAAAATTTCATAGTGAACATATTTCATATATCTCATAGTGATTCGCTAATTAAAGTTAATAGGGGGGCGGGGGGGTCCGTCCACATTTCCCTCTTACCATCCCTTTGGCCGCCCCTGGTTGGTCATTTATTTCAATCCAACTTTCCGTCCAGCACGCCCGCGACCCTCGTGAGGATAAACTGTTCGTATAATAGATGGATGGATTCACGTTAAAAGCTGTCTCGTAACGTTGTGCACTTAACTGTTGTATGATGCACATCCAGGACTTCATAGGATAGTAAAATTAAACACAAAGTCAGCGAATTCTCATCGCAAAATTGTGTTGAAATGGCCAAATACAACTGAAACTTTTTTTCGTATTAATCCTGTAAACTGGCTTTGACAGTTGGTTGACATGTCTCCACGGAACAAACGAATGAGGCGTGCCACATCCAACATGGCGGGAAAATCTTTTTACGATTAAATACTTCGTGCGATATTATGTGTTACGGTATGAAAGTCTTCTATTGACTTGAAGTTGACGTTTGGAAGACGCTTTCGAGCACTGAATTGTGTTGCTTTAAACCGAACTGCATTTTCGTAGACCACGAAACCCCCAAACTATAGGGGGCAGTATTTTTCCGGAGACCAAGTGAGAAAAAGACATCGTCCTACTTCCTGCTGTATGTCCCGAAGAGTGCAAGGAAAAATGACTGTACCAATGGCTAAATTGTATTTGTTGTCGTTCAAAGTGATTATGTTATGCCTCGCTGTCGATGCCGTCTTTGAAGATCAAGTGGGAAAATTTGACTGGTAACAAACAATTCTGCAAACGTTTGAAAAACGCACGGTTTCAAAATCCTGTCATGTGGTGTAGACATGCTAATGCTAACACTTGCGAGGGTGTCCGCTAGTGTGTGCAGTTATCCGTTTATTGTATTTGCACTGGACTTTGAATCAAGGAAAATCCAGAATGTGCGTAAAACACTGCCTGCGTTATTTGCTGGTTTATTTTTTTGACGACATTCATAAAGCTTAGCGGTTTTTTTAATCTGGTAATATTAACGTACTTGTGTGTCCATCCGTATATTTTGTTTAATGACTGAATTTATGTAATATGCAACAATGTAAAATGGTTATGTCACCAAAAACAGAGCATATTATTTTTTCTCAACAGGAGGCAGCAATATGTTGGCAATGTCCGCTTTGCCTATTTTGATGCCCACCTGCAGTCATCCAAAAAGGTGATTCTGGCAACCGAGAAGAATGTTTTTGCTGCAGTAAACACCAGAACTGGAGAACTTTGTGAGTATTTTACTGGTCTGGTCTGTTGTACCCATTTACTGGTTGTTGTGGAAAAGAGCGTTTTTTTGTGAAGTCTTGATTGCTTGTCTGTCACAGTTTGGCGGCATGTGGATAAGAATGGGCCAGAGGGAAATATCAATGCTCTTCTTCATTATGGACAAGGTAAGTGCGTGAAGCAATTTGGGCACACTGAGTTGTATAGAGCATTTACGGAGCAATTTTTTTTTTGTCTATTAGATGCTGTGCTTGTGGTAGGAAATGGCCGCATATTACGTTCTTGGGATATAAATGTTGGTGGTTTGAATTGGGAGATTGTCCTGGACTCTGGCAGGTGATAGACAGCTTGTTTTATGCTATGCTGCACCGTATTGTCAATACGGTTGTTGAACCATGTCTGTTTTTGTTCAACATTCCAGTTTCCAGGCGGCATCTTTTATTGGACAGCAAGACACAGTTAAGCATGTTGCTGTTTTAAAGAAAACTGCCTTGTCTCTTCATTATCTTTCAAATGGTCATCAAAAGTGGATTGAGAATCTCCCAGATGGGTAAGAACCCCAACCTTTTTATAGCTTGATGAAAATGTCCTAATATTGCCCATAATTTAACATTTATTTTGAGCATGGTTGAGGGGTAAAACAACTAGAAATGTTGAAACATGGTCTTTCCATATTACAAACACATCTTGCGGGTGGTCTGGAACATAACTGCTGGAATAGACTCGTGGGTTTATTGAATTCTTTTTTTTTCTCTTATGTCCAAAAATGCCACTAGATGACACCAGAGTCCTGTCTAAACGGACATTAATTATTGGTGTCAAGAAAGTACAGTACTGTATGTTGAAGTAATCCATCTCTCAACTCAAGTGGTGCTTTTTTTGTTGATTTTTGGGCGGGGAACCCAGTCGACCCACACCCACTCATGACCGTTCCTGTCAAACGAATATTGGATGTTCATTCGTATTTTTTGAAGACTTTAAAATGAAAAAAAAACAAAACAAAACTATTTAGTTTTCATTATGGATTGGATAATAATGCATATGTCTTTTTTTTCTGTTTTTCCAGCGAGACAGTGGATTACCAGTTTGTGTATTCTGGAGGAACTGGGGAAGTGTATGTACTGGGAGTCCTGCCTCATTCCCACATTGCTATTGTTACTTACAGTGTGGACGATGGAGAAATAATAAAGCAGGTATTCACAATTTCATCTGAAGCCTTTGTGGAAAACTGCACATTGGTCATACCCGGGCAATGCTCAGGCCTTTTTGATTAACTTTCTTTCTTTGCTTGTTGAGGTTTCAGTGGAAGCGCCGTGGCTGTCAAACATACAAAGCAGCTGCGCCATGGTCAGCCAGGGAATATTGATGTGCATGGATACCTTGTCAACCTCTCTCTACATGCTTGATGTTCATGCACAGACACAGATGACCCAGATCCCTCTGGAGGTATTCACCTGAATAAAATTCTCTCCATGGTCCCGTATTGTTAATATGTCTCAAACGTCTCCCCATCCGTAGTCACTGGGGCTCCATGTTGCACCCGACTTCCTTCCCGTGATGGTGTCCGCCCAGCCTAATCCGTCCCGGCGCCCGCTCTCGGAGTTCCTCCTTCAGCTCAGTCCCGACCATTACCTGCTTCTTCAGCTCAACAACGGACAGATCGTCACACTGAGGGATTTCAAGCCTGTACGTAGCACACCTGCAGCATTGCCGCACACGATTTAGATCAGGGGTGTCCAAACTTTTTGCCAAGGGGGCCAGATTTTATGTGGTAAAATGTCGGGGGGCCGACCTTGGCTGACATTCTTTACATTGAACAACAATATTGTTCAACAAATTTTAGTAAGCCAGTCTGTTTCACATTTCCATTTTTATTTTAATTTCAACAATCTTAAGAATTTCTTTTGGTTCATTTGAAACAGGTATATCACATGCAACTGCTTATTCACTTGACTTTTTCTTAAACAGAAGTCTCCTGAGTGCGAATTGATTGATTTGAAACATAAAATGTATCACCATGACTTTTCAATAGTCACAAAACCTTTGACTCGAACAACGGGGAAATGAACAAGCAATACACATATCTACAACTGCAAGGATCATTTGAAATATGACATATCAGTCAATATAAACAGGGAGTGATGTCTTGTTAACTCATGAGTGATGCCCTCTAGTGTCTAAATGCTATTACTCATTTAGTGAATGCTATTACTCATTTAGCCACTAGAGGGAAGCAGTACTCTATGAAACATCACTCACCAGTCTACGAGACCTCAGTCAATGCAACACGTGTTCCATTGCGCCCAACCTGCGGGCCAGACGGCACTGATTTTATGACAGGGGCCGAGGGCCGGATGAAAATCGACCGCGGGCCGGATTTGGCCCGCGGGCCGGACTTTGGACATGCCTGATTTAGATGAACATGCCACTCTGGAGGAGTCTGTGGACCCTTTACTGTACTCTTAATTTTGCACTCCTCACTTATAGAATGTTTATCGATGCCTTCACTGAGTGATTATTTCAAATAGGGATCTGTTGGATCGTCCCTTCCTCCACTGCTTTGATTTAAAAGTAACATTTGCAGTAGAGAAACTTTAATCATGTTTTCATCCACTTCTACAGTGGAACCCGTGAGAAAGTCGACTAAATGGCAGTCTGGCACATAGTTGTGATCTTTGATCACACGCTTCCGGTTCCTCACGTGATATTTATCTGCTGGTCTCGACAAAATCCTGATTTTCAAGGAGTAGAGACCTTTCACCTTTTGTCTTGAACCCTAGGCGATGCTGGCTTCATTTGCCACCACCGGAGATAAAACCGTTGTTGCTGTTATGTCACCCAAGAATAAAACGGTGAGTGAACGTGTCATTTGACTCTCTCGTCTGCAATTGAAATCTAAACGTGTCATATCAAAACACTTTGGATGATTACCGTACCTTTCTTCCAATCTCGTAGGCCTGCAGCGTTAACCTGTTCAGCGCAGAAACTGGACGCAGACTTCTCGACACCACCTTGAATGTTAACATCGATCCTAATAGCGGCAAACCCGAGAAGGTGAGGAAATATTCCCCAAAGCCAGTTTCCAGGTTCTCGTCAGTCCCTGGATTAGTCATCTCTGTTGGCTTTCTGTACACCCGTGCCACATTGTCATTACTTGTGTTCTGTCTTTTCAGCTTTACGTTCAGGCATTTTTAAAGAAAGACGACTCTGTTGGTTACAGGGTCATGCTGCAGACCGAAGACCACGCGCTGAGCTTTTTGCAACAGCCAGGTATTGACTTTGCTTTGGAGAAGGTCTTATGCTGCTTTGCCGCTGTGCTTTTTTTGCGAGGGTCTGTGGGGGGTCGGGGTGGGTAAGCTAATGGAAATAAACCGTCTGCTGTCCCCGTTAGGGTTGCGGGTGACTGCATTATATAGTTCTCCCTTCGCTATTAGTCACTGGGGTGAACTAGACAGATGAACAAAGGTAAATGATTTGCCATGTACAAATCGCAGTAGTAATAGTTGATCTTTTTTGGACCATTTTGATTTTTTTCTTTACATTTTAAATTTTGTTTATTTAAGTTGGGCAAAATTTTCAGTTTGAGAACGTTTCAGGCACGCCGCCAAAAGGTGGCAGTAGAGAATGCATTACCCGCCCATGTTTGAATCTTCTATTGAATAATCAAGTAATTGGAGAAACAAATATTTTGTGTTCTTAATGAACAAAATGTGCGTATGAGGTGCAGATGATATTATTGGGGTCGCCATCCTCGCGTTCTTAGACCATACTATCTGTGAACTTTTGTGTGTTGGCCTTTAAAAAGCGAGACCTTGCCTGGTAAGTGATTTGGGTGTCATTGAATTAAAGTGAGTTAGCTGTTATGAGCACAGTTTAGCGGCTAACCGTTTGCCAGTCTGAGTCTTGGTTGTGGTTACCGGCGACGGGCCAAATATCCCTTGTCAAATAAACACAAATTACGGTAATTGATATAATCAGACCAGAAATTGTATCGCCAGACATGTGCCTTCTGCTGTGTTGCGTCAAATGAGCAAGCACTAAGTGTCTGTTTTCAGGGCGTGTCGTGTGGACCAGAGAGGAGTCTCTTTCAGACGTAGTGACCATGGAGATGGTGGATCTGCCCCTCACGGGAACACAGGCCGAGCTGGAAGGGGAATTTGGCAAAAAGGCCGGTAAATGTCTGCCGGAGCACCGTAACCTGTCGCGTTCCATGACTCACAGCATGACGCGGTCTGTGAATTACTTTGTTGCTTTTAGCTTCACCTTTTCTTTTTCTATCCATTTTATTGCTGCACCTGGATTCAGCCATTCAAGGTAAAAAGAAAATGTTTCAGCAATTTTAGGTCACCGATGGTGGAGTTGCACGCTTGCCTGACTTGTGTACGGGCAGCGTGGGATCAATGATGTGGTTGTGGGTGTGAATGGTTGTTGGCGTCTACATGTGCCCTGCAACTGACTGGCGACCAGTCTAGGGAGCCTATCTGAGCTGACCTCGGGTGGAAATCAGCACCCCAACATACTGTATTTTCCTCTCGCATTGCCATAACGTGCGTAAAAGTAGTGCCACATAAGAGCGAAAAAAAAATAAAAGTCACTTGAAGCAAGCAGTGGTCACGTGAGAGACTGCGGACCTTATATTAAGCACCGACTGTGTTCTTCACTCGCACTCCTGTCAAGATGGCCTGATGTCCATGGTGCTGAAGCGCCTGTCCTCCCAGCTCATCCTCCTACAAGCATGGCTCGCTCACCTCTGGAAGCTTTTCTACGATGCGCGCAAACCTCACAGCCAAGTTAAAAACGACGTGAGCATCGAGACGCTGTCCAGAGATGAATTCAACTTGCAGAAAATGATGGTCATGGTCACCGCATCTGGCAAGGTACTCCATGGTCTGTTGCTTCTTTCATGCACATGTCCGACAGAGGGCATGACCGATAGGTTTTATTATTATTGAGATATTTTTGGCTGATTCTGATATTTGGCAGAATAAAATAACAGATTAATTGCCTGATTAATTAAAAATAAATTGTTTTGGGGCACTTAATGCAAACAACAAAGATATGAATTACAGGCAGAACATTTGACCGTTTTACAATATCTCGTCTTAAAGGGGAAGTCAACCCCCAAGATTTTCATTACAAGAATATGTTCTCCCCAGCCTCACTAGTCTGAACGGTGCATTCTGGTTAATATTGCGTCTGAAGTATGAGTTGAGCGGTAAAATGCGCCCATTTTTGTCCATCTCGGGGCGAGTGAAAATGACATCACAGTTGCTCAGGGCTCAGGTAATGACCAGTGATGGCTCAGCTTTAGAAATCAAGTGAGCCGCGATTGGTCGTTAAAGTGCGACTTAACTCCTCCTCCACAATATGAATCAAGATGTCATCTTTAGACTAGAGGAGGTGCATAGAACAGTGGTCACCAACATGGTGCCCGCGGGCACCAGGTAGCCCGTGAAGACCACTTGAGTAGCCCGCCAGTGCCTGGACATTGTGATTTGCTAGTAGAAATTATGATTTAAAAATGCAAACATTGGCAGTACTGTGAGACATTTCGAAACACGATCAAAGTCTGACAATTTAAATCATCAAGTATTAAAAATAACACATCCTCATATTATTGAAGGTATTTTGGACAAATATGTTATTTCAGACGTGTATCAATTTGGTAGCCCTTCACACAATCGGTACACATGAAGTTGCTCTCACCCTCAAAAATGTTGGTGACACCTGGCATAGAACATATTATTGGAAAGAAAATGTTGGGGTTGAATTCCCCTTTAATGTTACAACTAAGCATATCGCATGATTTCAAGGCAAATATTTTTTTGTTTGTTTATGTGAGGGGATAGGGTGTTGGAATGTTGATATTTTTGTGTTGTGTTGTAATGCATTTATTTGTTTCAAAAAAATAAACCAGATTTTAGAGGAGCTATTATCAGCCATTCAGCCGGCCGATTAATTGGTTTTGATTGATCCCAAACCACCAAACTTCCTCCTCTCGTCTCTTCAGCTCTTCGGCATTGACAGCAAGACGGGCACTATTTTGTGGCGGCACTACCTGGAGAACATCCCATCCAACGCAGCCTTCAAACTCATGGTGCAACGGACCACTGCCCACTTCCCTCACCCCCCTCAATGCACGCTGCTCATCAAAGACAAGGTATGCCGCCGCAAGATTTGAGGCTTCAATCTTTATCGAATATCCCCCCCTTTTTTTTTTTTAAATGTAAATCCTGAGGCTTTTGTTTTCCTACCAGGACACAGGCTTGACAACACTCCATGTTTTTAACCCCATATTTGGGAAGAAGAGCCACATTGCCTCACCTGCTTTGCCTCGGCCAATCCTTCAGTCGCTCATGCTTCCACTCATGGACCAGGATTACGCAAAAGTCTTACTGCTTGTCGATGACCAATATAAGGTCAGACTGCACACCGGCACGAACGAGCTTCCTGCTGTTGTGTGCGTGGAATCACAGTTGAGTGAATAAATAAAATATATAGACATATATTTATATATATTTTCTTTTTATTACAGGTGTCTGCCTTCCCCTCCACAAAGAATGTCTTGCAGCAGCTCCAGGAAATGGCTTCGTCTATATTCTTCTACTTGGTTGACTCCATCCAGGGGAGACTGTCTGGATATAGGCTGCGAACGGCAAGTGACTCCATAGTCACCGTTTTATTTATTTTATATAATTTTTTTTAATTTATTCTAGTTACTATGTCAATTTTCTTTTATTTTTATCGACTTCTGTATTTTGAAGCACCGAGTCACTATAGTTACTGACTTTTACAACTGCTCATATAATTATCTTTAAAAAAAACGACTTCAATTTCTGACTCGAACTATTAAATTAAATAGAATGTTAAGAACGAAGCACTTTCTGCATCATTAGTAAGTCATTGCAATTGTGCGGCTCCGTCTGGCGTGTGCGCCTTGGCCACAGCAGCCATGATACAGACACAGTTGCAGACTGAGACGGACAGAGGAGACGGTCACAACTCTTCGGTAAGGGTTGAATGCGGTTATCTTTGTCTTGTAGTGGTTAGCGCGTTGGCTTCACAGTGCAGAGGTACCGGGTTCGATTCCAGCTCCGGCCTCCCTGTGTGGAGTTTGCATGTTCTCCCCGGGCCTGCGTGGGTTTTCTCCGGGTGCTCCGGTTTCCTCCCACATTCCAAAAACATGCATGGCAGGCTGATTGGACGCTCTAAATTGTCCCTAGGTGTGAATGTGAGCGTGGATGGTTGTTCGTCTCTGTGTGCCCTGCGATTGGCTGGCAACTGATTCAGGGTGTCCCCCGCCTACTGCCCGAAGACGGCTGGGATAGGCTCCAGCACCCCCTGCGATCCTTGTGAGGATTAAGCGGTTCGGAAAATGGATGGATGGATGGATAAAAAAAACATTTAAAAAAAAGGAAAATTCTGCAATAATTGATTTGATTTTGGCTAACATAGTAGGATTAAATCGTCCAGGCCCGAGTTAAAACGTCATAACACGGAGGCTATCCGTTAGCCCATTTATGACATTTTGAATTGATTGTTAGAATTAATCAAAATTGACTTGTTCACGGCAGAGCTATGTGCTCACAGCACCGATTTTGCATCCTTAGGATTTGTCAACTGAGCTCATCTGGGAGGTGGTGATCCCCACAGAGATCCAAACAATTGTCTCGGTCAAAGGGAAAAGGCCAAATGAGCACGTGCACTCCCAGGGTCGCGTCATGGGGGACCGCAGCGTCCTCTATAAGGTCGGTACAGAAAGTCATGTTGGTCAGAAAATTAAGGGAATAAACCAATTTACCGATGCAAGGATGACATTGACAATTTGTCGCGATTGTTCCTGCGTGCCACAGTACCTGAACCCCAACCTACTGGCGGTGGTGACCGAGAGCACTGACATGCACCAAGAACGAAGCTTTATCGGCATCTTGCTGATCGACGGCGTGAGCGGTCGAATCATCCACGAGGTCGTTCAAAGGAAAGCCAGGGGGCCGGTGCACGTTGTGCACTCTGAAAACTGGGTGGTGGTAAGTCTTGCCGTGTCTGCATCCCCCTTCAAGCTATTACAATCCCAGATTGTCAGGTTAAGTCATCATTGGTTGAATTTTATTCATTTGCAGTATGAATACTGGAGCACCAAGTCTCGCAGGAACGAGTTTTCGGTGATTGAACTGTACGAGGGAATGGAGCTGTACAACAGCACCGTCTTCAGCTCTCTGGATCGGCCGCACGCCCCGCAGGTGTTGCAGCAGTCTTACATTTTTCCTTCGTCCATCTCCACCATGGAGGCCACGCTGACCGAGAAAGGCATCACCAGCCGCCATCTCCTCAGTGAGTTTTGTTGAGATTAGTCCCATTTTCGTGATAAACAGATCATTTCAACACTTTATTCTCCCCCACGCCCCAGTTGGCTTGCCGTCAGGAGGAATTTTATCACTGCCCAAAATGTTCCTCGACCCTCGGAGGCCTGAAATCATATCCGAGCAGAGTCGGTAAGCACATTTTCCGTGTGTTGCCATCATGAGCGGTTGAGTGTTGCAACATGTCAGCTGCGATATTTTTGTCATCCTATCAATATCAAGATATTCATCCACACAGGGAGTAAGAGGAAGATGGAGGGAAGTCTTTTTAAATAAATCTAAAGGAAGTAAAGACTATCACGAAAAATCCCAAACTATTATAACCTTGTAATTACATTAAGATATCCTTTATTTGTCCCGCAATGGGGAAATCACGATCAGAATTCAGAAAGGAAAAAACGCTGGGTAGGGAGAGGGGAAAAAAAACACGCTCGAACTAACCTCTACCGAGGATAATTTAAGTCAAGGATAATATATATATATATATATATATATATATATATATATTCATTCATTCATTCATCTTCCGTACCGCTTGATCCTCACTAGGGTCGCAGGGGGTGCTGGAGCCCATCCCAGCCGTCTCCGGGCAGTAGGCGGGGGACACCCTGAATCGGTTGCCAGCCAATCGCAGGGCACACAGAAACGAACGACCATTCGCACTCACACTCACACCTAGGGACAATTTAGAGTGTTCAATCAGCCTGCCATGCATATTTTTGGAATGTGGGAGGAAACCGGAGCACCCGGAGAAAACCCACGCAGGCCCGGGGAGAACATGCAAACTCCACACAGGGAGGCCGGAGCTGGATTCGAACCCGGTACCTCTGCACTGTGAAGCCACGTGCTAACCACTGGACTACCGGGCCGCCCTATATATATATATATATATATATATATTATATATATAATAATATAATATTATATTATATATATAATATATATATATATATATATATATATATATATATATATATATATATATAATATAACATTATATATATAATATTGACTATATATATATAATATAATATTATATATATAATATTGACTATATATATATATAGTCAATATTCACCAAATTGTGACCCACCAGTAGATTTTTAGTGTTCATATGTTGTTGTAATGTCCAGGGAGGAGAACCTGATCCCTTATGCTCCAGAGTTGATCATCCGCACCGAATGGTTCGTCAACTACAATCAAACGATTTCACGAGTGCGTGGAATTTACACTGCCCCCTCTGGACTGGAGTCCACATGTCTGGTGAGTCTGTCTTCGGGTGATCTTGAGTGTTTATTTTGAGGCAGCGTCACTGGTGGGAAGTAATGTCATACAATTACTTTGTCACTCTATTTCGATATTTCAGGTGTCTGTCCGAGACGTTAATTTTTTCCATATATATATATATATATATATATATATATATATATATATATTAGCACGCAATTAGTCTGAACTATCTTACTTTTACAGAATTGGAATCCATACTTGTACTTTTACCAGTCTTTGTCACACAAGTCGCTATACTGGTGCTACCTCTGCGCAACACTCAAGCGAAACGCTCCCCTCCTTTCCCCACAGGTGGTGGCATACGGTCTCGACATCTACCAAACCCGCGTCTATCCTTCCAAACAATTTGACGTGCTGAAGGACGATTATGACTACATGCTGATCAGCAGCGTGCTCTTCGCACTCTTCTTTGCCACCATGATCAGCAAGCGGTTGGCTGAAGTCAAGCTGCTCAACAGGGCCTGGCGGTAAAGCGGTCGCCGGCTGTGTCACCAGTTTTCCGACAGCCCGGACGCTGCACTTCGGACCTCAGGCCGGGGAGGCGACGGCTAGCGGAGGTCCAAAAAAGGCCCATAAGGAACTGCAGGGGGAGGGAGGGAGGGAGGGAGTACTTTTTTGTGTGTGTCTCTGTTTGTTTTTTTAACTTATTTCTAGGCAAAGGAAGAAGTCATAGTGGAGTAATTTTATTTGTGCCATGTTTGGATAAAATCTAGCTTAAAAAAATAATGTACTTTCCGTTAAACTTGCTGCAAATAATTTGTGAGTAAATGAAGAAACCCCACTTACTACTTGAAGCAGCAAACCCAATCATCCCTCATCACTTATCCACCACAGACGACGACGAGATGAAGCGTTTATTTCTTCCGGGCAGTCATCCTGCCGCTCCAGCTGCGTGTGTGTAAGGCGAACCACTTGAGAGTCATTACAACTGTTCAAATGAGTGACAGAAATCAAGTCAAGGCACCACTGTATGTTGTGTGTAGAAAAAAAAGAGTTCTTTACACAAATTTAATAAGTTATTTATAAATATTTTTTTTTATATCTACAATGATTATAACTGCATAACTTCCAAACAGTGTTCACTGTGGCTGAGGTGGACACACAACCTTCTTGAGAATGTGAAACATGTCAGTGTAACAGGTTGTAAACACAGCACTGATCCTCCCGGGAGGAAACGTAACATCACGTCCAAGGCGTACGCGCACATGAACACACACACACACACACTGTAGATACTGTACTGTGTTTTGGCCGATGTGACAAAATGCAATTCATATGGGGTCAATTATGTTCACTGGACATATTGTGGGGGGAAAAAAATCACAAGGTTTACAGCATTTAAGATGACTTTTTCAGCCGTCGTCTGTTTTTGGTTCGGATGACTTTTAATCATGTAACCTAAAGAAAATAAATCCAATTGATGTCGCACTAATGAATGATTCACCGTTTCATCTTTGAGATATACAATAACCAGAGTTTTAAAATCAAGATACCACGTAAGCAGAGCTGAAAGATAGAACCAGTTTTGCATACTAAATTAGAACATTTTTAGGAGAGTTGTGCAGTGTTGTTCTCTCTGTTCTATCAACTGTCATTATGATGAGATCTATTTTCAAAATCATACCTATAAGATTTCAAGCAGCATGTTGAAGAACACATGGAATGATCAGTCTGACACAAGCCCAGCTTGTTTATACAGTAATGATTTGCTCACATTTAAGTGCACAACATAGATTGGAGTATCTGCTCTGCTTGGGTTTGCAGCATGTTTTGTCAATGGAACGTTACAGAGGACGGGAATAAAATATTGTCCCCAAAGGAAGTTCCTTTGGGAACGACAAGGCAACTCAAGCCTCCAACTCGAGAGAGAGAATACTGGAATGTTAAGAGGATTTCCAGGTTGACCCGGAGCAGATAACTCTCTAATACTCACTGGCAAAATGTTAGAAGCAACAAACTCGGCCCCTGTGCTGACAAACATATTCTTAAAATGACATTAACAGTTGAAAGGTAAGGCGCGTGAATTCAGGCTGAAAATGTCCGACCGAAGCTATCGTGTCTGTGTGTACCTCCAAACCCATTTGACAAAATGTATCCTTCCTGGATACGTATGAACGATATTTCCTGAGAAAATTAAAAAACGTGGTAATTTATGGGGTGATTTGGCTCTGGCTTGTGGCATATCGGTGCCGAAGAACTATGTTAAAGTGAGACGAAGGAGCCATAGCCCTGTCTAATAGGAAAGTAGTGCTTTGCCACCACCTTGTGGCCTCTCTAGGCAACTACAAACCGTTTTAAGGTCAACGTCAATTCTGGCAAATATTAAACAATTTGCAGCAAGACATAAAAAGTGGGGGAAAAGTACATACCATAATACCACAGCATACTCTTAAAGTATTGTACCAACAATAGTCTTTTGAGTACCTAATGACTGCAGTCAGTCCATTGATTCTTTCTAGAAAACGGCAAATAGCAACAACACAAGCGTTGGAGGGTTCCGCGGTGTGATGCGTTATGATGTCACACTATTTAGCCATGTCTCACAATCGCAAGAAGGCGAAAGGCATGATGTCGTTGACTATTTTCTCCTCACTTTTAAGACTCATCGGGCTTGATGAACTAAGCTGGCAAATTGCATGTGCTATAAAGAAGAAGAATCTCTGTGATGGTCGATGGAAGCAGCCATCTTGTTTACTTTCAAACAGAGCTTGTAGCAGACGTGTGCTCATTTTGAGCTTGGCGTCTCTGATCCACTGGCGAAAGGACACTTTTTATCCTCCCCGCTTTCATCTAGAACTGCCTCAAACAACAAAGCGTGAAGTTCTGTTAGCGTCTTTAGTCATTTCATGTTAACTGTTCTGTAGCTGTTGTGAAAGCGCTATCGAGATAAAGACGTGTTGTACGGGATAGTTTCAATTTTGTGCCCGTTTTTTTTTTTTTTTTTTGCATGTGCAAAATCTGAAGTAAACCAAGCGCCCACGCCGGGTTTATTTTAATTGTTCTGCCATTCGTTTCCCAACCTGGCGGGCTCGCTCAAGAGTCGCCCTCGTCTGTCGGCCAATGTCTTTTGCCGCGGCGGGAGGAGGATGTAGTGCGTGGCGCTGGCCTGTCTGCCGTCCTTCAAAATGGGAACGATGCAGGGGGAGATCTGAGCCGCGGGGGGCGCCCTCTCGCTCAGCAGCGACTTGCTCACATATTGCGGGTTAGCAGCGAAACTCTGCGTGGCCGGCATCACGCCGTTGATGTAAATGGGTAGGCTTTTGGGACTCGGGGACCGTGGCGGGCACGGGGGCACCAGAGGGACTCTCGGGGGGATTTTGGGCGGCTTCTCCTCGCCGGCCGCAGCTTTTAGGTACGTTTTTGGCGGGATTGGGATACGAGGAGGAATTTGGGGCTTCTCGGTGGGGATGCCGGAGGAGGAGTTGAGTTTATAGTCTGGGTGTCGACTCCACGACACATCCTGGTGGTTTTCCGCCAGGGGAACAGGAGGCCAGTCGTTAACTCCGAGGAGTTCGGCACCTGCACCTGTTAATTTGTCCTCTTTGCCAGGCCAGGAGAACGCCAAGGAGGCGTTGCCAGGCTGCGACGACGCCCCCAGGTAGGCGGGATTTACTTGTCCCCTGTTCCTGCACACCATCTTAGGGGAGCTTTTGGGCAGAAGCGGCCGTCGCTCGCTGGTGAAGAACTCCACTTCATTATCTGCCGCCTCGTCGGACATGTGCTCCTCGGGGTCAGGTAAAGGCGGCAATGGTTTGGCTTCTCTCTGCGGGCCCCAAAACACTGTCCAGCGGTGGGAAGAACAATAAGGCACCACCTGGTCTCCTTCATGAGGTCCAAGTGTCTTGTCCAATGGGAGGCAGCAGGAATCGGAGTAGGATGGAAACTTTGGGAGAAAAACGTTTGCTGCCAAAGCACATATGAAATACAGTGAATAAACATAAAAATGGGTGGGATGAGATCTACATTTGATACATCACAAAAATGTATATACAGTATATGTATATTCTATTGATGTATATTGCGTCGAGTTAAGTCTCCACCCCCAGATGAATAGAATAAAATATGAATCATATTAGATGGTTTTTGGTCACGCGGTTAGCGCCTTGACCAGTGGCGGTTCTGGGGGGGGGCCAACGGGGGCCAGTGCCCCTGTAGCACTAATTCTGCCCCCCCCCCCCCCTCTGAACGTAGATTACGCAGTCGCGCCGAGTCGCCGATGCGAAAAGTGGAACCAAAGTGCGTGATTTAACATTCTCGTGGGACCCTTTAGTGCGCTGCACCACTTAAAAATGAGCGGGAAATGAAAGGCGGTCCGCAGAGAAGGAATTTACCACGACGTGCGCGCGCGTGTGTGTGTGTGTGTGCGCGTGTGTGTGTGTGTAACTTTTTTAGTCTCCCTTTTTATTTTTATTTTTATTTAACAGGATCAATATATAAGACATTGCCTTTTAAAATTTGGATAATTATATGCATGTAAAACATCTAGCTTCAGTGTATTTGCAATTTTTGTACCCGGCAGGCTGGTACCATATCATCCCCTGGCTTGAATATTTTCAACAGATGGACACGGCGTATTGTTACGCTTGCAGACATTTTAGCCCTCCTAATACTGTTTTTTTCTCATCACTGTAATGTTATGACTACAATTTCAAAGTTTGAAGAAATAAAAAGTCATGTAAGATGTTGAATCTGTCTTTTTAGCCAGGGGTTGAATGTGCCCCCCCCCCCCATCAAAACCCCTGGCCCCAGCCCGGCCCCCTTAGTGAAATTGATCCAGAACCGCCACTGGCCTTGACCTCAGTGCGGAGGTGCAGGGTTTGATTCCAGCTCCTGCTTTCCTGTGTGGAATTTGCATGTTCTCTGAGCGCCTGCGTGGGTTTTCTCCGGGTACTGCGGTTTCCTCCCACATTCAAAAAAACATGCATGGCAGGTTAATGGAACACTAAAAAATTGTCCCGAGGTGTGAGTGTGAGCGCGAATGGTTGATCGTCTCTGTGTGCTCTGCGATTGGCTGGCGACGGGTTAATTCTCGGGGAAACTACATTTGAATAAGTGAATGTCAAAATTGCAACAAATGCTTCCATCTGCGTGCATCAGTCGCCATCTCTTCAGTGATTAGCATTATTTTATTCATCAGGTTGTATACAAAAAAATAAACAAATAAATTGGCAGTGACGAACGCTAGGCTGGCAAGCAGCTTGTTTTCCCCGTTCGCCAATTAAATGTGTGTCACTGTCCAAATAATTAGGGTCCTATCTATTCAAGGTCCTCCTATCAGAGCTTCCCTCTAGGGAGGAAATGGCTCTCAGAGAAAGAAACCTGGAAAAAGAACACGCAATCCCTCAGGCGAGCTTGCTGATTGGTCAGGAGGGGGCAAAACACGCGAGGGGGGAGGGGGGAGCGGCTGACGAGGAGGACCAAACAGGAAAGGGAGCGCAAAAGCCTGGAAAACAAAAAGCTTAACCCGTCACCTTTGTCGTCAAACATCAGCCACAACACCCTGATTAACGTGGAGAATGGCCACTATCTTAACAGAGCTTCCCATAACTTTCCTTCTGGAAACATCCGACTGCAAGAGCAGCTGGTGACCTGGCAGGAAGAGGGTGTGGGGGGGGGGGGGGGGTGATAGCCTATGTACGAACAACAAAGTCTCCATCGGAAGAAATAGTTTATTTTTTAAAAAATCATATTCAGCTTAAGCGAAAAGTAACACCACAAGCCTCATTATCAGGCCGGACAACCATGAGATGAACAGAAGTCCAGATTTCAATTCATCAAGCAAAAGCAAAGATAATTTCATCACATATTTTAGTTTAATATTATGAGGATTAGGGCCCAGTCAGTAGAGATTTTTTTTTTTGGGGGGGGGGGGACCAATGCCGATTCCGATATTTGGCAGAATGGCATTTTGATCATAAAGTAATTGGTTCATTAATTAAAAAGATGTATAAAGACTGAAATAGCTTCTTTTTTTGGTCCCTTAATGCAAAAAAAAAAAAAAAACGATTCTTACCACTTTCAAAAGAGCTAATATTGGCCAACTAAATGGACATCTAATCGATGATCAATTATACTAACAGTATAAATTCATCCATCCATCATCTGATCTGCTTTATCCTCACAAGGGTCACGGGGGTCGCTGGAGCCTATACCAGCTGTCTTCGGGTCGTAGGCGGGGCATACCCTGAACCGGATGCCAGCCAATCGCAGGGCACACAGAGACAAACAACCATTCGCACTCACACTCACAGCGAGGAACAATTTAGAGTATTCAATCAGCCTGCCATGCATTTTTTTTTGAATATGCGAGGAAGCCAGAGTACCCAGATAAAACCCACGCAGGCCCGGGGAGAACAGTCAAACTCCACACAGGGAGGCCGGAGCTGGAATGGAACCCGGTACCTCTGCACTGTGAGGTCGACGCGCTAACCAGTGGACCACCGGGCTGCCTGACAGTATAAATATTAATTATAATTCTTTTGATAATCAAGTCATTGTTTAGAGACCTTGTTGAATTTAACAACTCCGGCGTCCTCAGAATTTCAGCCTCACAAAACAGTCATTAATCTCGGATGTCCCTCGTCCTCTCCAAGAGTAGCCTTACTATCATCTTTGCATCAAATCGAAACAAAATATTATGCAAACATCTGCTTTTGGCATTCCACTCAGCATGATTTAGATTTGTTCTTGATTTTTACTGTTTGGTGCTTTCTACCGCCTTTATTACCGATTTGTCTTACTGTTTATTGTGCATGTTAAATTGTATCATAATTCAACGGACGGGCATTGATTATGAAAGAGACAGCTCAGGCTTTTGGAAAACAACAAAAATGGCGCATTTGGAAGGCTTGCAACTCTGTCTTTTCAGAGGTCGAACTGGCAGTTCCGCAAAAACAACCTTTGTATCGGCGAACGAGTTGAGTTTTCAACAAGGACGAATTCATTCCGAATATTGGTATGGATAGACATCATATGAAGGAGACTTACCGCTGCATTCTTGGACCAGTTGCTGATCGGTCAGGTTGTGTTCCACGTGGCCGCTCGGCAGGCCCAAGCACAGTCTGCAAAGCAAGCATAGTGTTGAGGAGTCGTGCGCACGTCAATCATTTGTGCACGTAACCCGTCCTGAGTGAGTCATTACACCTTGACGAAATGTGCTCCAGCCTGTGATGTGCGGCGGGTTGCAATCCGCCAAGGTTGTTATAGTTCTTAAACGAGCAAAATAACGAAAACTAAGTGTGGTTTTTAAAAGAAAAAAATGTTGGGTCACAAAATTAATTTAATTGGAAAATCCTTTCTCACGGTAGTAAAAATAAGTATAAATAATAAGAGAATTGGTGGCGTATTTTTTGGCGTATTTATTGCACTTCATACTTTAAAAAAAAACTAAATCTAATTCTAAAACTATGTATCCATTTATTTTATAATCCCGCTTATCCGATAGTAAAATAAAAAAAAACAAAAAACAAAATGCAGCATTTTTTGGGAGAAATCAAAATGACCAGTAATAAAAACGAACAAGCTCTCTCTTAACAATGAATGAAAACTGAATTGAAAAAAAAAAACTACCGGTAGTCAAAACAAAATTAACCCTTGAGAACCGAAGACCCCTTTTCTTCTTTGGAAAATGATGAATTATACATTAAATGTCTGCTATATGTTCACTGAACACCAAAATATATGTTTTTTCAAATACATATATATTTTTTTATATTTAATGCTATATAATATATAACGGGTGGCCCACTTAAAAGTAGCCCGGATTTTTTTTTAAATTTAAATATTTTTTTAATTTTTTTCAAAACATGTATTTAATTACGTGAATGTTACAAGTGACCCAAGTCTTTCCAAAACCTGTTTTTATTACTTACAGGTTACAAGAGTTGCTGGAAGTGTTCCAAAACTGCTCCGGTTATACACGTTGGCGCTGAGCCAATTTTTGTTTGTTTTAGATTATACACGAACAGTAGTGCTCCTACCTTCTCCGGGTGCGTACCATACCTCAAGAAAATGGTGTTTTCCTTGCAGCAGAGAATAGTGATTGTGGAAGGCTACATTCACGTAATTAAATACATGTTTTGAAAAAAATTAAAAAAATATTTTAATTTAAAAAAAAATCCGGGCTACTTTTAAGTGGGCCACCCTGTATAAAATATTTAATGCTTTAATCCGAATTTACGATTAGGGCCAAATTTGACCCTTTGGGATTTAAAGGTAGCATTTGAGTAGCAGAATTTATAGGGGCCAAATTTGACACCCGTGGGTTCGCCAGGGTTAAAAACTCTGATTTTCCTGCAATCGACTTGTTTGCCGCGTCTTCGTGTACCTGCTGCAGTCATGCTGTCCCCAGTAGTTGTTCTCGCTCATGTTGTGGTCTGCGGAAGGTAGTGGGTTTGTTTCCGAAAAAAAACACTCAGGTCTCTCACTCCTGTTGAATCAAAACAGGAACAGAGTTACTGCCCAAATCCACTTCGGAACGCTTTCAATTTCAATGACTGGACCTTGGTGAGTTACTTCTGATCAGTGACTCAAATTATTACCATTGTGGTGGTGGTGAGTTTTGTTGTTTTTTGGTTTTTGGTTTTTTTTTGCTGGACCAGACCTTATTAGAGTTACCGAGGACTAAGCGGAGGCTCAGAGGGGATCGAGCCTTTTCCCTTGCTGGTCCCAGCTGGAATAACCTCCCGCTCTCTGCCATCTATAAAACTCATCTTATAACCAATTTTTATTATTCTTTGGCTTTTTCCTTTGCACGAGACTTGAGTTTTTTTTTTTTACTATGACTGTTTTTGTGTTTTCTCTTGTTTTTGTCGTTCATTTATTGTTTGTTGTAAGGCTTATTTTTGCTGCATGTGCAGCACTTTGTATATAGCGGTGGTTGTTTTAAAGCGCTCAGGAAATACACTTGAGAATCATATCATCGAATGAGGTCATTTTAAAATGCATATTTACTTATGCTGAACATAAAGGATGGCTGTACGGTATTTATGAGCACAGCTTGATTCTTAATGACCTGAGAATGTTGTTATTTTATGGGGGGGGGGGGCTCCGATTTGAAATCGTTGTTAAGGCCTTATCAAAACCAGCTCAAAACCCACCTATTCAGACTTGCCTACCCGCCTTAAATCTTTCTTTCTTTATTTATTATTTTATCTGTGTTTTACCATTGGTCTTCGCTGTACAGTGTCCTTGAGTGTTGTGAAAGGCGCTTACAAATGTGATGTATTATTATTATTATGTAATTAATGTGTTATAGGAAGGGGTCGGTCGAGGGCGCGAGGACTGCCACTGGATAAATGACAAAAAGATCAATTATTTCATTTGAAGTGAATAAATCGTTCACAGAACAACCGTGCGAAATTGAATGATTTCAGCGGCACATGGACGAGCTTTCATGGCACACTGGCACAGTGGCTGGGAAGACGTGGGAGGGCGAACGGCATCGCTCGCCGCCCTCCCATCCTCTGTGTGGTCATGAGAGCGCGCAGTATCCGCCCGCGCTCACAACAGTAGCTGATTGTCTGGTATTCCTCTGATGCTCTGTGAAAAGCTTCAACATGGTACATGCTAAGTCCTTTGTCGCACCCCCCCCCCCCCCTTCCCTCCCATGCACGCACATTCCCGTCCGGTCTCAAAATCCTTTTCCTGACCCAAGACGAGTACACTCGTCGGTAGTGTGTGTTTTCATTAGGAGGGTTTTTTTTGTTTTCTTTTGGGGGTTGTTGGTTTTTTTTGTATGGAGGGGGTTTATTCATTCATCTTCCGAGCCGCTTGATCCTCACTAGGGTCGCGGGGGTGCTGGAGCCTATCCCATCCGTCTTTGGGCAGTAGGCGGGGGACACCCTGAATCGGTTGCCAGCCAATCGCAGGGCACACAGAAACGAACAACCATTCGCACTCACACTCACACCTAGGGACAATTTAGAGTGTTCAATCAGCCTGCTACGCATGTTTTTGGAATGTGGGAGGAAACCAGAGCACCCGGAGAAAACCCACGCAGGAGAACATGCAAACTCCACACAGGGAGGCCGGAGCTGGAATCGAACCCGGTACCTCTGCACTATGAGGCCGACGTGCTAACCACTGGACTACCGGGCTGCCCCCCCCCCCCCCCCGCTTTATTGATTTACTATTTATTTATTTGACAATAAAAAAGTTGTATCCAATCCAATCCAATCCAATCCTGTCACTGCAACGCTTCAAAGCAAAAACCATGATGTGAATCATTCACCAGCAAATATGAAACGACCCCTTTTTCTTTTTACGGGTAGTAGACTCAGCAGTGTATTTCCAGAGAATAGTTCTGGCGTCAAGGAAGCATTCGTAAGTGGCCCGTGGACCAATTTAAAAAACAAAATCAACATGTCAGTGAAGCCCGCAAGGCTGAATGACAGGAAGAAGACAAACAATTGCGATGTTTATTCACACCCATTCATTGTGTAACCGTCTTATTACATGGTATTAAATGTATACATTTCAATTCGAGAAATAAGGCGACACGGTGTCGGCTGATGAGTCCACCTCACAGTGCAGAGGTCATAGATTTGATTCCAGGCTAAGGCCTTACGCCGGTGTGGAGTTCTACCCGTACCTGCGTGGGTTTTCTCCGGGTACTCTGATTTCCTCTCATATTCCAAAAACATGCACGGTAGGTTGATTGAATGCTCTAAATTAGTGTTTGATGGTGAGCGTGAATGGTTGCTTTTCTTTGTGTGTCCTGCGATTGGCTGGCAACAAGAATTTCAGACTGATTTTGGTTGATGTTGTTTTTTTTTACCCAATTCCTTGACTGATCATTGAAATAAATCAGTGGAAGACTCCATTTTAAAATATTCAATCGCTGATGCCCTGCTCTGTTTCATGGTTTTTTTTCTGGTACTACTCACTTTTTAACCTTCTGTGAAAATATACTGTGATACATTATTAATCCTACTTCACATTTCTATTCCACATTGAAGTATTTCAGCTCTCGGTCGATGTGCCATTGCTTTGCTGTATTGTCATCCGAGTGCTACTGAGGGCAAAAATGTGATCATTTTCTCTTGTGATTTAGTCTGCACCTGGTATATTAAGATATTTTGTGATGTTTTCTTTAATCAATGTATTTCTTCTCAGTGAAAAACTGCTTTGAGATGATTGCATGACTTGGTGACTTGCTTGCCTAAGCAATTTCAGAGATGGACTCTGGAGCCTGCTTTGACGACCTAAGAGATAAACTATTTAGCCTGCTTTGACGACTTCATAGTCTGCTTTGCTTGAATTGTCAAAATTTGATTGTAATCAATGCCACTTGATTACACAACAACAGTGTGGCGTAGGGAGGGATGAGAATGGCCACTCACCCCTCCCGATGCACACACTTTAGAGGATAAAAGGAGGGGAGCGATGCTCCTCAGCAGAGTCCGCTGTGGGTTAACGTACGAACGCCCAGCTCGTATTGAAGCTCACTCTGCTGAGGGTGTTGGCTCTCCACCCTACTGGCACACGGTAAGAGTTCTTTAGCTTCATACAACTTGTTTGAACTGTGTTATCATTTCTGTGTGGGACCAATAAAGTGCCTATTGTTGGTAGCCAGAAGTGTCTTGTCGTTATTTCTGAGTGCCTATCTCCGACGATCCTTTATAAAACTTGATATTCATTCAAATTGAGTATCAGAAGTGTTTCAAAACAGCACCCCACCCCCTACCCCCCTAATTCATTCTCCAACTGGTGTAGAGGGTTAAACAATGCTGAGCATGCATAACAAACTCCATGCCACAATTAACCAAAAAGGGTCCCACGCGTCTATTTGGATATTTATTTCATCCTTAAAAAAAAAAAAAAAAAAAAGTGGTATCAAATCCGCCCAGTGGGCCTCGGCGAAAGAGGAATTGTACGCCAGTTGGCCCAGCACGCATGAATGGAGCCACTCTCAGCTATAAATGGGCCTTTGTGACACTTTGGAGTGCAGTGAAGCAGGCCTGAGAATGCAAGCGATCTCTCCCATGAGGTTAGGACAGAAGATCCACCGTGGAGACCGGCGGACGTAGCCCAAATATGAACCGGAGGACCAACCAAAAGGGAAACATCTTATTCTACTCCTGAGGGATGAGTGCCCGTAAGAACTAAAATCGGCAAATGAATTGGTCATCCCAATGCTTAGAGTTCATACAACTGAGCGGTACTTCATAAATATGCTGGATTAAAAAATAATAATAATAAAACTGGGGCGGCCCGGGAGTCCAGTGGTTAGCACGTGGGCTTCACAGTGCAGAGGTACCGGGTTCGATTCCAGCTCCGGCCTCCCTGTGTGGAGTTTGCATGTTCTCCCCGGGCCTGCGTGGGTTTTCTCCGGGTGCTCCGGTTTCCTCCCACATTTCAAAAACATGCATGGCAGGCTGATTGGACGCTCTTAATTGTCCCTAGGTGTGAGTGTGAGTGCGAATGGTTGTTCGTTTCTGTGTGCCCTGCGATTGGCTGGCAACCGATTCAGGGTGTCCCCCGCCTACTGCCCAGAGACGGCTGGGATAGGCTCCAGCACCCCCCGCGACCCTAGTGAGGATCAAGCGGCTTGGAAGATGAATGAATGAATAATAATACAACTGTTTGAACATTTATCTCAGGGATTATTCACATCTGATGACCATTCTTTGACCTTTGAATTGTGTACATAATTCTTGCAGGCAGTAGGGTTGCAGGTTTTAGAGACGACAGTGTGGGTTAAATTTTTTTTTTTAAACAGCTTGGTGATTTATTTTTTGAAGGGTATGCCAATGACTCGGGGGGAAGGTTTGATTTTAAAGTGGATCTATTCGGTTGTGTTTAACTCAATACGGAAAGGCTCAGTTTGAGAAGGTGCGATGCGATGAGTTTCTCGTTATCATATGAAATACATTCATTTTCCTAACCGCTTGATCCTCACTAGGGTCGCGGGGGGTGCTGGAGCCTATCCCAGCTGTCTCCGGGCAGTAGGCGGGGGACACCCTGAATCGGTTGCCAGCCAATCGCAGGGCACACAGAAACAAACAACCATTCGCACTCACACTCACACCTAGGGACAATTTAGAGTGTTCAATCAGCCTGCCACGCATATTTTTTGGAATGTGGGAGGAAACCGGAGCACCCGGAGAAAACCCACGCAGGCCCGGGGAGAACATGCAAACTCCACACAGGGAGGCCGGAGCTGGAATCGAACCCGGTACCTCTGCACTGTGAAGCCGACGTGCTAACCACTGGACTACCGGGCCGCATATATGAAATACATATGAATGAAATTGTTTGTACTTTTTTTTTTCGAAGACATAGCGCTCCAATAAAGTCAAGTCAAGAGTATTTCTAGATCACTTTCAAACAGCCATCGCTGCATACAAAGTGGTGTACATGGAGCGATTTAACATACACAATAAACAGTAAGACGAATCGGTAATAAAGGCGGTAGAAAGCACCAAGCAGTAAAATCAAGAACAAATCTAAGTCATGCTGACAACAAAACAATAAAACTAGTGGAACGATTCCAGTTGGTTCAATTCAGTGCGCTGGCATCTTTCAAAACATTTTTTTTTCTTTACACCCGTATTAGTTTTTGTTTTCCAAGCGTGACCAAAGTGTCATGGAGATCGACAGTCATTCCAACAAACTACCGCAGTGCCCCACTGCGGTGTGCATTCACGTCATGGGTTCATTGCGGAGCTGGCGTTTCACGTGCGTGACGTGAAAAGGTTCTTCGTGTTAATAATTCATCCGTTTTCCACATGACTAATTCAACAATTGGCAAGAGTCCTTTCATTTCCAAACCCCACTTCATCATAGGCAGGTTCCATAACTGCAACTCCTCATCACAGAGATGCGATCATCCGTATTTTTTTTTATTTTGAATCCAAGTATTTATGTTCAAGGGTCAAGAGAGAGGCTCATAAAACTTCTTCTTGTTGACTCAAGATGAGACTGACAGACTGAATTTATTGTCATACGATGTCAAAGAGAGGCGGTTCCGCCAATTAATTGCCATACTTATGGTCCGCCGAAATGTCCCGCCTCCACAGGAATGGCCATCGATGCCACTCAAGTATGTACTTCCACGATATGTTTCCACCGAGAGGTATCGTTTGGTTTGGCACAGAACATCTCGATTTGTTAGATTTTCCATCCCAAGCGAATAAGCGGGACATGGACAAAAAGGCATGAGCTCCGGAAATTGCAGTCGGACAGCGAGTAACCTCTCCAGGCCCCTTCAGATTCCACTTTCTTTACGCAACGTAGACGTTGAGTTGGAGAATAACTCGTTCTCAAGGATGGAGTCTGCAATCAAACCCATTTTACCGCAAATTATATGATTCAATCCAAAAAAAACACTACGTGGACATGATTTTGCCACAGTGTAGCTCAGAGCGTTAAATCCTCTGTCACTCATCGTGTTGTTTTGTTTTCTTGTTATTTTGTATTAGGTTTATTCTTGAGATGAAGACTGATTTAAAAAAGAAAAAAGGGGACTTATTAAAACATGACAAACGAAACACAGCTCAGCATGGTCTTACAAGCTACAAGTCAACAGATATCAGGATGTTTCGCTCCGCACCCACGCAAGCAGGAGTACAAATAAAGGCCTCCTTTCAAATAGCCACTTTCCCACAAATAAGCACACTGTACCCTCTGCAGTCGATTAAATAAACGCGACATGGAAGTAAGCCGATGTACCAGGAAAAAAAAAACACACAGGGAGAAAACGGGAAGTCCAAAAGAAACCTTTGGTGTGAGCCCGCAACCAATTGGATGTCTGAGGTAGTAATGTCCATAAAAATACTTAAATCCTCATCTCAAAATGTTACGATTCCGGGCAATTTGACCTTGTAATACCTGTAGCGATATTACCTGAATCGGTTGCCAGCCAATCGCAGGGCACATAGAAACGAACAACCATTCGCACTCACACTCACACCTAGGGACAATTTAGAGTGTTCAATCAGCCTGCCGCGCATGTTTTTGGAATGTGGGAGGAAACAGGAGCACCCGGAGAAAACCCACACAGACCCGGGGAGAACATGCAAACTCCACACAGGGAGGCCGGAGCTGGAATCGAACCCGGTACCTCTGCACTGTGAGTGTGTGTGTGTATGTTTTTTAAAAATATATTTATATAACATATATATTTTTTAAAGCGCTCCAAATCCCTGGCAGCGTCCCGTGCTGTTCAAACATAATAGGAGGGCAAAACTAACTAACGAAATGAATGAATAAATATTGCCAATGATGCAATGTCATACTAAAGGATTATTTTGGTATTGAATTTTTCTCGTTGGCCAATGAGCTTCATCAGGAGGAAACATGAAAAACACTTCTGTACCATGAATATATATATATATCAAAAAAACAACCCAAAAAAAACAATCCAAAAGAAAACAAGCAGTCATCACTACTGTAATAGAGTGTCCATTTTTTGCCACATTATGACACTGTTAAGCAAATCATTTATTGTAATAACTCATCATCATATAGGCAGGACATTTCGTACAAACATAACTTCTTGTCCATAAATTTACAAAAATCTTATAAAAAAAACAGGAGGTATGGTGGGCCAGGGCCATGATGTATTTTTAGTGATGGGAATTAACTCCAAAAACATAAGTTATGAAGTACAAATACTTTGGGACTGTCCTTTAGTAGATTTTTCAGGTACAGGTATATACATCTTTACTTATATGGCGCTTTCACAACAGCTGCAGCTGTAACAAAGCGTTTTCTAGAGTATCTGTAATTTACTTCAGCATCTATTGTTCTCGCGACTTTTTACTCTTACTCTCTTTTTTTCAAACAGATCTCTGTGCGTCTGTACTTTCTACTTGTTATTTTGTCCAAAAAAGGGCTGTTTATCTTGAAGATCTCGGGGTCATGCAAGGTGAAGGAAAAAAAACAGGGTCAGCGGCAACCTAGAGAAACGTTGAACCAATGATGTGGCGAATCCAATGAAACAAAATGTTTCCCACCCATGGCTTTGAGAGATATCAGAATGATTCATGGCAAATGTCGTGCCTCTTGTCTTTTTACTACAAGCACGATTTAAGCGAATAAGAAAGAAAAAACTATTTTGTATGGAGTGTTTATTTTCCCCATTGTGTCAATTTATTAATGTTTTGTTTTTCATTACATTACAAGTACATTTCAGATTGTACTTTTACTTTCACTAAGAGCTGAATCAGGACTTTTACACAAGAATGTGCCCTTTGGTGTCTAAATGTATACGCCGTATGTATTAGCGTCCCTAGCGGTCGGTCGCGGAGGTGCAGCGGACGTCAGACGGTTGTGCTGCGGCTCATTATTAGAATGAGGGCGCATTCTCACTCACACAACATTGAAATTACACGTAACGGACCATTCGTAGTTCATTGGCACAAGGAGGAGAAAAAACGCCTTCGAGTTTGTGGTCGCCCGCTCATTTATTCGCCGTAAATTTACTTGAGGAAGTCTAATTAAAGAAAATCACAGTTTCTCTCTTCGCATTGGAATGGCGACTGTTCAGCGGTCGACTCAATATTCACGCATTCAGCCTCGTACGAACGTTCTTTAGTCTGGTACTCACCGACTGTCAGTCTCTGCTCCATCTCTCGTTCAATATCCGCAACGGAGCCATGTGCATTTATGACGCGTCAACAACAGTGTGAAGTGCGCTCATTGTGGCGGGATGACGTCAGCACGCCTCGGCATAAATGCGCTGGTGTCCTCAAAACTCCACCCAGCATCCTCTTAAAGGAGAAACGCTCCCTAAAAGGTCAAACGAAAAAGCATCAATTTCGGGACGGTTTCCACCGTGACGTCACACTTTGAAATCGCTCGGATTGCACCACCACCCTTTTCTTTGGCATTTGACGAAGGCGAAGTGAATGATGAAACAGAGTACCGGTAAATGGCTTGACTGTGTTGTAAGAACGACATCACTTGATACATGAGTACATTGTACATCATGCCATCTAATGGAAGAGCATTTAATTGGCCTGTCAGCGTTGCTTGACAAGGATTGATTGTTGTCGTACCAAGTGGCGATGGAAATTTTCTCGCAGCACACACGTGATTATTTCTCAAGGCACACGAGTCGGGAATCACTGTTTGCGTAAGAAAAGTTGGTCATGTAGCACAAAAAGAATGAAGTCAAAGACTTTTCATACTTTTATTAATACTTTTAATGATGTTTGGATTTTTTTTTCTACTAACGAGAGTCGAGTGGTACGTGTAAGAATCCCTGTCAGTAGTTATGTTTAACCCGATCGTACATTTGCTTTTTTTCTCTTTGATTATTTTTGGGAGCGTTCTTATTTAACTTTAATGTACAATACCTATGAATCACTATTTCATTTGTTTTTTTTTCCACATTCAAACGCAGTTTCAATGTTCAAACTGTCAATAATGTGTCAACGGCTTACTATCAGATAATGTTGTGTACAGTATACTCTTCTGTGATTGGCTGGCAAACGGTTCAGGGTGTCCTCACGCTTACTGCCAGAAGACAGCTGGGATAGGCTCTGGCACCCCCCGCGACCCAAGTGAGGATATAGCGGTTCGGAAGATGAATACAGTATACTCTTTAAGAATAAAACCCCTGTCTTGTTTTTGCTGAACACTCGGGCTAGCCATGCCGCTATATTTTAGTGCCGGTAATGATCTTGGTACCTACAGGGATGAGTATATTTTTATACATGGTAGTTCATCTTCCGAGCCGCTTGATCCTCACTAGGGTCGCGGGGGTTGCTGGAGCCTATCCCAGCTGTCTTCGGGCAGTAGGCGGGGGACACCCTGAATCGGTTGCCAGCCAATCGCAGGGCACACAGAGACGAACAACCATCCACGCTCACACTCACACCTAGGGACAATTTAGAGTGTTCAATCAGCCTGCCATGCATGTTTTTGGAATGTGGGAGGAAACCGGAGCACCCGGAGAAAAACCACACAGGCCCGGGGAGAACATGAAAAACTCCACACAGGGAGGCCGGAGCTGGAATCGAACCCGGTGCCTCTGCACTGTGAAGCCAACATGCTAACCACTGGACTACCGGGCCGCCCTACATGGTAGTTGCTATGTAAAGTTTGAGAACCACTGAATTTCTGCAATTTTGACTTTACCACTGCTTTAGCATCGATTATTGACAGACTACAGCATGTTCCGACTTAATGGACAAATTCTGGTTCCGTTGCCGCTGTGGGAACGGAACTCCATTAAACCAAAGATCCCCCGTCTTTTGATCTTTATGAATCTGAATCTTCTGCATGTGGAGAGAACTGGCATAATATAAAGAGAGGCGAGTGTTTGGATTTCGGCAACAGCGACTTAGCGCTTCGCTTTTAAGCCGCAGGTTTGTACAAAATTGGAAATATATTCGGGTATTATTGTACAACACATGATACAATATTCACATACTCTATGACTTGGCAGCGTCCACCTGGCTGGAATTCACCGCATACCTTGAGGTGTAAATTATTTTGTCAAAGCTCCCGGGATTACAACACGGCATTTTTGATTAGCATCTATAACATTGCAACACAATTAACCTGCGATTCAAATTTCAAATCACAGCACAACTAGTTGCAGACAAACTGACAGACTGCCACTCGGGAAAATTAGTGGCAGAACCCCGCAGACTGCACAACGGTACAGTGACAAGTGGTAGCAGTGATCCTTGTGTCATGGTGGAGGGAAAATTGCCCTTCATGATGCAGTGAAGCAACTTCCGTGTGACCCGTGGGGGTGAAATTTGTAACCAGGTGAATTTTGGCGACACTTCCAAGAAAAGATGTGACTTTTACCGAAAACATGATACATCCCAATTCTTACGAATGAATATTGCATGACTTATGGTAATAACAACCTCTATGGAAAAATACACATTCTGTCATTGGATCACAGGTATTCATTTGCGTACGTGACTGATGGATACCTCTTTATGACACACAGGAATCGATCCTCCTCCCCCATAAAACAAACACTCCTTGTTTTTCAGTTCAGCTATGTTTACTGTGAGAAACGTCAACATACCCTTTCCTGTATCAATCCGCTTTACTCATCGCGCAAGCTAGCAAGGCCAAGCTAGCGGAATCAATGGCTAACTGAATAATAACTAACTCCCGTAACTAATAACCTGGTGCCTTTATGAGTGGTTGGCAACACACACACACACACACACACACACACACACACACACACACACACACACACACACACACACACACACACACACACACACACACACACACACACACACACACACACACACACACACACACACACTCATAGTGTTTTCAGGGTAATTAACTTCCATGTTTTTTGACTGTGGGAGGAAGCCAGATAAAACCCACACAAGCGCAGGAGGAACATGAAAACTCTTCACAGAAAGGTCCGAGCAAACGTAGATGGAAATGTGAAACTTTCTTCCCGGGAGAGCTGAACACTAGGCCACTGAACTACAGATCAAATAAATCAATAATAAAAATTAAAAAAAAGATACCGGATGACTCAGTGAACTCGGTCGCTCCCATCTATTTTGCTGATCTCTTCCGCTGGGCTTGCGGCAATAAAAAATAAAAATAAAAATCATATACTGTATATCAAGGAGTGGTTTATATCCACGTAACCTGTGTGTGTGTAAACTTATCCAACGAGCATGGAGTGCAACGACAGTATTGCGGCAATCACTCGCCGTCCTGGTCCCATGACGCGACTCACGGTTTATTTGCTCAAAGAATACTCATGCGCTTTGACAAACATGGCGTTAGTTCCACATCCTGTTGTGTCATCCCACCATTAGCCATAAACCCAAGGC
Source organism: Hippocampus zosterae (assembly GCF_025434085.1). NCBI lineage: Eukaryota > Metazoa > Chordata > Actinopteri > Syngnathiformes > Syngnathidae > Hippocampus > Hippocampus zosterae. The sequence continues at coordinate 37,972,209 of NC_067452.1, read as the reverse complement.
CGACCTGCCAACCGTCCAGCGGCGTCTTTACATGAACAAACTGATAAAAGGCCAACCGCCACAGTCTTCTCTCATCCCTGCTAACTGTCCATTCGACACCAGAATTCCTCGGATTCATTGTCCCTGCCAGTTGCTGCTCGGAACCAACAAAGCCTCTTTTCGCAATAAATCGTTATCCTTGATATCCACCTCATGTTCGACGGACCAATCCACTCACTGGGCAAACAACTCAGTGTAAAAAGAATGACTGAGGGTGTAGCAATTTTGCTGTTCGTGATGCAATGACAACAATGATTCAAAGTCTTGTCACCCAGTCAGTCATTAAACGGCTTTATGAAAAGCTGTTCAAGTACATCGTCGATATTCTTCGTATCCATCTGAAGGTACATGTGAAAGTAAGCTTTTTCCTCACTAGTAGGACAAATTGGGCCTAAAGGCAACTACATAATGCCAGTGAGGCAAAACTGCAGAGTAGCGTCCGATCAGTCAAATAGTACAATTTTATAATGTCACCAGTGGAACTAGTGAAGCCCTTTTTTGCTCCACTAGTAATGCGTATACTTGTTGTCCTACTCTTATGCCAAGGTTGTCCTACTCAGGACAAGGAGCATCGCTAAAAAAAAAAAATTGCCGTGTTAAAGTTACTCAATTCCATTTTTTCCAAGTGGCTTTTTCATTAAGTGCCTTAAAAAACGAGTAACCCAATTCACAAATTTCTCTTGATACAAGCCCGCCAATGAACGCAACTCACTTCCCAAGAAGCAGCAGTTCGACACTTCTTCCAAAAACTTCCACTCCAGCTGTTTGTGGCTACTTGCAGTTGACTGTCAAACTAAACATCAAACAAAGTGGATTTCACATTGTGTGTTTAAAAATGACCACTTTACTTTCATTCATTCATTCATTCATTCATCTTCCGAGCCGCTTGATCCTCACGAGGGTCGCGGGGGGTGCTGGAGCCTATCCCAGCTGTCTTCGGGCAGTAGGCGGGGGACACCCCGAATCGGTTGCCAGCCAATCGCAGGGCACACAGAAACGAACAACCATCCGCACTCACACTCACACCTAGGGACAATTTAGAGCGTCCAATCAGCCTGCCATGCATGTTTTTGGAATGTGGGAGGAAACCGGAGCACCCGGAGAAAACCCGCGCAGGCCCGGGGAGAACATGCAAACTCCACACAGGGAGGCCGGAGCTGGAATCGAACCTGGTACCTCTGCACTGTGAAGCCTTGCATATTTTTGGAATGTGGGAGGAAACCGGAGCACCCGGAGAAAACCCACGCAGGCCCGGGGAGAACATGCAAACTCCACACAGGGAGGCCGGAGCTGGAATCGAACCCGGTACCTCTGCACTGTGAAGCCCACGTGCTAACCACTTTCCCTTCATAATGTCAATTTATCTCAGCGCTAACAAGCAATTGATCCGTTCACTAATGGAGCCCCGCTTAACTGGTCTGACTTCCAAAGCAGCGCGGCTTCGGTTCTCACTCCGTGGCCGTATGAATGTAAGTGCTTCTCTGTCTCAAAATGGGACTTGATTGACAGGCGACCAGTCCGGGGTGTTGTCTGTCATTCTCGAATGACCTCTGATAGACTCAAGCTTCCTCTGTCACCCTGAATGGGATAAGCTGTACAGAAAATAGGTGTATGAATGGAAACAGAGGGAAAAGAAAAATCCATTGTTTAGCTAAAATGGACCGGATATGAAAAATAGTTCAAAAGTCATAAAATGTATCCTTGAATTCAACACATTGTCACCACTAAACTGTCAGACATCAGTTCTGTTTGGTGCTGCGCTGTGAATAGCCGCCCTCTGTTTTGGGGGCGTGGCTTAGGGAAGAAAAGCTCAATATAATCACGACTCTGTATTAAATATAAAACTGAAAGAACGGCGCCATCTGGTATGGAACGACCCCCCCCCCCCCTGTGCCTTAAATTGAGAAATCCTCACACTGCACTAAATTCACATCAATGCTAATATCTTGAAAGTCCTTCTGGATTTTCAAGATGCTGAGGTGATGCCAGATTGGACATTCTTGTCACATATAGGCCAGCACGTTTGCTGCGCGGTCCTCTGTAGGCGCCCGTGGTGACCCGTGATGCTGTGGGGGTTGTTGTCAGGGCGGGGCGATCTCCCACTGTGGGAGGTCAAGCCATTTCCTGCTTTGAGAACCTCTGCGTCCCCCACAGCTGTCAGTTCAGTCAGAAACCCAACTCCCACATTTGTAGCCCTCCTTTCGTGTGCTTTCCTTTGACATTGCTGCAGGAGCAGGAACTCACTGTACAAAACAATGCCCAACCAGGACTTGTTTTCATGTATTATAATTTGAGATTTGGAGTTGCTGAGAGTCTCGGCAAATGATGGTGAGTGGGTATGTTTGCAGCTATCTGCGGATTGATATACCGGTACATGTATACGTGTGTTAGTACCGTGGGAGCTGTAATTCCAGAGTGCTTTATCAAGCCTTGAAAGGTCCTTGCAGCTGCTACAGGGTCACATAATACTGAGTCTTTCGAATGTTGTTTCAGGTATCATTGAGACAGACGTGATGCCGTCGTCATCACGCCTCGGAACATAAATTCGCAAAATTCGTGAACTGAAACAGGATCGGTTCTTGACAAGCCACGCAGCGAACAGCCCGCTCCTCGCAACAGTGATAAAAACGCCAAAGTCCAAGAGCAGGCGAGGAAAGTCTATCCAGCCGGCTGCACCGGAACTCAGCATCAACAAATGCGGAGGTCATGGGTTCAATCCCGGCTCCATTTGGAGTTTGCATGCTCTCCCCAGGGCCTGCGTGGGTTTTCTGCGGGTACTCCGGTTTCCTCCCACATTCCAAAAACATGCATGGCAGGCTGATTGTACACTCCAAATTATCTCTGGGTGTGAGTGTGAGCGCGGATGGTCGTTCGTCTCTGTGTGCCTTGCAATTGGCTGGCAACCGGTTCGAAGACGGCTGGGATAGGCTCCAGCACCCCCCCCCCCCAGGACCCTTGTGAGGATAAAGCAGATCGGAAACTGGACTGGCTATTGAGCACCATAATCTTTTGAAGCTAAAGTCAGTCCATGTAAAGCAGGCATGTCCAAAGTCCGGCCCGCGGGCCAAATCCGGCCCGCGGTCGAATTTCATCCGGCCCTCGGCCCCTGTCATAAAATCAGTGCCGTCTGGCCCGCAGGTTGGGCGCAATGGAACACGTGTTGCATTGACTGAGGTCTCGTCGACTGGTGAGTGATGTTTCATAGAGTACTGCTTCCCTCTAGTGGCTAAATGAGTAATAGCATTCACTAAATGAGTAATAGCATTTAGACACTAGAGGGCATCACTCACGAGTTAACAAGACATCACTCCGTGTTTATATTGACTGATATGTCATATTTCAAATGATCCTTGCAGTTGTGGATATGTGTATTGCTTGTTCATTTCCCTGTTGTTCGAGTCAAAGGTTTTGTGACTATTGAAAAGTCATGGCGATACATTTTATGTTTCAAATCAATCAATTTGCACTCAGGAGACTTCTGTTTAAGAAAAAGTCAAGTGAATAAGCAGACCAAAAGAAATTCTTAAGATTGTTGAAATTCAAATAAAAATGGAAATGTGAAACAGACTGGCTTACTAAAATTTGTTGAACAATATTGTTGTTCAATGTAAAGAATGTCAGCCAAGGTCGGCCCCCGACATTTTACCACATAAAATACGGCCCCCTTGGCAAAAAGTTTGGACACCCCTGATGTAAAGTGTTACTGCCCTCCAACACAGCTGCTGAATTGAGGATAAACATTCCCTGTGTTTGTTTGGACGCCTGCTTTAAGAGCTCTGAGCTTTTCGAGTATCTTGTGAAGAGCAAATTCACTTTCAAGAAACGGACAGCGTACATTGTACATCGTGTCGGAGGAGTGCGACGGACATTTTGGATTCTCAAACCGTGACAGATTTCTTTCCCCGGTGGCAATTTTACAGAGCTACTCCAACGTCAATTGGCGACAAACAACCATTCACGCCTACGGCCAAACGAGAGCCTTCAAATGAAAAGTCTAACGATCGACTGGTGGATGACGGATCTTTTTTTTTTTTTTGTGCTGCCAGACGAAAAGACCGGAACAGATTGTGATTTAACTTCGGAGCTCCCACCGTATCTGTCTTCCATCTCAAATGTTTGTGTTAACATACATGCGGCATGGTAAATACATCTGTGCTCAGTTGATTTGCTGACACAGTGTCACGGGGAATTCTCTTATAGAGGAACCAGCTGTGTACAAACATGTAATAGTAATTACAGCCAGACTGGTGTTTTCAGGCTACTCACTATACTTGAATTGCTCAATGCCTGAATTTAGATGATAAAATCAATGTTTGTTTTGTTTTTTTCTCAAAAGTTCCGTCTTGAGTCACTGATGGCGTAGTAGTAATACATTTGCGTGACTTGTCAAGTCAAGTCAAGTCAACAGTATTTCTAGAGCACTTTCAAACAGCCATCGCTGCATACAAAGTGCTGTACATGGAGCGATTTAACATACACAATAAACAGTAAGACGAATCGGTAATAAAGGCGGTAGAAAGCACCAAGCAGTAAAATCAAGAACAAATCTTGTGTGCGGGCAGCGTGGGATCGGTTCCCACCCATCCATCCATCCATCCATCATCTAGCGCTTATCCGGGGCCGGGTCGCGGGGGCAACAGCTTTAGCAGGGAAGCCCAGACTTCCCTCTCCCTAGCTACTTCTTCCAGCTCTCCCCGGGGGATCCCGAGTCGTTCCCAGGCAAGCTGGGTGACATAGTCTCTCCAGCGTGTCCTGGGTCTTCCTCGGGGTCTCCTCCCGGTGGGACATGACCGGAACACCTCACCGGGGAGGCGCTCAGGAGGCATCCGAATCAGATGCCCAAGCCACCTCATCTGGCTCCTCTCGATGTGGAGGAGAAGCGGCTCGACTCTGAGCCCCTCCCGGATGACTGAGCTTCTCACCTTATCTCTAAGGCAGAGCCCGGACACCCTCCGGAGAAAACTCATTTCGGCCGCTTGTATCCGGGATCTCGTTCTTTCGGTCACGACCCATAGCTCGTGACCATAGGTGAGGGTTGGGACGTAGATCGACCGGTAAATTGAGAGCTTCGCCCTTTGGCTCAGCTCCTTCTTCACCACGACAGACCGATACAACGTCTGGGTTCCCACCCAGTGATGGTGTAAATGTGGGTGTGTATGGATGTTTGCCTCCACACGTGTGCCCTGTGCCTGACTGGCGACCAGTTCGGGGGTTATTCCGCCTTTCGCCCAAAGTCAGCTGGGATAGGCTTGAGCGATTCCGGTGACCATCTTCAGGATAAGCGGTGTGGAAAATGGATGAGGTTCTGTCTTTTAAGGATTCATACATGTGTGGGTTACTGGTGAGATTGAAGTGGCCCACCACCTCCCCCCCCCCCCCCCCCCCCCAAAAAAATCGATTTCCTGAGTTGATTCATCTTCCGAGCCGCTTGATCCTCACTGGGGTCGCGGGGGGTGCTGGAGCCTATCCCAACCGTCTTCGGGCAGTAGGCGGGGGACACCCTGAACCGGTTGCCAGCCAATCGCAGGGCACACAGAAACGAACAACCATTCGCACTCACACTCACACCTAGGGACAATTTAGAGCGTCCAATCAGCCTGCCACGCATGTTTTTGTAATGTGGGAGGAAACCGGAGCACCCGGAGAAAACCCACGCAGGCCCGGGGAGAACATGCAAACTCCACACAGGGAGGACGGAGCTGGAATCGAACCCGGTACCTCTGCACCGTGAAGCCGACGTGCTAACCACTGGACTACCGGGCCGCCCTTCCTGAGTTGATGATTAATCTTATTTCCCAGACTACAAAATGGTGGAACAAGGTGGGGCATCATCCAACACTTGAGAAACTCCAGTTGTGTGCTCCCACCCACAACTTCCGTCAGCCTGACATGGAACAGTAATGATTTTATTCAAACTGTACGTCTGTTTTCTTTCTTCATTCATATACAAACTTAATCGACCTACTGCAGAAGGGGATTTACAAAAACATGCCAATCATTTCATGAAATTGCTTTTTTTTTTCAGTGGCTGTGACAGGAAGGAGGAAGCAGGAAAGAATCAAGCTCCTCGGATGTCTGAGTGGGCCGACCTTTGACCTCATGGGATGGGATAAAGCTCAGTTATCAAATAATCATCCACCATCCCGCGGAGGAAAATGGAGGAGGACTGGCCGAGGATTGATAGGTCCCTTTAATTGCCGGCTTTAAAGACAAAGTTATCATTTTGAGAGGATGAATGAGATCCAGTATGGAGCAGCAAAGTTTGTTCACCACTACAAATTATTCATCCATCCGTTTTATATACCGCTAAATCACTTATGGGTAAACGGTGAACTGGAGTCTACTCCGGCTGACTTTTGGCAAGAGGTGTGCTGATATACTTTTCGTATGTTTCTTAATCGCCGGCAGAACACTAAAGCGCATGAACATGAGGAGCAGGCTCATGCAGGAGCTGCTGTTGACCACACCTCACCCCCATACATTCACACACAAACTTGCAGGGCTCTTATTGTCTGTACATTTCATACTTGCAATTTATTTTGGGGGGCGGCCCGGTAGCCCAGTGGTTAGCACATCGGCTTCACAGTGCAGAGGTACCGGGTTCGATTCCAGCTCCGGCCTCCCTGTGTGGAGTTTGCATGTCCTCCCCGGGCCTGCGTGGGTTTTTTCCGGGTGCTCCGGTTTCCTCCCACATTCCAAAAACATGCGTGGCAGGCTGATTGGACGCTCTAAATTGTCCCTAGGTGTGAGCGTGAGTGCGAGTGGTTGTTCATTTCTGTGTGCCCTGCGATTGGCTGGCAACCGATTCAGGGTGTCCCCCGCCTACTGCCCGAAGACGGCTGGGATAGGCTCCAGCAACCCCCGCGACCCTAGTGAGGATCAAGCGGCTCGGAAGATGAATGAATGAATGAATGAATAAATAAAACGTTATTTAAACAGGATGTTCGATTTATGTGATGAAAAATCACAGTCATATCAGGTCTTTTAGAAGCCCAAAGCTAAGTTAGGCAGGACCAATTGGTTCAATTTGTTTGCTTTATGGACGTACCTGTTATGTGTATCATATATAAGGACACACTTTTTTTTTTTGTGATATGACATATTCATTCATTCATTCATTCATCTTCCTAACCGCTTGATCCTCACTAGGGTCGCGGGGGGTGCTGGAGCCCATCCCAGCCGTCTCCGGGCAGTAGGCGGGGGACACCCTGAATCGGTTGCCAGCCAATCGCAGGGCACACAGAGACGAACAACCATTCGCACTCACACTCACACCTAGGGACAATTTAGAGTGTTCAATCAGCCTGCCATGCATATTTTTGGAATGTGGGAGGAAACCGGAGCACCCGGAGAAAACCCACGCAGGCCCGGGGAGAACATGCAAACTCCACACAGGAACGCCGGAGCTGGAATCGAACCCGGTACCTCTGCACTGTGAAGCCGACGTGCTAACCACTGGACTACCGGGCCGCCCTGATATGACATAATTTATAGCAAATTAATTGGGGATACCCTCAAGATATAACATTTGAACCCCTGGACCATTGCTCGATTCTACAGATTAATGACAATAACATCACTGACTTGACTGACTTTTATTTGGATGTGTGCGTGCGTGTGTTTATGTGCACGGGTGTCCCTCCCCGCTGCATAGCTCAGAATCCTAGGACATGACAAAGTCACTGGTTCTTTTTCCCTGTATTTTCTCCTTTCGTTCCTCCAACCTCCACTCCAGTTTCTTCCTTTGCCTTACTCCCGCTCCATCATTTCCTGTTGACTCACCATGAGCAAGAACTATTATTGGACTATTAATTCAGCAGAAAATTCACCACACGCCACCACTCGTCACAGCATGTCTCCGGAAAGAAAAAGAAAAAAAAGAGAAACATACTTTGTCGATTATGACGGATAAGTCAAAAGGTTTTTTTTTTTTTTAAATTCCTGAAACCTTGCTGTAGCACTGAGGTCAATGGATTTAACCGCGCCAGACAATAAATCTCCACTGCTCTGGGCTGTTTGAAGATGTGTCATAAGTGATTTAAGAGAGAGGAAGTGATGCCATGGTGAGCTTAAAGCCCACGTAAAGGCGTGGGAGACATGTGCCCCCGTGTGCGAGGGTGGGCCGTGAGGGGGGGGGCAGGGGAGAAGTTGGCGTGAGCTCTCTTGACAGTTGACTCATTCAAAAAACAGCTTGTGACTCACAGGACAAGCTCCTGGAGGAAATCAGGCACTTGTGTGTGTTTTGTTTAAGGACGAAACGACTCCGGTAAGGATAAGGCAACGGCAGTTTGACCTTTACCTCTGTCTTGACGTGCATGTCGGTTTTACATATCGTATGCGTATTGGACTTGACCGAAGGACAGTTCGGTGCAATCCTACACACGCATCAGGTCAAAGTTTGCAGTGATTCAGTCATGACAGCATTGCGCTACACACCCTTCTTGCCACTCTAGACCTGTGGAGCCTGTTCTGAAAAGGATCCTATTTTAACGGTTTTATATTGGGCATATTCTATAATAAATTGTCTATTTCAAATGTGTGGTTCATAAAAGACTGTGCACTAAGAGTTAGAAAAAAGAAAAGTTTGTAGGCATGATGTGTTTGGGGGTGCGATATGCGGATGTGACGAAAACAACAAGTGCAGAGTCTGGGGGTAAACAAACAAACCAAACGTGGCGAGAACGGTGGACCAACGCATGGGCGCTGCAATTAATTCTGCTCTAGCAGAATTCCCCAATTTCATTTTTGCTCAAGGTGAGCAGGGGCACTTTGAGCATTTTAGCTGATAAAGATATTTGTGTTTCTTTACCTACTGAATTTGAGAAGAGTTTGATATTCCTATTTGCTCAACGCGTGGACATTTTCATCCGTTATCGTGATTGGTCAAAAAAAAAAAAAAACTAGGGAGACGTGCGCAAATTGCGGCATCGCCCAATCAGCTCGAAGTATTGTACGAATGTTCCGCCTTTCTCGAGCTGTTCTGTTGATCACGCCCGGATTGTTATTGTGGAGAACACATTTGAGTGATTCACAATATCAATTTATCTCTTGCCAAGTAATTCAAGTGCCAAGAAAAGTATAGCACGAGGTGGGAATGCTGGTTGGTTGGTAGGTGGGAAGAGGAGGAAGAAGAGAGAAAATAGAAAAGAAAGACATACTACAGATAGACAGATTGATAGATAGAGAGCAAAGAAGAAGGAAATCCTTTTATTACTGGGCAGTAAATTCAAGAAAGTGAACAATGATGTCATCCACCCCGTGCTCTGTATCACAGTGCTTCACGCTGTGTAATAAACGCGGAAGTGTGCACACAGCTGGCGCGTGACGTCACGACAGGAACAGCTACCGAGCTTGGCCATGACGACCGCGATCATGATCAACATTCACTTACCGTCGACGTACACCGTGAGCTATCAAGAACACAACCCGCCTTTGCGACCCAAACGTTAACTAGTAACTGGAAATGGTTTTGTTCTTTGTTTGTTTTTGAATGAAGCCGACCCCCGTTAATTTTACGTTAGGTTGACGTCACTACGATGACTCGGCGGACGTGTACTCAGTGGGCTGTTGGACGTGATGCTACGTGAGCTAGCAACCTCAGCTAACCTGCAGGGGGAGACAGAGCACCATTCTCAGGTTTTACCTAACTCTATCCCCAATTTTTAAAAATTAAACAAAACTTGAAATTATATGTTGATGATAAAGAAAGAGATAGATAGATAACACTGAGAACTGATTAAACAAATGTTTTATTCTGATCTAAATGCAAGTAAAACTGTAGATTATGATTATTGGCATTTAGTAAAGAATAGTCTACATATGATAGTAATATGATGACAGTTAAGGAAAACTGGGAAGTATATTGATTGAGTTGCTTGCAAAGTCTGTGTAAAACGTTGCAGGACTGTTGTCACAAAACAAATTCCCCTACAAAGAATTAATTCTCCTAGAGTCCAAAACATTTTCCAAGCCTTCTCTGCTAAGCCTTCATGAACTCCTGGAAGGACTCTTCCGGGATTCTCTGCTGTTTCGTCATCAAGGCCATGTTGTTCCCTGGATAACTTCATTGATCTTGGGAAAAAGAAAAAAAATAAGGAGCCAGGTTGGTTGAGTCGGAGATTGCACTTGCACAGTGATGGCCTTCTTGGCCCCAGGATCAGCTCAGCTCAAACTCACTCATTGCCCTCATGAAGATATGCGGTATACAAAATAGATGGATGCATCCAATTTCTATCTACAGTTAGTCACACTAAAATAATGACATGTAAATGTTCCATCAATGCAGTCGCATATTCTAGTCACATTAGAAAAATGAATTTCGTGCAAATGCGCAATACTCTTTTGTGGAACTAAAAAGTACTATTTTTGGGGATAAGGTGGTTTTTTGGGGGGGGGGGTGGAATATTCTTGCTACGTATAATTTAGCTTTGCTCTGTTGTATTGAAATATGGTCAACTCTATTTGCGACAAAAGATAAGCTTAAGTCATGCGAAACATTTTTAAAAAGTACTTTAATCACGCCAACTGCTGTGTTGTTTCTTAGACTGGAGGTCTGCTCTCACTCTCATGAAACATGAAACGGTCTGCCCGAGGTCGATCACAGGAGGAAAATCGTAAGTGACATCACGCACAGTTTGTGGTTCTTATTGGTTAGAAACAAGCTGCCAGATCCAAAACAACCCTGTGCTGTGACACTGGACCAACAACAACAATGCATGATTGTTTAAAGTCATCCTACATCCTCAGAAAATAGGCGTGACAATGATGGCTTGACTGTTGACTTTTACATATTGCAAACATGTTTTGGGGCCTGAAAATATACGATATATATATATATACACATTATTGTGAATGGCGGGCGGCCCGGTAGTCCAGTGGTTAGCACGTCGGCTTCACAGTGCAGAGGTACCGGGTTCGATTCCAGCTCCGGCCTCCCTGTGTGGAGTTTGCATGTTCTCCCCGGGCCTGCGTGGGTTTTCTCCGGGTGCTCCGGTTTCCTCCCACATTCCAAAAGCATGCGTAGCAGGCTGATTGAACACTCTAAATTGTCCCTAGGTGTGAGTGTGAGTGCGAATGGTTGTTCGTTTCTGTGTGCCCTGCGATTGGCTGGCAACCGATTCAGGGTGTCCCCCGCCTACTGCCCGAAGACAGCTGGGATCGGCTCCAGCACCCCCCGCGACCCTAGTGAGGATCAAGCGGCTCGGAAGATGAATGAATGAATGTAAATGGTATCTGTAGTAGCAGGGCATTTTTGCCCTCACTGTCTCACGCGAAACAATGAGATTACGATGAAATTGCATTTGTGTTTTTAATTGCAGCTGAAAATGACCTGCACAAATTAAAGCTACAATTTCGTCAAGCTGTAAAGGACAAACAGGCATACGATGACAAAATTCAAAGCCTCCTTCTGAAAGACAGGCAAGTGGGTTACTTTTTTTTGTATTTTTTTTTTAATCAATCCTTAATTCCTTATTCATGCCCATGCCATACCGAAACATAAATTCTCATTGCTCTGTTGGCTTGAAGTGCAAGTGTATTTGCTTTTATCCTCGTCTGAGCAGCAGAGAGATCCAGAGGCTCCAGACTGAACATGACGAACTTTTACACATCCTCACCATCGCTCAGAGCAGTTCTAACCAAAAGAAAGAAGTCAACGCTGTGCAAGATCTCGATACCCTTTTGTCCAGCGAGGAGAGTATAGAGGAGGAGATACTAGCAAACAAAACCAATCTGGTGTCTTTTAAAAAGCAGGTTAGAACGGTCGTGCTAAAACAGTTGCGCAGTGTCATGCCAACCCATCATCTTTTGCTTGCTTCCTAGATTTTGGAATGGGAGAGGAAGTTGGTCGCACAGAGAGGGGGGACCGCGCCGCATAATACGAAATGTGAAGACACTTCCATAAAAGATATCTTGTCGAAAGAGGACAAACTGTACAAGGTTCGTGCTTCGATACCTCACATCCATCATTCAAAGCTAAAAGTAGTCATGATTTTTTTTTTTTAAAGGGTCACATATGCTTCAATGAGCTGATGATTAGGAACGGGCAGTTAAAGAAGGAACTAGACATGCTGGAGATGGAAAAGAACGAATTCCTGCAAATACAGCTTCAACTGAAAAAGGTCGGCCCCGAGAATGCTCCTGTTGAAATGTTTCCGAGAAATACATTTTGCACTGCACTTGCACCTCCATTGCTCGAGCTTGCAACAGCAGGAATGTGTGTTTGATGTTGCCCATGTTGTCTTCTCCAGGAGTTGCAAGCCATCCGCAAGGAAATTTCGGACTTGAGCGCGATGTGTACGAAAGCCAACAACGCCAGGTGAATGCTCCTTTACATCTCAATCCATTTGTTTTGCCTTTAACCATTTTTAACCACTTGAGGCATTATGTGAGTGAACGTAAGTTGATCTGCATTTTGTTTTCTTCCAATCGTAAGCGAAGGAACTATTCTTGACTCGCGATAAATATGATCATGCTGACAGTTTATGTACTACGTGTGTCGACCCATGCTTCCACCCCTATATGTGTCCCTCGAGCCAATCCCAACTGAGTTTGGGCGAGAGGTGAGGTACACCATGGACTGGTCACCAGTTAACCCCAATTGAAATGCAGACAATCAAACATTCACAATTCAACAATTTAAACAATTTTAGAGTCTTCAACTTACCTAAAATGTGCGTTTGCTGAACGTGGGAGGAAGCAGGAGTCCCTGGATTAATGATAGGTAAACGAAGCTTCATGAAGCACTTGTGATATTTTTTGAACCCTCCACAATGTGCTCTTGGTAAAAAGGTTTAGTGCAATGGAAATGTATTAAAATTCTCACTGCCATGAGTGCCATCTAGAGGAGTCAAAAACTACCACAAATGCTTCATGAAGCTTCACTTGCCCATCACTACCCTGGAGAAAAGAGTGCGTAGAGTTGGCATGCTCTCTCTGGTCTTATGTGGATTTAATCCCTCCCACAGTCCAAAAACAGGTCACTTTTTATTTTTAAAAAAGTGTTATGAGACTGAAATAATTTCAAAGTGGCATAAATGTACACATCCATCTGAAACTCTTGACATCCTTAACTGACTCATCACCCCATACAAACGAAACTGGGAACTATTCAGAAAGAGGAGTGCAGTTATCGCAGGGAATAGACAAAACATAAAAGGGTTCCACCAGTCCAACCTCTTTTGAACTCATGCTGTTGACAGGCACTCTGTAAAATTCACTGTCCTCAAATACTTGGGCAGTATAAGTTCATTTTCATATGAATAAAATGCTGCGTCGGTGCGCCCTCAAGTGGACACATGTAGGAACTACAGATACTTTGATTGAAAACCTGCACTTGGTGTTCTCTAAACCAATTTGCAAACACCTCGAGTCTACACTGGCCACCGGGCCAAGGTGTACACGTCCTATCACCCGAAGCCAGTTGAGAAAATCTCGCTCACCTGTGACCCAACGAATGTATGGAAAGGGAATCCTTCATTTTTATCCTTCGACGTGCAAGTGTTGAACTGTTCACTCACTGTACTGTGTTCGACATTTAGCGTTGCAATCCAGATCAAGCAGAAGAAGCTGAAGGAGCAAAAGGCTCAGTTCGAAGCTCAGTACACTCAAACGACAACCAACCTGGAGCATGAAATCGCCACACACTGCAACCTTGAGGCGATGGTCAACATCAAGAATGCCGGCGACGAAGGCTCTGACCGAGAGAAAGGTGAAGAACCTTTACTCGATGAGAAGGACGGATGGATCGATAGCTTAGAATAAACATGTACATGTTTGTCTAACGCAGACTATGTCCAGCTGCAGTCCTCGAGGGGGCGCTGTCCTGTCTGTTTCACATCTCTCCCTCCTCCGACACATCTAATTCAAATGATCAGCTCATAAGCAAGCCCGATAACATTCCTGATCATTGAATCAGGTGTGTTGGAGGAGGGAGACATCTAAAACATGCGGGAAAGGGGCCCTCAGGGACCAGATTTGGACACGCTTCATTATTTCTAGAAAAAAAAAAACAAAAAAAAAAGTCCCTCATTAACATTTACCAAAGAAATTTAATCCACTTAACTTTGTCCACAGCGGATCTTCTGGATCAGCTACAGAAGTTGGCCCATCTGGAAGATACCACCAGGAAAATCCTTATTGAGACGGGAGAGAATGACCTTGACACACTGGTGGAAAACTTCTTAAGAAGTAGGGTTCAAAATTCAGCAATGCTCAAGAATCACAGGAGTGATTTTCCTTGAAAGTAATTTGCCGTTTTCTTTTCATCAGTGGAGGAGGAGAACTATTCGTTACTGAGCTTTGTCAACTATCAGCACTGGGAAGTGGAGGACATGAAACAGCAGATCGCTCAGGTTTAATGCCGCTCATATTCCAAACTAGGTCATTGGAAACGTCCAGTTCGGTTGTCATAGGAATTAATGTGACGCTCGCTTTGTCCCCACCCCAAAGCTCTACAAGGAGAGCGAGCTCTTTGTTGCCGAGCAGAAACAACAGGGTCAGGACCGCAAAGCTCTCCAGACGGCCATTACCACCAAGCAAGAGACAACTGAGGAGCAGCTAAGCGGCTACGAAAAGCGAATTGACTTCTTGGAAAATATTGTCAACAACCTTAAAAAAGGTACAGCAGAGCAGCTGAAAATCCAGTTGTATCTTGTACGCTGTATAATAACAACAACAAAAAAAAACATCTTTATGTACAGTAATCCCTCGTTTATCGCGGTGACTAAAACCACCCGCGATAAACGAAAATCCGTGAAGTAACGACCAATTAACACGTATATGCCCCACGTGGGCCTTTGCACTTGAGCAGAGCGCACTAACGCACACCCACACCCACACACACACACACACACATCCCTCCCGTGCAGCAGTTTCTGATTAGTCAATTAAGGTTGTTTAGACAATTAAGGATGGAGAGACCCGCTTTTGTTCTTATAAATCTCTCTCTCTCTCTCTCTCTCTCTCTCTCTCTCTCTCTCTCTCTCTCTCTCTCTCTCTCTCTCTCTCTCTCTCTCTCTCTCTCTCTCTCTCTCTCTCTCTCTTTCTCTCTCTCATCAATACACACTCGCTTGCACCCATGCGTGCATGCGCACACGTGCCCCACGTGGACCTTCCACGCTTGAGCAGAGTGGCACGCAGAGTAGCACGCATCGTAAACAACACTTAGACACTGATTTTTGCAGACTTGAAAAAAAAAAACACTTAAAAAAAAATATTTTAATGTTTGAAAAAAATCCGCGATGCACCGAAGCCGCGATAAACGAACCGCGAAATAGCGAGCTATCACCGTATATGGTGCTTTTACAACCGCTGGTGCTGTAACAAAGCTTTTTACAGAACATTCAACATTAAATTCACAAAAAAAAAAACCACCAAGCATCAACAATAATACAATCATAACAACTCTTCCCGCATACGCCTGACGAGCTTAATGCTGCATTACCACCACCAACAGGTATTGTCCTTCCAGCGAAAGGAAACCAATGTGAATTGATGGTCAGGTGTGATAAAAGTTTGTGGTGGGAGTCTGAAGTGCATTTGCCCCCCCCCCCGACCCCCCTTGCATCCCATGACAAAAAAACAGCCAAGTGATTTCTTGTATTGTGAAACACTAGGGAAATCAAGGCAATTCTATCTCAAGGCACCAAATTAAAAATGAAAAGTCCACCTCACCCGTTACCCTCGCGGGCATAAGTAGGATAGAAAATGGATGGACAGATAACTGGAGAAATGTATGCAACGATGTTTTCCTTTGCCACCTGTTTCTTTGTACATCTCCCAAGTACATGAGCCATCAGTTAATTACGCCCATGTTGTTGTTTTTCCAGGTGTCGAAACGTTACTTGACATCAGCTATCAAAGTATGGACATGTCCAGCACGTTGAGCTCTTGTGACAGATCCCTGGATGAGCACATGACGGCCTGCTTGAAGTTGGTGGAGGAAAAAGTCAACGGCCTCCTCAATCTGCAGTCCATCCTTCTCTTCCAGGAGAGCTTAACACAGTGTGTATGTGCGCTTGTCATTCGACGTGAACCGCTTTTCACAAACTTTCGGCTTTTCCATTTCTTGTTACTTTAAGCCAACGGTGTTCAACATGACTGTGTTTTTCTCACCATCAGGACCTCGCCAGCGATGGCTTTGGTTCCATAGCGGATCAATTTCGAGGGAAGGGGAACACGCCTGCAGTCAACCTGTCCACCGCAGCTTCAACCCCGCCACCTGAGTAGGTCTTATTCATGACTTCATTAAATCACTACCGGACGTGACACACAAAGACCACACCAAATGTCATCGTTGAGAAGTGGAAAACACTTTCAGAGTGGAAAACAACAAAAAGTAGTATACCGGTAATTAGAATTTAAATTGCGCCTCAAATGCCAGAATTGAAACCACGAACCAAAAAAAAAAAAACATAAATGGAACTTACTGTGACGTTGGAAAACGGCCTGGCTACTCAGTATGACGTGACCATGTACAAATATCGTAACCTGAATGGTTGAATGGAGGGCTGGGTGATGAATCACTTATTAATTTCTTCAAATTTATTCGTCAGGATTTTTTTTTTTTTTTTTTTTTACCGGCTTCCGTCGTACACTGACGTGCATTGCTTCCACGAGCGCAGGGCAGCAAACAGAGGAGCTTACAATAGGAGTCAATCTTGCCATTGTAGCGAATAGATCACTGTGTCGCACAACTTTTCCGACCCCTCAGGAGAGAAAAGCAGCCAAATAAATAATAAAAAACGAGTCTGGTGGATTCAGCTCCGGCCTCCCTGTGTGGAGTTTGCATGTTCTCCCCGGGCCTGCGTGGGTTTTCTCCCACATTCCAAAAATATGCATGGCAGGCTGATTAAACACTCTAAATTGTCCCTAGGTGTGAGTGTGAGTGCAAATGGTTGTTCGTTTCTGTGTGCCCTGCGATTGGCTGGCAACCGATTCAGGGTATCCCCCGCCTACTGCCCGGAGACAGCTGGGATTGGCTCCAGCGCCCCCCGCGACCCTAGTGAGGATCAAGCGGTTAGGAAGATGAATGAATGAATGAATGAGTCTGGTGGAAGGCAATCATGGAGTCATCAAGCTGAACATTACCGAAGACATTGCGGCCGTCAGACGTTGCAAAAGCAGTGATTGATTAACACGTTGGAAGCTTTTGACCGTGCGGTATGTGCCGCCAAGTTTCAAATATTTGATAAAGTTTACCTTGCCTCACCTGTTAAAGACGTTACATGAGGAAAGAATCCGAGCGAGTTGGAGCAAGTAAGGGGTTAAATTTTTGCACCAGCTGAGCCAACCCGTGCAGTTTGGCAGATTACTTCATTCATGTTAAATTAGCTTGCAAATATGTTTTGATAAAAAAGGACATTTTGTGGGAGGCCCGGTAGTCCAGTGGTTAGCACGTCGGCTTCACAGTGCAGAGGTACCGGGTTCGATTCCAGCTCCGGCCTCCCTGTGTGGAGTTTGCATGTCCTCCCCGGGCCTGCGTGGGTTTTCTCCGGGTGCTCCGGTTTCCTCCCACATTCCAAAAACATGCGTGGCAGGCTGATTGGACACTCTAAATTGTCCCGAGGTGTGAGTGTGTGTGCGAATGGTTGTTCGTTTCTGTGTGCCCTGCAATTGGCTGGCAACCGATTCAGGGTGTCCCCCGCCTACTGCCCGGAGACAGCTGGGATAGGCTCCAACACCCCCGCGACCCTGGTTAGGATCAAGCGGTTAGGAAGATGAATGAATGAATGAAGATTTGGAGGTGGGCAGCCCGGTAGTCCAGTGGTTAGCACGTCGGCTTCACAGTGCAGAGGTAGAGGGTTCGATTCCGGCTCCGGCCTCCCTGTGTGGAGTTTGCATGTTCTCCCCGGGCCTGCGTGGGTTTTCTCCGGGTGCTCCGGTTTCCTCCCACATTCCAAAAACATGCGTGGCAGGCTGATTGGACACTCTAAATTGTCCCGAGGTGTGAGTGTGTGTGCGAATGGTTGTTCGTTTCTGTGTGCCCTGCAATTGGCTGGCAACCGATTCAGGGTGTCCCCCGCCTACTGCCCGGAGACAGCTGGGATAGGCTCCAACACCCCCGCGACCCTGGTTAGGATCAAGCGGTTAGGAAGATGAATGAATGAATGAAGATTTGGAGGTGGGCAGCCCGGTAGTCCAGTGGTTAGCACGTCGGCTTCACAGTGCAGAGGTAGAGGGTTCGATTCCGGCTCCGGCCTCCCTGTGTGGAGTTTGCATGTTCTCCCCGGGCCTGCGTGGGTTTTCTCCGGGTGCTCCGGTTTCCTCCCACTTTCCAGAAACATGCGTGGCAGGCTGATTGAACAGTCTAAATTGTCTCTAGGTGTGAGTGTGAACGTGGATCGTTGTTCGTCTCTGTGTGCCCTGCGATTGGCTGGCAACCGATTCAGGGTGTCCCCCGCCTGCTGCCCGAAGACAGCTGGGATAGGCTCCAGCACCCCCCGCGACCCTAGTGAGGATCAAGCGGCTCGGAAGATGAATGAATGAATAAAATAAAGCAGATAAATCTCAAATTTGTGTGTGTGTGTGCGTTGCGCACCCCGGTAAGGGTAGATCCCGGGAGGTTAGTTGATCGAAAAGTCGATCTTCGATCCAAAAAGTTTGGGCACCCCTGCCCTAGCGGAAAGCATCATAAAGACTTGAGAAGACTTGACATGACAATGACCGGAATTCTTGTCAAAAATACACGCATCATATTAATGAAGACTTGAGGCTGTAAAAGGGGGATCAACAAATGATGCACAAAATGTTAGCGTTACGTTTATTTTGAAATGAGGCCGTAACCCAAAGACAAACATTTCCTACAAGTCTCCCTAGAAGAGTGGAGGCTGTTACACATGCAAGTCTTTTCCTTTCTTGTACTTTTCACTTCTTTAAGGTGCTCCGGTACAGTTGTCTAATATCAAAAATGTGTTCATTCATCGTTTTCACGTGAAAAGATTAAACCAAAGTGTATGATGTTATTGCAGTGAGGACAAACCCCGGAAAGGCAGTCGTTCGGCAAGCAAAGGAGCAAATGAGAGGATGGGTTCCCACAGTAGCCCATAAGTGGGTGAGTTACGCGGAGACAACCGGTGACGGGAAAACTTCTGTTATTTGTAATTGCATTCCATTCGAGGTATCATTAAAAATCAGGGTTTTGTCTTCAGAGTTGGAGAGAAACGAGACACGAGGACCAGGTGTCTGTGTTGTGCATTGAACATGCACTAACGGTGAGCTGCTCTGCATTAGCCAGTCAGACTTGGATGATGGCCAATCACGCGGCTGGTCCTGATGTGCAGATGTTTCCATGGGGACAAATGCAGCTTTCACGCACATGTTCACTTTCCATATGGATCCGATGCGGTGTTTTACGCGGAATGAATGGGCCCCACAGATGAACTGCTCCTCCTAAGCTGCGCTCCTGGCGACACGGCCCGTCAAAAGCACAAAACATCAAACGTGGACTGCGGAAAAAAAAGACTCTCTGGACTTTCAAGTGAAACCGTCAATCTGCGATAAATACGTTTTTCAGTGTGTCACGAGCACTTCCGGTCTCAACTTCAAGGGGAGTGGTAGGCAATGGAACGGAAGAATGGACATGCGAACCCAATTTATCCATTTTAGTTCAAATGTAGACATGCATTTATAGGGCAGGCGCAAGATACAAGACCTGAGCGTTAAAGGAAAAGAGCAACAGGATCATTTTCAGTCTTTTTTTTATTTTATTTTTTTATTAAGCCATTCTGAATGATTTGGAGGGTGAATATTAGTCCAAACCAGTGTTTCTTAACCTGGGTTCGATCGAACCCCAGGGGTTCGGTGAGTCGGTCTCAGGGGTTTGAATGCAGCCTCTGCCATGCAGGGTGAGACTCAAACTCATCATGTTAATTAGTTAGGACACGCCCGCTTGGCCATCACTGGCTGTAGATGATCACATGACATTGCTTGTCCAATCAGTGCCGCGGGAAATTTTAAATTCGCTTGGTAGTCAACGTGTGACCGGCGTGATGGTACGTCGTACAATGAAAAAAAAAAGCATTCATTCATTCATCTTCCGAGCCGCTTGATCCTCACTAGGGTCGCGGGGGTTGCTGGAGCCTATCCCAGCTGTCTTCGGGCAGTAGGCGGGGGACACCCTGAATCGGTTGCCAGCCAATCGCAGGGCACACAGAAACGAACAACCATTCGCACTCACACTCACACCTAGGGACAAGTTAGAGTGTCCAATCAGCCTGCCACGCATGTTTTTGTAATGTGGGAGGAAACCGGAGCACCCGGAGAAAACCCACGCAGGCCCGGGGAGGACATGCAAACTCCACACAGGGAGGCCGGAGCTGGAATCGAACCGAGTACCTCTGCACTGTGAAGCCGACGTGCTAACCACTGGGCTACCGGGCCGCCCTAAAAGTATTCATATCTCCTGAAATTATATTGACTTTTTTCTGTTTTTAATAAATGCGTTTTTTTTTAACATCTTGAATTTGTAAAAAATTGATATTTATTTTTTTACTATATATATTAAATATATATATGTATGTATATATATATTATATATATTAAATATATATTTAATATATATATTATATTAAATAAAATATATATTTATTTACTAGTTAATGTGAATATTAACTGGTAGGGTTTGTACCCCGAAAAGGTTAAGAACACTGGTCTAAACGAAAAGAGAAAACACCATGAATGGAGCAACTTGGATACTGGGGGGGGGAGGGGGGGGTAACAGTAGCATCAAATGAGTGATTTCAAGATTTTTTCTTTCAAGCTATCCAGTGTCCGGCAGCAGTGGACCTCAAATGGATTTCACAAAACCACAAAATGAGAAACTTTCCTCTGAAGCTGTTTGAGAATTTGACCCGAGAGGGTGCACGCGGCTTCTTTCGGTTTACAGGCTTACAGTTCTTAAGAACATGATGAAAAACAGGCACGCGTGGAAACAAAAAAGCGATTGGTGTGTATGTCCATGTACAATCCGATTATTGCTTTGATCGTGTTACTATGAGGCTGCATGTCACAGCCAGGTGACATTTGAATACATTCAGCATTCATAACTGAATAACATTAAATACTCCGCTCCCAAAGTATGACACGCGTGCCCCACTGCAAACGTGATTCTTGGGTATTCCTGAAGTAAATCAATTCTATTCCCCCAAAATCACCCGGAGTAGTCCAAATGAACCACCCTGCTTTCTCGTCGCGATCGCTCCGCCTCAAACACCAGCAAGTGGCTCCGCAGCGTCTCCTCGGGACCAGAGGCGATGAGTGTCGGGTCATTGTTCTGTTGGCACAAAGACAAAACCTCAGTTTTTGCGTGCGTTTTTTGAGCTTGAGAGTCAGTTATGCCGTGACAAAAGAAAAAAAAAAGTCTGCAAATTACACTCGGGGGAATCAAAGAAGACTCACAGCCACAGCAGAAATGAACGAGTCGATCAAGCAGTAATCAGCTCGACTGTGTCCGGACAGGCCAAAGTTCTTGGGGCAATCCACGCTCACCACATAATCGGTGGCTTTCTGGGTTAGAAAGTCGAACACGCGGATCTCGTCGTTTTTAAATGACAACTCGCCCTGAAAAGTTGGGGTTGGATTGTCATTTTCATAGCGAATGCATTTTAATTTGGGATGGGACTCTTATGCTAACGTGAATTTGCTATGCTAACGTTGCTAAAGCGTCAGCAAACCTCCCAAAGCTGTTTGCGCTAGCAATGTATTCAGTGTATCGAATTATAAACTCGATCAAATGACTCGCCGTCAGGACCACAACGGCAAAGTCATTCATTCATTCATCTTCCTAACCGCTTGATCCTCACTAGGGTCGCGGGGGGTGCTGGAGCCTATCCCAGCTGTCTCCGGGCAGTAGGCGGGGGACACCCTGAATCGGTTGCCAGCCAATCGCAGGGCACACAGAGACGAACAACCGTCCACGCTCACACTCACACCCAGGGACAATTTAGAGTGTTCAATCAGCCCGCCACGTATGTTTTTGGAATGTGGGAGGAAACCGGAGCACCCGGAGAAAACCCACGCAGGCCCGGGGAGAACATGCAAACTCCACACAGGGAGGCCGGAGCTGGAATCGAACCCGGTACCTCTGCACTGTGAAGCCCACGTGCTAACCACTGGACTACCGGGCCGCAAAATCCCCCACACTGATCAACCGCGACCTGATCTTTTCCGGTTTTGAAAGCGGCGACGGTCTAGACGCAGTTTTTGCAGGATGTGGCCAAACGACCCTTTGACGGACGTGCAAAATCTTTTAGAGGCATCCTCCGGAGCAAGGAGTCGCACGGAGAACCACGAAGATGTGAGTCCCATCCCTAATTTTAAGTGATACGCATCAGATTGGATGTCGGTCACGATTGAGTTTCTTCTTTGTACCTTGCTGCCATAGATAGTTGTTTTTCGTTTGCAGATATCTTCGGTGAAAGCCACCATAGAAAAGGCTGCGGTCAGGCCACCTTCAAACTCCATGTTAACAATCTGCAAGAGAAACAACAACAAAATGACGATAATCATCAGGGCAAGAAGAAGCCTTTTGATTTTCAATGGCTGTCCCGTACTTGAACGTTCCTCTCACGGCATGATAGCAGAACAGACTCGCAAAAATTTTATGGTATTTGGCTTTTGGGTGACATTTGCAGATGAACCGAAAATACAGTACAACTCTACAGGTGAACGTTTTTCTCTTTGTCGGCTGCTGCAGCGATGCGGAAAAAGAAGTAGCAGCAGCAGAAGGAGATCTTCATGTCAAGGGAAAACAAGCCTGAGGGAAACAAATTACGCCCCTAGTTTGTTTTCCGACTTGTGTTCAACGTACACAAAATGGATGATCAGAGAAAGGAGCGTTTTCTGTTTTTTCATTCGCCTTTTGTAAAAATTATTTTACGCCAGGGGCGGCCCGGTAGTCCAGTGGTTAGCACTTCGGCTTCACAGTGCAGAGGTACCGGGTTCGATTCCAGCTCCGGCCTCCCTGTGTGGAGTTTGCATGTTCTCCCCGGGCCTGCGTGGGTTTTCTCCGGGTGCTCCGGTTTCCTCCCACATTCCAAAAATATGCATGGCAGGCTGATTGAACACTCTAAATTGTCCCTAGGTGTGAGTGTGAGCGTGGATGGTTGTTCGTCTCTGTGTGCCCTGCGATTGGCTGGCAACCGATTCAGGGTGTCCCCCGCCTACTGCCCGGAGACAACTGGGATAGGCTCCAGCACCCCCCGCGACCCAAGTGAGGATCAAGCGGTTAGGAAGAAGAATGAATGAATGAATGAATGAATTTTACGCCAGAGGCTGTGGGCCGGTGGGGATTTGAACACAGGATGCGATTGAACCCTGGGGGGGGGGGGGGGGGGGGGGGGGGGGGGACTTGCCTCGTGTCGATAAAGCAATATATGGGTGCACTTCATGACCCATTTTCCATTTATGATCAAATTGGATTTTTCATTTTCGGAACTGTAATGAGTTTTTCAGCAAAAATGAAGTGAATTGAGTTGAGTCCACTGGCACCATAAAGGGCTCATATCCAGTTTTTGCCCTCTAGTAAAAGTAGAAAATGTCTTTGAATTGTCAACGACGACTCACCTCTCAAGGTATTTTCAAGTTTTGAATATCAGCATTTCAAATTCAAGGTTTTTGAACCTGGTTACTGCAGACGTCGTTGTCACACTCATAGACGCATCGGCCGTATGGGCCAGTCCTCAGAGCCTCAGATACAGTCTCGATGTCTGGCAAGGTGTCAGGGCATAAGACGGACAGCGGCCAGGCAAAGGGGTTCTAAGGGGGGGGGGGGGGGGAAGCAACAACAAATAAAGCACCATCAAGCATGCAAAATCCACAACATTTGCTACAACGATCACCTGTTTCACCCTGTCCAGGTAGATTTTCCTTGCGGAGTAAGGACAGGTGTCCTCGACGGAACAGTCCAGGCAGCGATCACCAGCCCCTGCCGGCTAATGCGACATGTCTCACGCGTACAGTCCAGGAATAATTATCAAATAGCATCCAAACATTTCTTGAGTTGAAGCTCCTCAAAACAACAAGTGCTGCACATTTAAAAAAAAAAAGTACAAGAATACCTTGTTCTCTGGACTGAAGTGGCTGACAAAACCAAACGACGTCACTTTCAAACACCTGCAAGAAAAAGCTGCGATGTCACGCCTTCCTTTTTGGGTGGCAAACAAATGTCTTGGTGTCCAAACCATAACATGATGAGCGATACTGAACTGCTTGGTGGGAATTAGTTGAAATGCTGACATAGAACTGGGTGTCGTCAGTATAGGAATAAAAGATAAGTACAGATAATCTGACCGAGAATTCTGAACATGGGGGGTGCCAAGTACGGAGCCTTGTGGCACTCGACTGAAATCGGAGACTTTCTGTTGCGGGCTACAGATGCTGGCAAACGGACTTTGGTCGCAAAGTTTTACCTGCGTGTTCCGGCCCAGTGATGAATCAGGTCAATGTCGTGACACGATTTGGCCAGAAGAGAGAACGAGCTTTCCGCCTCATTCCTCCAGTTTCCCCGAACGTAGGAGTGAGCAAAATGAAAAAAGCCAACCTGAAGAAAGGGGTGGATCTTGTGTTTGCGCATGTGAATGTGTGTACAAAAATATATCATCACAGATTTTGGCTAAATGTAACTTTATTCCTGCTTACTGGCTCCAAGTGCTGGATGTGGATCACATCACCAATGACACCGCTGTCAATCAACTCCTGGTAAAACAAAAAACTTCATTGGCATTTTTTTTGAAAGACATAAAGGTATTTTGGGGATATTAGGATCTACTTGGGAAAGCTTTTAACTCATTCATTACCAGCCAATTCTGGACAAAGTCTGAAAAGACGTTTAAAACCGTCTTTGGGAGTGAATGAGTTAAGAGGTGGAAGTTGCAAAATTCAGATCACCTTTATCTTACAGATGTAGGGATCGTATCGTAGAACGTGACCCACGCACAGCATCACGCCGGTCTTCGAGCACGCCGCCACAATCTCTATGCAGTCTTTAGCCGTCGTCTGAAGTCACAGAGAGGTGAAGAGGAATGTGTTTTCATTTCAGCAAGATGCAGCAGGATGAACGTAGTCGCGATTGCGCAATAGGGGGCAGCGAGTCCGCCGGACTTCCTAATGTACAATTTATATTTCATATACAGCAGTAATTCAACTGGTAATGTGTACACGCTATGTGAACGTGTTATTTCTGAGTTCTATGATGGTGATGAGAGTTGGATGTTTACGTGCCACGAGGGAAGGCAGCTTTCCCCAGTATGGGACAAATAAAGGTTTTCTTATCTTATCTTTTCCTTGGAACTGCTTCCTTGAACATTTAAAGACTTTCATGAAAAGCAAACTAATGTGATGGTGTTTGCTCCCACTGGCCCGTGTCAATACCCAACCATTGGACCCCAAAGGTCTCAAACTTCGGCTTTAAACCGAACAGTGATTTTAAACTGGATTTGTCAAATTGGTGGAGTCGCTAAGTCCATTTTTTAACCTTGGGTCCATGGCAAACTATGAAGACTTTCCTTCCACAACTGTAAATCCGTGACTTCCTTCCTTACATCCTGGCTGGATTCCTTCAATGTACTCAACTTTGGAGTCAGCCAGTCCTCCCTCAAACACCTTCATTGGTCCAAAATGCTGTTATTTAGCTTTTAGCTGTAACACTTTAGCACAGGGGTGGGCAAACTTTTTGGCTCGGGGCCGCATTGACTTTTAAAATTTGACAGAAGGGCCAGGTCAGCACGAGCTATGGTACATTAAAAAAAACTGCATTTGTTGACAGTCCATATCAAACATCAACAGAACAAAAGCATGAAAGTACGGTCTTCGTATACTTTTTTAAAATGACAAAAGTGTTGTTGATGACCTATATTAGCCTGTGCATCGCTGCAGATGGGTTATGATCAAGCCAGTAGAAGTAGAGCGATACAGAGGTACTAGGTGGTCGAAAAGATTGCCCCGCCCCCCCCCCCCCCATGTTCTGCAACTTCAAATCAATGCGCCACCTGGCGGTGAAATACCTGTCATTACAAGTCCAATTGAAATGAATGCAATCATTCACATTGAACCTTAATTGTGGACCAAACTTCGGCGGGCCAGATTAAAAAGACCAAGGGGCCGGATTCGGCCCGCGTGCCGTAGTTTGCCCACCACTGTGTTAGAGAGAGTGCACATAACTACTATTCTGACGTCACCCCACTGATTGCCTGGGCATTTTAGGGCTCATTCCTTGAGAGACTCTTATTATTTGTTTTCAAATATCGAAAAGGTCACATCCCGCCTTACCTGAGCGGTGGAACTTGGACGTGTCGAAGTCTCAAGTGCGAGCTCAGATTGTTTCAAACTGTCGAGTTCAATTATCTTATGTTCGATTTTTATTTATGTACAGCACTGTTTCAACTGAAGTTTATCGTCTTCTCTGTAAACATTGAGTTGAGCCATTTATTTAATGTGTAACCGTGTGATTTTCCATTTCTGCACATTTCCTGTTAAGGGTCACAGTGAAGAATTTGGGGACAATGACGGACTTCTGGCGAGTGACGAAAGACAGGATGGCAAATTTTTCGGATGCACCCACCTCTGCGTTTCACGAACAAGATCTAAAGGGCATGCATGGCCGATACTATTTTTCTCCGTCAACTTTCTTCATGTCAATCCTCTCGTAAGCCCATGACAAGGTTCAAACAAATGTGAAAGTCGAATGTCAGACACATTTAACTACGCAAGCATCATGGAAGTTTACGTGCTTGATTTGCTTTCACGGGAGACGTCAAGTGATATGGCAGATCAGATCTGGCCATGGCCCTTGAGTTTGATACCGGTGGTCTACGGTGACGGTCAAAGCTCAGACGGGCATGTTGCCATATTCCACAAGGAATTACTCTGCTACATGACCGAGTTTTTTTTTTTTTGGGGGGGGGGGTTCTTATCTATGAGCTTCAATACATTGTTATTGGAAGAGTAATTCAAATTGAAACAAATCAGACTTAAATTGAGCTTTGTGACGCGCTACAAAAACGGACAGTTCGAGGCAATTTGTCATACGCGTGACATGTTATTTTTTTTACTAGCCATGCTGTCACTCACGGCCATTGGTTTCTCCAAAAGAACATGGTAGCCCTTCTTGGCAAACGCCACTGCGGGCTCCTGGGACACACAAACGTACAAAAAAGATACAGGCCAACAAGTGTGGGAAGACAAAGCAATACAGATGCTATTAGTATTAAATATTGACCTTATGAAGGATGTCTGGAGTGCAAATTAAAACGGCGTCGGCACACTTCTCTCTTTCGGCTAAAATGCGCCAGTCTAGGAAAGGCAGCATTGAAAATGGAACGAGGCACATCGCTGTCAAAATTTCAAGGGGTTTCATGCTCACCTTCATACAGGTTCTCCTCTGCAATGTTGTACAGTTGTTGGAACTTTGTGCGGGCAAACTTCCTGGGATCAGCTACTCCGACAACCTGTAAAAATGTCGTGATACCGCTCATAGCTTTCAACTTTTACTGCAGGCTCTGGCACGGCTTGTTATCTTATTGATCTCTCTGATGTCATGAAATTGGAGGCAATAAACAGTTTCACAAAAGCCGACACAATAGATTTCTTTTTCTTGCCCGTTGGCAGATGATAGCTGATGAAGCATTTTTCTGGTAGGAAATCGTAAACACGATCTTCATTTCTTCATAAGGGATAAATATCATCAATAATAGTAATAAAATATCAATTCACATTTGTTATTTCAGACATTTGTATGACACTGGACACTTTGACATTCGTTACCGCAGTCGCAGCTCTGGATTAAAAAAAAAAAAAGAAAAAAATAGTTTGTCACTTGGCGAACCTTCACACGATCAGGGTGGACGATGGAATAGCGGGAGTAGATCTCCCCTCGACAACCTGCACCCACCACGATGACCCGGACAAGTGGACTCATGTTGACGTCGCCAAAGCTTCCGTACTCATGTGCCTGTCAAGTCGGTTTCTTCCTCGAGTCTCGAAGTTACTTTAGGGATTTGCGCTGTGTTCCTGAATAACCACAGAAAAAGTCGATCTGTTGCAATTTGTGTATCCTGAGAATTGTGAGGTTTGCTTGGGATGTTGTCACATTTTACAATATTTATAAATCATTCAATTTTTGACACTGTCAGATTAATTAACCTCGTGCTTTATGCTTAAACTACACGCTTGGTCAAGACAAATGAACGGTAAATATACAACTTTAAATATATATTTATAAATACCCTTGCTATCTCGCGGTAGAATACTATTACATAACGAAATACTTTGGGGAATCACATCAAGTAACTGTGAATAAAGTTTTAAAAAAAACATTACCGTGTATATACCGATTGAAAAGCGCTCGGGACGACACCAACTGCTCATAAAACCCCAGGCGTCGAAATGGCGCACTCGGGTATTTTCGGCTCACTTCGTCACTTTACGAGGAGGTCACATGACGCCGTTTGTTCAACAGCGTGAGCGCTCAAGTCTGGTTAGCTACAAACATCCGCTGTGATGCTACTTAGCTCGTGACTCCGCATTTGGTTTGTTTTTATACATTCCCAAAGCAGCGTGCGGATGAATTTATTAAGCCACACGTGTCTCTTTTAATGATACGGGGCTAGACTTGTGGGCATTTGGAGCGTTTTTTTATTTTAATTGCTCGTCAAAAATACTAGCCGAGTTTTAGCGTTAGCTAGCCGACAAGTTGTTTCCCACAACTGCGAAAAGGTGAACAGCATCGCCATGAATGTTGACAGCGCGAATCAGTCTGTCACCACCGGAGCTTCGTCTAACGTCACGACGTCTTTAACTTCAAGCAACTGTACCGTGAATGAGAATGCGACCAGCAACGTCGGCAGCAACCCCGTGGTTACCAGCAATGGTAGTTCATATTGATCAAATGCTACGGAAATTTGGGAACACGGACTTGTCTTTGGTTTGCAGCCCGTAAATATACAAATAACATGTTTTTCAGAGACTAAATTACACGTTTTATTCAATGGTATGTATTTTCTCTCATTTTATAAATGCAGGAGTCTTCCATTATGTTGCTGCACATTGGCAAATCGAATGGCTATCAGATGGTGGCCAGGGCTTGCTTTTACAGAAGAAAAAAAAACAATTATTTGCACTTTCAGAATGCAGTGGATTAGAATTATTCTTTTGCATCTCTGTTAATTAAACAGCGTCGGCCCCTGCCCCTACCGTGACGTCATCATCAGACTCGTCTGTGCCCAATGGAGTTTATGTTCCGGGAGGCATCACCAATGGAGATGTAAAGTCTACCGTCTCTACAACCCCACTGGCTGACTTCGTCATGCAACTGGAAGAGTATACTCCCACGGCAAGTCTTGCTTTCTCTCTACCGGTACTTAGTTCGTACTGCACATACAATAGCAACGCAAGCCTATAAAAGTAAAATACTCCATGTAATTTAAGTGCTGATTTGATTTCTGTCTTTATTCAAGCTCATTTCCAATTCTTCATTCTCAAAAATCAAACACAATCCATCGAGTAAAGATGATTGCCCTCCGATTTGTTCAGGTTTCAAAACAAAATCCCCTGTTGAGATATTAATCTAGTTTTTATAGCATTTGTCCATGTGGGTGAGCTAGCGGCTCTTACAGGTGACCGGGTGAGAGGTGCCGGACTTGTCGGCAGTCAATTGCAGGGTCAATTACAAATGGCCATTCATAACTATGGACAAGAGTCTTAAATGAACCTAACGTGCAAGGTTTTGTTGTGTGGGAGGAAGTCAGAGTATCTGGGGAAAACCAAATCCGCAAATCTTCTGAACGTGAAAGGCTTCTGAAAATTTTGGAGCAGCAGTTTAGTTAGTTTTAAGTCATCTAATCTTCTTGATATACTGCGTTGTGAATTTCTGTATGCCTTTGACAATAAATCCATGTCTTGTTATGCCTCCAGGAATGTAGCTGATTTTTTTTTTTAATGTTCTTTCTTTGTGGTCAATAAAGCATTCATCTTAATGACAACTGTCATGAGGTGGACATTACAACTGCATGTAGTTTTCTGCTGATCCAAATTGGGATTTCTTCAGCCATGGCAGAGGTTTGGGCCATTCAAGTGTGGATTCAGCACTGACCTTTGTTTTTGTTTTGCCAGATTCCTGATGCAGTGACAGGCTACTACCTCAACCGGGCAGGCTTCGAAGCATCTGATCCAAGAATGTATGTGTTTTTGGTTCTGGGAATGGTTAAAAATTCACTGTGGGACAGTTGAAAGCATAGTGAAATTTTACATTTATATTACTTCTTCTTTTTTGTGTGTGTTTTTTTTTAGAATCCGTTTGATCTCGCTTGCCTCGCAGAAGTTCATTTCAGACATCGCCAATGATGCTCTTCAGTATTGTAAAATGAAGGGGACTGCGTCGGGGAGCTCAAGGAGCAAGGCAAAGGTCTCCTTCCATTTCTTAACTCATTCAGTACCAGCCAATTCTGGACCAAATCTGAAAAGACGTTTAAACACGTCATTGGGAGTGAATGAGTTAATGTCCTCCCATGCCCATTAAAAATAGAATAGAAAAATAGAATAAAAATAAAATAAAAAATAGTTCACTTCACGATAAATTGTTGTGTTTTGTCCTGCTTATTTCTAGGATAAGAAGTACACTCTGACAATGGAGGACCTGGCCCCCGCTCTTTCAGAATACGGCGTTAATGTCAAGAAGCCCTACTACTTTACATAGAATACAGGCTCCTTTTGCTTGAGCTAGTTTTAATTTCTGGCTAACAATGTCACTTTTTTGTCAAATTGCTCATTTTCAGTCACGGTGCTTTAACACATCTGTGCTACTCATACAGCACATTTGACAAAGTTGTGTTCAATTCAATTTTGAAGTCACTCTTTATTTTTGTGGTTCCACCTCTGACTTTTCCTTGTTTGTTAATGTTTTATTGTACAAATAAAACCCAAAATATGAATCTGGGTTTGTGTCTCTGAGTTTTTGCATCATTAAAATTGTATCCAGAAGCAGAGTCGAATTCTACTGTCAAGATGGGCGCATGCATACACATGGGCGCATGTGTATTAAAACAGTATCAAAAATGAGTGGCTAGTTCACCATAATGGTGATATTAGTGATTCAGCTCAGTGATTAACAATTTACATCCATCCGTGTATTTTACATAGTGCAAATCACAATTTAGATTTTACATCCTTCCATCCAATTTATGTAGTGCTTATCCTCATTAGGGTCCCTTGAGTCTTTCCCAGCTGCCTGACCGTGAGGCGCAGTATTTCCTGACTCTTCTTTCTTGAATCTTCGCCAGTCAATCGCAAAGCATAAATAATGGGTAATTTAGGGATTTCATCATCTATGGTCCATAATATCAAAGGTTACAGAGACTCTGGAGAGACCATTGCATTGCAAGTGGCATGGCCAAAATCAACATTGAATGAATGCCGGTGATCTTCAATCCCTCAGCCGCCATTGCACCAAAAACTGACATCATTGTGAAAAAGTTATTCATGGAAAACATACAGTATACACCAGTGAAGTTAATCTCTGTTTTTTTTGTGTTTGTTTTTTTTTCTTTATATGCGGGTGGGGTATTTAAAGTAAATAATTAAACACATAAAAGAAAATAATTAATAATTTTAATTAGCCTAAGGGCCATGCGGAATTTTCCCGCATGCCGCCAGTTACCTACCTATCCATGATTGGCGAGTAATTTACAACACGCGTTTTCACTGGGTTTGTCCCTAACTACTTGCCGTAGTTAGGGACAAATGACTTTACCGTTCCGTAGAAGTTTCCGGTTGTTCAAATTCGCATCTGAAGTACTGTTCACCGTTTCCCCCCCTTATTTAAACGCGAAGTGAGTGGAATAATGTCCGTTCAAGCGACAAACCCCAACAATCCTATTGTTTTCTTCGACATTACAATAGGAGGACAGGTGAGTTGGAGAAAGACTTTCTTAATTCTTGTCCGTAACCAAGATGAAGAAACACACATGAGGCACCCCAATGCTAACAGAAAGATTGAAGCGTGATCGCTCACTATAATCTTTGGTTGTGTCACTTGAAAACAAAACAATTGTCAAAAGTTAGATCGCTCATGTTTATTCGTCATTCTTTGTCAAATAAATACTGTAAATGAATGGCGGCGGGAGGCGGATCATTTCCTTCTCGTTAAGTACTGTATACCAGACTTTTACGATTTGTTAGGATACCAATAACGTTTTTCTTGAAATTTCATCAACACTGATACTGTTCAATTTTAACTGTGATTTGTTTTTCCACTCAATTTACGATTACACGTAGGGTAATAATACTTTGCGTGAAACAAATACTAGGCTATTAATTTGTGCCGAGTTTATTGGACATTTGAATTCATCATAAAACGGAATAATAATGTGCATGATGTATGCACTTCTCAAACAAAGGTGAAAATTATAAATTTCATATTTTCTGTTTGTTACTACCCTGAGGCCAAATTTTTCAAATCAAGTACATTCTTCATGGTGTGGAAATCAAGATGGCTTAAATCCTCTCAGCAAAGTTTTTGCCTCTAAACTTAAGCACAGACCAAAAAAAGAAAAGTAGCCACCTTATTTCTACGCCCCATGAGCCTTGAAAAATGTGCGCAACCTCCAGTCGAGCAAAACTGGGGTTGTTGTTTACATGGAAAGTGTGTCTTGAGTCCACTTTCTTTGAGAGTTAGCGACTTTACCAATGTGGGAATGCCACTTGTTTGGCACTTGCGGAGTCTTATCCGGTGGGTTGTCTCAATGCAAGCATAAAGTGCATTTGCACAAAGTTCTATGTGCGTGTTGTGGTCCTGTGCCCTTTTCTCCACAAAATGAAAATGAGTACAGGTACACTGTTGAGGTGGTGGTCTTGTCAAACGAAGTCTCAAGACACTATTTTTTTCTGTGATCTTCATCCACCGGGAAGACACTGCTAGCATTTATCAAAACAACATTCCCATCCTCGTCCAGGCAGTCATTTCAAATCATTGCTCTTGTAGTCACAGATCCAACTTCTTCTGCTTGTTTGTACAACCTTCAACTGCGCAACAAATTTCTAAACCGTGGAACACATTTCCCATATGCATTGGGGGCATATGATGCCTGTGAAAAGGTTGTGAAAAACGCCTTCGAATAAATCGTGTTCATGTTCTGTTGTATTTTGTGCTTCATAATGTTTTAAGTTGCACTTTACGGATGTCGCGACAAACTGTATTTACTGAGATTGGTTTTCTGAAGTGTTCCTGAACCCGTGTGGTGATATTCTTTACACATTGATGTCTGTTTTTGATGCATTGCCGCCCGAGGGGTCGCCCGGTTGCGAATGTCTCATCAGCTGTTTACACCACTTTTTTCCTCCTACGTTGCAGGATGTGGGGCGGATGAAAATTGAACTTTTTGCTGATGTCGTCCCAAGGACGGCTGAGAATTTCCGGTATGTTATGATCTTAATTTGAGCATCGTTTTATTGTACCTTTTCTGGCAAGAAGCTTTTTTTCCCAGCCTTATGATTGACTAAATACTTATAAGAGCCTTGCAGTGCCAAATGTTGCTTGGCTCTGTGAACGACAATGAGGGGAAATATGTGTGTTTAAAAACTCCCTTTCACCAAACCAGGGCTGCTCCCCGAGATAAACAGAAAAAAAAATGGATGGATAAAAGCGACCATTCAACATAATTAGCGATGCACCGATACCAGTGTCTGTGTCGATATCGTACGACTTACAGTAAATGATCATCGTTTCTTGCAGGCAGTTCTGCACTGGAGAATTCCGGTAAGGGAGACTTCCTGTAAATGTTACTGATGTTTCACATCGTGTGAATAAAACAGGCCTGCCTTTTATGAGGTATGAAACTAAAAATTCCCATCTCACAGGAAGGATGGTGTACCTATTGGTTTCAAGAGCTGTGCGTTCCACAGGTATGGACTGCACGGACAGAGAGAATGTACAGAGTTCATTGTGTCTTACCTGTTTCGTTGCCCATTTGCAGAGTGATCAAAGATTTTATGATCCAAGGAGGGGACTTTGTGAATGTGAGTACATGCCCATAGCAACTGGCAGCAGTGCCTTACACGTTTGACTTTCAGTATATTTGTGCCATACACAATGTTATAATATTAAGAAAAGATTAAGAAAACCTTTATTAGTCTCGCAATGGAGAAATTCCAGATTCACAGCAGCAAAGTTATGAAAGGAAGAAGTAGAACAACAAAAAAATAGGAGCTGCTGGAAAGGCAGCCACTCTCGCGGCGCCATTTTGAAGTCAAAAATAACAAAAATAACACAAGACAACACATAGGACAGAGACAGTCGTGCAATCTTCACCACTTTTCTGCATACACTTTGTTGTCTGAAGCAGTTCTAGATGAAAGAGGAGAGGATCAAAGTGTCCTTTCACCAGTGGATCAGAGACATCATGCTGAAAAATGTGCACACGTCTGCTACAAGCAAGGTTTTGAAAGCAAACACGAAGCTGTAGCGTCCATTGACGAAAAGAGATTAGTTCTCCTGTCCCACGTAATCCGCTTCAAACTCCAAGCCGCGACTCCCAGCTCCAAATCCGCATCGGATAATATGTTTAATCTAGTAAATTGCCAAGTTGCAAACAATCGGTCTCTTGCTGGGCTCCTCGAAAATTGCAAATGCACAGTTTTGGTGAGTTTGATGTGATGCAGTGTTTTTCGTACAGGGTGACGGCACTGGCATCTGCAGTATCTACAGAGGTCCATTTGCAGATGAAAACTTTCGAGTGAAGCATTCCATGCCTGGTCTTCTGTCCATGGTATGTGGCTTTGTCAACAATAAGGTGTAACTAATTGTAATAAGGGTGGCCCGGTAGTCCAGTGGTTAGCACGTCGGCTTCACAGTGCAGAGGTACCGGGTTCGATTCCAGCTCCGGCCTCCCTGTGTGGAGTTTGCATGTTCTCCCCGGGCCTGCGTGGGTTTTCTCCGGGTGCTCCGGTTTCCTCCCACATTCCAAAAACATGCGTGGCAGGCTGATTGAACACTCTAAATTGTCCCTAGGTGTGAGTGCGAATGGTTGTTCGTCTCTGTGTGCCCTGCGATTGGCTGGCAACCGATACAGGGTGTCCCCCGCCTACTGCCCGGAGACAGCTGGGATAGGCTCCAGCACCCCCCGCAACCCTAGTGAGGATCAAGCGGTTAGGAAAATGAATGAATGAATGGATTCACTGCCAGCTGTTTTAAAGGCAGAGTTACCCATTTTGACTGATCTCTGAAGCACCAAACCTAACAAAAGAGTAGACTCTTCTTTCACTAGAAAAAAAAATGTTGTCTCATTGTCTCCTTCTTTAGTATTTAGCCGTCAAACATGGGCTGCTTTCATCAAAAACAGTCGATTCTGACTGTCATTTATCAAGAGATTCAAGACACAGACTTGCAATTACCTACCGCAACACATCAGTTTAAACCATGCACAAACATACCGGTACTCTGTGACTAATCGTGTCTGACTTCCAATGTGTTGGGATTTTTGTCGCTCATAATCATCACAAGCACGAGAGTCATCCCCGAGGATTGATCTTGGACTCAAAAGCAGTGCCGATTACAAAATCCAAAGCGATACAACGCTGCCATCTGCAGGGATCTGTTGGTCATTACAGTGGTTTTGAAAACCTGAATTTCACTGACAGGCTGGGTGAGATCTTCTTCTGTCCTGCAGGACAAATAATTCCGTGACAGATAACGCTTGCAATGCAGTGCACAAATATACAGTATATGTCCAAGGCAGTGAATGAGTTGAATAATGTAACTGAATTCAAACAAGGTGATAAAACATTTGTTTGCAAAACCGATATGAAGTTGCATAATGATGGCCCCTAGTGGTGGCGGGGACCTAAGCAGGTGCCTATTAATATGATTGGTAGCTCTGAGGCTGGTTTCGGGTTCAGACCTGGTTCAAAATATTCTTCTCATATAACTGTTCCAATGGAGGTTCCATTTCATCGACAGTCTGTGGCAGGAGCCTTTTCAAAGTTTGCTTTCGTTAGTTTTCAGATTATTATTATTTTCTCTTACACAAAAAGTAGTAAATATAAAATTCACTTTGTTCTGAGGATATTAAGATTCTGCTGTCTTATTTCTTTCCCCTTAGGCAAACAGTGGTCCAGGAACAAATGGTTGCCAGTTTTTCATAACCTGCACTAAATGTGACTGGTTAGACGGAAAACATGTTGTTTTTGGTAAGCATGGACCCACAATCATGTGGATTTTTAAAAATGTGTGTTTATTTAAAGTGCTATGTTGGATATTGTATTAATGCAAATGTCTTGAATGTTCTTATTTGTTGTTGTTTCAGGTAAAGTTGTGGATGGATTGCTGATCATGAGAAAGATTGAGGTACTTTACACTGAATATCAATCGACGTCACTCAAGTCATCTTAATAGAATTAATAGCATGACACATTTTTTCTTCTTCTTAATGTTCTGAAAATAAAATAAAAACTATTTACCCCCAACAGAATGTTCCCACAGGACCAAACAACAAGCCCAAGCTGCCAATCCTCATTGCACAATGTGGAGAGATGTGAGGGAAAATGGCTCTCCGCACCTTACAAGTTACACTTATGCCCCATTTGTTGACCCTGCATAATGTCATTAGTGTCTAATTCCATTGTACATGTAAAAACCCAAAAAAGATTCATCCCAACTTTGTATCGTGAACTTGAAATAAATTGTTTTTACTGAAAATAAAACATTTTGACATTTGCGTGTCTTTGTGAATAAAATTACCAATTTACAGTACTGTACTTACAGTACGTGAATGATGTCACCATTCACTGTCATAGGAGGTTGAAAATCTGATTGTTCTTGCGACTTGTCCCATCACTACAGCTAGTGTTTATAACATATTCATCGATAAATTGAGTACATTAAAATCAAATGTATTGGACAGCTGTTTCAAATCGCCCTTTCTTCCTATTTGTAGATGACGTATGATTGACGACACTGACGTCATTGGCAATATACTGCCCCCTTTGGTGTCTTTAATAGCTACAGTAGCCTGTTTGTTTTTCTCACTGAACACATTTTTATTCCCGTTGTGATAAGAGTAATAATGGTTTCAGTGATTTTAATGGATAGTTGTAAAATATATTTGGAATATTGCACTTCTATATTTTGTTTTCGATATTCAAAGTCAGGTACATTTATTATACTTCAAGGTTTCATTCCTTTGGGGTGGCAAGCCTGGGGTATAATGCAATGTTTATGCTGCGAGAACATTGTGTTCCCAGTGTTTTATTAACCCCGTTGCCAACCAACCCCACCCTCACCCTTCTCCACCAACCCAAATAGAGAATCTCAAGTCTAGGAAAATGTAGAAAGAAATGGGATTTGGTGACTGTTTGTGGTTGGAGTGAGCTTATGAGCATCGATCAAGTGTTTCAAACACTTAGAACCAAATCGAATGAGCGAGGAATCCTCTGATGAACTTGTCTCCCCCTTCTTATTCCAGCCATCCATACAAATCCCAACTTGGCCCCTCCCCCATCCACGCTCTCGCTGTTCTGCCTTGGACCTCGTTCCACTGGCACAAAAGAATCCTTTTAGATGGAGACTGTTCTTCTGGAGGCTGGAGGAAGGATCCCCCCCACCCCCCGCCCCCGTTTTGTGCGTGTGTAGAGGGGAGGGTGGAGAGGTGGCTTCATGGGGAGGCTTTCTGAGGTCAATGCAAAAGCTCATCTTTGTGTGTGAGAGAAAGTGAACAAGGATCTCTTCGCACATCAGCCAATGCTCATAATCAACAGTGTCAGTGGAGCATTAAAATCACAATGGGAGGGGGGGGTGCTGGATGCTCACGGAACGTATTCCAAAAGTGTCAATTGGTACGTCTGTCTTTGACGTTACTATGGAACGCAAGTGGGTTGACAGGTACTTTCTTCCCCAGCCAATCATAGTAACCATACACTCATCAAACCCCTCCCTCGCCTTCTATGATCAATGTCATAGCCAATCGGAGCGCGCGCTCGTTTCCGTTCCAGATCCCAACCAATCAAATCGCTGACTGGGCGGTGCTTACGTCAGGAACTTTTCCCAGCAGTTTAACAGTCTGCCCAGTTCGATCGGCAACGGGAGCGGGAAGAAGAAAGCAGAGAGCCTGAAGGCAGTAGCCCCCCCACCACCGCCGGCCCAGGTTACCATCTTGCACCGGGAGAGACAACAGAGAGCCGCCACCGGCAGAAGCATTACCAACCAGTAGTGACCATGAGCAGCGAGGCCGAGATACAACAACAGCCGCAGCAGCCTGCTGCCGACGTGGAGAGTCCATCCAGCCCGGTAGTCGCAGCTTCCGCGGGGGATAAAAAGGTCATCGGTAAGATTACGGCTGTAAATGACCTTAATTACCCATTTAGCTCATTTGTGAAGCTGGCCACCAAATCGCGGGTGAATGTTGACCAGCACCATATAACTTTTCGAAATTGTGTACATGACAGAAATTGTGAATCTGCCCGGGCGATCGAAGTGTCACTCACTGCAGTAGTATGTGAGTTGAAGTTTGAAACGATAATAGAAGTGAAAACAACGCGTGATTTTAAACGGGCACCGTCACATTTTTTGTTGAGTTTAAACGCAGGCTGCTGTTACGTTTTACGGGGGCTTCATTTATCGAACATGCGGCAACTGAGTACTTTCTAGTTCAGTTGGCCTTCTAACGTCCGTCCACCGGTGCCACGTTACCGACCGGCCGTTACAAGTTCGACCGCTCCTTTCTTACCGTCGTTTAGATTATTAGACTACACACTTAACTTAAATACTCCCCCCTATAATTCGCGTCACCGAAACCAGCAACGGCCGTCGCCTCCGCAGACGAGCTAATGCTAACTGATTCGGCCGTCCCTTTGTTCGCAGTAATAAGTCGGGTTTCCCGTGCCGGTTACTTTCCGCCATTAAACGGTTTCGCCGCTCACCAAAAAACGGAGCACGATATGATTGGCGGATGTTCAAGAAACCCTTAAACGCGGCACAGTCTAGAATTAAAGTCGAATTCCACTGTCACTTGCGGCCTTCGTCAGCTGCTTAACGTCGACTGGGGGTGGTGGGCTGGCTAAGCTAACGCCAGCTAGGCTATTTTCACGGTTGAAGGGGACATCCAAAATGTCGGCCGAAGCCGTCTTACACTCGTTGTCGTTTTCTTCGTCGGCGACGCGTAGCAGGCGAATGGTTTACTTTCGGTTTCATTGTGGTATTTCCAATCATGTAAGCCGCAGTGGTTCGAGCTAGTTGGCCCCGTTTCAACCACATGGCGGCGAAGCATTAGGCTAGTTAGCCATGCTAACGAACCAGCTCTGCTAACATGTCACCGCGCGACATCACCACGTGCAAAGCGCTCTGGTTCATCGCGGGCCAGTAGATTATATACTCATAGGATCCTCACTAATTTAAAGTTGGACAAGGATAAGGAAACACGCGTACATTTTAAATGAGACATTACGACTTCGGTTTGCGGTGATTCTCAACTGTTGTCAAAGTGGGACCCGCATTTTCCCACCGAAGCCAAGTCGTGACCTACTTCACATGTCAGAAGTACGTTTCAGAGAACCTTACTTAGAAACTGAGAGTGAGCATGACTAATTGTACAAAAATGAATCCTGAGTTGTAAATTTAAATACAATTGCTTCAAATAAGGTCACATTTCACTCATATTTTGCTTTTTATGGTTTGATTTTCACATGTATGTCAAAATGTTAAGGCAAGTCCAGACTGGGGTGTAAATTAAATATTTCACGTTCTCAGTTTATTAAAGAGTTCACCTCTGTATCTAAACCATGCTCATTCCTCAATAAAACTATAACAGTAAATTAATTACAATTTTTACATTTGGAAACAAATATTTGTTGGATACGAATATGAAACCACTAAATCCTAACTGTGCTTTTTCTGTATGATTCCATGTGCCACATAACCATGTGTTCTTCTGCCGTTTTGAACCTTCGAACGTTGGGACTGTTGTATTTCACGGTATAAAAAGGCAGTGACTACTTACAAATGAGTTTTTAAATGATACCTTTCAATTTCGGTGTTTTTCTTTTGTTTTAAATATAATTTGCACATAATACAAACTACTGGCGGTAACTGTGTCTTCTTGCGTGCCATTAACCCCCCCAACCGGTCATGACTCACCCGTCGTGGGCCCGGCCCACTTTTGTGAACATCACTAATGTACAACCTCATGGTACTATGCAAGTTGTACCTGCAATCACAATGTAATGGTCATAAGTAATAATTGTAATTAATCTGGCTACGTACAGATAGAACATGACGTACAAGGCTGCGAGGAAAACCATGTTGGTCCGCCCCAATTGGCTTTTAGCGGTGCATGTCGAGTGCAGCTGGCTTAGGTCTAAAACGAGTGTCGCAGTTGGCAGTTAAATATAACTTCCAGGCAATGTTATTGAAGTTATTTGATGCTGTTGCTGCCCCCCACGCCTCAGTAAAGGTCTTGAGTGGGTGTGAATTGTGTGCAAAAATTCGGGTTCCAAATGGCCTATTTTCTATGTACAAATTGAGTGACAGATGCCAAAGTTGACATAATTTTTAGGCTCAGACAAGAGAATGCCACAAGCCTTTCTGGCAATTTAATAGTTAAGGCCGGCGAAGATGCCATTGACAAGTCCAATTTGTGGCTGTTTTAATTCGAGAAATGTCTCAATTTGGACCACGTGTCAATGAGTGCCGTCCAAAAAGAAAAAGTTATGATCATAACAGAAAAATTGCAAAATAATTACTGTACAGTACTGTTTCTGCTCTTTCAAGTGTATAATGGTACAATGTCGTCTCTCTCGTTAGCCACAAAAGTCCTGGGTACAGTGAAATGGTTCAACGTCAGGAACGGATATGGTTTCATCAATCGGTAAGTGGACCCCCCCGTCGTGCCCTACTCCACAC
Organism: Hippocampus zosterae; assembly: GCF_025434085.1. Classification (NCBI taxonomy): domain Eukaryota; kingdom Metazoa; phylum Chordata; class Actinopteri; order Syngnathiformes; family Syngnathidae; genus Hippocampus; species Hippocampus zosterae. Next base: position 37,931,291 of record NC_067452.1, on the reverse strand, counting down.
CTGTTCCTCTTAAGAGGCCCTGGAAGTGTATTTGAAGGGGCAAGCGCAATCCTATTATAGCTCCGATTTGCCCACGGCGCTGATGGGACAATTTGTCTGCCGCTCACCGTGCTGTTCGTGCGCAGCTTAACACTTGTGACTTTAGCTGCAGTCTGCAATGTTTCACTAACTAGACGTAATCTTCTTTGCACAGGAACGACACGAAAGAGGACGTTTTTGTACACCAGGTAAGTTGAGGGGGACTCGTTTTATGTTGTGACGACCAACTTGTCTTTTTTTTCAATTACACCACTACACCAGTGTAGGGCTTAGTCGTGTGTTTGCACTGCGCAGCTGGTGGATGTGATTGATGAAGATTCCGATTAGCAAATGCTAAATTGCGTGTTCGCTCACTCAACCCGATTACAAAGTAATCGGTAAAAGGGGCGCACCCTGCTACAGTTGAGCGCATCGACGTTTTTTTCGCATAAAATTTTGAGGCCGTGCCACAAGCACAAAATAAATGTATTCAGTGCAATGTGAAAATGAGAATGTAGTCATATGAAATTCATTCATTCATCTTCCGAACCGCTTGATCCTCACTAGGGTCGCGGGGGGTGCTGGAGCCTATCCCAGCCGTCTTCGGGCGGTAGGCTGGGGACACCCTGAACCGGTTGCTAGCCAATTGCAAGGCACACAGAGACGAACGACCATCCGCGCTCACACTCACACCTAGGGACAATTTAGAGTGTTCAATCAGCCTGCCACGCATGTTTTTTTGGAATGTGGGAGGAAACCGGAGCACCCGGAGAAAACCCACGCAGGCCCGGGGAGAACATGCAAACTCCACACAGGGAGGCCGGAGCTGGAATCGAACCCGGTACCTCTGCACTGTGAAGCCGACGTGCTAACCACTGGACTACCGGGCCGCCCCGATACAGAAAATGTGTTCTTTAATTTTGTTTCCATGCTAAACGAGCAAAAGAGAGAGAGGCAACGTGACTGCACGGGAACCTTGAAAAAAAATAATCACTGATGAAATTGCAATGGTGTTCTATGTCAAACATTTCACCCCGACTCATTAGTCAAGGCATCGCGGCATATGCGGCTCTTATTTTTACTCTTCATTTGTCATTTCAGACAGCCATCAAGAAGAACAACCCGAGAAAATACCTTCGCAGTGTTGGCGATGGAGAAACTGTGGAGTTTGACGTAGTGGAGGGAGAGAAAGTAAGCGCGTCGCGATTGTCGCCGGCCGAAACGCGCGCACCCCGTTTTCTCACGCCGTCATTCCGCGGCCACCAGGGGGCAGAGGCGGCGAATGTCACCGGCCCAGGGGGCATCGCGGTCCAGGGAAGCAAGTACGCCGCCGACAGGAGCCGCTTCAGACGCTATCCCCGAAGGAGGGGTCCCCCCCGCGGCGGCGACTATCCGGACAACTACCAGAGTGACGGAGAGGGCGAGCCGGGCGCCGGAGGCCGCGAAGGCAAAGGCAGCCGGGAAGGCGGAGAGAGCGCCCCCGAGGGAGACTCGCAGCAACAGCCGCGCAGGCCCGCCTACCCCGGCAGACGGCGCTACCCGCCATACTTTGTACGTAGACCCTTCGGCTTCGAACCTGGAGCGGGCACTCCACTTTTTCACGCCCCCCCCCCCCCCCCCCCAAATGACTTGTACGCATCCAATTTGTGTTTGTGAATAAAAATAAATCTTGGTGTGGAGCGGGTCTGGACGTCAACGGGACAGCACTCCATCTCACAGCTTTAAACCCTCGTGCCGGACGTTACGCTCACACCCAACACCTTCTTAATTGTCATTCTGCACTCGATAACTCCTTCCTCGTGTTTGTTTTCAGGCAAACGAGGGCGATGAGAACCAAGGGGGTCCAGACCAGGGAAACAAACCCGCCAGGCAGAACTACTTCAGAGGCTTCCGGCCAAGGTACACATTTGAGCGTTGCTCATCCCATGCTGGCCCGTTTAAAAAAAAAAAAACCAGAGAACACTTTCTCGGAGCGGCGTTTCTGCCCTCATGATGCCGCATCTTACAAACAGCGACTGTGTTTCCTCACATAGTGGCCCGTGGCATTTATTTCCAAACTAGTAGAGCAAGTGATTCCAGACTCCAAAAGTGCCATGAGAGATCCGTAAGTGCGCTACGGGAAATGTTCCAATTTCTCTTGGTCGGAAAGTCATTGCAGGGCACTTTGCGCGTCTTCCGGAGTTATCAAGCAGATTGTTGCCCGCAACTGTTCCTCGAGCAGGTCTACTTGATAGTTTGAGCGCGGGTTTCATGTCCGCAACAGGCCACCAGTGAACTACATCGACAAGCTCGGCAGCTTCAGGCTTGCGTCAGCAATACTTGTCATTGCGTCATGACATCGCTCAGGAAATTGAAATTCATTAAATGCTGCTATGCTCTTCTTGGAGCACCTTGACTGAGGGCGCTTTCCCACAAGGGTTTAGACGGGGGTCGGCAACCCAAAATGTTGAAAGAGCCATATAGGACCAAAAAAAAACCCCAAAACAAATATGTCTGGAGCCGCTAAAAAACAAAAAAAGCTTTCTATAAAACTTTCAATGAAGTACACATGCTGTATATATGAAGTAGCCTGGACTGTTTCAGAATTGTTTCTTATTCATTCCGTTGTTGTGTGTTCACAAACACCCCCATAGAATTTATTTTGTAATTTCTTCGCTCAATTTTTTTTTGTTTTTTGTTTTGGTGCATTATTTTCGCTTTTCTTGGTGTCAGTGAAGTGATCATGAATTTCTGATTTCGGAGGCTGTCTTTGAACGCCTCTCGAGTCGAACGAGAAGAGAGAAGGCGGACGCAGACGTGTGTTTGTCAAGACTGTTAAAAGCATAAATAAGGTGTACGTTTAAAAAAAACGACACCACAGCTCTCCTTTTTCTGAGCTGCAACATGTATCTATAACTATTTGAGCTATATTAGCTTACTATCAAAATCCTTTTCCATTTTCAAGCATTTTTTTAACGAGCAACTCCGGAGCCGCGTGTTGCCGACCCCCGGGTGAAGAAAAGGTGGTTTAAAGTGTAATGATAAGGCCTTTTGCACTCTGGCCCACCAACCTTTTCTCCCCTCCAACTCCGTGTCCAGCAGAGGTCCGCCCCGTCCCAGACCCGTACGGGACGGCGAGGAGGACAAGGAGAATCAGGGCGGCGAAGGGGGTCCCAACCAGCAGCCCCGCCAGCGGCGCTACCGCCGCAACGTCAATTACCGCCGCCGGCCGCGCCCACCAACTGGCGGCAAACCCGGCCAGGACAACAAGGAGGCCAAGGCGGGAGGCGATGCCTCCGGAGAGAAAACGCCCGCTCCCGAGGCCCAGCAGGGCGGGGCTGAGTAGGGGACAACCTGCCCACCGGCACGACCATCTTTTACCATCGTCCGGGTGAGCGTCTCGAAACTTGCAAGTGGTTGGCATGATGCTGATGAGGAGTGACCGAAATTGCAACTTTTCCCCTCCCCTTCTCTGCAGTTTTTTTTTTGTCAACAAGAAACATCCAACAAGATCAGAGCAATAAAGATTTGACTTGATGACCGTCACAAGCTTGCACCATGCATTTGAACAGATTACCACCAATTGCCTGCAGTTTCTATGCAGACTTTTTTTTTTTCCTCCCTTCTTTTTACGTGACAGCTACAACACATTTTTGGTGAAACGGCACGTTTTTCTAAATCTCTCCTAAGTTTTTACACCAAATGGTTTTTCAAAAAAAAAAAAAAAAGAATGAGTGAAATTTGATATCTGGTCAGTTTGACATTTTTAAATAACTTTTTATCTATTCAAACATTTTAATGAAATGCAAGCTCAAATAAAAGTCCAAAAACCAGGGACAATGGAGTGATTGTCTTATTTAGTGGATCTAGGCAACCGTGAGTTAGATTTCACAAAATGACACGAGGCTGATCACCAAAGGCTGATGTTTGCCATTTTTAGTTGCGAGAACAATGCATTAACCAGTATTCAACTTGAGCAGAGTAGGCTAATGTTTGTCCCGAAGGGCTACATTTAGTATGTAATTCATAGACGATGATGAATTATATGGTTATAAAATGTATTTTAAATTATATATTTAACAATTGGGGGGGGGGGTCATTTTTATTAAACTCATTTTAAAATTTGTAACTAGAGTAATGTACAGTACTTACATTTTTATTTCACTCCACCAATTAGATGAAATGGGTACATTTTAATACATTTTAGGGGCTGGGAGGCAGCAAAACAAATAGATCGGCTGAATCGGTAGGAGAAAAGATAAATAATGGTTCTGACTGGATGTAAAAATATCTTTATTAGGAAATCAGTAATGACCCAGAAAGGACTGTTTTTACGGAAACATAAGACGGCTGGGATAGGCTCCAGCACCCCCTCCGACCCGAGTGAGGATCAAGCGGTTCGGAAAATGGATGGATGGATAAGTTGTGGGTCCTGGTTAACCCTCCGTGCAGTACATCTGGAAAGTCTTGTTGATTAGTTTCTCTTTCTCCCCCCCCATGCAAACTTGTGAACTACATGGTGACGGGGAACTCAACAACTGACTTGATACACCGCAGTTTGTCAGGATGAACAACCAAAAAAGCCTATTAAATGCCACTGAATTGAGGTTTGGTGTCAAGCCAAACAACCTAAGAGAATTAATTACACATTGTGTATTTGAAGCAAGCAAAGAACTTAAGAAACCCTCCATTGACTGAATGGAAAATGCCATCACCGTGCTAACGATAAGCATCAACGACAGTCATAGTAATATCCTTCAAGGAATATATATTTAATCACAAACGGTGTTGCAACATGTAAAAACAATAGCTAGCACAATACAGGCATTGATTCTGAATAGTGGTGACCACTTTGATTGTATTGCTATAATACTGCCCCCAGTGGCCACGGTGTGCACACCAAGAGGAGGAGCACAATGAATTGAAGCACAGAGTCATGACAAAAACTGAATACTTGACATTCTGTTTCATGATGCTATTACGCTACTTGACCTGTAAAAAGCTGCATACAAAATACTATTTTTTTGGGGGGGGGCCTGGATGATAGTTCCATTGATTTAAATTGGCTAACATTATAGGACTGTTGCGAGTTGAGAGCATGTTCATGGTCATTCAACCGTCATATCTCAAGGCACCTTGGTACATCCTTATTACAAAATGGAAAAACGCGGTGTAATAACTCGGATGATTTGTTGAAATGTGACTGAGAATGTGAGGGGTTTTCTTTTTATTTGAATCATTTTATTTTTATCTAATCACAGGTTGATTCATGAAGTTTGAGCAGGAAAAAAAATGGTTTAAAAAAAAGGATACAAGAGTAAAGCGCAATAAATGCACTGCATATCTTCATGAATATAATAATCGGCTTAGGCTGTACCACTTTTCCCCTTAAACGTAAATTCTTCAGCCTTAGCAAGGCACAATTGGATGAGGTTAATGCGGCCTCGGGGGGGGGGGGGGGGGGGTCTTAACCTCACTATTCTCTGCACTGAGTCTCCTCAAACGTTGGACTCTTGGCGGAGGCGCTTCATTCGCTGCATGTTGTCCTCTATGGCCGTGGGGTTGGTGATTTCCGTGGCGCAGCTGGCGGGAAACCAGCCTCTCTCGCCATCTCGCATCCGCTCCCCATAGCACCAGCCTGGCGGGAGCACGCAGTTTTTAGGAGAAGGGGATGCCTCGCAGGGTCGTGACCCCCTTGCACCGAAAAAGAAAAATGGAACCTCACCCTCCTCCTTCCTCTGGACAATGACAAGCTCAGCCTGCTGCAGGCCCACCTCATCAGGCTCCTTGGGTATGTAGGCTTTGGCGGCCTCGTACTGGGGCAGACCTAAAACACATTCCCAGCATGCATTGACTACTTTTATGTTAGGCCTGACCTATTCCAGCTGATAAGGGGTGAAAGGATTCATGTGGCGGTGGCGCCCCCTAGCGGCACGTGAAAAGAATGGCGTGAATACTCAAGTGCAGTTCAGTTGTATTTTAACTTTCATGCTCAACCGTTTGTGTTTCGGCATTTAGCCTCCCCCCCAAGCAAGGCAGTTAGATTTACGATACCGGGCTTAAAACTTGCCACCTGAACGTTACACAAGCACACATTTGATTCGAGGTACAAATGAAGATATTTCATCCATCAGCGGACACCCAACTCAGAGCACATAAAACCTACAATGACGGTGCAGAAATAAGTCCCCGTGAATTTTGTCACGCTTTACCTTCTTTGCGGGAGAAAAGCTCTGTCTGCTTGTGTTCGGTGAGCGCGACGATCCAACGGGCACGGTCCACCCTTTGGTAAAGTCATGCAGACAAAAACAAACAAAAAAGGGACGATGAAAAGAAGAAAACGCAAACGTGGCGGTGGAAAATGAACCCGCATTGAAAAGAAGAAAACTCCAATGCGGAGTTCAAAAAAAAAAAAAAAAAAGAAGCCTTTTACGACCCGTATTTAAAGAGTAGAATGGGCAGTGTTACGGTGCTGTATTAGTACTTGACGCGCGACATCATTGTCCCCAGCAGGGGGAGCCAGAGCCAAAACTCTCCAATCAACCTTCATGAAACAGTCACTCATTGGGGCCACATGCGTCACCAAGAGTTATTCATTTAAAAATTTGGTGAGTTCATCGGCAACACCAGAGAGTCCTAACCATCACCCATTAGCTATTAGCATGATGCAACCACAACCACAATAAATACCAATGAACGGATACTACAAATTTTGCCAGCGTCAAGCAAAACTGAACATCATCATTGTAAAACTACGTATTTTACGTCGCCATGAAATGTAGTTCGATCATTTAAAACCAGATATGTGTCGATTGAGTTGAGTCCGTTTACAAATAAATAAATAAAAGGTCAAAGTTTCTTTGTCGTAAGAACTCAACCATTTTGTTTTTGACAAGACCGGAGGAGGGTACCTGGACTCGGCCACTAGGGTGGTGCGCTCCGGCCGGCCCTCGCTGTTCTTGCTCATGAGCAGCTTGAAGGACAGATATTGGCTGGAGCTGTTCTTGGCGGGCGGCGACGCCTGACCATCAAATTCCTCGCTGACCTCCACCTCCACATGATCCAGGGTGGCGTAGTCTATCACCACAAAGCTCTCCTCGCTGAAGGAACAAACACACACGCTTGCAAATACAGTTCAGCTTAGTTCTTAGTAGGCTTCGTTAAACACTCCTTCGCCGTCTTCCCGTGGCATTAGCCACGCAGAGCATGTACTGGGCCACAACCATTTAGAAAAAAAAAGGGGGGCTCGCGTATCTGAGCAGACATTGTTTGGTTTCTCCCCACGTCAAAACACAAAGCTGACATTTCTCTCAGGCTGACCGGCTGAATGCAAAGTTGAAGAATGTCAAGTATGTTCCTCAGCCTCCTCAGTTCCCTGACTGGCAACAGTCTCACATTCTCCAGGAAATTACTGAAACAATCCAGATTATCCTGCGTTGGTCATTCACTATATCGACCTTTTTTTTTCTTTCCTTCTCCGCTTTACAAAATATACACAAGACCCTTATTATTAGTAAGAAGAGTCAGCATTCCGATTGAGATCACGAATAGCCACTAACTAGCTAGCTAGCTAGCCAAATAAATACATAAATTGGGGGAGGGGGCTGGTGGCGAGTGGTTAGCGCGTTGACCTCACAGTGCAGAGGTTGTGGGTTTGATCCCGGCTGCGTGCCTGCGTGGGTTTTTGTTTTGTTTTGTTTGTTTATTGAACATAAATCATATACAGTAATAATTTGACAGAAAATAAGGTCGATAAAAAAGTAAAAAGAAAGAAATCAGTCTTCATTCAACACAGTTATTATGTTCAAGGGAGTAGGATGAAGTAAAAAACTCATCTAGTCCTACCCCGTTATGTGTTTATATCTACTAAATCATTTTTATATCAATCAGAAAAGAAAAAGTAAGAAGAAGTCTCCATTAAAGCTCATACTTTACCCTTAACCGTGATATTTTCACAACTTTCGGTTTGTATCGGGATTTTATACATCCTCACCCTGGCACTCTTGTGTCAATTTTCTCTTGTATTCATAATGGCTATTTCAATACCTTTCTCTATTTATCAACTTAGTTCTGATTTATCATTATATTTAATGTTTAGAATTGATCATTTTAACTCTGATTGATGTAGGTTGCTTGTACTATTTTTTTGAATTTGTTTTTGAACTCAGCAAGCGATTTACTCATTTTTAGGTCCGTTTCGAGATTATTCTACAGATTAACACCGTTGCTAAAATTTCATCGTATTTAATTTGATAAATAGTGGATTTGTGCGTTCCGTATATTTTGATCTATTAATAATTCGAATTGCTTTTTTTTGTAGTTTGAGAATAGGGAGTGTGTTTGTTTTGCAGGCATTTCCTCATATTTCCACACAGTAGGTCATATACGTTTTTCTCCGGGTACTCCAGTTTCTTCCCACATTCAAAAAACATGCCTGGCAGGCTGATTGAACACTCTAAAGCGCAGATGGTCGTTTGTCTCCGTGTGCCCTCCGATTGGCTGGCAAACGGTTCAGGGTGGCCCCCGCCTACCGCCCGAAGACAGCTGGGATAGGCTACAGCACCCCCCCGCGATCCTTGTGAGGATAAAGTGGATCAAATAAATGAATGGACGGATAGATAAATTGGTTCCATAAGAAGCCCACTTGCAACGCGTCCAAGTGACGTTGTTTTTGCTCGTATTGTTCCGAGTTGCAACGGCGTTAAAATAGTGACCGACCTTTTCTTCTTGGTGACAATGAGGACATCATTGAAGAGAAACAGGTAGTTGCTCCTGTTGCTGAACGCTCTCCAGATGCTGAGCTCTTCAGCACAGACGGCCAGCTCGCCGCGTTTCTTCAGCCAGCGTGACGACGACACCAGCGGAAATGGCTGCGGCGACACGTTTTGCTTACACTCACACGCTACTTCGTGCCCACAAATTAAAAAAAAAAAACATTCCGTGCGCATTTTTGCAGCCACGATTGAATTTCCCTGCCAATGTCATGTCATGTCAATATGATTGGCTGCCTCCAGAGTTCAGTAAACGAGCCGCCGCTTTGAAGTTACCTGCCTCATCTAAACTTTTTTTTTTAAACATTAGTCCATGCCTAGTTGAGCGGTTTAATTTTGATCTGCAGTTTTCACATTCACTGACAAGTCAAAGCATACGGCCTGAATGAGTCTGACATATGTGACCTAGACAGAGAGGAATTGAAAGTCCCAAAACAACCGGACCAACCTTGATTTTGCCGAACTCCATCTGTTTCTGAATGGTGAACATCTGTTCCGTCCTCTCCATCCGCCGCGCGCCGTCATTGCAGCTGCCGACCAGCTGTCGAATGGTGCAACCAGGAGGAAAACAATCAGATTGCCAGGCTGCCCAAAAAAAAAATGCCGAGTCGGCGCGCACGGCGAACCTTTCTACCTTGCTGATGGCGTGCAGCGCCCAGATGGCCGCAAAGTACTCGGCGGTCTTGTCGGGGGTCTTCTGGCAGATTGTCTTTGTGAGGGAACCCATCAAACACACACACAATAAATAACTAAATACATTCTTTTCATTCATTCATCTTCCAAGCCGCTTGATCCTCACTAGGATCGCGGGGGGTGCTGGAGCCTATCCCAGCTGTCTTCGGGCAGTAGGCGGGGGACACCCTGAATCGGTTGCCAGCCAATCGCAGGGCACACAGAGACGAACAACCATCCGCGCCCCCACTCACACCTAGGGACAATTTAGAGCGTCCAATCAGCCTGCCACGCATGTTTTTTGGAATGTGGGAGGAAACCGGAGCACCCGGAGAAAACCCACGCAGGCCCGGGGAGAACATGCAAACTCCACACAGGGAGGCCGGAGCTGGAATCGAACCCGGTACCTCTGCACTGTGAAGCCGACGTGCTAACCACTGGACTACCGGGCCGCTAAATACATTCTTATATATGTATATTATATGTAGCTTAAGGAAATAAAAGCAATGGTGAGCAATAACATCACAGCATTGCTAGGTATTGAATACATTGCTCGCCTCATGACTCCAAAATGATTTGATTGAAAAGTTTACAATGACGATCTTTTGTAATTGGCAAAGTTTTGTCAACGTAAAGCTCATACTGACATCCAGTAGCAATGGCAGCCTGGTCACCCGTTGCATGGGAAGGATGAGAAACGAGATCATCGGGAGGCCTCCGCAGTCGCCGCTGGCTTCAATTTGCTTCAGGGTGTCCTTGAACGCACCATTGGTGCTTCTGAGGAAGATGGCCAAGAAAGACGCTTTTCGGTTATTTATTTACGTGAGGAAGTTGCTGAGAGAAGTCAGACTTTGGTGGCCCAAACTCACAGGAGCTTCTGCAGTGTCCTCTGCTGGAAGGTTTCGTTGGAGCAGTAGACAATGTACGGCTCAAAGTGGTGGGCGGCGTGGTTCTGAACAATATCGCTAATATCCCGGATCACCGGGTTGTAATTGTGACGCCGCTCAAGATCCTCAAAAAAGCTGTGGGGGGGAGAGAAAGCGAGGGGGCTTAGAATGATTGTAATCCTGACCCATAAAATGCCAACAAAACATTTTGTATCATTTTTTTGGGAAGATGAGTTGTGCGGCTTCTTGTGATGTGTGTACCTTGTCCACTGGGGGCAGTATCGTACAGCCGCACAAATATACACTAAACTGTCACAACAGCTCAAAATATATATATATATATTTTTTGCAGAGGACAAAGAATATTTTCTTGGATCTAATGCCACATCGTCTGTCTACATGTGTTGCCGCACCATCCATCCATCCGTACGTTCTCTGAACCGCTTATCTAAATGAGGATCGCCGCTGTGGCTTTCCTAGCCGTCATTGGGGGAGCACACCCCGACGTGCTTGCCAGTCAATCACAGGTGTTGCCGCACCATTTTTTTTTTCAAATATCCATTGTTTTAATAATGATAATGCTGCCACATCGATGCTAATTTTAGCCCACTTATGGCATTTTGTATTGTGTTACCAGGGAGGTAGTGCATCTTACATGTAATTCCTATCGTTATATCGTTATAAACATTAAGGGACCTGCCCAAAATTATTTTTTCATTATATATCGCAGGCATGTCCAAAGTCCGGCCCGGGGGCCAAATCCGGCCCGCGGTCAAATTTCATCCGGCCCTCGGCCCCCGTCATAAAATCAGTGCCGTCTGGCCCGCAGGTTGGGCGCAATGGAACACGTGTTGCATTGACTGAGGTCTCGTAGACTGGCGAGTGATGTTTCATAGAGTACTGCTTCCCTCTAGTGGCTAAATGAGTAATAGCATTCACTAAATGAGTAATAGCATTTAGACACTAGAGGGCATCACTCACGAGTTAACAAGACATCACTCCGTGTTTATATTGACTGATATGTCATATTTCAAATTCCTGTTTCAAATGAACCAAAAGAAATTCTTAAGATTGTTGAAATTAAAATAAAAATGGAAATGTGAAACAGACTGGCTTACTAAAATTTGTTGAACAATATTGTTGTTCAATGTAAAGAATGTCAGCCAAGGTCGGCCCCCCGACATTTTACCACATAAAATCTGGCCCCCTTGGCAAAAAGTTTGGACACCCCTGATATATCGTTTTGTTTTTTTTAAACTCACCTACATTATTTGTATTTTTTGTGAATAAGCACTGACAAATAAAGTGTTGGTTTGGCGCCTTTTAATATTCAGGAACTGCATGCAGAGGAGTTGAGAACCTTCAATGTCGTGCTTGGCCACAATCTTGTGGCATCTTGGCCATTTCTTTCAAAGAAACATATCACAGTCAACATCTATTTTTTTTAAAATAGGAAATTGAATTCATCTTAAGTGTATTCCTGATGAACGCAATAAACACGACTTTCGGCCACACCCTTGCAGAGAGCATATTTACACACACACACACACACACACACACACAAAAAAAGGTCAAATGACACCATGCAGGCCAAGAAGAAGGGACACAACACATATTGATACAAATGTGAATCATTATTAGTTCTTGTATCCGCTCTTGCATCACACTTCCTCTCCTACTGGCTCAAAAGATTCAAAGTCCATTGAATTGAAGCATTTGTTGACACGTTATCATTTCAAAAGCCCCGAAATACCACGCACAGCAGTGAGGCTGCAAAACCTGTTTGCCAAGCGTGTTTTAACATGTTGATGGGGCCGACAAGAAACTTAACCCGCGTGCTTTTAGGGGAGGGGGGGGGAGGCCTGACATTTTTTATTCCTTTTTAAAAACTGCAACTGCATATAGCAGTCAATGTACGGAAGAAATCAACGCCCACAGAAAAGTGTAACAGCATGAGTATGTATTGTGCCCAACCGTTTGCTGACTTGATGAATAACCGAGATGTTGGAGAAGAGGTGATGGTGCTCTGTGGCCGTCATGGTTTTCCTCAGAGGTTCACTCTCCTTAAAATGTCGCACCAGGATGCCCAGGCTGTGTAAGTATGAATGCTCCGAGGTGATTATTTCAAAGATTGCCTGTCAAACGCATAAAAACAAACAAAAAAAAAAACAAACAATCAGTATCAACAACAGCAGTTTCAATGAAAGTAGTCAAAACTGGGAGCAAATCATACGGGTGAGATTGTAACACTGATTTCTTTGTGCTGCTGAACATGAGCCAAAAGCAAATCTGAAATTTCTGAAGAAAAGGGCAGTGCCGTGGGAACTGAGTTGAATTTGAAGCCATACAAATCGACGCCCACAAGGTATAAAAGTGGGAATTGCCCACGTGGCAGACAGCCTGGCTGGGTGTGCCTTTACTTAGGCAGTAGAGTGCAAACAGGGTGGACCTTTGCTCTTGACACAAAACAAAAGCAAAAACAAAACAAAAAAAAGGGACCATGAATTCTCCGCTAGACTACTTTACACACATTGTCAACATTTTCACATTTGTACATCGTCAGGGGTTTAAATCGGATGTCGGCCTTATTTGAAATGTCGATGGACGTTTTGGAGGTAACGCTCTCGTCAATAATCTGAAATAAATCAATGAATAAATAACACCCACACGTTTGGACTGACCAATATTATAACATTTTTGAAAAAAAATATGAAATTCACCCAAATGTGAATTATGCGGGTTACACCTAGGGACAGGGCGGCCCGGTAGTCCAGTGGTTAGCACGTCGGCTTCACAGTGCAGAGGTACCGGGTTCGATTCCGGCTCCGGCCTCCCTGTGTGGAGTTTGCATGTTCTCCCCGGGCCTGCGTGGGTTTTCTCCGGGTGCTCCGGTTTCCTCCCACATTCCAAAAACATGCGTGGCAGGCTGATTGAACACTCTAAATTGTCCCTAGGTGTGAGTGTGAGTGCGAATGGTTGTTCGTTTCTGTGTGCCCTGCGATTGGCTGGCAACCGATTCAGGGTGTCCCCCGCCTACTGCCCGGAGACAGCTGGGATAGGCTCCAGCACCCCCCGCGACCCTAGTGAGGATCAAGCGGCTCGGAAAATGAATGAATGAATGAATGAATACACCTAGGGACAATTTAGAGCAGGGGTGTCAAACTCCTTTTTGTCGTGGGCCACATTTTAGTTACCGTTTCTCTTGGAGGGCTGTTATGACTGAAGCCACATAAAAAAAAAAAGTCAATAATAATCGTTTGTTCAACTATTGTTTAAGCTACTGTAGTGACGGGGTTTGGTCGCAAGAAAATGCTTACAATGTGTCACTGATTTATTACACGTGAAAATGTGGTACACATTTTAGCAAGCATCACGGAAGTCGCCATCTTTGATTCTTTCACGGCCTCTAAATCGATGTGGCGGGCCATCTCCGGCCCCCGGGCCTCGAGTTTGACACCAGTGATTTAGAGTGTTCAATCAGCCTGCCGTGCATGTTTTTTGGAATGTGGGAGGAAACCGGAGCACCCAGAGAAAACCCACGCAGGCCCGGGGAGAACATGCAAACTCAACACAGGCACGGTGGTGCCGGAATCAAACCCATGAGCTCTGCACTGCGAGGTCGACGCGCTAACCACTCGACCACCGAGGCGCCCGTGTGTGTGTGTGTGTGTGTGTGTGTGTGTGTGTGTGTGTGTGTGTGTGCGTATTACATATCAATAAATGATGAATAAATACTTACCTCTTGCCTTTTTCTCTCTTGAGGTGAGATCATGCCCAATATGCCGGTGTCCTTCACCTTCACGAAGCAAGAGAACAATTTTATTTCAACGCGATTGTCCAAATCATGTTTGCAATACCAGCCCCCCCCCCCCCCCCCACTTTTCCAATTATCATCGCGTCCAAGCACGGGTGCGCTTACCTGTGGCAACTGGCTCCAGGTGAGCTGCGCCGGCCTGTAGCTCTTGACCACGATGCTCTGATCCTCGACCGGCGCTTCCACCACCACAAAATCGTCCAGCAGCTCATCCTGGTTGGTGGAGTGCAAACCCCGCTCTCGGATCTCCTGGTAGAGGCGCGGCGTCGCTGGGGCGCAAACCCACAAATTAATCATTTCAGGGTGGGAGGGGGTGGGAGGGGGTGGGGGGGTGGGGTTCTTCAGTCTGGAAAAGTTTGCGTGTTGACAACGTGGCCGTATTATTGAGTGGACCAAATATGGAGAGAAGATGAATGACCGCAGATCACCCTTCTGCGTGTGAAAACACGATGTTTGTGACTTTAGAATCGTGGATAAATGAGCGGGGACAGCCGTTTTCTTCTCGTCCGCACGCGGTGACGAGCGGGGCTGAATGGCTGAGGCTGCAGGATTTTTTACAATTCAATAATCGGGCCGCAACAATGTCACATTCAGTGCGCAGAGCGAGTTCAAGCCATCCCCTTTTTTTTGGAAGAGAGAGCTGGAACCTGACGAGACTTTTGGGTCCACAATCTACCGTATCGTCAAACATCAGATCGTTTGGAGTGTTTCGGCCACTTTTTGGGACGTGGAGAGGGACTCGTTCATACCGTCTTTGAATGATCCGCGCTGGTTGTTCCGGTTCCTCTTTCTCCCCAGGGTTCGCTGGAAGGACAACAACAGAAGAATTTGTCACTGAGGAACGTGGATCATTTTTTTCACCGCCGTTCACTTCACCCTGATAGCTCGCTTCATATTTCGTTCCATTATTTAGTTCATTCATTCATCTTCCGAGCCGCTTCATCCTCACTAGGGTCGCGGGGGGTGCTGGAGCTTATTCCAGCTGTCTTCGGGCAGTAGGCGGGGGACACCCTCAATCGGTTGCCAGCCAATCACAGGGCACACAGAGACAAACAACCATCCACGCTCACACTCACGCCTAGGGACAATTCAGAGTGTTCAATCAGCCTGCCATGCATGTTTTTGGAATGTGGGAGGAAACCGGAGCACCCGGAGAAAACCCACGCAGGCCCGGGGAGAACATGCAAACTCCACACAGGGAGGCCGGAGCTGGAATCGAACCCGGTACCTCTGCACTGTGAAGCCGACGTGCTAACCACTGGATACCGGGCCGCCCTATTTAGTTCATTTCAGTACAATTTATGAGGGGTGCCCAAACGTTTTGGACCGGAGATCGACTTTTCGATCAACCAACCTCCCAAGATCGACATATTACATACAAACGCAACGCCATGATGAGCAAAAGCCTGACACGGGAGGTATGCGACGCACTTTTGCAGCCTGTTTACTATCGTAGCTCCCACGTACTGTTTTGTGGCCCTCTAGATTCTCATTCTTTGCCCGTGCCCTCGGTGAATTTTACACCAAACAAACTCTGAATGAGAAAAACGATAATAAAAGAGATCGCAAGCTTCCGGTGACGTAGATCACGATTTACCTGCTTTATTTTATTTTTTCAAAACTTTTTGTGAAAATGTGACTGATAGGTTGATTCGCGTGCAGTGTACTGCACATTAACACAAAAAATATTTTTCTAACAGGCACACCAATGGTTGATTGTTTTTTTTTTTCCTCCTCTACACCCCTCGCGATCGACTTGATACCGGTCCGCGATCGACATAATGGGCACCCCTGTAAGTAGACGCTTAAATGAGGACTTCCTCTAAAGAGGCCCTCATGCGGAAGATTGCGCATCATCTCCATGACTAACACAGAGCATGACCGAGGCAAAATTCCAGTTTCCGACAAACAGTACCGTAAAGTTCAAGCGTTTCCATTCAGGTACGAGAATAACTGATTGGTAATACAAGAAACACTCGTCGGTTCCGTATTGTTGCGGGCCCCAGTAGCCGTTGTGCAAAAACTGTTGTCGTCGTTTGTCATCACCAGTCAAAACATTTCTTTATTAACTTATTAATATTCTGAATCAGATTGTGTTGGTGGAATAAATTGTTTGGTGGGCGTCCCCCCCCCCCCCCCTGGCATTTACGTCGTCGTCGATACGAGCCACAATAGGGGATCTTCATACTGCTTGGTGGAATTGTGTCATAACAAGGGCGACAGATGATAATAGTGTCCAATTAAACGATTCAATCATCTATGGTCACGAGCTATGGGTCGTGACCGAAAAAACAAGATCCCGGTTACAAGCCGCCGAAATGAGTTTTCTCCGCAGGGTGTCCGGGCTCTCCCTTAGAGATAAGGTGAGAAGCTCGGTCATCCGGGAGGGGCTCAGAGTCGAGCCGCTTCTCCTCCACATCGAGAGGAGCCAGATGAGGTGGCTTGGGCATCTGATTCGGATGCCTCCTGAGCGCCTCCCCGGTGAGGTGTTCCGGTCATGCCCCACCGGGAGGAGACCCCGAGGAAGACCCAGGACACGCTGGAGAGACTATGTCACCCAGCTTGCCTGGGAACGACTCGGGATCCCCCGGGGAGAGCTGGACGAAGTAGCTAGGGAGAGGGAAGTCTGGGCTTCCCTGCTAAAGCTGTTGCTCCCGCGACCCGGCCCCGGATAAGCGGTAGATGATGGATGGATGGATAAACGATTCAACAAACAAGTCAACCTTTTGTTGACTTTCCGATGCCAGACAACCAATACGAATACCCACAACGAGTTTCTCCGCTCATGACTCGTAAGCTAGGCTGCAGCTTACAACCGTCTGAGACATTACGACACATCCAAAAGGTAAGCCGAGCTGCGTCGTATTTAGAGTTGCCGTCTGCGAAACGTCACGTACGCCAACGTTCGGCGAAGTGGTCGCCGTAGTGGGGGAGCCACTACGGCGAGTGTTTGCCGACCTGTAATGAAAAATATCCGTCTTCGTGGGGGCTCGCGTGCGCTCACTTTTTAGACGAGTAAGCTACCCGTAATCGTCACGGACATGAAAGTCATAGATTCTGTAACCGGGGTTGGAGAGTGGCTGTTGTGTGCAGTTAATCGTAGTTATTCGAATTAATCAATGACAGTGTTTGCATCATCCAGATCCTCACCGAAAGCAAACGCATTCTTGCTTGGCCGCCTTTGAGCAAACTAGCCACACAGTTTTGTTAAGACCGCTTTTGTGGTTCCTATTGACTATCGTTACTACTGAACTTAACGTTAGTGGTGGCGATTAGAAGTTTCTGCTACAATATGACTTGTCAGCTTACATTTAGCCAAAAGAAAGCGGGCTACAGCCTTTGCCATTAAAGCCAAGGCTGGCGGGCCAGATCTGGTCCGCCACATCATTTTATATGGCCCGCGAAAGCAAATCAAACATGACAACTTCCATGATACTTGCCAAAATATATACCAAAATTTCAAACTCTCATACGTCATAAATAAGAGCGACATTGGAAGCATTTTCTTGTTGCCAAATACTTCATTACACTAACATAAACAATAGTTGAATCAACTGTTATTCTTGACTTCTTCATATGATTTTAGTCAGAATGGCTCTCCAAGGGAAATGGTCACTAAAATGTGGCCAGTGACGAAAATTGGTTTGACACCCCCCCCCCCCCGGCGACTGCAACCTCTACCTTCCTTACGGGGCTGCGACCTGAACCTGGACTAGATCCTCTGCCTTCTTTCACGGGTTTTAGTGCATTGACAGCCCCTTTTCCCCTCGCCATGGCCTCAATGTCCAAACTGGTCACCGCTGCTCTGTAGGACTTGTTCCTGCGGTTCCTCCTCAAGGCGAAACCGTCGCCATCGCTGTCATAGTCCTCCCAGCTCACATCAGCCCCCTGAGCCGAGTGTCGGATGCGGGATCCATGACTGGAATTCTCCAGTCCCACAGGGAAGGTCACCACTGTGGTGTGGTGGCGATTTTTGGGCCGGCAGGCCACAGCTAGATTCTTGGGGATGATCTGCTGGGTGCCGAGCTTCAGCGCCGCTGCACTTTGGGTGCTCAAAATCAGTTGCTGCGGCACCACCAGTCTGTCAACCGTATCCTCCTGGACCGTGGGTGCCTCCGCCTGGACGGTCGGGGAGCTTTGTGACTGGTAGCATTCGTCGCTGGGTTCAGATATATTCAGCTCTGTGGAAAAGCGGCTCTCCAGAATTAGAGGGGACCGATCACCCACACGGCCCTCCGACTGGGTGCGAGACATGGCGTCCTCCCTCCTGTCACCTTGACCCAGTCCACTGACCCCCCCCTCAGCAGCTACAACATTTGAGGGCTCTGTGGAAGAGTAGAAAAAAAATGAGAGCATGTTTACGGATCCCCACAAACAGACGTTAGCATTACCGGTTTCATTGGAAATGAGCAGGGAGGAATCACATCAGAATCCTAAGAGTGCAAGGCCCTCAAACGCCACGAGTGACCCATCGTGGGCCTTTCAGAGCCTCCCACTGAGAACACATCAAGTAATACTGAGTCAGTTCTTGAACTAACATCAAGGCACTGCCACACGCAAGCAGAGATGCTCCAGTAAATCCACTAAAAACAACACGCACTACCTTTGATACTTTAAAAGGTTGTCCAAATCATTCAATTGTCAGACTCGCAACAGTAAATATTCTCCGACTTCTGTAGTCCTCCACGGAAGCGGATTTGTGTTGAAACAAAACACAAACAGTAGCAAACATCTGCTTTTACTTTCGAAGACGGTGATCAAAATTTTTGTCTCTCTTCTCACATTACGTAGCAACCAGAAACTGAATCTTAATTGATGTACATTTTCTGCGCTGTCAATTTGAAACAATGTACTGTTTTGGAATATAGAGATAGAAATGACTAATTGCGAAAATTATCAACGGATTATTATCTGGAGTGGGCGGCTCGGTGGTCAACTGATTAGTATGTTCGCCTCATCGTAAAGAGGTCGTGGGTTTGATTCGGGCTAAGGCCTTCCTGTGTGGAGTTTGCATGTTCTTCCCGTGACTGTGTGGCTTTTCTTCGGGTCCTCCGGTTTTCCCCCGCATTCCAAAAAATATGCATGGCAGGTTTAACAAAACACTCAAAATTATCCCATGGTGTGATTGTGAGCGTGAATGCTTGTTTGTCGATATGTGTGCCCTGTGATTGGCTGGTAACCGGTTCAGGGTGTACCCCGCCTACTGCCCGAAAGATAGGTAGGATAAGCTCCAACATGCCCGCGACCCTCGTGAGGATAAACGAATATGAAAAGGAAAATTATAGTCATGATGAGAGTGTCTCTCCTGCCAAAGAGGAACTCACTTTTAAATTGCTCGTTATTCATGTATTTCGTTTTAAACGACGTGTTTATTGACATAGTCACAAGTCTAATCAATTGAATTACAGGGAGTAATGTTGCATTGCAAATATTTTGATGACATATAAGAAAAGACAAATGGAGAAAAAATGGACTACAAGGCCTATCAAAGAGTGAGTACAGTACATTTTTGGCCATCCTTTACATACAATTGATTTTTTCATTTCACATTAACTGTAGTTATTTTTTGCAATGCTAGAACTTCAAAGGCCCGCTTAAAGCGTCGCGCTAACATTTAACGCTTGCTCAGTAAATATCTATGCAAAACTATTCGAGCATTTGAACCCGCTCATGCCATAAACAAAACGTTCATGGGTTTACATGTTTAATCCTCCGACACGGTGATTTCAACTACGAGCTTGTCCACTGTCTCCACACAGTTGCGGTTCCAATCTTTAAGAGACGCTTCAGGGCGGGAGAAAAAAAAATGTCGGTCTCACATTCCCATGGTTGTTTTTATGGCAAGGTGACACGCAACAGAGCAAGCAAGCGAGGTTCCAACACGTCAAAGCTGCCGTACCTGAGCGTGGTGAACTTCGAAAATTCCCAACTATCGGCAAAAAAAAAAATGTCGGTCTCACATTCCCATGGTTGTTTTTATGGCAAGGTGACACGCAAAGAGCAAGCAAGCGAGGCTCCAACACGTCACAGCTGTCTTACCTGAGCGTGGTGAACTTCCCAACTATCGGCAACAACAAAAAAACAAAAAAAGAGAGAGAAAGCGTAAGCCTTCAAGTGCGTCTGCTGCTAGGTCGATGCAATCGTGTCACATATTTGTGCTCAAAGGGCCACTTCCTGCTTTGGTGTCTCCGTGGTGACGTCACCGACACAGGTGAGCCCCAGCTCGTCTCAGAAAGTGCACATCGACCACTTTTTTCAAACCGTTTTCACCCTTTTTCAAATAAACGTTACACTTCATTTGGATGTATTTATATTTATACATAAAGTAGTCTATAAATGTATATGTGGAGATCATTTAATCGTTTTGCAAGTATAACTCGGGTCATTTTACGCTGTTTTGTTTTTACTTTTACTGTTCCTCAGATTTATTCGTTGGGTTTGCAACTTCCAACAGGTTGTGAGCGCACTCTAGTGGCCATTAGTTGTTACTGCTACACAATAAAAAAGCACTCAAACCATCATTGCATTCTACACGAAGGTGACCACAAACTATCTATCTATCTATCTATCTATCTATCTATCTATCTATCTATCTATCTATCTATCTATCTATCTATCTATCTATCTAAAGCAGGGATGTCCAAAGTCCGACCCGCGGGCCAAATCCGGCCCGCGGTCGAATTTCATCCGGCCCTCGGCCCCTGTCATAAAATCAGTGCCGTCTGGCCCGCAGGTTGGGCGCAATGGAACACGTGTTGCATTGACTGAGGTCTCTAGACTGGCGAGTGATGTTTCAGAGTACTGCTTCCCTCTAGTGGCTAAATGAGTAATAGCATTCACTAAATGAGTAATAGCATTTAGACACTAGAGGGCATCACTCATGAGTTAACAAGACATCACTCCGTGTTTATATTGACTGATATGTCACATTTCAAATGATCCTTGCAGTTGTGGATATGTGTATTGCTTGTTCATTTCCCTGTTGTTCGAGTCAAAGGTTTTGTGACTATTGAAAAGTCATGGTGATACATTTTATGTTTTAAATCAATCAATTTGCACTCAGGAGACTTCTGTTTAAGAAAAAGTCAAGTGAATAAGCAGTTGCATGTGATATACCTGTTTCAAATGAACCAAAAGAAATTCTTAAGATTGTTGAAATTAAAATAAAAATGGAAATGTGAAACAGACTGGCTTACTAAAATTTGTTGAACAATATTGTTGTTCTATGTAAAGAATGTCAGCCAAGGTCGGCCCCCCGACATTTTACCACATAAAATCTGGCCCCCTTGGCAAAAAGTTTGGACACCCCTGATCTAAAGCGTGTGGTTTGCGTTAGAATTTTTAACGTTGAAGGTTTACCTGGGGAAAACAACATCAACCACACTAAATATACACCACTGAACAGCATTTGAGTCACACGTGATGTTAACTTGAGAAATGTAAATGAATATATAATTACAACATATTGCTTTTCCTTAGGAGGTTTCAGCAACACTTTTTTGCCTTGTAAATTCCATTTAAAACAGCTCAACAGTTCACCCATTTCCTGTCCTTTGAGTAAACAAAAGCAAAGCCTGACCCGTTTTTGTATTTCCTTTTATTTTTAACAATCTGAAAACATAATCATGCTTGCATGTATTCGCCAACATTCTACCCGATCAAGGCTGCGATCCATCAGTATGCAAACACCGACCGTATCATGATCATAGGGGGTGACTATGTACAGGGTTTATATGTATATAAAAAAAAATCAAATGGTGATTAAATCATTTTAAATTTCAACATCATATGGCAGCTGATGAAAGTCAGTAATGATTTCCAAATGATGATGCCGCGAGATGTGCACTGCAGGCTTCATTAAATGATTAGCTGTTGTAAACATTTGTATGATATCATTTTTCAAATGCGCTACCCAACATTTTTAAAATCCTCTTACTGTACACATGTAGAGTATATATTATACGCCTGCATATTAATGATAGCTTCATGATGTTCTTCATTCTACAATAATATATTCAACAGACTTTCACATTCACTGTCATGACATTTTCTAGCCACAGAAAGGACATTTTATTTATATTTTAGATGCATTCACAAAATGATGATAATAATCATCGAGGGATTGATTAATATAATACCCAGCGCATGTTGACAAACGGTTTGCCGTAAAAATAATAAACTGGACTTTTTCCAAAAAACTTTTTCACCATAGAGTTAACACAAATGGAAAAAAAATGAATTACGATTAATGTAGCCTTTAATTTTTGCACTGCTGACATAGAAAATGAACAAGTGCTGATAATATAAACATAAATTCGATTTTCCTCAACTGTTCACGCCCAGTAAAATGTAAGTTTAGGTCAAAGAGGATTGTTTTGAAAAGAAGATTTGTTTCTTGGAAGAATGACAATTCTGGCTGCAAAGTAAAGAATGCGCTTCTATGAGCGCGATACAAAATTGTTTTCATGACGCAGTTTCGTTGATTAGTATGTCAGTAGTGTTACATAATGGCGAGTGCGGGGACTGTACAAAACAGACGGCTCGCGACCCCTTTCCCGTGGCAACAATGCTAGCAAATAGCCCCTTTATTTGTCACTCATCGATTGTATGAGAAAGCAAAACGCATTGAATTTGCAGGGGAGCGAACACACACACACACACACTCACACACACGCGCACACACACACACACAGTTCAAAGAAAAGGTCTCAGGTGAGGGCAATCTGTGCATGCCAGAGCTATACTAATGCTGAAAGTTTGTCTCCATGAGACTTTCGACAGGACTGAGGAGACTCGCCTGCATCGGTTCTGTGGCTGGACATTGCGCGACAAAGATGGGAGCTCTCTCCCATAAACAAACATCAGGGTGAGAAAAAGCAATCAGCGAAGGCCTTGGGAGTTGCGGGTGGGTTGATGATGGGAAGGACCCCATGAGCGGACGTGAAAGAGGGAAGGCCGGGTCACTGTTTGGCTATGTCCCCTTTCTTCAGGATGATCTGGCGTTGCCAAGGGGCCAGCTTGGTCTCGTCGTAACCCAGGATCCTTAGTCGCTCCAACTCGGTTTTCTCCTCTACCTCTTTGGCCTGTTTGGCCTCCTCCTCTGCTTTCCTAAATGGTTTCAGGAGGACAAAGATTGAATTTGTTTTAAAAAAAAATACACATAATTTCTTTCTAATATTTGTATTATTATAATATTATATTATATATTATATTATATATTATATTATATATTATATATTATTATATTATAATATATATATATTATAATATATGTATTATTATGATTTTATTTATTAAAACAACAGAGGAGACGGAAATACTTTATGAACTATTCTATGTGCTGTTTACATACACGCAAGACAACCGCGACAAACGCATACGCGACTGAATCCGTATTAATCTGCTGTCATTTTCAAAGTCTGGGATGTGTTCACTAGCGGGCTTCCTCTAAGTCATCATGTCCAAAGTCCGGCCCGCGGGCCAAATCCGGCCCGCGGTCGAATTTCATCCGGCCCTGGGCCCCCGTCATAAAATCAGTGCCGTCTGGCCCGCAGGTTGGGCGCAATGGAACACGTGTTGCATTGACTGAGGTCTCGTAGACTGGTGAGTGATGTTTCATAGAGTACTGCTTCCCTCTAGTGGCTAAATGAGTAATAGCATTCACTAAATGAGTAATAGCATTTAGACACTAGAGGGCATCACTCACGAGTTAACAAGACATCACTCCGTGTTTATATTGACTGATATGTCATATTTCAAATTCCTGTTTCAAATGAACCAAAAGAAATTCTTAAGATTGTTGAAATTAAAATAAAAATGGAAATGTGAAACAGACTGGCTTACTAAAATTTGTTGAACAATATTGTTGTTCAATGCAAAGAATGTCAGCCAAGGTCGGCCCCCCGACATTTTACCACATAAAATCTGGCCCCCTTGGCAAAAAGTTTGGACACCCCTGCTCTAAGTGGTACATGAAAGCCTGATTTCAATGGTAACATTTTGCATATCCTGTAACGTTACAGTGGCGCAAACATTTTTTAATTCGGTTCATTCGTCAAGTACGATTCATCATACATTTCAAGATGATTCACATGATCATGTGTGTTTGTATAGAAATCGTATTTTTTTTTTCCTTACCTCTTCTGCTCCCTGTCACACCAGGAGGGCATAAACACAAGAGGAAAGGGTGTAAATATCAAAAAAGAATTTACAGGGTTACAAATAGTACAACCGGCATACATTTCCACTTCATAATCGGGTGACATACACAATAAAAATTTCAAATTGATGGAATCCGTTTCATGTACAGCAATACTGATAGAAGTCTTGAAGTATGGTTGACACTGTGTTCCAAATTATTATGCAAATGTGCATAATCTCTTCAAGTGACAACAGTATTTTTTCAAAAATTTAAAACATTGTTTTTGCGAATATCAATCCAACTTTATTTAAATATCCACCCAGAATCACATAGAGCTGTCCATTTTCAAGCATCGGCTGCCGGAGTACGATTCCGGTCGGCAACAGAGCTTCGCTACTCACCTCTCTTCGTCCATTTTCTTCCTCATCATGTCTCTCCTCCAGGCGGGCATGGATGCCAGGCGTGCCGCTTCCTCGTCAGCCTGCCAAGATCAGCAGAACGACAAATATCGTGTGAGTACGTCCTGGTGCCGTCCGCCTGCATGCGTGCTTTGTCTGGCTCCGCCCCCTCTGGTATCTTTTTCGGGAGGACCATTCTACAATATTCCTGGAGAGTCACGGTGTCTCATCACCCGCGGGTTACTCATGTAGTCCTTGAGGGCTCCCCCTGTGGCCGCGGGCACCGCGTTGGTGACCCCCTCACCCACCCCTGCTCGAATGAAAGTGCCTTTAATTGAACGTGTCCTTTTAAAATGTCAAAAGTGATGCCGCAGTGCATTTTTTGTTTCTTATTTTAAACTCCCATATAAATAATATAAATAAATACAAGCGGCCGAAATGAGTTTTCTCCGCAGGGTGTCCGGGCTCTCCCTTAGAGATAAGGTGAGAAGCTCAGTCATCCGGGAGGGGCTCTGAGTCGAGCCGCTTCTCCTCCACATCGAGAGGAGCCAGATGAGGTGGCTTGGGCATCTGATTCGGATGCCTCCTGAGCGCCTCCCTGGTGAGGTGTTCCGGGCATGTCCCACCGGGAGGAGACCCAGAGGAAGACCCAGGACACGCTGGAGAGACTATGTCACCCAGCTAGCCTGGGAACGACTCGGGATCCCGCGGGGAGAGCTGGAAGAAGTGGCTAGGGAGAGGGAAGTCTGGGCTTCCCTGCTAAAGCTGTTGCCCCCGCGACCCGGCCCCGGATAAGCGGTAGATGATGGATGGATGGATATAAATAATAATATATTTGTGTTTCATTTTGAAGTCGGAAACCCGTCACGCATAATTCAAAGCCAATTAGTTCTCGGATGCCCCCCAATGGTTGGATACATACGCTTCCTCGTTCTCCCGCTGTGAAAAGTGAAGAAGCTGACGTGATGGTAAACCTTCGCAGAGAGAAGAATCAACAGGGTGATATCGATGATTAACTTTGTGTTCAACTACTGTGCACTCTCTCATCTGAAAAAAAAACCTCTACGGAAGACTCCTCAAAGCGGCGTGTGTACACTGACGCGCAAATGTTACACATGCAGCAAACAGAGGACGTTATTCGGTATTCCTCTCCTGTTTCTCTTAAGTCAACACGTGACGTTTTCTGTGAGTAACTGGAGCCTATTGTCCTTTTTTTTGGGTGTTAATTGTAACGTGAGGAGCCACGGTAGCCATCTTGGATTCTCTGTTTTGACCTGACAAGATAACATTACCTCCCGTGCATTTCTCCCGTTTAAGCGTTTCACTTGTCTTGGCAAAGGAATACGGGTAAGATTATCCACGTCGTGAATGTTTCATGATTCCCCTGGGAATTTAAGAAAAAAAAATAACAAATACCCGATCGCTCATGTGATCGAACGTTGAATATTTGTCGTCAATGGAATTTGACTACTTGGTGTTCTACTGTGAGTCAGTTGAAGTTGAAGCGTTACGGGATTTAATTGTGATGTTATGTTTCACTTCGGCGGCCCGGTAGTCCAGTGGTTAGCACGTGGGCTTCACAGTGCAGAGGTACCGGGTTCGATTCCAGCTCCGGCCTCCCTGTGTGGAGTTTGCATGTTCTCCCCGGGCCTGCGTGGGTTTTCTCCGGGTGCTCCGGTTTCCTCCCACATTCCAAAAATATGCATGGCAGGCTGATTGAACACTCTAAATTGTCCCTCGGTGTGAGTGTGAGTGCGAATGGTTGTTCGTTTCTGTGTGCCCTGCGATTGGCTGGCAACCGATTCAGGGTGTCCCCCGCCTACTGCGCGAAGACAGCTGGGATAGGCTCCAGCACCCCCCGCGACCCTAGTGAGGATCAAGCGGCTCAGAAGATGAATGAATGAATGAATGAATGAATGTTTCACTTCCTTAAAATCATTCGGACAAGCGATGTGAGCACAAGAGCAAACAAAACGCTTGACCAAAAGTCCCCCTCATACAAAGTGCAAGAGTCACATTTGCTTCTTTTTTAGATGTGAACTCTATTGTGTTCAATTATCAAACATGGACTCACTGCGATGCATCTCGGGACCCTCCAGTGATTCTCGAATGCATGTAATGAATTCTTTCGGAAGATATTCGCTAATGTGGTTCATGTCTGTTTGTAAATTTGGTCAAATGTAACTCGCAAGCTGTTCTCAACCTTCGTGAACATAATATTGGTTGTCTTCCCATTTGTGAAGTTGCCGTTGATCAAGGGTCACTGTAACCTCCTTACGGCTTCCAAGCCAAAAATAGCACGGCAGCGGGAGTTGCTAAGAGGGTTATTTGAAGGTAATCTCAATGCCGGAAGACGTAACGACAAAAGTTTGGGACTTTACGGTTCAATGCCAACAGAGCAATAACATCTCATCTCTTTCTCAGCACGACTTAGATTTGTTCTTGATTTTACTGGTTGGTGCTTTCTACCGCCTTTATTACCGATTTGTCTTACTGTTTATTGTGCATGTTAAATCGCTCCATGTACAGCACTTTGTATGCAGCGATGGCTGTTTGAAAGTGCTCGAGAAATACTCTTGACTTGACTTCTATTGGACCGACTTCCATTGACAATCCTGCTCCCTTCCTAAAATAATGGCCTCAAACTTTTTTTTTAACAGATCTTTTTTTTGGTTTGTCTTTTGTCTAAATCGTCTCTTTATAAAACAAACCAACACCTCTGCTGACATCTAATCTTAAAAGCCTAACTGGAACGGATTATTTGATTCTCCCTTTCTGTTTTTAAATATATTCATGATTTAGTTCAGTCTTTTTTTTTTGGTAAAAAGAATTTAAAAAATACTCAACCGATATTTTAGAAAGCTTGTGGAGAATTTATACTGTTGTGCTTCATCACAAGAGCTCATGAAATAACATAATCAGAAAAAAAGGCAAAAACTTTATTGATAACAGTAAAATACGAACACATGTTCAAATCTCTCGAACCACACAAATGATGCAAAATGAGTCTTAAAATGTAAAATGGATCTCAGGGTGGATCTTGGACTCTCAAAAAGACTTTCTAATGCCAAGTCAGATATTTCGTACAGGAAACAGGGTCGCTGCATGTTCAAGACCTAAATTATGATTCCCCGGTCAAACATGTCAAATAAAATCTGTTAAAAAATTAAAAAAAAAGATTGACATTGTCTTTTCGCCTTACGTGACTGGAGAACCGTCGGGAGGACTCACAATAGCTGGAAATGTTGTTATGTCAACCAAACCGCTTTTAAAACACATTCACTCCCAAAGACGTTTTTAAACGTCTTTTCAGACTTGATTTAGAATTGGCTGGTACTGAATGAGTTAAGATGAAACCTTTCTTTCTTGCGTTGCAGACTCGCGAAGCTATTTGCTGTCTTGAATTTGGTTGTACAAAGCAAATTCCGCTATGTTCAACCTTACAGAGACCACCGAAGGTCCAGCACGGGTGTCAAACTCCAGTTCTCGAGGGCCCCTGTCTCGCCCGTTTCTGATGCCTCCCTCCTTCAACGAACCCGATTCAAACAATCGGGATCATGATCAGGCTTCCCACAGCTTGCTGATGAGTTGATCGTTTGCATGCAGAATAGTGGCCCTGGAGGACCAAAGTTCGACGGCTATGATCTAAAGCAGGGTCCCCAGTCCCCGGGCCGCAGACCGGTACCAGTCGGTCGATCATTTGGTAACCGGGCCGCACAGAAAGAATAAATAACTTACATGACTTTCGTTTTAGACATTTCAGAATCTGAAAGATGTTTTATTTTGAAAATTTGCTGGATTATCTTTTACATACGTCTACAGCAGGTGTGTCAAAGTCATTTCTTGTCGCGGGCCACTTTAGAGTTATGGCTTCCTTCGGTGGGCCGGTGCAAAATCTCAACATTATTTATTACCCATGACAATTTGACATTTCGGTACAGATTTCAGCAAGAATCATGAAAGTTGACACATGATTTGCTCCCGCGGGCCACATAAAATGACATGGGGGGCCGGATTTGTCCCCCGGGCCTTGACTTTGACACCTGTGGTCTACAGTATGTCACGCTTGACGCAGGTGAAGGCGTTCTTCTCAGTCACGTGAAATGAAACCCGGGGGCTAGCAAAATGAGTTAAAAAAAAAAAACGTCTTTGGAAAGTTTCTTTGGGCAGACAGAAGAGGAGCCGACGACTTCCAAGAAAAAGAAGGTGACATTTAATAGACAGTATCAGGAGTCCGATTTAAAATACGGATTTATCTTAACGGGATATTCCCACGCACCAAGCCCACCCTGCGTAATATGCGGCGATGGTGAGTCGTATTTTTCATGCACTTTGTATTTGCCATGCATCTTATTTTGAAGGCACATTTAAATGTTAACATAGCAAGCAGATAGGACGTGTCCTCGTGTCACGATTCATGTTTATTACTACGTTTATAAAATACCAACAGCTTTTATGCAGGTCATATGATATTTTGTTGTATTTAAAGGCCGGTCCCTGAAAATATTGTCTGACATTAAAACAGTTCAGGGGGCAAAAAAGTTTGAGGACCGCTGATCTAAAGCAAGCACGTGTACGGCAAATCAAAACTTTTCGCACAGGTACCATTTCTTCTGTTTTATCCCTTCTTTATGGAAGACATTCCCAATGCGTGCTTAAACCTTTGTGACTTTTGACACCATGGAATTTCTTTTCGTCCAGTACAGCTGAGAGGTCGCCCTGTGCCTCTCTTACTCCAAGTACCTCATGTGACGCGGCCTAAAGCAAACAACCAATTGCTTTCTTTTCTCAACTGACTAAAAAGTGCACGATCATTCGACTGATCACGCATTTTCCGTCTGCTGGAATGCGGATGTGTTAGTCAAAAGACGTGTCAGATGGCAAAAAGCTCCGCCTCCTTTTCCTTCCAGAAGGCGAAGCTTCGATCAATGTACCGAATGATCTCCTCATTACTGAACTCCTTGAGTTCATAGATCACTTGAATGGAATCGAGTTTTTCTCGACTTGGAGTTTTATGAAGCGGTTCTGCGGTGGTCTTAACAGCCGCACCCTCGACTGCAGCGACTTCATGGCTTCCAGTCGTCTCCTGAAGTCTCTTGAGGTTTTTAATTGACGCACATCCACCGGTGTCCAGTGCACCATCCGGGGCCGCGGCAAAGCGCGGATCTAATGGAGGAGCACACGTCGGACTGGGACTTGCGTTTGGAGGCGGAGGGGGCGGAGGATGACAAGGCGGCGGCGGATGGGACTCCTCCATGGGACTGCGGGCCACCTCAGGAGACGCGGAATGCAGAGAGGCCGACATCACGCCTCCCTCGTCATCCGCATCGCCAAAGTACTTGAGCTTGACGTCCTCAAAACCATCCGCCCAGTCTCTCTTTCCTCTTTCGACTTGCCCCAGGACCTCCTTGTGAAACTGCTTTATGATCTCCCAGCGATGCCGACCGAGACGATCGAACATCTCGTAGCACAGGAGGTGGCGGAATTTACGCTCGTCGCGCGACAAGTTCATTTCCAGCAGCTGGAAGTATCCAAGCATGAAAAGATCAAGCGTCAGGCTTTCGTAGCTCACGGGCGAGCCGTCGATGTGTGGCAAGAAGTGTTCCGGCCAGTAGATCATCTGGGTTCGACTCAGCCTGCGGATTTGGCGACTGGGCACCTGGCTCATGATGGTCCTCCAGTGGCCGATCAGTTTCCCCACCACCTGCTTGGACTTCATGAAAAGGAGGAGCTTGTCATCCTCGCCGTTTTCCCAGCTCAAGTCCAGATGGGTCCCTCTTCTGACCGATTCCGAGATGGTGTACTTGCGCCAGTGTTCAAGAAACAGGAAGACGATCCTCTCTTTTCTTGTTTCGATGCATTCCTGAACGTAGCTGAGATCTGTCTGCACCTCCAAACTTCTTGTTTGGTGGCGGTGGTTTAAAAAGGGGTCCGCAGAAAGGATCTGGTTAAACTCTTCAATCGGTATCTCGGTGGTTGCATAAGATGCCCCGATTACTGGCCCCTCAACAAGTTTCAAGACCGATTCCTCCTTTGAAGGCAGAGAGCGGTTAGTGCGGGACTGAGGCCAGTCAACGGGAGAACCTGCGTCATCCTGACAAAGCGTTTCCAGATTTTCCTGAGATTTACTCGCAACTGGGAGTGAGCTCTGGCGTTTGTACACCCTCGTTTCTCTGCTACTTGCAGACTGCGACGGAATTTCATAATTCGCCTTGAGGTTCCTCACCGATACACCAAACTGCCTCATCTCCTTCTCGACCTCTTCTTTCGTCGAGAAAGACTGAGAGCGCCCGATCAATACCGCAGATACCGGATCTGGATGAGTTGCAGCTGCGTTCTTTGTCCCTTTTTGAGAACCTGCGGGGCTTACAAGTTCCAGAATGTCAATCTCTTTGCCCCCCAGCGTGGCGAGGAGGATGGCCATGCTCTTGAGCAAGGTCGAAATTTTGCTACACCAGGCTGGGAGATCTTCAGCTTGGCCGTGCACCTGCTTTGGATGGACTGAAAAATGTCCTTGAGTGAGCGCTGCCGAAACGGGTAGAAGCTGATGCAGTTCCCGCTCGAGTTCTTCCAGCTCCTTCTCAACTTCTGAGACCTTGTGCATCACCTGCAGGTTCTCAATTTGCTTCTCAATGCGGTTGAGATCGCCCTCGGTCATCAGTTCCCCAAAGGGTCCCAAAAGAGCATTGTGGAGGCGGGAGTAGTGCCATTCCTGAGGACGGTAGTGCCCACTCGCCGCAAACTAAATCAGAGGTCAGAGGAGACCGAGAGACAAGAAAATGGAGAGGAGGGAGATGGACTCTTCAGCAGAGAGTTCATTGCACATCCTTGAGGACACGCTGGCTCGACATGGATTTAGTGGTGCAATGGCACTGCCTCGTCTTTAAGTCAGCCTTTGCATTTGTTATGTACATTTGCATATGTCACCTGTTTAGAATTTAGCTGATTTGAGGATACTTGACGGACGCGTCAGAATGATCACCGCTGAAGCCCGGAATTAATGCAACAGTGACACCCGCCCGTGATATTGAAAACAAATAAAAATAAATCCCCTGCCTTGGTGGTTGGTAGTGCAACGGAGATGACAACCTCTCAATAAGGTGTGGTCAAAGCATTGCCGGCCACGTCACTTTTCCGCAAACAACGACATGCATCAAAAGTTGGGTCACGTATTTCTCCACAGGGGGTTGGATGTTTCAAATGCACTTTGAGTCCGTTAAGTGTTTGGCGAAATGCGATTGCTTCAACTGCAGTGTGAACGGGCTTGACATCACACCACTGAATCCGCATGTGCCGGATCGACTTGAAAGCACAAAACACTCCATCATCACTCTTTGAAATCTATTCGTCCAGAAGTGTTTTGTTGCTGTGATCAGGCCGTAGAGCCGAATCTTCACGTCACTCCAAAGACTCAAAACTAGCGACTAACGTATGCAAAACATGCAGCATTATCCTGAAGAAATAAGAAACACTCGGAGCAATCAAACTAAGAGAGTGCAAGCCAGTTCATGCACAAACCACCCCCCAAAAAACCCTGAATTTGAATCTTTTGGGGAAATGTCAATTCAGAACCATAACTGTTTTTAGCATTGTTGAACAGTTAACCTGTAATGATACAGTATTGAAGCAGAAAAAAAACATGCTTCAATTGAGGATACATTTCTTCAGCAGGCCTTCTCTATTTGTTTGTCATGTGATGATCACCCCCCACCCCCCACCCCCCCACCCCAGTGTCAATGACTTGACCACGGCGAGCAAAACCGTTGCTACCGCTAATGCTAGTTCTGTTCAATTTTGTTCAATTGAAGGGAAAAAAAACAAACTGACAGTGTAAGCCTGACGATAGTATATTAGTAAAGTGATCCTTGAACCCCCCCCGCCCCACCCACCATTTTGTGTGTGTGTGTATCAGGGGAAAAAAATGCGCAATTGGCAACATTTCTAGTTTGGCACCTCTATTTCTTTTTTAACAGACATATTTTTTTTATATTATGTTAACACACTATTGCCATAAAGGTTACTAATGTCAACTTGTTTGCAGGACACACACACACACATATATATATATATATATATATATATATATATATATATATATATATATATATATATATATATATATATATATACATATTGTATATATTTTAAACATTATATTTATTTTTTTTAATCCTCTATCAAACTCTGAAATCGAGTTTCAGAAATCGAGATACAAATCAAATCTTAAGTTTGTATCATTACAGTTGTAATGAACAGCTTCATTATTTTAAAATCTTTTTGATCATAAAAAAATGAGTGATCAATCCAATTTTGTAACTAAAACGATTTTACTTTTCTGTCTGGCCCATTTTCTATTAGTTTTAGAAACTACACGCTGATTGGATTTATTTATCTGTAGAGTAAAGGAAAGGAAAGTTCCTTGATCAGAGTGAGACGTCATGCACAAACACAAAAATCATGGTCACAAAAACCCACTTCTAAACCTTGCTACATCCCATTTGTGGACTTCCGTTACCATGATTGTAACGCATAACGAGCCAGTGAAATGTTGCGCTTTTAAATTCTTTACGTCACAAATGGGAGAGCTAAAATATGACGAGAAGGCCAACCGCCGTGCCTACCTTGCGTTTGTGCTCTTCCTCCTCTTGCACTTTGACCTGAAGCTTTCGCACCATCACCTGCCGCTTCCATTCGGGGATGGCTTTCCCCTGCTCGTCGTGCGTGGGTACGAGCGCCTCCACGTCGGCCAGGCTTGACTTTCTCGGTCCCGCTGCGGGGGCGACATTGCTCCCGTTGATGACGGAATTGGAATGCAGCTGCTCGAAGCTCGCCGATGCCGACATGGTCCTGAAGCTTCCCGAGCCAGGCGGACTCGGGGTGCGACTCGGCGTTGTGGGAGGGGAGGCGACCGACGTAGTGGACGCAAGCGGGGACGACGTCTTGGGTGGCGGACTGCAAGGGCGGGTCTCTGGTGGAGATACAGTGTTTCCCTAGAAGAATAAAAAAATCACAAGTAGACTTCACTGGGGTTGGATGGGACGCTTGATTGAGTAACTGTAATCTTCCAATGATACACTTAGCCGTTCAAATACAGTTTTTCTTTTCTCAAACAATGTCCAACGATGCATTGTGCTAACTGATGCCGATGATTCCCTTTATTGTGAAATGGCTGCAGACGCCGTGGACTCACGTTGTTGCCTGCTGGCCCGCTGTTGGAAAAGACCGTGGTGTAGCCTTTACTGTGAGGCGTCGGTTTTAGGCTCTTCCCGGCTTTGATTTCTGCAAGCAATTCTGAGTTGTCACCAGTAGGGGACATCATGTTGAACGATTTTGTGCCTGAAAACACAACAATGATGCAGGACAGTGAAAGTGGTGAAAAATCAACATGGAGTCGATTGATGGATTGAATATATGAACACATTACAAGATCCATCCATCTATTTTCTGATCCGCTTTATCCTCACAAGGGTTGCGAGGGGTGGGGGGGGGGGTGATGGAGTCTATCCCAGCAGTCTTAGGGCAGTCAGCCGTAGTATACCCTGAACTGGTTGCCAGCCAATCGTAGGGCCCACATAGAAGAACCATCCGTGCGAACGTTCACAACAAGGGACAGTTCCGAGTGTTCCATTCACTTGCTACACATGTTTTTGGAATGTGGGAGGAAACCAGAGTGCCTGGAGAAAACCCACGCAGGCACGGGGAAAACGAAAGAAAAAGGGCATCAATGGACGGCATAGGTCAACACTATTCTACAGTATGTGTCCAAAGGAGTATAGAGGATTTTTTTCGTCCGACGCTCATTTTTGATGTGATTTTTCCATCACAGTTTTGCTTTCATTACAACACCATTCATTCATTCAAATTCAAAGATAATTTATTTGTGTCAAACTAGTCCTTAAACAGATCAAATTCTTTTTCCAGTAGTAGTCAAAAGCTGCTGGAGATTTTCTCCAGAACAATATAAAGTTATATTATCATCAAACAGAACTTTTAAAAAAAAATTACAGCCTCAGCAGTTATCAATGACATATAATATAAGCAGGACCAAGCACAGACCCTTGGGGAACCCCATGAGTTATCCTCAATGGCTTTGACTCTACATTAACTGCATCTATTGATTTGTATCATTCATTCATTCATTCATTCATCTTCCGAGCCGCTTGATCCTCAACTTTTTATCCATTTACATGCAGGGAAAGACTACCCCCCATACCCCCCCCCCCCCCACACACACACAAAACTTGCTTGACAGAGATACTCTTCAGAACAAGGGAAGTATTGCTTGACAAGTTCAATATTTCATTCAATCTGCTAAGTGTCACAAAGTTGGCATGGCCCCACGTACACGCAGGTGGTTTACTGGTCTGTGGACTCTCTTTGATATCTTGAGACGATTCGCCATATCCCGCACCTTTCCGTAGTGCCTCAGCAAAACCGAACTGTTTCTTGCCTCGTCAAATGGCTCCAAAGTTGCACAAAAATGCATTACGGGACCTGAGTGTGACCATAGCAGACACGTTTGTGGCATTTGGGCAGGAGAAGAGAAATTATTTTCATGACGTGACGCATCACCTGATACTAAGGCGGAGCTGCCGAACTTTCAGTTGAAGAACGGACTATTTTGAAATGTACTGTACGTATTCAGCAAGCCACGGTCCCTAATCTGCTTACAATGAAACAATGCAAAACTTTAGAGAGACTTCAGCTGTGACCTGTAATTCCAGTAACAAAGAACCCATTTTCCTTATTTTTTTGGGGGGGAGGAAACTAAAATTAGTCACTTTACAACAAATGCCAGGAAATATCACATGTGGTCCATTTTATCGGCACAGGACATGTTATGCATATAAAATTGGGAAAATGAATAAACATGAGCAAACGTGTCACCAAACTCAAATACCTCCCAACCCCCCACCCCCCGGCAGCTTCTTGTCACCTCAATAGGATCACATGTTAAAAAAAAGACGGGGACAACTCGACTGTGATCGAAGCTTTAGATTTCCATTTAAAATGTTCACCAGAGAAACACCAGACTTCTTTTCCGACCAAAATAAACCGCCGCCGATGGACACCTCACCTTATTTCAGAGAATAACCTCAAATAAGTTGAATGTCGTCTGTCATCTCTAACCGCGGGATGAAAGTATAAAAGAGCCCTCCTGGAAAACTGTTCCCCGTTGAGGTCGCCGGCGCAATGTTCCAACTGGCCACACAAGCCCAACCGCTTTGCAAACTGCCCCCCGCCCGCCCGCCCCCCAACGCTCTGCTACACTCTCCCTCGGGGAGGAGGAGAAAGCAGCTTCTTGTTAAAACCCCCATCATCACAGTCGGCGGAAAATCTAAAGGAATCACCGGTAACTGAAAGTGACAGCGAGCCATTGGCAAGCTGGCGAGGAATTATCACACACACTCGCACGCACGCACTCGTAGGCTTGTGAGTCAAAATCACCGCAGCCAAAGTCGATACAACAATTCCTTCTTTTTGCGCCATTTGCGCCACGCTTCCCACTCGCTTCGTTTCGTCACCGAGAGTCTTCAGTCTTCAGAACGGGTTTCTTTTGAATTACGTTTGCATGTTGGTATTTGCCATTTTTTCAAAATTTGGAACTGAAGATCTCCATAATATCTAATCGAGCACCTCAAGCTCCGCCCCTTAAGTTTGTCTCCTTTCATCTTAATTGCACAACAAATCAACGTGACTTCGGCGGAACGTGCGATGTGACTTGAGCATTTTTTCCCTCCGACATGTCAACGCAAACATAACCTAACCAAAGTTGTTTTAATCTCCTCAATGTGACCACATGAACCAAGTTGTGTCTTCATGTTTAACTTGACCAAGTTTTCCTTAACCACTCTTAAAGAGATCAATTTGATTAGGGTGAACATTAGCACTTAAATAATTTGCATTTTTAATGGCCGTGGCTTGAATTCTTTCTTTCTTCTTTTTTTTTTTCCAACATGCATGAACTCAAACCAAATGTGCAAATCACTGAATAGACTCACCTTGCCCCTCCCTCCCACCCCCACTCCCACACACGAGTTACAGCGGTAGCACAAACGCGGGAACAGAAATAGTTTTGGAATAGAATGGATACTTGTGAAATATTTTAGATGAATGAACGAATGAATAACTGGGGGAGCTGAACGGGGGCTATAGTAGCCACTAGCCCCGGCCCGCTGCAGTGCCGGACATGTTGGGGACTTATCAAAACCACAAATATGGAATGAGAAAATGAGAAATAGGTTGAAGTGGGCAAATGTTCACATATACTCTGGTGTCGATTGAATGCCACTTTTGGCTATATATACAATATATATATATATACATTCATTCATTCAGTCATTCATCTTCCGAGCCGCTTGATCCTCACTTGGGTCGCGGGGGGTGCTGGAGCCTATCCCAGCCGTCTTCGGGCAGTAGGCGGGGGACACCCTGAATCAGTTGCCAGCCAATCGCAGGGCACACAGAGACGAACAACCATTCACACTCACACTCACACCTAGGGACAATTTAGAGCGTCCAATCAGCCTGCCACGCATGTTTTTGGAATGTGGGAGGAAACCGGAGCACCCGGAGAAAACCCACGCAGTCCCGGGGAGAACATGCAAACTCCACACAGGGAGGCCGGAGCTGGAATCGAACCTGGTACCTCTGCACTGTGAAGCCGACGTGCTAACCACTGGACTACCGGACCGCCCATATAAATAAATAAATATATATATACATATATATATATTATATATATATATATATATATATATATGTATATACACACACACACACACATTTATAGACATATATATACACAGTATACATTTATAGACATATATACACACACATATATTCATACAAATACATACATATCTATACATATGAAAACATACATGCATACATACATATACATATACACACACACACACACACACACACACACACGCACACGCACACGCACACGCACACGCACACACACAGTCTACTGAACGCAATAGCTTTTGTTTATTTAATTAATGTGGAAAATGTGTCAAATTTAAGGCTGTTCTACAAAAATCAATGAATGGGGGGGGGGGTTCAATGTACACTGTTGTTTTTTGGTCTCTACTTACTCTTCATCTGTCTTAGTGCCCCTCCCTCTGCCTGCGGGGCAGAGGGACCGCCACCTTGAAAGCGCAGCAGTGAGGAAAGACCAAGGTAGGCAAAGAGATGAAAATAAACAAATGTAAGCAGACACATATGGAAGGAACAAAGCAAGAGTAAGAACACAAAGACCAATGACATCGAAATGTCAAGAAAATGATCAAAAGCAGTCGAGTAGTTTGATCCTACCGATTATAACCAAGTCTACAGTGATTCATATAAACCGATGTATGATGTAATACAAAACTATAACGTTTGGCGTACTAACAGTGGGCCAAAGGTCGAGACTAAGTAGTTGAGCTTGTTCATTCAGTTTCTTGAATTTGTACCTTTGTTATTTTTATTTTTATTTTTTAGTAATAGCTGCTATTGACGTTTAAATAAAAATGGCACACTGCCACTTGATTAAAAAAAAAATCCAAATAACACCCTTTGTCTTAACAGTATTACATAATGTATTGATTGACTTTAATAAGTTACAAAGTATAAATGTTCGACACTGTTTTCCACTTTAATTTAGCACAGCTGTTTTGAGTTAATTTAAACAGTGCAGAGGTACCGGGTTCGATTCCAGCTCCGGCCTCCCTGTGTGGAGTTTGCATGTTCTCCCCGGGCCTGCGTGGGTTTTCTCCGGGTGCTCCGGTTTCCTCCCACATTCCAAAAACATGCGTGACAGGCTGATTGAACACTCTAAATTGTCCCTAGGTGTGAGTGTGAGTGCGAATGGTTGTTCGTTTCTGTGTGCCCTGCGATTGGCTGGCAACCGATTCAGGGTGTCCCCCGCCTACTGCCCGAAGACGGCTGGGATAGGCTCCAGCACCCCCCGCGACCCTAGTGAGGATCAAGCGGTTAGGAAGATGAATGAATGAATGAATGAATAAATTGTTCTTTTTTTGGGGGGGGGGGCATTTAAGTGGCACTTGTTGGAGGAGACGGTCAGTCAGCAGCACAGGGCACACTGAGGCACTTTAGGAAATGGCACAACATTAAAAGCAGTTCGCGGGGTAATGGCAGCCCCTGTATGATGACTTTGAGCTCAATTATTCATGTTTGGAGTGTTCGACTCAAAGCACACCCTGATAGATTTCGGCCTGCCTAAAATATCCTTTTAAGATAAGATAAGATATTCTTTATTCGTCCCACACTGGGGAAATTCAGACTGAACATGGACGTGAACTTGACGCACAAGAAGTGATCGATTTGAAAAAAAGGAAAGGGAAAGTCCTATTTTTGAGAACATCTTCCTAAAAAAGTTAGTTGTGAATATATGCCCCCCGCCCCCCCCCCCCCCCCCCCACACACACACACTTCCCTTTTCGATTGCAGTCGGGATTTATGGGGGTCAAGCGAAACTCACTTGCTGATGAGGATGATGCGCGTCGCTGTTTGTTGGCCGAGTCATTCTGGGTTGTTGGTGTGTTTTGTGGCAACGGTGGCGGTGCGGGGGGTGTTGGCGTCGGGTTGCTTGGAGGAGGAGGAGGAGGTGGAGGCGGCGGCGGCGGCGGTGGTGTTGGAGGAGTTGCTGCCGGGACGGTTTCCTCTGTGGTGCCGTTTTCAGATGTTGGGGCGGAACCGTCGGCTGGTTCCTCCAATAAAACCGAGCCCTGGGTAGAGAATTGTATTCTCTTGATTTGTGATATCATAGATGTGCTGAATCTGCGCATGCAAGAGGACACCGTGAGCCAAAATGATGGCAACCCGTACGACGGCAGATAAAATAAATTTTAAATTGAATGTAATCCTGCTATTGTGAGGTACCGGGTTCGATTCCAGCTCCGGCCTCCCTGTGTGGAGTTTGCATGTTCTCCCCGGGCCTGCGTGGCTTTTCTCCGGGTGCTCCGGTTTCCTCCCACATTCCAAAAAACATGCGTAGCAGGCTGATTGAACACTCTAAATTGTCCCTAGGTGTGAGTGTGAGTGCGAATGGTTGTTCGTTTCTGTGTGCCCTGCAGTTGGCTGGCAACCGGTTCAGGGTGTCCCCCGCGTACTGCCCGGAGACGGCTGGGATGGGCTCCAGCACCCCCGCGACCCAAGTGAGGATCAAGCGGTACGGAAGATGAATGAATGAATCCTGCTATTGTCTCATTTTGAGGACTCTTCGGAAGTTAGGGATAGGAAACACAACGGAACCACCAATAGCTCTTTTTTTTCATTTTTTTAAATGCTTGTACAACTGACCAGAGGACTTTTGGCGTGGATTTTTTTTTTTTTTTTAAACAAGGTCACTTAAATCTCTGCAGGCAGAATTTCAAAGCAAGTTCAATTTCAATTGTTATCCAGACTCTGATTTTACAGGAAGGTGTCCAAACT
This sequence comes from Hippocampus zosterae, assembly GCF_025434085.1. Lineage (NCBI taxonomy): Eukaryota > Metazoa > Chordata > Actinopteri > Syngnathiformes > Syngnathidae > Hippocampus > Hippocampus zosterae. Next base: position 37,891,167 of record NC_067452.1, on the reverse strand, counting down.
GGATAATGTTTTATAATGTCTGTAAAACATTGACTTCCGTTGTTTATACAGGAGATTGTTTTGACGACTTGGTGCCTTTACATGGATGGATGAAAAGGAAATCATGTTTCGTGAATGAAAAACGCCAGTTTTCCATGACAACAATCTCATGGCACCTCGCCACATGAAAAGAAGTGAAAAGCGTACCGATATAATGATGGAGCTCGTCTTAATTTACATTGCCAGCATAAATAGACGTATAGATGTGCAAATACAGTATGTTCATAATTAATACTTTGGCGTTTGACTCAGCATGACTTAGATTTGCTATTGGTTTTACTGCTTGGTGCTTTCTACCGCCTTATTACTTATTACTTATTACTGATTCGTCTTACCGTTTATTGTATATGTTAAATCGCTCCATGTACAGCACTTTGTATGCAGCGATGGCTGTTTGAAAGTGCTCTATAAATACTGTTGACTTGACTTGACTTGACAAATTGGAAAATTCTCCGCATCGTCTTTGGTCTTTGCGCTACAAGAGTGCGCCCCGGTATCCCGATTGAGGGGGGAAAAAATGGTGCAAATCGCCCCTTAGTCACATTTTTTTGTGAAATGCCATTGTGCTACCTTCAATTTATTATTATTTTTTTTACAAAAATATGAAAAAAAAACGCCAGTAATTGATGGCACCAAAAATAAATGTTTTAATATACATTTTGGCGGCCTGGTAGTCCAGTGGTTAGCACGTCGGCTTCACAGTGCAGAGGTACCGGGTTCGATTCCAGCTCCGGCCTCCCTGTGTGGAGTTTGCATGTTCTCCCCAGGCCTGCGTGGGTTTTCTCCGGGTGCTCCGGTTTCCTCCCACATTCCAAAAACATGCGTGGCAGGCTGATTGAACACTCTACATTGTCCCTCGTTGTGAGTGTGAGTGCGAATGGTTGTTCGTTTCTGTGTGCCCTGCGATTGGCTGGCAACCGATTCAGGGTGTCCCCCGCCTACTGCCCGAAGACAGCTGGGATAGGCTCCAGCACCCCCCGCGACCCTAGTGAGGATAAAGTGGCTCGGAAGATGAATGAATGAATGAATATACATTTTGAAACGATCATCCACTGATGACAATTCATGTCAAGAATCTTTTTTTTGCCGGCGTGCAAAGGCATGCCCGTACAAACACCTGCTCGAGGGGCGGAACATCCATCGCATTTCCCGCACAGACTGTCGATTGTGACACATGTCAGAGGTCTCCTCCCTCCGCTGTATTTAATCAAGTCTTACAGACACAACAACAGAGCTAATATGACCCACTCTCCAGGGGAAACACCAAAGCTAAATTGTTGGGCATGCGGCCATCTGCTGCTGTAAGTGATAGTGCTTCAACCCCCCCCAACCGCACCCCTTCACATTACACGCGTCTGACATGCTCCGAAAGCGTGCAATAACCCTGCTGGAAGAGTTAATGGACCGTGACAAAGAATCGATCCCGCCCCCTTTTATTCTTGGGACGCGTGCCCATCATCGGACCCCCCCCCCCCCCCTCCTCCCACTTTACTCTTCAAGCCTCCCCAGGGAGTTTGGAGGAGGTTAGTGTCCAGACGAGGCCCGCGCGGCACGTGCCGCTGATTAGCCGTCCCATCTGCTAGGAAGCCTCTGAGACCGGGAGGGGCCCCCCTCTGGAGGCTGTAATTGGCTCAATGGGGATTATCCTCCATATCAGCCGAGCACCCCCCCACTCCTGATTCCCGTGAGATTATAGTAATACAGCCCCAGAGACCGATGATTATGTTTGACAGGCCCTGTTCTCGTGTCTGTGGAGGTATGCGGTAAGAAATCAGCTCAAGGATGGATGTCGTTTTCTTTGCCGTGTTAAGTTTCAGGTGTTTCTTTGGCTATTTAAACGTCCGTTTTATGATAGTTTTAATAATGATCATACGTGGAACCTCCTCCTATTTCACGATTTTGCAACCAGTGTCGACTCAGAACTAGCTCGCCGTGCAAATAAATCAATAGAAGCTTTGAAATGAAAATGGAAATCAACCATCTCAAATTGGATGGGTTTCAAACAACAAATCTGACTCTCGACTGGGGCGGAATGACTATGAAAAGTAATCGAATGGCAAACCCCGAACACTGCAATTGGAATTTCATATGCAATTATTTTCCCTCAAGGTTCTCTTCCCATATTATATATATTTAGATATTTTTGAGCAAATATAAGAAATAACTTACCATCATCTGTATTACACTATTATAAGAAACAATATCCTATTTATTATACTTTGTACAGAAATATTTTGGTCTTATTGGTGACACCTAAAATAAAACCCAGGCAAATGAACCAAGAATGAATATGAAAAACAGTTTGTTTATCGACTTCAATTACGGTTGTTAACTTATTAAACACTTCGATTTGCAGTATTTGACAGAGGAACGTCAAGTCTAAATTTTTCTTAACAATAATATGTTCGATGCGGCCCCAGTAGACTAAACACTGTGTTCTGATGAATTGCGTTTGTGGACTATGAATTAAACAACAAAATACACCCATTTTATGGATCTCAGCGGTCGAGCATTTTCCCACGCGCTGTCGATTGAAAATGACATCACAGTTGCTCAGGGCGCAAGTAACGACCAGTCAGATGAACACATATATGAATGGATCATCAATAGGCGCCGGGAGCCAGAGGGCAGCCATCTTACGTTGCCACTGTGACAGAGAACTTCTAACACTCCTTTTATTCCGTGTTTTACGCTACGATGTGCATGGAGTGCTTCTCACAAACCTATTGGCACAACCGTATGACATACGTAGTAGCATTTTCACAGTCGAGACAGAAAATAATGTGAAAACGCCACGGAGAAAATCAATGTACCGGTACTCAATTTAGGCGGGCTGAGCGAATGGCAATGTAAGATGGCTCCTGGTGGCTTCGCTACTTCCAACGGCAAGTAAGCAGCATTGTGAGTGCATATTTGTTGTAAACCACATTTAAAAATGTTGGAAACTACAGTGACTCTTTTTATACGCTCATGGTCCTTTTTTTTATTCACTTTTTGTATGCTCTCAAATATCGCCACAAGCAAGAAACTGAGAACATTTATACAAATTGCAAGCTACCACATGAGGTCCAAATAAATACTGCTTTTATCCTTTTGTAAGCCACCATGACTTTGAACTAAGCCGGTTGTCTGCGTCTGTTCCATTGTGGCTTGTTTGACAAGAGTTTAGACGGCCAGGTGGAGGCTCAAGGGGTGATGGAAATGAGGGTGCAGTTTGCATCGTGTGGCAAACAAAAAGCTCCAAAGGACGGAAGGTTACATAACAGGCTGAGTGGCGTAATGCGCAGGCAAATATCGCCGCGGTAACCTAATGCCGACAAGTCGCCATCGAGCTAAACCTTCGTGTTATTCATCAAGCCTATGGCGATATCAAATTGAATCAATATTTTTTTTTTTTTGCAAACCTTAATTTTTATCACATAGCAAATGCAATTCCCACAGAAATCGCCTGTGAATCCTTAAGGTGAAAGGCCAAAGAAAGAAATTGACTAAAATGCTAAATAAGTTTTCACAACATGTCATAGTCAATCCCAGGTGACATGCCATGACTTCTTTTTTGTTTGTTTTGTTTTCCTCATTACTCTTCACGAGCTCGTCGACAGAAAATCTCTGGAGAAAAAGGTGAGGCAGATACTGAACAATACGACTTGATGATGAGTTGCAACACCTTGCCATTTTCATTTGCATCCTCTTTAATAAAAATAAAAAGAAAAATAGTTATATAGTATAACGTTTGACTAGACGAGCGCACGCGGTAATTGCATTCACCGTCCGACGTGCAGCCGCGTGCTTCACTGTGCTGACGGTTACCTCCTCCTTTGGTGCCATGACTTTGCTCCCACGGAGCTCGGCGCTGTCACTCCCCAGGGTCTTGTAGTAGTCCCCAGTGCTTGGCTGCTTACTGAAGCTCCTCGACTTTCTGTTGGAGTCGACGCGTCGTAATTTGTCGTAGTTATCTCCCACCGTCAGCTGCTAAACAGAGACAAAAATTTTTTTTTAAAAACGTATTGAAGCAACTTCAATTTAGCGCTTAGCATGCACTTGCCATTGAGTTTCACGTGGCACTATTAGACTTTAAAGGAAAGGTGGAAAACATTTTTTTGCGTACAATATTTCCCCCGATATTAGTTCTGCTGGAAGGTTTCGGACAACACGGTGCTTAATGGCTTTTCTTTCCAGATTAGCACCCTTCAGTGGACAAAGCAGCTTTATTTTAATAACGGAACAAGGCTTGCATTCAGCTGCGGTGCACCGTTGGCCTTTGTATTTCAGGTAAGAATCACACCACGTCAGCAGCATGAGAGTTGATCTACAGCTTGGAGTAAGAGAGTGCACTTTGGCGCATACCACAGGGCCACAGAGGACTTTCACTTTCCCAAAAGTATCTCCTGGAATTGTAAAGCTCAAAAACGGAAGTCTCAGTAAAAGATTTAAGATGAATAAGCAGTGGATTATAATAATGAACTCAATCAGTATGTAACATGGTCTCATGTTAGCACGTGACACTAATTGCTGGCCCTCATTTGCAGAATTCTATTTTGGTGATGCCAATGGAAAACATGCATTTCAGAATTTGGTGGGGTTTTACTTTCCTGCCCCCTGAAAAATAACCACTTTAGTTTCCGGGTAAAAATCAAGCAGACATTGTGGAACCACTGACTTTAGCACTGTTCCCCCCCCCCCCCCCCCCCGAAGGAAATATTGATGCCAGAAATTATTTAATCCGGGATCAGTGTTGCCAACATAACCCCTTTTTTTATTCTGTAAGCATCTTATTGAATGTTCTTGACAGTCGTTAAAGCGTAAAAAGAAGTTCTGCCAACATAAACCCATTTTTCATTCTATAAGCATTTTATTGAATGTTCTTGACAGTCGTTAAAGCGTAAAAAGAAGTTCATCACAATAGTTAAACGTAAAGACAATAAAAGACTTGAAGATACGACAACATGAATGGTGATGAGTTTTGCTCTGCAATAAGCCGAGAAATAAAGGAAACGTGTCGAGTTAATCCTGCACTGATGTCTCACATGACCTCATGCCTGAAACACTGAATTTTTGTGCCACTTTACATGCATACTGTATTGTCCTTGAAAGTTGTGGTCCATGACCAGATTCCAAATTCCGGAGTGCTTTTGTGATCTACATTTCATTGCGCACTCAAAATATTGATAAATTGTAAACATTCTTGACCACATTTAAATTGGTGTTTGATGTCCTAAGTTTAAAAAAAAAAAATCACAGACATTCAGCGGTTGTCCAATGTTAAACTAACATGACAACTGACCTCACTCTTTAAAAAAAAAAAAAATATATATATATATATATATATATATATATATATATATATATATATATATTTTTTTTTTTTTAAGCAATCATTCAGAGCCGTGATGAGCCTAGCAACTTTTGCTAACTGGTTAGTCGTCGGGGAGGTGAGATGGTCATGTGAGGAGTGTCCGCAGATGGATGGTTTGATTATCACCCTCCGGGGCGATGGTCCCAACAATGGCAACCCGTTTGAACAACCGCACCACCCCGCCGCTACCCGAAGCCACCCCCCCCACCCCCCATTACATATCGTTCAGACATAAAAACACGCCGACGGCCTTCCTTTGCATGTAGTACCGTACAATGTACTTGACCGGACGCATTGCACAAGCTTACCCCGGTCACTGTTTTCGAAAGCACATTTACTTGAGGTTGTTACCTCAAATATTGTTACAGGCGGTGAATAAGTCGGTAGTTTTGTTCGACAAGAACCAGCAACTATTCCTTCACAGCAACCGGTTGATACAGTAAAACCGATCAGCAGCATTTACTGAAAAAACAATGCAACACATTCAGCGTCCATTTATCTGCTATAGTCTGAATCCTGCCACTTAAAAACACTGACAAAGATAATCAAACGTAAAGCTTACAATGCAACGCCCCGCCCTTGCCATGAGGACTACGAAGCCCCCTTGGTCTTTCAACACCTTACCTTGACGGTTAGTGTCTCCTGGATGTTTCCTTTCGTCTGGACTGAGCCTCTTCCACAAAGCCCAGCCAGAGAGTTCGCTGTCACCAGATCCAGAGTGTCGACTCTCCCCCCCGCCCCCACTCAGCGCTACACCTGTCACTCTACCTGCCCGTTTCAATTTACGCAAAGGCCTCATCAATAACCTCATGGGCCCGCCTTGCGGTAAGTGATGATGTCACCCGTGGCCTGCACACCACAACCACTTGCCCAGTTATGTAAAGTACAAAGACGCAGGTGCCTCATTCACCGCAGCACTGATAATAATGTAGACCTCAGTACTTTGTTCAGTACAGTGCAAAGAAGAGAAATCTTACAAATCGTATGTGTCAAAGTCCATCGACTCCGGACAACATTTGTGATAGGCAAAACATGTTTTTTTTTTGTTCGCCTCATTCACACGACACATTGGACTTGAGTCGACGCAAATGAGGCGACTGAAGCTCTTTTCATTTGCAAGTTCATCCGATCGCCTGGATGAGCTAAGCGTTCCCTGTTGCTATAGCACCCAGAGTACATTGTTTTTTTTGTTTTTTTAAACTATGTTCATTGTGCACACACACATCATATGCACGTGTGTGTGCGTGCACGCACACGCCGCCCCAAGGAGAGGCTTAGGTTAAATTGTTAATGAGGACTCGGCCCGGCTGGTCTTCTGGGTAAAACGATGAGAAGGAGCGAGACTAATTAAAATCCTCCCTCCCACATGACACAAGCACACACACACACATACAGCTCATCCTGGAGACAGTCGGATGCGTCAGGACACTTTCACTACCTCTGACATCATTGCAAAACCACCTAATGCGCAAGGAATGATTGACAGTACTTATTCTGTCTGCCTTGTATGAGAGGTTTTGTGAAAAAAAAACAGCTGAAGCAATCTTGGTCATATGATTCGCCAGTGTTGACAGTCTGATACCAGGTAGCATGTAGATAAATACCTCATTGAGTGAAAGAGGTTCTCACTGACAATGAAGTTGTCTTTGTTGAATATAATCAGCGCGAAACGATAAATCACTTGACTAAAGCAAATTTTGATAAACTTTTAGTGGTGTTGATTTTAGCGCTGCTAGCTCTTTGAGCACATCGCTGAGTGATCTGCGGCCAGATTGATTACAGTAATTGAGTTCATACCCATCACAGTAAGCGCGGCGTGCCAACTCCGAGGCTTGCCTCAGTAATGAGTGTCTTCATTAGCCTTGTGAGCCATGCCAACACAATAATGTCTTTGTGACCACTGTTACATAAGAGTAACGGTCCAACTGACGAAGCACAATCAGCGATGGCAGTTGGTGACAAATGTATCCCAATCACTCGGGCCGGTCGTCTTCTTTGGGAGCTCCAAAGAAATTCTTAGATGATGACTTTTGTACTTACTTAGCTACTTTGGATGTAATCTACCATCATCCTTAAACTACACTACGCCCAAAATATATCGATATCGATGCAACGCTTGTTTTTTCATGAGCTGAACTCAAAGATGTATGTCTTTAGCTAGCTAGCTAGCGAGCTAAATGGCCTACATGGCCTAGCAAGCTTAGGCCATGTAAGCTAGCGAGCTTACATGGCCTAAGCTGATGCTAGCTGATGTCCAGCTAGTATATCTTTAGCTAGCTAGCGAGCTAGCTATAAATATACTAGCTAGCTAGATCGCTCTTTTTATGTGTGTGATTGTACATATACAGGTATTTTTCTACACACACACACATAAATATATACACACACACACACACACACACATACACACACATATATTGATTTATATATATATATATATATATACACACACATACATACACACACATACTGTGTATATATATATATATACACACACACACACACACATACATACATACACACAGAGAGAGAGAGAGAGAGAGAGAGAGAGAGAGAGAGAGAGACACTCCAACATCTTGAAGAAAGTCTCGCCGTTAATTTTACATCCACCTTCACTTCACTGTGTGTGTGTGCGTGTGTGTGTGTGTGTGTGTGTGTGTGGGCGCGTGTGTTTTTTTCCCAATTTGCATGACGGCCTTTACCTCTTTCTTCCTGTTGTTGCCCTCCACATGGCGCAAGTTGCTTTTCACTTTCAAAAACTCCGCCGATGAGGCCTCCTGAGGGGGCTTCGGTGCCGGATAGCACGGGGGCGGCGGCGGCGGGAGGGGAGGAGAATGTGGGGGAGGTGGTGGTGGATACGTGGGTGGTGGTGGGAGCGTTGAAACAGGGTCGGGACTCTTCTTGGGCTTGTCTGGGTCGATGTCTGGGTTTAGCATGTCCATGTATGCTTGCATGTCAGATATGGCTGTCTCCGATGCACCTGAAGCAGAAGAACAGACCCCTTATTTCATTCCCATGTGCATTTACGCCTTATTTTAAAGGAGGCTAACTCAAGATTTCATGCAGTGAACCAGAGCATGATAAGATGAGAAAAGAGCAGGAAAACTCCACTCTGTGAAAACTTGTACACTCCCGAATTTACTTTTCAAGACTCAGTTGAAGCTTCAGTCTACTGTTTGGCCACTAGAGAGCAGCACCATGATTACACCTTTCAATTAAACTACAGCAAGGCAATCTGATTGAAGACTTTTGCCTCTATCGAATTGCAATTACAGAAACAAAACTCCACTCTTCAGATCAAATTTTCTGAGTATCAATATTGTATGTCTTATTATTCAATTCAGAATGGTGCATAGTTTAGAATGAAGTGAGAATTCACCCTAGGCAACCTTTGAAAGCAGGTGGAGATGAAACGTAAGAAGATTATAATTTGTATTAGTATAAAAGTTGACCTGTGTGTGCGACTGTGTTCAGCTGCGTCCCTCGAGACAATGTTAAGCTGCTCCTCTTCTCCCCGGTGCTGGACTGGCTGGAGATGTCCGAGCCATAGTTAGACAAGGAGCTGGCCGGTGAACTAATGTCAAAGTGGGTCGCTTGGCTGGTCGGGGGCATGGTGGTGTTGGGGGACGAGAGGCCCGAATCCTGCTGCTTGTTTTCAGGTTCCTTGTACTCCAGGTCGAGCGAGGGGTCCCGAGACAAAACCCGGTGCTCCACACTCTGTTGAACGATGCCAACATTATTTTTCTGTACAGTAGACAAATATTCGACTCTTAGACTCTGGTCCTCGAGGGCTGGTCTCAAGCATCAAATGATCAGGGTCGTGATCAGGCTCCTGCAGAGCTTGCCAATGAGCTGATCGTTTAAAATCAGGTTTGTTGGAAGGGGCATATCATATCTAAAATATTCAGAATAGTCGACCACCACTGTTTTCACCCGAAGTCCCGGAAAGAGAAGTGCCAGGTTCATGTCATCGCTCACCATGTTCTCAACAGTGCGTAAATACTTGGCACACTGGAAGTGTCCGTTGTATTCGGCCAGGTCAGCCCCCGTGAAGCCATCCTGGTCCCTGATGCCCAGATCCACCCCATTGACCACCAGAATCTGACAGCACTGAGGGTGGACATGAGTCATAGATTAGTTGTCCGTAGTTAGAGATTTTAGTAAGCGATTCTAAGCCTCTGAAGATGTGTGAACACTAAATATTCATGATCATGCAGTGGTCAGATCATTCATTCATTCATCTTCCTAACCGTTTGATCCTCACTAGGGTCGCGGGGGGTCCTGGAGCCTATCCCAGCTGTCTCCGGGCAGTAGGCGGGGGACACCCTGAATCGGTTGCCAGCCAATCGCAGGGCACACAGAGACGAACAATCATTCGCACTCACACTCACACCTAGGGACAATTTAGAGTGTTCAATCAGCCTGCCACGCATGTTTTTGGAATGTGGGAGGAAACCGGAGCACCCGGAGAAAACCCACGCAGGCCCGGGGAGAACATGCAAACTCCACACAGGGAGGCCGGAGCTGGAATCGAACCCGGTACCTCTGCACTGTGAAGCCGACGTGCTAACCACTGGACTACCGGGCCGCCCCGTGGTCAGATCAAGACCTCTCAAATAACATTTACTAATTGATCACACGAGAGGTTACACTCTGTGTCAAAAGGCTGTTGTCATCTTTATTTGTTGCTGTCCTTTTTTGGGGGGGGGGGGGATGTGACAGTTCCTTTTTCGCTACTCTATCTTTCTTTCAACAACAATAACAAGGAGTGTCATGGCGTTATCATCCAACGCTTTCCTTTAATCTCATCTAATGTCAAGAGCAGTGGTTCTGAAACTTGTTAGAGGTTCATATGCACGTTCCCCAAACACTTCATTAGTGAAAAATAAAAAAAATAAATATTTTTTTAAAATAAATTCAAGACATTAAAAAAACCCATTTATTAAAAACTGAAATAAATAAATAAAATTACATGGCCTAAGTTTAGTTCTTTTAAATTGTCTTGACAGTTACGGTGACTACCGAGCGAACTAAATTTCCTGCAGCACTAATTGGACAAGCAATGTCATGTAATCATCTGCAGCCAGTGATTCACCGATTCACCGAACCCCTGGGGTTCGATCGAACCCGGGTTAAGAACCACAGTTCGAGTGCAAGGGTACCCAATACGTCGATCGTGATCAACCGATAGCTCGCAGATTACTCCCAAGTCGATTGCGAGGGGTCTAGACAAACATTTGTGTACCTCTGTGCATGTATTTTTTTGTGTGTGTTAATGCACCCTGAGGTTTGTTGATAAAAAAGTAGATCTTAGGTCAAAAAAAATTGGGCACCCTTCATCTAGAGCACAGGTGTCAAACTCAAGGCCCGGGGGACAGATCCGGCCCACCACATCATTTTATGTGGCCCACGAAAGCAAATCAAAATGACAACTTCCCTGATGTTTGCTAAAATATGTTCCAAAATGTCAAATTCTCATATGTAATAAAAAAAGACAGATATTGTAAGCATTTTCTTGTGAGAAAACCCCTCATTGGAGTTACTTAAACAATAGTTGAATAAACCATTATTCTTGACTTATTAATAGGGATTTACAGTCATAACGGCCCTCCAAGGGAAACGGTAACTACAATGTGGCCCACGACAAAATTTAGTTTGACACCCCTGGTCTAGAGGAAACCATAAGATTGTACAAATGTCCAGGGCGTTACATGAAAATCGTTTTGAAAATTACGAACAAATCAGACATCGACCAGCATCCTCGAACAGATTTTGTTCAACCTTAAAAGTTCCACTGTGATAAAAAAAAGACTAATAATGTTAAATTCCATTATGCACATGACCAGACCGGAGACAGGCAGCCAAAGTAGGCTCCAGATTTTTAATTTTAAAAAAATGGCAGTCTTGCGTGAAAACCGAAGTGACAGTGTGAATGTCTTTGTTTTTAGCTCAGCGTAATCAGACAACACTTTAAATAGCATGAGGAAAAATAACACTCGCACTCACCTCAAGTTCACCGTTCTCCGCGGCGTCATGCAGGGGGGTCCCCCCCCAGTTGTCCGTGACGATCTCACCACCGTGCAGCAGCAGCCAGCTGAGAACTTTTGCGTGACCGCGGCTGGCCGCAAAGTGCATGGCTGTGGCCCCGTCGCCATCTTTGTCCATCAGGCTGATCTCTGTGAAACTCATCTGTGGAAACACTCGCGGTCTTATTTTAAACTGCCCCCAGCAACAATTTCGGATTCAAATTTGCTTCATCGGGAAGCTTAAAACTGCTGACTAGATTTTCTCGTCGCGGATCTAAGGATGGACGAATACACTTTGATCTCGATTTGTTCGTGCATACCAGCCAGACAATGACGGTGTTGTGGCCCATTTGGGAAGCAGCGTGCAGGGGTGTCATCCCATCATTGGCTCTGATGAGTGGATCAGCTCCGCAGTCCTTGACCAGGTACTGGATGACCTCCAAATGGCCCTCCTGGCAAGCCAGGTAGAGGGGTGTGGCACCATTCTTCGTTTGGGAGTTGATAAAACTATCGTGGGAGGAGAGAAGGAGGAGGTTAAATTAAGATTCGTGCGGGTCAGATTGTCAAAGCGAGCGGATGTAAATGATGGGGCGGTCTGTCCTCCTTTCATCCATTGAATAAGAACAAAGGAAATGTCAATACGGGCCTTAACGGTTTAAGTAAGCCATTTAACCTGTATGACGTTGCACTTTAATCGGCAGTTCGGTCGATCTACGAAGGGAACTGGATCTGCGGGGGAAAAGACTGTCTTTGATTTGGAGATGTGAGTATTGGCACGAAGACATTTGTACTACTACGTTTCACAAACGGACAATCGGTAGCGCTACACGCGAGACATTATTGTCACTGTCGTACTATTTTTACGATGTCAAAGAGATTGAAAGTGGCAATTAAAACGACAATGCTAGCAAAGTATGGGATGATTTCTATCGCGTCGATGGGTATCATCGTAGCAATAGATCATGTCATTTAATAAGGTGTTTGCATGAGATCATTGCAAACACAAAATGAGCAACGATTTTGTTTGATGTGATATAACAGCCAGCCACAAACGTGCGGACAATGCCCGGGGGTCTGGATGTCATTTCCACCTCCAACTGTTTGTTATATCTTATGTCAGCAATCGTCTTAAGGGCGACCAAGCGTACAATCGGTGAAGAGTTTGCGATTCAAATCACAATGCAAAGCATTTAGACAGAGCCTCAAAATACAAACACTGGGAAACCTACGTGAGGGCTTAACAAAACCAAACAAACAAAACAAAAAAAAAATCAACAAAGATGCTCAAGTCAAGTCAACAGTATTTATAGAGCACTTTCAAACAGCCATCGCTGCATACAAAGTGCTGTACATGGAGCAATTTAACATGCACAATAAACAGTAAGACAAATCGGTAATAAAGGCGGAAGAAAACCAAGAACAAATCAAAGTCATGCTGAGTCGAATGCCAAAGAATACAAGTGAGTTTTGAGGAGGGCTTTGAAGATGGGCAGCGAGGAGGCTTGCCGAATGTTCAGTGGGAGGTCATTCCAGAGAGAGGGACCAGCAACAGAAAAGGCTCGATCCCCTCTGAGCCTCAGTTTAGTCCTTGGTACTTCTAATAATGTCTGGTCAACAGACCTGAGGCGCCTGGCAGGTGTGTAGGGGCGGATGAGCTCAGAGAGGTAAGGTGGCGCGAGATTATTCAGAGATTTGAAAACAAAGAGGAGGATCTTGAAAATAGCTCTAAAATGAATGGGGAGCCAGTGAAGGGATGCCAGAGTGGGAGTTATGTGCTCCCTCTTACGAGTACCAGTCAAGAGGCGAGCAGCGGCATTCTGGACCAGCTGAAGGCGCTTAATGGAGGACTGGCTGACTCCAAAGTAAAGGGCATTGCAGTAATCGAGCCGGGATGGCGACAAAGGCATGAATTACTGTCTCAAAGTGTTCATGTGAGAGGAGAGGTTTTATTTTGGCCAGCTGTCTAAGGTGAAAGAAGCTGGATTTAACAACGGCACCAATTTGCCGATCGAGTTTGAAATCACTGTCCAGTTTAAGGCCCAAGTTTGAGACTGTTGACTTAAGATAAGGAGACAGGGGGCCCCAAGCCTACAGGATGGAATGTACAAGGGCCACTGGGACCAAATAATATCACCTCTGTCTTCTTTTCGTTGAATTTCAAGAAATTTTGTGCCATCCAGCTTTTGATTTCTTCCAGACAGGATAGGAGTGGCCTTGCTCAGTGGGACATAGATCTGGCAGTCATCTGCATAGCAGTAGAAGGGAAAACCATGTTTCCTTAAGATGGAACCCAATGGGAGCAGATACAGCGAGAACAGCAGAGGCCCCAGAATTGAGCCCTGTGGAACACCACATGACAGGGGAGCAGTGAGTGACTCAGAGCAGCCAAGGATGACACAAAAGGTTCTGTCAGCTAGATAGGACCTAAACCACTCAAGAGCACTGCCGCCAATGCCCACCAAGTGCTGCAAACGAGTCAGCAGAATACTGTGATCCACTGTATCAAATGCTGCAGTTAAGTCCAATAAAACCAGACACACGTGGTCTCCAGAGTCATTTGCCAGGAGGATGTCATTAGAAACGCGTAACAGGGATGACTCCGTGCTATGTATCGTCTTGAAACCTGACTGGAAGACCTTCAATCTTCACATCTGGATCAAGACCAGGTTTCTTGATCAAGGGTTGGACCACAGCATGTTTAAACTGTTGGGGAACTACACCAGAAGAGAGGCTGCTGTTGATGATATCCAAGACCGATGCGCCAACACTCGGGAGAACATCCTGAAAGAAGTGCGGGGGAAGAGAGTCGCAAGGGGAGCCAGATGGCTTCGTCTGGCGAACTACATCCTCCAAAAGCGCCAAGGACACAGTTTCAAAAGAATTTAGTACAGCCGAACATGGAACATGGACAGAGGGGTCAGTTGAAACGAAGATCCTCGACCTTTTGTCTTTGGCTATAGCTCGTTTTTTTTTTCTTTTTAAGTAGCTACCAATGATACTGTACTTCAAGATTTGTTTTTTCTCGCAAGGCTCTTAGCCAAGCATACCGAGAAAAAAATCCCATCCCTTATATCTATCCTTGTCCTACACAGGGAGGTCAGGGAGTGACCAGGAACTTCCCCACTAAATCCGCTAAAGTTGTGCTTTATCTGGACACGGACAAATGAGCAATGCGTCCCCTAAGAGGATTACCACTCCAATAGCTTTGCCAGACTGGCTTTGTGCTTAATGGAGGGTTAGCACTGGTGAAGGTGGCTCGGGTATGTGATGGACTCGCCACAGACAAGGTGGAAAAAAAAAAGTGAAAGGCGGTGCTTCTCCTGTCGAGACAAACCTGACCCAGTCAAGCTTCTACTTGATAGGATGTCAGTCAAGCCAAAAAAGGTCTGACGTTTAAGCGAAATACGGATAGGCCGACAGCATGTACTGTCTCAACGGTACGCGCGAGGAGGTTGTGTGACAACACCTCAAAGCGGAATCACATTCTCAAGTGCATACATTTCCAGCGACGTGGTATGGAGTCATTTATTTATCTTGGTCAAGTCACTCACTAACAAACTCAAGTGATATCGGATCGTTACAGACTGTGACTGGCTTGACCTCCCTAAATAATGCAGGATGTTGTGGGGAAATAACACATTTAATGGTATAAGCAAAACATTTGGAACAAAAAGAACTTTGATTTGAATGATTATATCTCCTATGAGGAGAAATGACACCATTTCAGAGTCTACAGCTCTACCTTTGAAGATTTTCTTAATCATGCCTCAATCCAGGACAGATGATGTTACTTTATCGCTTTTGTGGCAACCGCTATCAGTAGACTCGCAGCCTGTGAGTCTGCTGGCCTTAAGTCGCAAGGATTGAAAGGTGAAGAAGCCACCAAGTGAATATACTGTCGCACTTGTTCTACCCGTAGGCTCTGACTGATTGACTTTAACCATTTCGTGCACTCCGGAGCCTGATAACATGATAAACTGTCCACCGTAGTAATCGCTGTCACTGAAAGGGTAAAATCATTTCAGTATTGTACGTACTGTAGATATAAGGAGAGGTACGTATTCCGTCAGTACCGATGGAAGGTCCATCAGTCCGTCACTGACAGATCCCCGTTTTGCTGACAATTGATGAATGACGGGAAACTTTTTTTTTCAGTCCGTCACTAATACTAATGACTGACAGATCGATGCCTTGCCTGTCTCATGCGTTTGTTCACGGGGTTGAAAACAAGCAGTGTTACTTCCATAAATACGCTGATGTAAAAAATGCACTCTATTTACCCTTTTAATCACATTGGATTTTTCATCTGTTAGACAACGACATTTGTTATTTTAGGGGGGGGGGCAGGGAGAGACTGATAGACGATAGACAGACTGGCGGGCCGTTGAAATTTACTGAAGCGCAGTTAAAAAAAAAATAAAAAAAAATACAACTGACCGACTGACGATTATGGTTTGGGTTGGCTTAAAAAAAACACACACACAAACTGATGATGACAGACAGATCGGCAACATTTTGTAAATGACCCTCCTCAGGTCTGTGGACCAGTCTTTGCTAGACGTACCAAGAACTAAACTGAGGCTCAGAGGGGATCGAGCCTTTTCTGTTGCTGGTCCATCTCTCTGGAATGACCTCCCACTGAACATTCGGCAAGCCTCCTCGCTGCCCATCTTTAAATCCCTCCTCAAAACTCACTTGTATTCTTTGGCGTTTGACTCAGCATGACTTAGATTTGCTATTGGTTTTACTGCTTGGTGCTTTCTACCGCCTTATTACTTATTACTGATTCGTCTTACTGTTTATTGTATATGTTAAATCGCTCCATGTACAGCATACTTTGTATGCAGCGATGGCTGTTTGAAAGTGCTCTAGAAATACTGTTGACTTGACTTGACTTGACTTGGATTGCAGTATGGACTGTATCTGCTCCAAAAATTACATTGCCAGTATTAGAAAAAAAATCAGCATGAATCTCAATCTGGAGCTCTTTGCTTTAATCGTGTAAGAGCAGACGTCCAAACGAACATATGAAGGAATTATATTGTCTATCTGGAATTTTATTCTTCTCGTTCCTGTCAAATAATTGACAGAAAAAAGCAAGTGTTGTGACCTTTTTCCCCTGTTCACTGACAATGTAATTTATCCACCTGGACTTTGACAATGAGTTGTAAATCTTGTACTTGTAAAATGCAGTCTACAAGTACAAAGCATGTGCCGCTTGAGTCGGCAAGTGGAACGGCACCAAATCAAATGTATATTTTAAAAAATAACAAAATGGCATAAAGAGAGCGTATAGAGATCTAGAGCGGTGTCTTGGTGTTGGCTTGTTCATTCATTAGTCGGCAGGCTACTTTCTGGTTTATAAAAAAAAATATAGAGTCATACCTTGATTTTCGAAGCGTCACTTCCTCGTGTAAGGAAGAGACGAGTCAAGTGACGCATTCAAGTGTGCTCAGTTTGTTCGAGAACCAAAATTCGGTCGTCATCCGAGGCATAAAAAAAATCAAAAATTTTGGTCAAAAACCGATTTGGTTGAGAACTGAAACGTTCGAAAACCGAGGTTTGACTGTATCTATATTGAAAATGAATACTTTTATAGAGATGGAATATGACTGTGCAGCCCTTTAGTGATGGGGTGAGAATATGGTCGTCTGTGAGGGGGCTAAGAGTCGAGCCAATACTCCTCCGCTTAGAGAGCTGCAAGATGAGGTTGCTCAGACATCTGATCAGGATGCCTTTTTTTTTGTGGGGGAGGGTGGACGGACTGACTGACAGACTCGCTGACCAATGAAACTGACAGACGGACGTGCGATTAAAATAACATGACGGACTGACAATTACAGTTTGGTTCGGCTTGAAGAAATGATGGACTGACAGTGACAGACATGACAAATGACGGGCTGCCAAAATTTTGTAAAATTCATTTTTAAAATTCATGCTCAAACGAAAAAGCAAGCTAATGACCACATGACTTTCCAGCTAAACCAAGTGTTTCATTCTACCGCCAAATAATGAGCCAAAAAACGGTAATGTACGATATCCGCCATAATCTTTGTTTTTCTGTCGTTACAATGCCAGGTACTAGACTGATGATGTAACGCTCACGTTATCCTTGCGATTGCTCAACTGGAACAAGCCTGAGCCATCCAACAACCTCTTAAAACGCTCGGATATAAATTTGCTGCCTCGTAATAAATCCTGAAACCAGAATGCTTATCTCGCCGCCGCAAACAATGCCAGCGGTCAGTTTGAGCTTTGGCTATTCAAACGTATTTGCTTTCTTCATTAGCTTATCGCACGTTGGCGCTACTGTGCGTCGCTGTGGAGATGGTGACAAACAGCGAGGAGGGGGAGGAAGGGGGAGGAGAGTGAATGGGGCCCCGGCTCTCAGGGAGCTGTTTTCCTGCACGGGGCTCATGAAAGTTTCAGCAGCTATGCAACAAACCTAGCGGAGCCATTAGAAAACATTAGAACGGCTCCATTTTTAGCATGTACAACGGCGGTCCCCGACTTTTTTTGCCCCACGGGCCGGTTTAATATCAGACAATATTTTCAGGCAGGATAGATACAATAATATAATATGAGCTGCATGAAAACGGTGGTATTTTATAAACATAATAAACACGAATCATGACACGAGGAACGTCCTATTTGGCTGCAATGCTCTCTGGTCGCTATGTTAACGTTTAAACGTGCCTTCAAAATAAGAGTGCATGGAAAATACGACTCACCGTATCACCACATATTATGCACAGTGGGCTTGGTGCATGGGAATGTCCCGTTAAAATAAATCTGTATTTTAAGTAGGACTCCTGATACTGTCTATTAAATCTAGCCTTCTTTTCCTTAAAAGTCGCACGCTCCTCTTCTGTCTCCTGGCTGGGCCTTTTCCCCTTCCCAAAGACGTTTGTTTTGTTTTTTTTTACTCATTTTGCTAGCTCCTGGGTTTCATTTTAGCGGTAACCTATCACTGGACCAGAACAGTACTTTGACCTGCATCAAGAGTGACATACTGTAGACGGATGTAAAAGAGAATTTGGTATTTTTCAAAATAAAACGTTTCGGATTCCAAAATGAATAAAACTGAAGTAATTTAAGTTATTTATTCTTTCCGTGTGGCCCGGTGCGAAATGACTCGCAGACCGATACTGGTCCGCGACCCGGGGGTTGGGGACCACTGATGTAAATTATAGAATGCATAGCACATACAGTTTGAGAAAGTCTGTTGAGTCATCACATTCCTATTTTGGGATATTTGAAATAGCGTCTTACCTGCAAGATCCAGAGTAGTACATTATGCAGTCTCTAATCAGCATTTTGGCACAAAGTGTGTCATGAAACGTGACATTACCTTGCTGACATTTGGAATGCCTTAATTGAGGCCAAGACCAAAGACTTGAAATTCACAAATCATTTTTAATTCAACAATACTTTGCCCCTCAGCCCGACCCTCTAAAAACCCCAAATTTCAACTCTCTCGCTAAACAAAGCTCCCAGCCTCAGATTTTTTTTAAGTAAGCTGACTGAAAGGAGCAGGTCTGTGTCGCGACTCGAACTTTGTCGAACGGCGAATGACCCGGCTGCTGATTGGGATGAGGTTGCCTTGTGATTTGTGCTGTTTTGGTGTTTGTAACTCCGCCTCCTTAATGTGTTAGCGGTGTCCATGGCAATCATTCAGTCCGGTGTTATCTCTGCAAACCATGATCGGGTCTGACTCGGCGCTGATTAAGAACAGTAATTGTCAAGTGGCACCCGCACAACAACAACAACAACAAGAACACATCCACCTTCTGATATTAATTAGACACAGTGCGGTCTGATATGTTAGATCCAATGCACGTACTGAACACGATATGGACAACGTATCGATCCATGCAGTTGAACAGCACTAGTCGATGTCAAACTCCCAAATTCACCCCCCAACACTGTTGGAGATGAAGTACAACGGAGAGTGTGTATGGCCAGACTCTCTCAACCATGTAAAAGACTTCTTGGATAACTTGCATAAGTAGCACATAAAAGTTGCAGTGTTTTTAACAGATGCAAAGCTCCAAGATGATGCCCCGCCCCCTAAAATGGATTTAAGTATTTAGATTGCAAAACTCCAATCTGAAAAGCAAAGTTCAGTCTGGTCCGTGCCAGACTATAAAGCACATTGGCCAGCGTGAGCCTCAAAGCTTATTCACTCTGCTGTTTTTGCAACAGCCCTGACTTGTTTACTTAGAGCAGAGTCGACTCTGAGAACAAAACGCAGGTGTGTTCGCTTTTTACGTGAGCAGCCATGCAATGTAACATTGACCGTTTGCACTGAGTAGGTTTTGAGAGGATGTTTGGGGTTTTTTTTTTCCAGTACTGTGTACACCTTGCACATTTATTTTCAGGTTCAATTTTGAAATTTGCTTCTAACCGACAAAAGCGCAACTGAATGGTGCCAATTAGATTTACCCCATTGCAAATATTATGCTTCATTGGAACTTAAAAAGCAGTATCTTGAACCAAGGCAACCATTTTTAAATTTGAAAAATCTCCCTGCACACAGGGGCGGAGCTGCATGGTGGCCAGAGGTGGCCATGGCCACGCCCTGTCACCCCAACACCAAGAAATTCCCCCCTCCCCCATCTTTTTTCACATAGTTGTACATAAGCACTATTCTTAGACCCTTTGATACTCTACCACAAGTCATTGATCTTAACTGCATATTTAAAGAACAAATATACATGAAGGGCGGCCCGGAAGTCCAGTGGTTAGCACGTCGGCTTCACAGTGCTGAGGTACCGGGTTCAATTCCAGCTCCGGCCTCCCTGTGTGGAGTTTGCATGTTCTCCCCGGGCCTGCGTGGGTTTTCCCCGGGTGCTCCGGTTTCCTCCCACATTCCAAAGACATGCGTGGCAGGCTGATTGAACACTCTAAATTATCTCTGGGTGTGAGTGTGAGCGTGGATGGTTGTTCGTCTCTTTGTGCCCTGTGATTGGCTGCCAACCGATTCACGGTGTCCCCCGCCTATTGCCCGAAGACGGCTGCGATAGGCTCCAGCACCCTCCGCGACCCTAATGAGGATCAAGCGGCTCGGAAGATGAATGAATGAATAAATAAACATAAATATTCAGTTTTACATAAATGACATCCGATCCACTTTATCCACACAAGAGTTGCAGGGGGCGCTGGAGCCTATCCCAGCTGTCTCCAGGCAGTAGGCGGGGGACACCCTGAACCGGTTGTCAGCCAATTGCAGGGAACACAGAGACGAACGAACAACCATCCGCGCTCAAACTCACACCTAGGGACAATTTAGAGCATCCAATGAACCTGCCATGCATGGTTTTTGGAATGTGGGAGGAAACCGGAGCACCCGGAGAAAACCCACACAGGCCATGGGAAAACATGTCAACGCCACACAAGGAGGCCGGAGCTGGAATTGAACCCGCTACCTCCGCACCGAGAGGCCACCGAACAAAGACATCTTTCTAATTAATAATTTCCCGAACCAATTATGTGAAATTTTCCCACAAACACCCTTGATCACCTCTCACGGTACATGAAGGCGCAACGGCCCCTTGGTGGGGAATCACTGCGATCGAGTGGAATGGATTTGGTTTCAACTTCGAAGTGCCACTGTACTCACGTATACGGTTGATCTGTTCAAATCATTTTAAAAGAACACTGCGTGTATAGCGATGCAAAGCTATGAAGTCCTATTTTCTATTTTCCCTCTCCCTAGCTACTTCGTCCAGCTCTCCCCGGCGGATCCCGAGTCGTTCCCAGGCAAGCTGGGTGACATAGTCTCTCCAGCGTGTCCTGGGTCTTCCCTGGGGTCTCCTCCCGGTGGGGCATGACCGGAACACCTCACCGGGGAGGCGCTCAGGAGGCATCCGAATAAGATGCCCAAGCCACCTCATCTGGCTCCTCTCGATATGGAGGAGAAGCGGCTCGACTCATTTTGGAGCGTAAATGCAAAAAGTGGTTTGTACTCAAACTAAAGTGTGTCGCCTAAACTCCCTTTCAGATTAAAAAAAGAAGAAGCACGAGTTCTGAAGAAACGGTCCAATAACGTCCAATCAAGAGCCCTTCTTTTGAAAAGACAAACAAGTGGACTCATCGACCCCCTGCGGAGATAAACCCGACTTATTGTTCTTACTTTGGGCTGTGCCCCAGTAACAGTCGTAGCGAGGCCAGGTCTCCCTTGGCAGCGGCGTAGTGAACAGGTAGGGCGCCTGTGTCAGTGGCAGCTCCGGGGTCCACCTCCCCGCTCTTGAGCAGCCAGTCTGTGATCTCATGGTGACTGAAGCGGGAGGCAAGGTGGAGAACGGTGGCGCCGGAACTGTCTTTGTCCTGCAACCGAAACACAGTGGCAGCGCTGGCCTGTGCCCTCAACATACCACCCTATCCAAAAGTGCGATCACTGCAGTCAGGCCTCTTAAATAACAAAAATCAGAAATCAACTCATGACCTGAAAGGTCAGAAATATTCATGCTTGAAACTCCACCGAGATGAGTCATCGTTGCCCAGATGCTTTGCCACAATGGCTTTCCTGTACTAAGCAACGTAGAGAAAACTTTGAATACAAACTAAAAAGGACTAAATTACAAACTACACACTTGGGTTGAAGCCATCGGATTTATCGAGCATGATTTAATTATTAATCAACAGGGTTAAATATTAAATTACAGTGGTATGCCGGGTCGCCGTTCATTTCAAATTGCCACTCCAAATAAATCTGCGTGGAAACATGCAGAAGCTACGGAGAGTTTCGATTGCTTTGAAATCAAACCATGAGAAAAGTCATTTTTAAAACGGACGTTTTGTGGGTTCAATTACAAAACATCAACAAAAAAAATGGATCATCGGAGCATGAGGGGTGACGGTGCCCACTTGTTGACCCCCATAGTGATCGCTTGGGCCGAATACACGGATAGGGGTTGCACGGGATTGCTTGCATTCTTCCAAATTTCAAAGTCGAAAATAATTGTGGCCAGACTGCACGCGTGTTGAAATCTCCATTGAAAATTTTCCACAACTATAGTCGCAACGATTACAGAGGAGCACTGTAAATTTCCCCAGTGTGGGACGAATAAAGGATATCTTATCTTATCTTATCTTATCTTATCTTATCTTATCTTATCTTATCTTATCTTATCTTATCTTATCTTATCTTAATACTTCCAGTAGGCACCCACTTACCTCCGGGCGACATCCACCTTGGGTCAGCAGCCACTGTAAGCACGCCAGGTTGCCCGTGGCTGCGGCATCGTGCGCCGGACTCGCCCCGTTGTTGGCCAGACAGTGGCCCGGCAGCCCGGCCTCCTCCACCAGGAAGCGCACGCAAGCCAGTTTGCCCGCCCGGGCTGCGTGGTGGACGGCGGAGGCCCCCAGTGCGTCCTTCACGTCTCTCGTCAGCGATTTCGTCGCGAATTGCGCTTTGAGGCTTTGCACGTCACCCTGCCTTGCGGCCAGCAGCGTCCGCTCCCCTTCGACTACCATGGCTGCCGCAAAATGCACGACGACCGCCGCAGCCGCCGCCGCCGCCCCCTCCGGAGTCCTTCCTTTCTTCCTTCCTTTTTCCGTTTGAGTCCCGACTGCCTCACCGCGAGGATAACCTCGGCGTTCGGAAACCGTTCATCACATCGAGCTCCCAATTTCTCTCTGCATCCATCCAAAAGTCAGTCCATTACTCTTAAGTAAGTTTCAACTTGGAAACTGACCTTTGCGCGCGTCTTCCTGCGGGGATGCTGGCTGGCTGGCGCACCTGTTGCGCACGCTCGCTTATTTGAATGTCATTGACTCCTTCGGCCAGTTTGTTTTTCAACAAGTCGTCTCGTGTGCTTCGGAGAGTATTTTTCCTCTTCTGGCAGATGGCGACATGGGACTGAGCGCCTGTTAAATAATCCATCAGGGGGAGGATCGCTGAGCTTGTTATAGGTGGTTGGGGGGGAAATCGGCTCGGCTCACCAGTTAAAGGGCCAGTACGAAAACTGTCGCACTGAAAAGTGTGTAGGAGAGTGTGTGTGGGGGGAGGGGGGCAATTTGTTTGACCAAATATCGTTTCTTTTCCACAATTAATGTAACATTACATGGCTGTGCCAACATGCTCACTTATATACTGTATGCCCTGGAGATTGCACAGGTGTCAAACTCAAGGCCCTGGGGGCCAGATCCGGCCCGCCAGATCATTTTATGTGGCCCACTAATCTTGAGTGTCAACTTGCTAAAATATTGGATTGGATTGGATTGGATTGGATGCAACATTATTGTCAAATGTGCTGTATGTGTAACGTCAAGCACGGATGAAATTTCTTCCTTCTCAACAAATATGTGCCGAAATGTCAAATTGTCATGTGTAATAAATAATGTTGAGAGTTTGACACCCCTGACCGATTGTCTTGTCGATTCAGTCAATTCTCATATATTTTCTTGTTTGTAGATGCCGTATGTCTTGTGCATTCTTTTCCCACAGCCTAAAATGGTATGTCCCCTACCTAGAAGAGGTACAAAATGTTTGTTCCCCTCCCTTGGGCATGTATATTTGGTCTATGTGTCAAAAAGAAACCATTCAAATATTTTCTCCTCTATTTTACAAGTAGAATTGAGTGATTCAAATCAAGGCAGCGTGGTACAGCAGTGTTATGAGAGAACATCAGGGATGCCGCGGGATAGTACAGTTTCACTTAATTGATCTGAAAATGATTTATTAATTTCAGTATTGATATATCTTGGTTCAATTTGCCATATATCAGATGGCAGAAGCTACAAAAAAAAAACTGCACATCTTGTCCACCTTCCATATGAGCTTTGGGTTCAACTAAACAGGACCAAATTCTCCACTGGAGAAATGGGGATGGGTTCAGACAAGATCAGCATTATTTCAATATTCATACTTTATGGTGACATTCTGTTTGGTGGTGTTTCATGTACCTGTGGCTAAAGCTTGGCTGGACCTTTATTTGACACCTCTGTGCACACTATATTCGCTCTGGTCGACAAACTCACAAATCCCCCAAATCAAAAAGCGCTCGAACTCCCCTCACTAGATCACGGGTCCCCAACCACCGGGCCGCGGACCGGTACCGCTCCACGGGGCATTTGGTACCGGGCCGCACAATAAGAACTTACATTAAGTCCGTCGTATTTATTTTGGAATACGAAATATATTTTATTTTGAAAAATTACCGGATTCTCCGTTACATCCGACTGTGTCACTTGACACACGTCAAACCACGCTTCTCCGTCACGTGACTGATTACCGAAAAACAAAACACCTGCGCTTGCTAAATGAGTAAAATAAACTGCTGTAGATCGCAAATGACAGCCGCCTCTAAAGTACGTTCGAGACAACAACTCTGCCGGTGTTCTGGATTCAAGTTATGGCTGAACACTCTGAGATCGCCACAATAGCACTGTTGCCATTTCCGACGTGCTACCTGTGTGAGGCGGGGGTTTTGTGCAGCAACGGCGACTAAAACAAAATGACGAAGTAGACTCCACATGAAGCACACACTTCAGGTGTGATTGTCTCCTAATACTCCGAGATGGGACCGCCCGCTTGCAGAAAATCAAGCTGGGCGCTCGCACTAATTCAGCATTGTGGTGAGTTGAGATTTTCATGCACTTTGAATTTGTGTTGTGTCGTATTTTGAAGGTATTAAAATCCTCTTCCGTAATACGGAAGCGGATTAGGGCCAATGAAGAAAGAAAAAATAAGGTTGGCAAAATTCTGAGTTTAAAATGACAATTCTGAGTTTAAAGTGAGAATTCTGAGTTTAAAGTCAGAATTCTGAGATTAAAGTGAGAATCTTGCCAACCTTATTGTTTCTTTCTTCATTGGCCCTAATCCTCTTCCGTATATTAAGACCGTAGTGATCAGAGTGTTGCGGCCAAATTGGACGCTCCTCGTGTTTATCTCGAAATCCCCCCAGTGTTAATTCAGCTCTTGGCATATTATTTTGTAGTACAGTATTTACGCGCCACACCTTAAATGCCGATCCGTGAAAATATTGTACGACATAAACCGGTCCGTGGGGCAAAAAAGGTTGGGGACCCCTGCACTAGAATGTACTTGCTACTTCGTGAAAAAGTACAATTCATCAGGTCAAACATCGTCACAAGCTAGCAAAATTCCAAAATGGAATAATGAGTAATTCAATTACCATGACAGAATTGGGTATGGTTGATCAAAAAACAAAATTCATCAACTGTCTTAACTTAATACCATAAGACTTCTTCGGATCTTTGTGAAATCAGTTTTAACTGATTTACAGCAAATAATCAACCGCTCACTTCAGTCAGGCAAGCTTCGTAAACCCCTGAAAGGAGCCACCGTCAAGCCACTTTAAGAAAAAAAAAAAGAACGCCGGATGTTTCCTTGTTAGCAAATGAAATGTGGTCCTCACATGCTCGGTTTGGCCTCGCCTGAGTGCAAACAAAACATTTTGAAGACGACGGCAGCGTGGCCACCTGTTTCATGTTCATCAAGCCCTTGTAATTCTTTGCGTCACCAAACGGTGGCAGGAAAGCTTAATATAGTCACTGAAGGATAATTGGACAGGATTTTTTTTCCAAGCAGACTTAACGTCACTTGTGGGCATTGATTGGCTTTGTTTTTTAAAATTTGTTTTTAGTTGTTACAATTCTAAAACAATCGGCAGTGAATGTTTCACGAAACGTGTATGTCACATATCATCTAATATAAAATACGGGCAAATACTGTTTGATTAAGAATTTGTGCTGCTGGACTACTTATGAATTATCTAATGTAAAGACTATGAACTTAAGTGCACTAATGAACTTTAATATACGTATTTTGGTAGCACAATAAATGCCTTTTTATTCCACCTGTGCTTCCGAATGCAGTCACATTATTGTACAGGATAGGGTGAGGATGCTTTTTTTTGGGGGGGGGGGGGTTAATATATGAGACTCGTGCCCGACGCGTGCCTCTCCACACCATCTGTCACACAGGCTCAACTGTCATTTTCATCTTGCACCAGTGGGATTTGTACGCCCGCGGGAGAGGGTGGTGGGGCGGGGCTGTTCTTCCCACGAGTGCCTTGACTAATTGTACAAGAAAATGGACAATAAGCGCTCCCTGGTGGGATTCACAAGCACGCATTATAAATGATGCGAAGCGTTGTCTGTTTAGACACCGGGAATGCTATTCGTACACATTGACATTTCTTAAATTGGTCGTATAAAAATGGATACATGGGCAAGTATATTTACACCAGATATCGTAACTGCCTCTCTATCGTTATCGTAATTTGTCTCTTTAAATGTTAGTGCTTAAAAATATGTCTGCGTGGGTTAACCATCATATTTGTGAGTATTTAATATAGATTTTTATAAGACTTCTATCGAACAGGATACAATGCACTTCCTCATCGATTTTTATTTTTCCGAACGCGGAATACTGAGCGAGTTAACTCGCACGTCACATTTCGAGACTTCACATATCATAATAGTGCCTTCTTGATTCTTCCCAAAATGCAGGCTCTACACCTATACATGTTTTCGATTGGAATGTTTTAATACCTTTAAGTGAATTTTTGTTTTTGATCATTTGTCCATAAATATCAAAACCAAACCATAACGCCTGTCAAAGACGAAATGCTTTTTAATACTGTATTGTCTGATTTTATTTTAGAATAATATTGTTTCTTGTTGGTGACGTCATCGAGAGGGGACGAGACAGGTTGAGGAGACGGTCTGAGTGTGTTTTGGCCAGCAGCAGCTCCTGTGAATGTGCTTTAATTGCTTCTTTTTGTTTATTAAAAAGCGAATAGACTACATCAGCGACTCCATGTATTACAATGTATTGGGCTACTACGGTCCGGCCACAAAGCCAAAATGACGCGTTTCATCGCGTAGACATGTTCCCCTGCCGCCATACTTCTTACACGCAGCGTCCAAATCCTGCGACGGGAAAGCCAACGGTTTTGCTCCTCGCCCTGGGAACGCTCGGGGATGTCTTGCACGCGTCGGGCTCGCGACAGTTATTCAAATTGCACTTAATTATTCCAAGGGCGTATGCTTCTTCTCCCCCCCCCCCCCCCCCCCCCGCCACTCCCTGCGATTCTTTTGTGTACGCACATCTGCTACAGTCTCCATACGCGGGAACGTTCAAATCAGGCCATTCCCGTGCTCGAGGTGTCTGCTTCTGCGGTGCTCGTGGCAAGGAGCCACTTGCAACAGAAGCCCGAAATTCGGTTGAGCTTATGAATCGGAGCGTTTGGGTTCCACTCGGAGTTCAGTGTAACTCTCACCAACAAAAGTTGACCGTCTGTAAATTCGAAATTTCGTCTATATGGCGGCCATGAGTGATGAATGAATATTTCGTGACAGTCCTACGTTCTCTCTAATCATTTTGTCCATCTGTAGAGCGCAGCTGCTTGGCGCGTGCTACGCTCTACTCCATTGTTGCCCTTGCGTGCGTCCACCTGGGCGCGTGCACGATGAGCCCAGACGCACAAAAGCCATCCTGTCTGCCGTTTAATTAATGGAACAAGTTATGCAAAGTGCTGGATTATTCTAGTCCTATCCGTACCAAACAATAGAGTGGCTACGAAGTTTTCACATCTGTTCGGAAAGTATAAGGCCAAAAGTGAACTTGCATCAACCGTGCAAACAATAAAAAAAGAGACCACACCACACAATCTTTATTTTAAAAAAATAAAGTAACACAATGACACGCATAGAAAAATGGCTTTATTCACTCCTTGCAACCCTTTCGTCTAAAAGTCGTTTATTTATGTTTCGATATGACTAATTTAAAAGTTACCTACTTTTCTAAAATGGGTTTCTCATGATTTCATCATCATTTAGGGGCTTTATGTGTAGAAATGATTGAAATGGTATCGCATTTTTCACATCACCCTGTGAAGTCGATTCTAAAACGACACATTTGTTCTACACTCTTGACATTTTTGTACATTTTTTATCCTTTAGCTTGATTTCAAGAAAACGTTCTAGCCAATACCGACTGGTATAATAAAGAAGTTTTTGTCTATTTTGTCATCATCAATGACACGCTCGCACTCAAGAGAGGAAATTTGCTTTATCACAAAACCAAACCACACGAATATCTTGTCAGGCAGTTCAGTCGCAACCTTGAAGGGTCCCTTGAACTCACCACGTTGGCGTGACGTGTCACCCCCACCACCACCAGCGAGCCGGTCAACCGTGATCTGCAGTGAGAATTGCCACAGTCAAACTTTCTCACACTCAGGCGCGCTCATTCTGCACACGCCCACCCGACCAGCCGCGCACGCGGCTTTGGCAAAAAAAAAAAAATTCTGCGCATGCATGCAGCTGAGATACAAACCCTTTGATGACAATGTCAGCCCACTTGTCTTATTTCAATCCACGCATTCCTTTTCCCATATCGTTGATGGTGCATTTTTAATCATGGGTTAAAAGTGTGTGTGTCACCAAATACAAACAAGCACGTGTCTCCGTTCTAAAAGACCACGTGATGCGTTCATGCCATCTGAAATGAGTCAAAATTGAATATCATTAAGAGATTGAAATACATAATGAGCACAAGATAAATTTACTTGCTATACGTTCAGCCCCACACGTGCAATATTTCCACAGGACCCGGTTTGCGCATCGCATCATGATTTTGGAACATTTACTGCAGAGATTTTCATTGGCCGCTCTATGCAGGAAGAAAATAAAAAAGCAACTTACCACAGCGTCTTCTGCAGTCGTCACACTTTGAAGGCCGCGCTCACACTGAGCGCCCTTTTCCACAAGATTCTCGTGCGTCTCATCCACGCCGGACGCTTTCCAGCGCTGTGGGCGTACACCTCCACCGAGGCCACGCCCCTTCTCGTCTCGCCTCAAATACAGTCTGTCTGCAACTCCAGTCCAAAAACAGAATCTGCCCTCTAGTTCAACGTTTTAAAACGCGAATTTACCCTGGATCGAGGTCGAAACATATTAAATACTTCGAAACTGTGATTGACTTTCGGTCTGAACGACTATTTTATCGCATCTGTTTGACTGAAAATAATTATTTCCACATTAGAGGAACGAACACGATCCGAATCAAAATATCTGCTTTTAACCAAGACGAAATGTGCAATTTTTCAAATAGTCATTTGACAATCGGGGTGTTGTAGTACATCTTTTTGCTCTCATGTTGCTCGAAATCACTGACCACAAATGTCATTAAAACAAATCTCAAGTGTACCTTCAAGATATCCATTCACACTGTCATCTTAAATGAGCATCACACGTGTTGCCAGGCTACACGAACTCCACTTCCATTAGATTTTGGATTTGCTCGAAGTTTGAATATTTTTGCATGCGATATTACGACGACCTGCAAACACCCGTTCGTGTCCCACCGGGACCACTCTTAATGGCCCCCGTAAAACTTGGTGCATTGGTAGAAACCATCTGCTGCCTTTTGTGTGCACGCGGCTCGTGCTGTCCCCGTGCTCTTCATAGCGCTGCACAATGGAGGGGAACAGAATACCCCCCCTCGCCCCCCCAAAAACACGTCAAATTACTATCTTTGCACTGAAATGTGAACGAAATGCAACCGCATTTCTGTCTTTAAAAAATTGAGGGCGAAAGGCCTCCTGTCTTACTTGCGTCGATTTGTACAGCAGCGCCACCACCAGATGTTTAGTTGCGTCACGTAGCTTGGCTTTTGGCTTTGCGAGCCATCTTTTGAGAGATTCAAAATCCTGTCTGGACCCTCCCTCGCTCCTACTAATGCCCCACCTATAGGCTACAGTGAATATGTTTGTGTGGCCACCACGCAACCCACGCCACACCCGTCAAGCTTCACTTTGCGTCTGCAGGATATCTCCACCCGCCTTTCAAGGTCACGCGATGTTTTTTAGCCACTGTTAATTCTGTCCAGACATTATTTGCTTATTTATTTTCTCTCTCTCTCTCTCTGTTTGAATTACATTTGCGCAGGATTTATTTTTTTATGGAGTTTTTTTACCTTTATTGTATTCTGACTTGTTCAATAAAGGTTAAAAAAATCTTCTAATGAGGAATTAGAGCCATTAATATCCAGCGTAAACACTTCAAATGACTACATGTTAAATTCTATAACGTGCGTTGCGTATTTTAAATGGATGAGTTTTTAAAAAAAATAAATCCTGGTTCAATTTAATATCACAATTTCATTCTGTGCCTTTGGATCCTTTGCAAAATCGCAATAAACAACGAATTAATGTGTGCATTTGCACGCACGCACATACATACAATGCCCCCAGAAAAGACGGCAAAAGAAAGAACCGAACCATGATTTAAAAAAAAAAATCTAATACTTAGCTATTGCAAAAGATTTGACAGACTTGTGACTTAAATCGCTTCTATATAAACGTCGTTTCGTGTTCGTTTGAAGTCGAAGGCCATTGTTTGGCAGCGTTTTGTCAAGCTGCCAGGATTTGTAAACCTTACGTGGTCCACCTCGTGTATGCATGACGCAAAAGTGGTGCAGCAGATGTTTGGTGCTCGTGGCGTTGTTTTAGGCTTGGGATGCTCCTTGGTACAATTTGATAGGTTCTCGTGCGGTGTGCATGGTAGAGCAAGAAATAACAGCGTTTGCAAGAGTTTGTTTCTCCTTTTCCATGATTTAAAAAATATATATAGGCTACTGCACGCAAGATGTGTATTTACTTTTTTACTTAAGTTTGAATTTTCTGAATAAATTGCGACTGGGTACTTCAAGAACTAGAGGATGCTTTGCAATTTTTTTTATAGAAAAGACCGTTGATTTTATTTATTTTTTGCGAGAATCGGATCATTGTATGCCTCGGCAGACCCTCGTGAGTTTAAGCAGTTTGGATAATGGATGGAACGTTGCCGCCACTCATTCACCACCGGTTCACATTTTCTGAGATGGTTGATCTTTGATTCTTTATTCTGTCATCATATAGGCTCGATGTCTCACAGTATCGATACTCAAGTTACTCGGTGACACGTGGGGATTGTACGTCAAGCTTTCTCCCGAGTCCAAACGTCGGCTTTCTTCCGTTTCTTCTGCTCCGTTTTTTTTTTTTTCACGCCACGTCTGGTTTTGGCTCCAAATCCCACTCCTCGCGTTGCACTCGGTACAGCGCAAGAACAAGATTTGGGAAAAAAATGAATTATACAATTGCTAATTAAATAAATGCAATAATTAAGGACCTTAATCCTAGGTATGGCGGGGGGTGGGGAGGGGGGTGTAGTTTTTCCACCTATATTTAAAAGCCGTTCTGATCCCTTTCTTGTGGTCAGAACCCCCGCTGCAGCGTTCTAAATGAGCTGCAACTCTTTGATGTTCTTTTGAAGGAGTCCAGTCAGAAGACAATAAAAATCAGGAAGTCTACTGGAGATAAAAGCATGAATAAGCTTCTCCTGCATTGTTTGGAGCATGCAACCTTTCACTATAGATATCTTGAGGGGTGTGGATGGGTGGGGGGGGGGGGGGTCGGCTCGTAAAAGGCTGTTTGAAATGACCGCTGAAAGTCAGATCTAAATCAATCAGCACACCGGCGGTTCCGACTTGGTCATAGGTTTTTGAGACTGTGATTCCAGAGGCCACATTTTTATGCCCAACGCAAGTCTGGCGCAAAATGCAGTCTAACTGTGCACATGGGTCGAGTTTTCGTTCTTTTGGTCTTTTCGTAAATAGGCGTACGTGGAAAGGCGCATTTGCGCTGTTGTGGGAGTGAACAAAGCTGGCTTGTTTTCTGGCCAATGAAAGTGGATCCATTCATTGTGTTTAAATTCAGGAGAGGCGCGCACACGCAGTCCTCGACATGGAAGCAGAAATGGACTCGCTGGAGTCCATGCGGAAGACAGAATGACGCAAAATACGTTTTCAATGCATGCAGACCTTCACTTGTTGATCACGTGAAGTTTGGCAGGGCGATCGCAGATCACGGCTGTGAAGTGGGCAAACAAAGTGTCCAATGTTCTCTTCTTTTTAGAAGGTGCTAGACGGCATCTTCTTTTAGGGGATTAGGAAATTTGCCTGACTGGAGTGAACACTTGATTATGTGCTGAATTCTACGTTTTCAAGATGACTTAATAGTTTTGAAAAAGTCAGCTGATTCAGACGGCGAGTTAACGGCTTCAGCTGTTGGACCCTTTCTGCTCCTTTTTTTTTTACCCTCAATTGTACCAAATTCTGACATACTAATAATTATTTCTAGCTGACATTTGACTTGATGGTTTGTACTTTTTCACAAAAGTATCAGGCATATTCTTTGCATGTATCTGTTCAGAGGAGTTTGGCCGCATTTGATTTTTGGATGATTTGTGAGTTTATCAACCACTGTAAAATAAAGTGCACTTCTTGTTGAAATTCTCACTCGAGATTTCAGAAGAAAAAAAAACAATTGCCCAGCTCTGACAAAGTCTTTGCTAAATTTACAAATATGTCTGATCAATGTGAGTTTGGAGTTGGCAAATCGACTGTGGTCAGTGTACAGTATATCAGAATGCCATATTTCTCCCCCCTCACTTTGGCATATTTCGAGCTTTGGAACCCCCCGTGCAACTATGCATGATGGGGGATATGCCTCGAACTCCGTCCAGTTTTTTTTTTTTGCTTTATTTCACACCTCAATTCATCATGTCAAGAGGTTCCAAATGTCAGGCTCATGCCGCTCATCACACCAAAGTGCATGCGGGTTCTCAAAGTCAACGGGTCACACGTACGCGCATCGGCTTCACTCTGCTGAAGCCGCAAAGTGGTTGTCTCTCAACCCAGGGGTTGAGGGTTCAATCCCCTGCCATTGTGACACTTCTCGAGGTGTCCTCGAGCAAGATACCCCCCAATCGCTCCTGATACTGCATCATCAGTAGGTAAACGAGGAAACGATGTAAAGCGCTTTGAGTAGCAGAGGTAGAAAAGCGCTATGTAAGTGATAACCCCATTGAAGTGTCCCTTTTATTGCACATGTATTATTTTTAATTGATATATTCATACTTGCGGCCCAGTAGTACAGTGGTTAGCACGTCGGCTTCACATTGCAGAGGTACCGGTTTCGATTCCAGCTCCGGCCTCCCTGTGTGGAGTTTGCATGTTCTCCCCGGGCCTGCGTGGGTTTTCTCCGGGTGCTCCGGTTTCCTCCCACATTCCAAAAATATGCGTGGCAGGCTGATTGAACACTCTAAATTGTCCCTAGGTGTGAGTGTGAGCGTGGATGGTTGTTCGTCTCTGTGTGCCCTGCGATTGGCTGGCAACCGATTCAGGGTGTCCCCCGCCTACTGCCCGGAGACAGCTGGGATAGGCTCCAGCACCCCCCGCGACCCTAGTGAGGATCAAGCGGCTCGGAAAATGAATGAATGAATGAATATTCATACTTTAGAACGCAATATCAATTTAACCCTTTCTGGCGCCCCTTAACCTAATAACCTGTCCAGTGTAGTAACCACTGTCCCTGAAAGGGTTGAATATGTATAAAGGCTTATTTTTTGGGGGGGGGTTAAACGATTTGAAAAAAAAAATCCCCCTCAGTTTTTGTGGAATAAACTGCAATAACTTGTCTGGATCAAGATTAAAATGCCGTCACCGACCCCCCCCCCCCCCCTCTCCTCTATGAGTCGCCTGAAGACACGTCATAATTCAACTTCTCAGCATGTCGTTCAACAAAAGATCACTGTGGTCTCGGCTTGCACAGATGGATACCCACGCTAAAACTAGGACCAAAAAAAAAAAAAAGCTTCAAACCGAAGCCCTTCCCTCCCTCATTTTTTTAAAAAATGTTGCTTCATTGAAAGGGACCCGTTCCCATGCAGACTGGACGTGGCAGTTTGCTGGGGCCCCGTGGGAGGACAAAACGCGTGCAAAACGATGCAGTTCCATTGCCAGGACAGCTTGCAGTCAAGCTTTGCACCACTCGAGATGAATGTGTTTTCAGTCTGCATATACTGTAGAATAACCGAGTGATTCGAGAAAAGTAAAAAAAAAAAAAGTTTGTCTTTCAGTTTGTATTAACTTCTTAGTGGACTTGGTTTATCATCAACACTTATACATTGAGTATTTGGGGATATTTAAGTAGTAGTGCATACAATGCGTTTATGCACAAATTTATAACAAATGCTCTGTACTCTCCTGGAAAGTTCCACCCCCCCCCCCGGCCCCCCAAAGTGTACAAGAAGCAATTCATGAGATGCTGCATCGTCTTGAAATTTAGGCCATGTGCTGTGTTGTTGTTGTTTTCTGAATCGATTTTATTGCCATCATCAGTTAAAGCTACACCCACAAGATTTTTTTTCCCCCGGTTCGAAGGTGCAACATGAAACTTAAAACGGTAATAATGCAGATCAGATATACGTCATTGGACTAATAAAAACAAAGAAGAAAATCAACAATGCGCAATGGAACTCATGTGTAACATTAAGTCGCCATTTTGTCTCTGAAACTAAATTGGCATTTTTATTGAGCTGCCCAAAAAATAAATAAAATGAAGAAAAAACGCGTAAAATCATGTTCGTGTCATTCAATACATTTAGTCAAACGTTCGTAAGCAAGTCGAACGCTGTATTTGCAGTGTTCTTTTTTTCGGAAGGGGCCCTCGGGACAAGTGCCGATCCGGAATGATGCGTCTGGGGGTGGGGGTGCAGGGGTTTTCCGAAATACAATCGGGAGGCAAAAGGGGAGGTGGGGGCCTCGGTGGTGGCGGCTGATTCAAACTGTGGCTTCCCATCTGTCGCGTGCTTTTGGCGCGTGCCGAACGCGTGAGTTCCACTGGCGGCTCACTGCAGTGTTTGCTGCGGTGGTCGTTCGAGCTCATACACTCGGTGATAATTCAAACGTATACAATTCACTCTGTTCCGCTATTTTTAAATGATTAGATTTAATCGTGACGGGTGGCAAAAGTACTGCACGCTCCCAGAATAAGATATAAGCATAGTGTCATTTATATTTATGAATCTAAAAAATAAGAAGTTTGTGGTGTCTCTTCTAAAAACAGTACGTTCCCAATTTTTTGAACTCATTTTGTGAACTGACTAACAAAAATGAAATTAAATGCTCAACATGCAGGACACGCTCAAAGTAAACACGTGTATTAATCTAAAGAAATGACGACTAATCGTTCTCAAAATTCACATGCATGTGTCTACTTATGCCCACTTTAACAATCGCCACGGTGTTTTGGATTTTAATATGCACGAAGCATTTTCTTCATTAAGATTGAGAGGAAGACGGTAGAATGTAAGCGTATGTGATATTATTAATGATCATTTTATGTTTTTGTGCATCATATTAGTTCATGTTAAGATGACCTCAATTACATTCTGTTGTTTAATAATTGTGTAAGCTTTTGTTGAAGTGTTAATTATAATCATTATGTTGGAACATTACAGTATTGTCTTTGATGTTAAAATGACCTAAATTATAGTCTCTTTGATAATTTCTTTGACAGGTTTATGTTGAGAGCGTCTGATTGGCTGAAGGAAACGGGGTGTGTTTTAGTAGCGGAAAAAGAGGTTGTGCTCTCGAACGTGCTGCGGTGCATCGTTTTTTTTTTCTTCTCAATAAAACTGCATTGGAGCGATTCCATCTCTCCTTTTGCCGTTTGTAAAGTAGAGCTATCCACTAACGACAACAAACCCCTCCATTTACAATTGCTTGAACATGGTTTTACGTTGATAGGTTCTGATTGGCTGTTGAAGTAAGGGAAAGCCGGAAGTGATTTCAGTCCTCCATCTTGCTGCGGTGCGGACGTCCTTTTTCCTCCTTTGAATAAAGCTGTGTTCAAACGGAATCCACCTCTCCTTTTACGTAAAGTAGAGTCATCCATTAAAAACAACGAACCCTTCAACGTCCACGTCCATGAAATGTCAAAGATTGGTGCGTAGCTTGATGCCCATAAAATCCTAAATATAACTTCACTTTATTTTCACTGGTTAAAGTGGGCGGAGGTAGGCATGTACATTTTAGGTGCCAATTAGTCATACTTTTCGATAACATGAACACAACCATGGCTCATAAAGCGTTTTTGAATCGCACCTAAAGTGTTTTAGTCTTTACTTTTAGCCTACTTCGTTACTGGTCACGGCTGCTCCGTTGACTCGTCGTACACGTTTTGGGTTCATGCAAATCGCGTGGGCATATATCCCAGCCCCCAACCGCAATGATGGATTTGTGTGTGTGTGTGTGTGTGGGGGGGGGGGGGGGGGCGCTGCAACTCGGCGTCACTTGTGTGATAACGAGTCCCTTCGACCCCCCCCCCCCACCCCCCACCCCCCTCCAGCACAACCAGTAGCAGCATCCATGCAGATAAACACCATGTTGTTAGCATTGTAACAAGCTTCTGTGGGGGTACCCCAAACAGATGTTAGATGGCGTGGCAAGGGTTGATGCATGCATTTTTAGGAACACTTTAGTCTTGCAAACAAATATTATCTAATCCCGTGTGTATGTGCGTGCGTTACGTTTGGTTGTGGCAATATATACTAAATTGGAGTAGATTATCTACTGTAACACGACGGAATATTTTCATGTGACCCGTATGGATTTATTGATATATGAATTTGTTTGTCGCAGAAATACGAGAGGTTGCGTGTGTGGGAACGTCAATTTTCACCAAGGCCAAGTGAAAATAATGGTGTAATCTCGCGCAACGAAATTGGCTTTTCGTGTTCAGTCGTCTGCAACACGTCTTGAAGGAGAAGAAATTGAACAAAAAGTAATAATACACGTTCAGCGACTCGGTCACCGCCAATCTGCATACCGCCGCTTGATCGCACGGAGGACCCGACAAGGACAGATGGTCCAGAGAGAGGAGTGCATGTCATTAATTTATTTCCCCGAGTGGCTTGGACCCGCAGCCCCCCTGTGCTCCAGATCAAACCGCGCAGCGGTTTATGTCCCGCCCCCGTGACGCGC
The DNA here is from genome assembly GCF_025434085.1 of Hippocampus zosterae. Classification (NCBI taxonomy): domain Eukaryota; kingdom Metazoa; phylum Chordata; class Actinopteri; order Syngnathiformes; family Syngnathidae; genus Hippocampus; species Hippocampus zosterae. Next base: position 37,853,903 of record NC_067452.1, on the reverse strand, counting down.
CACGGCCACATAAATAGGAGGCGGCAGAGCTCAGCAGCACACTCGCAGCTCCCTTATTCGAACACCTCTCACAAGCACAAGCCACCCCCCAAATATGAGTCCAAGCATCCCTTCCGAGGCCAGCCAGCCTCTCCCCGCTAGTTCCACCGTGGCCCAGAGGAAACAAGCCCACGAGCTCAGAAAGGTAAGAACAAGGAAAATACTTGCATGCATGTTTCCTGCAAGACATTTTTTTTTCATTATGACTTGTGCAAACAGTGCGATTGAATAACACGTACATCCTTCATTATTCCCCCCCCCCCACCCCAGACTCTCAAGCCGCTGTTGGAGAAGAGAAGACGCGCTCGTATTAATGACAGTCTGAACCATTTGAAGAGTCTCATTCTGCCCCTGGTTGGCAAAGACAACGCGCGCTACTCCAAGCTGGAGAAAGCGGACGTTCTGGAAATGACCGTCCGCTTCCTCAGGGACCTTCCAGCATCTCCCGCAAAAGGTGAGATTGGTTATTACCTAATAACAACATAATAATAATGACAAAGTGATGTGGTATCTTAATGGTGTTCTTTCCTTCCGATTCAGACCCCGCAGAAAGTTACCGAGAAGGTTACAAAGAGTGCCTCCAGCGGGTCTCGGCTCTGCTCCCTCATAGCAGCCTCAACCAGGACGCATGCGAGCGGGTCAGTGACTTTGTGCGGCGCTCCATGTCCGCCACGGTCAACCCGTCCTGCCTCAACTGCTGCGCGCAGACCTCCAGGGCTCTCCCCCACATCCAACAGAGGCTGCTGAGCCTCAAGTCCGGCTTGAACTCCACGAGGGCCGAGAGCCAGCCTCAATCTCCGCCGGTGGTCCCGGCGCAACAAGTCCCTCCTGCCGTCAGCGCTGACATGTGGAGGCCCTGGTAGATTCAACGGACGCTTGTTTAATGCTTTATTTATTTGGAGACGATCCACTTAAAACACGCGTAATGATTAAGATGAGCGGTGGGCGCCGCTGTGCTGCGTAATGTCATCCAGCGGTTGGTTAATTTTCGGGTAAAATAGAGCACAGAACCCAAAGAAACTGTATCGTTTGCTCCGTTTTTATTATTGCAATCCTCTTTGGGGTTTCAAAGGCACGGGTTGTCGACAACACTTTTTGTAAAACCCCAAGGGTTACTCGGTCGGAGGTTTGCACGATGGACTTAAAAGTATTTTGGTCTGTGCAAAAGAATAGTCTGTAAACACTATGTGTTAAATGAACGTGTTGGAAGCATGGCGCGAAAATGTGATGTCTGGAATGCGTCAATAAATATGCGAAATAACAACACAGAAAAAATGTTTGGTCGAATTTGTGTTTTCTGGTGTCATTAAAAAAAAAACAGATCATGAGTGAGATGTGAAGTTGAGGAGGAAAGGCGGCAAATGCACAAAGCCGCAGGTCACCCGCAGCCCATTGATGCTGAGAGCAGCTGCTCTATTGTTGCTGAGGCGCCTCGCTGCTTGCCGCCAATTCGGTGGGAAGAACGCTGAGGTCATTGCGTGGCTGACTGGGCACAGCCCCCCGATACGGCTCCAGTCTGTTACACTTGTCAAAAACTTCCATGCAACAGTTTTGTGACATTCATATCTGAGTGTAAAAAAAATAAAATAAAAAGGGGCTGCTGGAAAGGCAGCCGCTCTCGCGGCGCCATCTTGAAGTCAAAATAACACAACACACAGCCGTGCGTTCTTAATCACTTTTCCTGCATACACATTGTTGTTTGAAGCAGTTATGGATGAAAGAAGAAAGGATCAAAGTGTCCTTTCAACAGTGGATCGGAGACTACATGCTGAAAATGTGCACACGTCTGCTACAAGCTTTGAAAGTTTTGAAAGCAAACATGAAGCTGTAGCGTCCATTGATGAAAAGAGATTGGCTCACATCTCTTGTCCTATGTAAATCCGCTTCAATTCCGAGCAGCGACTCCCAGTTCCACATCCGTATCGGCACTCTGTGCTGACGCTTCTTTCTTCTCATCGTCGGCTCCCAAGCCTTGCAGACCGTCCAACAGCACCGATCTCTCCGCTGAACAAAGCGGGGCTGTGTAAAATGCTGCCCAGTACAGGCGCAAAAAAAACCCCCACAAGCGCCCCAGAGCAGTCCAGCAATGACAGTCAAATGGCACCGACATTCCTCCCAATCAAAAACGGTGCCGGTATACCCATGCTGCCGAGAACCACCAAGCCCTGAGTCTCCTCCTTGATGAATGTCGTGGCCAAAAAATGCTGAAAAACAATCCACATGCAGTCCACATGATGCAACAACAACACAAAGTGACAAAACAACAACAACAAAAAAAGCAAGGATCATGAGAGCACTTGCCGACGGCTGCCTACTCGGGCGCCATCTTGGATGTCTTTAAAAGTCCATAAAGTCACTTTGCGGATTTTCTTTTTGCCCACAAAAGTCAACCCACACAAAATTTTAATACTATTGAGGTACTGTGTTTGTCCTGCATAATCATTTCAAATCCGCAAAATAAATACATAAATAATCCTACTTGTATTGTATATTATATTGTATATTATAGTGTATTGTATTGTATTGTAAAGGGCAGTCTAAGTCCCGGTGTAACCGCAGCTAAGCCATGTCTGCCATATAGAGGTGAATTGTGATATTACACCATAAAACTACATTCAGTGCATAAGAATAATTGCAACTTCATGTCATGGTCTGTTGTATTTTAAATAATTTGTTATTAATCTGTGAGCGGCACGGTGATCGAGTGGTTAGCGCGTTGACCTCACAGTGGAGAGGTCCAGGGTTGGACTCCCACTCCGGCCTTCCTGTGTGGAGTTTGCATGTTCTCCCCGAGCCTGCGTGGGTTTTCTCCGGGTACTTCGGTTTCCTCCCAGATTCCAAAAACATGCATAACAGGTTGAGGGGGCATTCCAAATTGTCCCGAGGTGCGAGTGTGAGCGTGGATGTTTGTTTGTTTGACTGGCAACCGGTTCAGGGTGTCCTTCGCCTACTGCCTGAAGATGGCATGGCTAGGCTCCAGCACACCCTTGTGAAGATGAAGCGGATCAGAAAATGGATGGATGGGTGGTTACATCAGTAATTCAACAGTCTTGTCTCTATTCGTACCTCGCCCATTCTTAACTAGATGCAGCTTTAAACCAACACTGTGTAAAAAGTCAGGTGGTGTGTTACTCTTGCATGGGTCCCTCATCCCCAAAACCTGCGACACGCCTGTTACTCTTAATTCCTCTGAAGTGTCGGGACCTTGAGAGACAAAAGGCTCCCTGTTATCCGGCCTGCGCAGATGGGTTACAGACGCCCAATTTACTTGGAAAAGACAAAAGGGGACTCTAACCGACGGCATAGAATGGGAGAAGAGGTGGGAGCCCCACCCCCCCCACACCCCGCTCGCCTCACCCCGGCAGTCCCTTCCATTAATCTCCCCATCCCAGCGGGACTATGAGGGGCGCGTGCAGCGAGTGTGCTTCTCAAAGGGCTCATCTTTGCACAGAGGCCATTGTCGAAAATAATGCAGTGTATGTAAACTGTTATGTAAAATAAAATCAACCGATGGATTTTGTGGTCATACTACGAAAAATCCAACAAAGCAGCGCTGCAGTAGCCGGAGCTGAAATCAAACCCCTGCACCTCCGCACTGTGAAGCCTACGTGCTAACCATTGACCACGGGCTGCTAAATGAATGAAATAAACCTTTTTTTCTGGGGGGGGGGGGGGGGGGGGTCAGCCATCATTTACAGAAGAATGCGTCCAATCTAATCGGGAGAAGCTTCATCGTGCAACAAGACAATGAGGCAAAACACACTACCAACACAACAGAGGACTTCATGGAGGGCAAAAGTGGAAGGTCTTAGACTCGCCAAGCCACTCACTGGATGAGGATGCGATATTACCTCCTGAAGAGGAGAATGAAGGGAGACACCCAGAAAACCAACAAGTCAAGTCAACAGTATTTATAGAGCACTTTCGAACAGCCATCGCTGCATACAAAGTGCTGTACATGGAGCGATTTAACATACACAATAAAGAGTAAGACGAATCGGTAATAAAGGCGGTAGAAAGCACCAAACAGTAAAATCAAGAACAAATCTAAGTCATGCTGAGTCGAACGCCAAAGAATACAAGTGAGTTTTGAGGAGGGCTTTAAAGATGGGCAGCGACGAGGCTTGCCGAATGTTCAATGGGAGGTCATTCCGGAGAGAGGGACCAGCAACAGAAAAAGCTCGATCCCCTCTGAGTCTCAGTTTAGTTCTTAGTACTTCTAATAATGTCTGGTCCGCAGACCTGAGGCGCCGGGGCAGGTGTGCAGGGGCGGATGAGCTCAGAGAGGTAAGGTGGCGCGAGATTATTCAGAGATTTGAAAACAAAGAGGAGGATCTTGAAAATAACTCTAAAATGAATGGGGAGCTAGTGAACGGATGCCAGAGTAGAAGTCATATGCTCCCTCTTACGAGTACCAGTCAAGAGGCGAGCAGCGGCATTCTGGACCAGCTGAAGGCGCTTAATGGAGGACTGGCTGACTCCAAAGTACAGGAGATGCCCAGTGAAGGCTTGGAAAATCATTTCAAATACAACCGTCTAGTGAAATCAAAGGCTCGCAAGCTTGATGCAGTTACTGCAAGTGCGGCTTATGCCACCAAGTATTCCCGTTAAGTTCATTTAATATCATCTCATCATTTTGCTCACTTGAAACGTGGGTGTCTTCAAACAAAATGTGCTCAGTCCTGAGTTGTTCAACGCATCTCGATAAAAATGAAACAAAAGCTGCAATTCGGAACTTTTGTCACATGCTTTCTTTTTTTTTTGCTCGCTTGCCTGCCTGTCTGTCTGTCTGTCTTTTTCTTTCTTTCCTACCGTCTGTGTGTTTGTCTGTCTGTCTTTCTTTTTTTTACACTATGCAAAAACAGGCATCACGTGATTGCCTATGACGCCAACGCCGAGGAGGCGACTGATAGGGGTGTCCACAATGTTGCGTGTGTACTTGTTGGAGGCTGGAGGGGGGGGGGGGGGGGGGTTCAAGACTCGTTGTAGTTGCACATCATTAGAAACATGCAGATGGGGTAGCCACGCTAAAAGTGCTTGGGGATCATGTGTCATGCGTGTTAAAGATCGACACTATTCAATGACGTGTGTGCGTGTGTGTGCGCGTGCGTGTGCGCGCGTGCGTGTGCGGCTGCGTCCGTTCGTATGATGGCCTTGAAAGGAATGAATGGCGGCTGGGATGTCGGCGCTGCAGGATGGGTTGACTGGGTGGACGCAGGCTAAAGAGCTAGGGAGAATGGGGGGGGGGGTGTTCAGAAAGGGGGGGGGGGCGGGAGCCATCTGGTCACCGCGGCGCGTGCAGCACGCGTGGTTCCCCCGAGTGCAGCGGCATCTGATGGCTTGTCATACAATTCACCACTTCTTGTTCGATACGACGATCATTTGAAACTGAAGTTTTAGTACACATATACATGAAAAAGCGAGATGCATGAATTGTGCTATAACCCCCCCCCCCCCCCCCTCATCCTGGACGGAGCAGAAACGCATCAAACGCGCAATCGTTCATTTTGAGGATTGATGTTGCTATTCTGTTTCTATCTGCTCTATTGTGCGCATCTCGTGACTGCCAAACCACACAATGCCCCCCCCCCCCCGCCCTCCCTTCCTTGCCTCGCCTCGCCCCCTTTTGGGTTTCAGCACCCGCGCCTCTCCGTGTGTAGCGTTGGCAGCGGGACGCACTAAACACCCCACAGGTATTGAGACCTCGCCCCCCCTCCGGCTCGAACTGCATCAACCTCATATGCAAAACTATTGTTGTCAAAATTTACGAGCAGATGTTTTTTTTTTTTTGGAAGTAGCGTGGCTTGGGTTTAACTTGATGTGGCGTGGATTCGATTCGAACAGGAGACTGGCTGCTGTCCTTGGACCCCCTTTTTTTTTCCCCCCGACGCACGCAAGCGTCCATTTTTTTTTTATCCCGGACAGCTGTAATATGCCGTCATTTGTTTTTCATGTATTCATTTATGTGCTCCCGTGAAAAGTATTTCCATGAGCAAACATCCATGTGGGAATTAAAAGTAAAAAGACGTTTAATTCAACTCAAACAAGGATGTTGTGATATATAGTTTTAAAGTACAGCGTATGACGTATAATCAAAACATTTGTGTCACCACAAGCGTTAAATTGGCCGCGTTTCATTTTTACAACGTTTTGAGCCTCTGCGCAATTACGCAAAACAACGACAATTACGCACGACTACAATTCATGTTGTTTTTCTATATACGGCGAGCAAAAAAGCAATATACTACACAAAGCACTGTTTACACATGCGTGGAATAAAAAAAATTGCCATACGTCTATTCAAACGTGTGTTGGGTTTATTTGTGTGCGAGCAAATAAATTTGACGCTGGGCGTCTGGATGTGGATTATACAGATTTTTTTTTTTTTTGCTTATCATAATGCAGACACGCACTGAAGCTGTCACGCTTGGATCCAAGACAGATGGCTATTTTTAATAAACGTGATGCTTTTTTTTTTTCTTCTGTTGTCGTCGTCCAATGCGTGGCCAGTCACGTCGTTTGGTGTCGGCTTGGGGGCGTCGCTGTGACGCACGGGCACCCACGCCGTCGATGTGGATATAAACCCCTAGCCCAGTGGCAGTTAGAAACACTTCTCCTCGAGTACACACCTCGAGAATCGAAAGGACGAAGAACATGTCTCCAAACGTAACTTGTGACCCTCTGCCATCATTTTCTCCGAGGCCCACCGTGGCCAAAAGAAAAGAAGCCCATGAGCTCAGAAAGGTGAGTTGTGTTCCTCCTTTCACACTTTTAAAAACTCTCGTGTGGTTGTTTTAGATTTCACATCATGGCCAACCGTCTTTGTTCTTTTGCAGACGATGAAACCGTTGGTGGAAAAAAGAAGGCGCGCACGCATCAACGACAGCCTGAATCACTTGAAAGAGCTGATTGTGCCACTCACCGGCAAAGATGTAAGTTGCTTTCGAATTTCATTTGAATGAAGATATTGTTAGATGTGAAATATTATCAGCAACATTTGTATTAATATTTTTCTCCCCCCCCCCCCCTACCATCTGTAGAAGAGTCGTAACTCAAAGCTGGAGAAAGCAGACATCCTGGAGATGACTGTGCGGTTCCTCAGTGACATCCCCCCTGTCCAAAACAAACGTGAGTATTAATATCATATAAATATGAGGGATATTTGGATTTCTTAAAATGCCTCACTCATCCTTTTTTTTCCTTCTAAATTTCAGATTCCACAGATAGTTACAAAGAGGGCTACCAAGCTTGCCTCCAGCGCGTCTCTGCGCTCCTTCCCAAAAGCGGCCTCGAGCCCGACGCCGCCCGGCAGGTGACCGACTTCATCCAGCGGTCCATGGTGGCCAACGTCAACCGGCAATGCCTCAACTGCTGCGGCCAGAGCTCCGCGGCACACATCCAGCAGAGACTCCTTAGGCTCAAGTCCAGCCTGGGCCCCAAACCAGAGAGCGCGCTGCCCCCGGGCAGAGCTCGCTCAGTTCCACAGCACAACAGCGCCCCCATGTGGAGACCCTGGTAGATTATTCAACGCAAGTCTTAAGAAGCGTCCCGAGCATGTGTCCATACATAAATATATACAGTACATGTTTTTATGACTTGTCCACAATTAAGATTTACGATAAATCGACTTAGCCGAGTATTGTATACTTTACCTTTTGCGTACGCGTCGGTTGTCCTGTATAAGTTGACAAATCTAGACTGTCGTATTTTGTTAAAACTCCGCATGTATGTTTTACGTTGGGTATTTGGTCTGCCTTGAGGACTGAATGATTTAAGGGCTATTGGACCAGCCCTGTAAGACCCTATGGGTCACTCTTAGTGAATTTGCACTGTATGACTTCATGGTTCTGAATCTGTGCAGATTGATTTGGTGGACATGTTTTGTGTCACTGCAAGTATCTCTGTTGGGATGTTTATTTTCGCAATTTTCAGCGAATTATGTATTTAATGTACATATATGAAAACAATAAAACTGCGACGTCGTGGTAATATTGTGCGTGGTTCTCATTTTTTTCATACAGAATAGTTTTACCAGTACATGACGCTTCATCCATGTATCCATCCATCCATCCATCCACCCACCCACTTTCAACATCTAATATCCTGAACAGAGTCGCGCGGGGTTGCTTGAGCCTACCCCACCCGAACACCCTGAATTATCACCAGTCATTCACAGGGCACATCGAGGCAAACGACCATTCATTCACACCCTACATCAGGGGTGTTAAACTCATTTTTGTCACAGGACACATTATATACTGTATTGAATCTTATAAAAAATAAAGTAAGAGAAAAATAATACACACTTTGGTTATTTACAGAGCGTGCAGTACAAAACACGTTGTCGGTGTTGATAGCATTATTATATCTTTGAAAAGAGATTCTTTTGACACGGCAATTGCTTGACTAAAACTCTGTTTAGTCGTTTGTTTAAAATGTAATGTAATAAAATCAATGTGTTTTGCCCTCGGTGTCTTTTTACATTGGGGTTTGCTGCCCTCTAAAGGCCGGTGGTGCTATTGCCACAGTGTTATGCGTTCACGGGCTCAGAGTCGCCTCGTTCAGACGGAAGCCCACCGAGGGAAGCAAAATGGCTGTTAGCGTGACATTTCCAAACTAAACACTACGGATACGCTATAAGGAATCACTTGTTCATCACACCGTGTTTCGTTACAACCGTGAGAAACCTTTAAAAGCTTTTTTAAATCACTTCCGTCACGTTTTTCTTTTGACTCGTCCCGTCTGGTTTCATTTGTCGTTTTCTCCATCCGGAAAGAGCACATCCTCACCGGCATCATGTCTGCGATGAAGGCTTCTGACGCCGCTTCATCCCTTCAACTATGCAGGTAGGATTTTTCATCTGGTTATTTGTGTTTATTACGAGGTGTCCTGACTTTTTTTCGTTATCAGACGTGCGACACATGAAGGCATACACGGAACTCACGAATGCCGGCATCCGTCCGTCGCGAGACTTTACGTCACTCGCCGGCTTAATCTGCTTTATCTGATTTACCATCTTTCTATTTCCCTGCACGTTATGTTTTTTTGGTGACGACGTTTAAGATGTTAACTGGAATGGCGTACCGCGTCACACATGTTACGTTCGGGGATGATTAAAGCATTTTTCTTTCGTTCTTGTGACTCGTGTCGCTTAACACAAAAAATACACGTTGGTTGTTAAACACGTACAATATGATGCCACCACGTAGCGTACTGCTCATTTCTTTATCATATATGACAAGACGTTCATGTGCAAAGCTGGAACCATGATGAATGGGCTTCATGTCCCAGCAAGCATGTCCTGCGTCGTTGTACTCTTGGTCCCCAACAGGGGGCGCGTAATGCCCGTCCTTTTTTAAAAAAGTATTTTAATTTGTTTATTTTTAACACTCCCACATCTGTGTATGCACTGCACAAATGTTGCCGGGCAAACACAGGTTAAAGGAGACAATATAAGTCTTTCACAAACAGTTTCTAAATGTTGTATAAATTTGTTATGATGCTGTTCTTGTGTATCTCCAGCAGGTAGCAGTGGAGGGTTTCTCCAGCGTGCACACCTGCTGCCTATTTGATCATGATTAAGACATTTATTTAAGTCGGTTCTTACGTTCTAGTTTAGCCTCTTTCTTTGTATTTATTTTTTCTGTCTTTGACCTTGCTCATGTTTTTGTTTTTTGTAAAATTTGACTTGTCATTTTGTTTACATCTCGAGCTTTTTTCCTTGCGTTTGCAAGCTCTTTTTGCTAATGTATGGGTTTTCCTGGTTCTTTTGACCAGTGATTTCTGTTTAAACGTTGTCGGTGTGTTTTTATTCTAAATGAATATTTTTGTGGTGATTATTGTTTGAGTCTACGTATGTGGGATCCGATCACCATTCAGTTTGTTCCCGAGCTGTGTCAAAAATTCATTTTACACTCTATATCATGTTCTGAAATGAACCGAATGTTTTGAATCCCAGAAATGCAGGCTCAGACAAAATGTGATAAAAATATTTATAGAGGAGCACAAAGTGCGAATAGAAATCGCTCATCATAAGGTGCAAGGAAAAATAAGGTCTAAACGTTCTGGTAATCACGGAGAAAACACAAAATGAAATGACAAGGAGCTCAATTTCACAAAACCAAGAACAAATAATAATACTGTACATACAAACAAGAAACTATGAAAACGAGAGCGACTTTGATTGAAAGACCGAGAAAACAACACTTGATTTGATACAGGGGACAAGGTCAACAATCTGATCAGGAGTAGCAGAAGTGGGAGTCCTCAAATACAAGTCATGATGATGGTCGGGAACTGGTGTGCCGGTTGGAGGGAAACGCCCTTCACTCCAGCTGGACCTAAACAAAACAAACACAAACATGACACACAGGGAAGCCAGCGTTTTACAAGACCTGCAAAGTATATTTGCGATGTGTCATCACCCTATCCAGAAGATAATCTTTCAGACAAATATGCACAATAACAGGGTGCGACAGAGCACTTACTAAATTATTCACAATTTCACTGCTTCCAGTGTGAAATGGGTTTTCAAAAGCTAGAAATATATTGTCTCTGAAACCAAAAAAATCAAATCAACCCGAGACTTTCTTTATTCATTCATTCATTCATCTTCCTAACCGCTTGATCCTCACTAGGGTCGCGGGGGGTGCTGGAGCCTATCCCAGCTGTCTCCGGGCAGTAGGCGGGGGACACCCTGAATCGGTTGCCAGCCAATCGCAGGGCACACATAGACGAACAACCATTCGCACTCACACTCACACCTAGGGACAATTTAGAGTGTTCAATCAGCCTGCCACGCATGTTTTTTGGAATGTGGGAGGAAACCGGAGCACCCGGAGAAAACCCACGCAGGCCCGGGGAGAACATGCAAACTCCACACAGGGAGGCCGGAGCTGGAATCGAACCCGGTACCTCTGCACTGTGAAGCCGACGTGCTAACCACTGCACTACCGGGCCGCCAGCACTTCTTTATTTAGAGCCAAATCCCAATAGTTATTTTATGACGCCATAAAACACTTGAGCAAGATTTACTTGCTTTAACTTTGCTATTTTTTCCTTTGAGGAGAGTCTTTTCACTTTATTTCTGAGATTGAGCCGCAGCAATGTTTATTTTGAAGCACATTTCTTGTTGAGCAATTGAGGAACACACCAACATGACCAGGAACTTTTTGCTGCATGTGGTACAAAAAAGAAGCTGGACCTTGCCTTGTAAGCCGTGGAGTTGCTTGGTTTTGGCCCTAAAACGGGCTGATGAGAGATCTTTCCGTATTTCTCTCCCCAAGTGAAGATAAAATTGTATCACCTCAAAATGCTTACCTTGACACCTGTTGTTGTCCTGTTTTCCTTTTAAACAGATGGCGACATCCTTTGGTATTGTAGGGCACTCCACAGAATAAAGTGTGAATACGCAGGATTGCTGTTCTGAAAAAAAAACAACAACAAAAAAAACATAAATGATTAAATGTTTTTTATGTAACCGCCCTCGCATAGACGAGTTCTTTGGCAATCCAAATTCCTGAGATTCCCTCGTCATCCACTGCACACGACACAGACGGCGATAGTCGCTGTTATTGTCACTTTGGTGTCTTATCGCCTCATCAGGGGGCGTGGTTCTGATCCAGTCAGACCAGTCGTGATGGGCCCCGTGGTGACTTCAGGGCCTCAAATATCAGGCCTGGATGCAGAACGCGCATCCAGAAGGCAAGTGAGTGGCTGACGGAGAGAAGAGAGACTGAGAGAGACAAGAGTGTCAGGTTTCCAAGATGCGCTGCTTCAGGCCCCCGAAAAAGTTTGTGCCCTACGTGGAGACGGCAGACTTCAAATATGAGCTCTGCAGGTAGTTCACACAATACTTCCATTTGTAATCGCGTATTTGCTTGCCGTGTGACCTTCCTATCATACGAGGTGGCGCATTTTGAATGTTTTTTTTTTTTTTTTTTTTACAAAATCCAAGGACATCTTGCAGAAGTTCCAGCATTGTGACCAGCAGCTCCATTCTTTAACGCTTACACGTCAACTTTGTTGCCGTGACTAAACAATGAGTCATTTCGTCCTCGGTCATTGATAAAATCAAGACTTAGTCGGTCAGACGGTAAATTTGCCGGCTTATGGTGTGACGATGTGGATTTTCTTGTTTTTAATGACATTTTTGACGGGCAGCGCATGTTTTTTTGTCATCTGAGGTGAGCTATAAACTGCAAAATGACTCGGAACATAATAAAAAATGTAACGGAAAATACATGTCGCCATGAAGAAAGAGGATTGTACCACTCGTAGGGCACACAAGTAATGAAAATCTTCTCTTAGCTTAGATTGTCATTTTACATATTATGTATTCCTTAGGGCGGCCCGGTAGTGCAGTGGTTAGCACGTCGGCTTCACAGTGCAGAGGTACCGGGTTCGATTCCAGCTCCGGCCTCCCTGTGTGGAGTTTGCATGTTCTCCCCGGGCCTGCGTGGGTTTTCTCCGGGTGCTCCGGTTTCCTCCCACATTCCAAAAACATGTGTGGCAGGCTGATTGAACACTCTAAATTGTCCCTAGGTGTGAGTGTGAGTGCGAATGGTTGTTCGTTTCTGTGTGCCCTGCGATTGGCTGGCAACCGATTCAGGGTGTCCCCCGCCTACTGCCCGAAGACAGCTGGAATGGGCTCCAGCACCCCCCGCGACCCTAGTGAGGATCAAGCGGCTCGGAAGATGTATTCCTTAATAACATTCAACAGCATTCAGCTCATATTGCTTTTTATTGCTTTTTTTTTAAATGCTAAGTGCTGCTTTTTTTTCTACCGGCATCAACTTTTTATTTGGAAGGTCGTTGTTTCCCACTCTCTAACCTGCCTCCAATGGAACGTACTAATCAAATGAATACCACGTTTTGTAAAACTGTTCAGCATCCCAAAGCAAACACAACATTTTTGCGAATGAAACCCAGAAGTGAGTGATCCATTTTCTCTTGTGATCGGACGAAATGGCACTTTGGACAGCCCAAACTGCCCATCGCTGTTCTAATTCCGTCTTTCTTTTATTGCAGGATCATGCGGCCGGATGATGCCAACATTGTCGGTAATGTGCACGGTGGCAACATCCTGAAGATGATCGAGGAAGCCGGATGCATTATTAGCACGCGGCACTGCAACACACAGAATGAGGTGAGATCTAACAAGCCGATCCATTTATTTTTGTTTCGTTGAAATGTCATCTGTGGTCATAGAGGCCCCCCCGTTTGCACCAAACGTAGTGCACCATGGGATTGTGGGCATTTTTTTCCCCTCCATATTTAACATTTTCCGGACTCTAAGGCACACTTAAAAGCATTCAATTTTCTCAAAAGCCGTCAATGCGCCCTAAAATCCAATGCGCCTAATATAAAGAGACTTTAACTCTCGTTATAGACCTCAAAGGATATTTAGCCCCTTGTGGATGTGAGCCCACAAGGTCTGTGTGCCCTTTTTGTTGAATCAGTTATCTGCATAACTTTTGTCTTTCATTTGTTGTTTTATAATGCCATTTTTATGTTTCATGTCCATGTTTGTGACCAGTTCTTGTTACAGCTGCAGCGGTTGTGAAGGCTATATATCAATAAAGCTGTATTGTATTGTATTGTATTGTATTCCCTTTAGTGTAGCACCATCTAGTGGATGCAAGGCGCAACCGGAGCCACTATTGTAGCTTCTATGTGATTTATAATGCAGTGCACCTAATATATGAAAAAAGTTTTCAAATTCATTGAAGGTGCACCTTAAAATCCGAAGCACCTTATAGTGCGGAAAATACGGTACTCTTGCGAATTTGTCCCATACTCTCTCACAGTATCTACGATGGCCAGTTTTTACTCTTGTGTTGATTAGTGTGCACCGTCCCAATGAAATGAAATAAATTAAATAAAAAAATGTCAATGACAAATGTCCACAAGTAGGTGGCTAGCTAGTAGCGGCTACGTGTTCACTCAGCTCCACTTCTTCAAACAGCACGTACAGATTTAGAGAACACCAGCCAGAGAATATGCAAATCCAAGTATTTTGTCCCCAAAACATGCCGAATGCCAGCTCTGCCTAAAACGGGATCCTATGAAGCCAATGAAAAAAACAGGAAATAAAAAAGAATCACAACACTGAACAGAAGCAACAGTTAAGTTGAGTTACTGACACGATGCCTGCCCATCAGCTGCGACTGTTGACTCTCATATCAGGTTTTACCTTTTACCCACTGAACCAAATTCTGCTTTGACTCGCATCATTGGATCCTTGTCTTGCCCTCAACAACATTCTGATGATGTCTTACATTTCTGCCTCTCTCTAGATATGACGTGCGATCTGCAGCATTGTACACAGCTGCTTTCCTAAACACACATATGTTTGAATATTTACAATGCTTGAAAAATCCATTGAAACCAAAAGTATATTAAGAACACTCCCAATCGGTACTATACGTTTATTTTAAAAAGTGTGCATGAAAACACTTCATGAATAATTGAGTTCAGCAAGAAGTCAAAGTCAGATTCTTATCGTGAAAAAAGCCTTGCTCATAAACATTGTCAAACAGAATCGAAAAAGGTCTTGGTTTATATTCTGAAAAGGTACGTTTGAAAGAAGAAGAAGAAGAAGAAAACCTTTATTAGTCTCACAATGGAGAAATTCCCAATTCACAGCAGCAAAGTTATGAAAGTAAGAAGTAGAACAACAAAATATAGGAGCTGCTGGAAAGGCAGCCACTCTCGCGGCGCCATTTTGAAGTCAAAATAACAGAAATAACATAAGACAACACATAGGACACAGACAGTCGTTCAATCTTCACCAATTTTCTGCATACACTTTGTTGTCTGAAGGAGTTCTAGATGAAAGAGGAGAGGATCAAAGTGTCCTTTCTGCAGTGGATCAGAGACGTCATGCTGAAAATGTGCACACGTCTGCTACAAGCTAAGTTTTGAAAGCAAACACAAAGCTGTAGCATCCATTGACGAAAAGAGATTAGTTCACTTCTCCTGTCACACGTAATCCGCTTCAAACTCCAAGCCGCGACTCCCAGCTCCAAATCCGCATCGGCACTCCGCGCCAACGCTCCTTTCTTCTCATCGTCGGCTCCTCAAGACCTCCATCCATCCAGCCGCAGACCGTTCAACAGCACCGATCTCTCCGCTGAACAAAGCGGGGCTGTGAAAAAATGCTGCCCATTACAGGCGCAAGACACAAGCGCCCCGGGACTGTCCAGCAACGACAGTCAAATGGCGCCGACATTCCTCCAGTCAAAAACAGTGCTGGTATACCCATGCTGCCGAGAAGGCGCAACCACCAAGCACAGAGTCTCCTCCTCGATGAATGTCGTGGCCAAAAAATGCTGAAAAAGGTCCACATCAAGTCCACACGACGTAACAACAAACACAAAGTGACAAAAGAAACACAAGAACAACAAAAAAAAGGAACGACAATGCAGCGACGTCTCTAAGTTAAAAATTATCACACGCTCCATCTTCAGACATCATGGTACCTCGCTTGTCTGAACAAAGCAGGCATGGAAGCGTCACTATGCTCGCTTTCCTTTCGAGTGCTAATCAATAGCGATACCGCAAGTATGATAATGTCGTCCCGAACTGCCTTCTCCAGGACCGCTGCCTGGCTGTTTTGGTTCGTGTGGAGAAGACCGAGTTCTTGTCCCCCTTATTCATCGGGGAGGTCGCCCACGCCACGGCTGAGATCACGTACACCTCGCCGCACTCGCTGGAAGTGCAGGTCAAAGTCATGGGCGAGAACATCCTCACAGGTACTAACTTGTCAAGAACTCAAAAGTTTGATTTGACGTCATCCGCATGAAGTCCTCCCAGGGGTCAAATCACAGAGCTTTTATTGACTCGCTGCTGCTCACACAGTCTAAACCAGGGGAGTCCAAACTTTTTGCCAAGTGGGCCAGATTTTATGTGGTAAAATGTCGGGGGGCCGACCTTGGCTGACATTCTTTACATTGAACAACAATATTGTTCAGCAAATTTTAGTAAGCCAGTCTGTTTCACATTTCCATTTTTATTTTAATTTCAACAATCTTAAGAATTTCTTTTGGTTCATTTGAAACAGGTATATCACATGCAACTGCTTATTCACTTGACTTTTTCTTAAACAGAAGTCTCCTGAGTGCAAATTGATTGATTTGAAACATAAAATGTATCACCATGACTTTTCAATAGTCACAAAACCTTTGACTCGAACAACAGGGAAATGAACAAGCAATACACATATCCACAACTGCAAGGATCATTTGAAATATGACATATCAGTCAATATAAACACGGAGTGATGTCTTGTTAACTCGTGAGTGATGCCCTCTAGTGTCTAAATGCTATTACTCATTTAGTGAATGCTATTACTCATTTAGCCACTAGAGGGAAGCAGTACTCTATGAAACATCACTCACCAGTCTACGAGACCTCAGTCAATGCAACACCTGTTCCATTGCGCCCAACCTGCGGGCCAGACGGCACTGATTTTATGACAGGGGCCGAGGGCCGGATGAAATTCGACCGCGGGCCGGATTTGGCCCGCGGGCCGGACTTTGGACATGCTGGTTCTAAACCTATTGCCTCATTCTTCTCCCGGCGAGAATACAAAGAATGACAACCATTCACGTGTGCCGGCATTCACTGATAACAAGCACCATTCAAACGCACCTCGATATACACTCACGTGTCCAAATCGTTGACAACTTCTGCTGTCGCTTTTCCTCGAATCTCCGGTTCTTCTTTGAAAACATGAGGGGGGGCCCGCCAAATAAGAGGGCTTCCTTCCTTGCAATGTGTCATCAAATTTGAGCTCATAAAAGTTTATAATTGCAGTAAACCTTAATTATCTAGCAGGTAAAGCAATCCCATCAGACAGTTTTTGTCTTTCTTGGTCAAATCAAATTAGTTGTTTTATTTTTTATTTTTTATTTTTTATTTTTTTTTATTTTAGATTTTTTTAATTTTATAATTTTATTTATTTTTTTATAAATTAGTAGTTTGTTGCTTGTCACAAGTTGCAGTTCTTGTCCCACCGGCGAGTAGTTTTTAAACTTAAACTCACAACTATGACCAATATTCAAATGCATTAGTGTACTAGGCCTAAGTTTTCATCAATAAAAAGGCACAGGTTGTATTCTGGAAAGATATATTTCATATTATTGTCAGCCACTGCAACAATGTGCACAGGTGGACATGATCACTCCACTAAAAAAAAAAAAAAGTGTTTCAATCATGATTCCATTAAGATGTATTGAAAGTTAGATGCAAACTGTATAACGGTGTTTGAAAAGAAACCAATATAAAAGATTAAATGCAAATGTATGGAATTTAAATGCTAAATACACCTGTGCTTTGTAGTTGGGATTCCACATACCACTTGTGGTAGTCGTGCCACTTACCACTGCCAGTAGTGAACCACTGCCACAGGTCACTCGATGTGGCCACTCATCCGTCTAAATGGCAAACTATGTCTTGGACCGAAAACTCACAGATAATTACATTAAGGATTGCAAATGAATTTTTTTTATTACAATAAGCATTGCAAATGATTTTTTTCTTTTTTTTTTTGAATACACATTCATCCAGAGCTTTTATTCCACTGCTAAATAAAGGATATCTTATCTTATTTAGCAGTGGAATAAAAGCTCTGGTTTGAATATAAAATCCAACTAACAAATAAACAAAACGGTTCCTTGTAGTTGCTGCTTGCTCATAAATACGATGATTCTAATTAATCTGAAACACCGTGATTACAAAATCAAACCGCACGCGGAACAGGCTAATTACAGAACTGGACTATTGACTGTTGTGTCACACTTCCGCTTTTTGATCAGTAGAGGGCAGCACACACTACGTATCATCTGCCATAGGGATACAGTAGTTGACGCACAGAAAACAAATAGACGCACAGACTTCGGCCTCCTTTTTGTGCGACCCGCGCCTCTGGAGCTGCATGCGGCTCTTCAGCGCCGCCCTAATGGCTCCCTGGAGCTTTTTCAAAAATGTTTGAAAATTGAAAAAGATGGTGGAGGGAAATATATTTCTTGTTTTAAATATGGCTTCTGCAGGAGGACAAACACGACACAAACATTCTTAACGTTTTCCAATGCTGTAAAAACGGGTAGAATAAATATTAGATTTCAACATTTCTGTCAACGAAGATTTGCCTTGTCATTGCCTGCGACGAAATGCCAGGCAGGTGGCTGTTATGAAACAAAAAATGCTGTTTCATGTACATTTCACCGAGGGTACTGGCAAAGAATGGGAATCTGGAGGACCGAGAGAAGCATTTTAAAACAGTACACGTAAGCTACGATAGTTAACACGCTGCAAAATTGCGTCCCATGCCTCGTTCACCAGCTGTTATGGCTGTTGCTCATTACGGCATGAGTGTGTAAGTCAAGTCAAGTCAATAGTATTTATAGAGCACTTTAAAACAGCCATCGCTGTATACAAAGTGCTGTACATGGAGCAATTTAACATGCACAATAAACAGTAAGACAAATCGGTAATAAAGGCGGTAGAAAGCACCAAACAGTAAAACCAGCTCCGGCCTCCCTGTGTGGAGTTTGCATGTTCTCCCCGGGCCTGCGTGGGCTTTCTCCGGGTGCTCCGGTTTCCTCCCACATTCCAAAAACATGCGTGGCAGGCTGATTGAACGCTCTCAATTGTCCCGAGGTGTGAGTGTGAGTGTGAATGGTTGTTCGTTTGTGTGTGCCCTGCGATTGGCTGGCAACCGATTCAGGGCGTCCCCCGCCTACTGCCCGAAGACAGCTGGGATAAGCTCCAGCACCCCCCGCGACCCTAGTGAGGGTCAAGCGGCTCGGAAGATGAATGAATGAATGAATATATTCTCCAGCTCCTCTCTGAGCCCTTGGTATTTCTATATATATATATATTTAGTCCAATATGGCTCTTTCAACATTTTGGGTTGCCGACCCCTGTTTTTGTCTAATGTGCCATTACTTTGCGTAATGGTGAATCTTGATTGATCAATGATTCAATTGTGGTGAAGAATGTGCTGCCGCATCACGGCACCTTGTTTGTCTTCATTATCCTAGATGAGTAAGAAGCCGAGAAAAGACAGACGCCATATCAGATGGCGACAATGCAATGCCCTCAGACCAAATGAAATAAGATTGACTAAGGGTTGGAAAAGGAGGGAAGGATGAAGGAGGTGTGAGAAACAAGAAGTATCCCCTAGACAGCTGTTGCCGTAGCAACAGGCTTGTACCGGTTGGTTGGTTGGCTGGTTGCTGGGTTGGAAGTCGGTTGATAGACATTTATTGGAGACATGAGATAAGTGGAGGACAGCGTATGTTCGGTACGCAAAACAGATGTGCGGGAGAGTCCATTTCTGCCATTGAGCAAATTGTTGAACCCATAGTACACAAAAACTTTGGTACATTGAAGGATACATATTGCAAATTAAAAATCAAATAGTTCACCAAAGATTAAAAAATACAGGATGTGCTGAGTTCCTACTTATGAACTTGTTTTCTTTAAGTGAAAGATTTTTTTTCACAAACCAAGCACACACATTCCGACAGGGATGCTTCTGACTTCGTTAGCTCCAAACTATGGCTTTCAGATTTCCCAGCAGTCTTGAATGCAGCGTTTGATATTGTAGTTTCAGAGTCCTTTGACCCTCATGAGGAAAAAAAGCGGCTCAGAAAAAGCACGGATGGATCGTTTTACTGTGGCAAAACTAGCGCACGGTATTCATTCAGAGAATTTTGTATTGCGCGATTCGATGTGTAATATATAACACGGGCGTAACATGTGAGCACGGCTCAGTATATATCCTGGCGCAGTGTGCATATGTATGGCATACTGTACATATGTGCATGTCTGTGGATGTGTGCTTGTATCAGTGTTTGGCCCTTTAAAAGTTTCCTGCGGGGCCGAGGGGGAAGAGAGGATAACGGGAGCAGACATTATTTGCTTCTGTCATGTCGACTTAGCATCAGGTCCCACACACTGAGCTCCACTCGCACATGGAGGCCAAGTGGGTGTACCTGAACACGTCTCTCTTCCTCTCTCTCTGAACGCACACAGTTGTGCTCCCTCAAAAAAGATGTCTTAAAGGGATTACCTTTCACGTTAGTGTCTCGGTATTCGAACAAAGCTTTGACGGGAAATATTTGTTTCCATTTCTTGTCTCTTAGCCTCATCAGCCAAGTTTGTCTTTACGTAAATCAGTTTGCTAATGTATTTCTGTATATTCATACATTCTAAGATGGATTACTGTAGGCTCTTTGCGGTGGCGAGCATTTATATCTATTCCGTGTGGCGGAGGAGGCGGGCATTCAGGTTCCGCAGTCAGTCAGGGAAGATCTCATCAAGCAGGCCTCAGTCACGGCCCCCCAGGGGGACCCTGCCTACTGTGGGCACAAGCCGTGATGATTGTCCCCGCTATGCACAACGCTCATGCGCAGTCTACACAAATGCGGAGATACACACACACACACACAATATTTGCATATGTGCATGTACAGTAATGGTGCCTACTCGGTAAAACCACAAAGTCTCACATTCTGAGTTTACACACACATCCAACAAACGTGGTCTCGGCAACGCACCTAGTTCAGGTTTCGGTCTCTATTCATAAATGACAACACACAATCTGTATGCATACACATCAGGAGGTAATAATGCTTGCATCACATGCACACTTGGGCATGCATTCGCAAAAAGACTGTATACAGACATCGTGCCCCCCGCCCCACTGCGTGCAGCATGCACACATACATACGCATGCATAGACACAGCTGAGTGCAATGCATTATGGGTGAAGCTAAAAAAAAAGCACGACAGTTCTCCCTGTGATCCTGATGGGTCATTCAACTGCACACTCTGAATGTTAACTTTGTGACTCTGCAAAGGCAACATTTGCTAAATGCATGATACGCTTCGATGTAATCATGCATGTCATGACATATCAGGTATTCAAACGTGAATACCTTTCAGTTCGATGAAATGATGGCACAAACTTGAAATCGTGTAGTCAGGCCAAAGTGTGCCTCGGTTAAAAGTCAATTAGTCATTTTGATCCCTCTGCCTGGAACACGCTGTACAGGAGGTAGATTTTTTTTTCTTAATATGCTTTGAGGGCTTAAAAACTCCTGCGCGAGAGACAAAGCGGAGAATATCAGTGTAACGAAGTTACAGACAGTTGGGATAAAACTACCGCAAGTTGATAAATAAGGGGAGGCTTGATTTTGGCGATGGAGACAGCAGCAAGAAGATGGACGGGCTTCAAACAGCTGAAGCATCACAGTGACAACAGCGATGAATCATTTAAAGACTGTTGGCTAGAAAAATAAGTAAATATAAGTTCAACAACAACATCGAGACCTGTCTGAAATGTTGAATAAAGCCTTCAAACAGGATTAAAGGTGAGTGAATGATGCAAAAGCAGCACTGTTGGCGCTTATCTGGACAAAGGCAATTATTACAATGCCCTCATTACCTCCATCAAGTAGAAGAAGGAGCTAATGCTCACGTAAACCCGGATTAATGGACAGGCATTTATGCTGCAGTGCGTCCAAAAGGCCAAAACAAAACAATAATGTAACTGGAATGCAGAGTGTCGCACAAAAAAATGCTTACAAGACATTGACTAGTCCCTAAATAAGGAACAATTGCACATTATAATGATATTAAATATATGAGTAAGGGTTTTATGTTATTGACAGCCATATTTAAAAACATACCCCCTTTTCCACAAACCCTTTTAGGGGGTGGAGCCTGGTTTACAGCCATAAACAAGGGGACGGTATTTTGTTCAAAAAGAGTGTGCAGTTTTTAAGCTCACTTCAGAAGGGACCTCATCGTCAAATTTCAACAAAAGAGCGGTGCGAGCAATACTAAGCTAGCTATAGCACTGTAAACAAGCTAATGTTAGCCACAGCCGCTTCATTGGTAGCATGACTTATCCGTAATAGTGTTACTATTAGACTAAATGTATCAGTTCAAAGTTATATTTTTTGGAATGTACCAACAGGTGATAAATGATGCTAAATACATATCACCTCTGAATCCTCTCAGGTGCCTGAGGTCGCTTCGCTATGCTTCTGTTTGCTAGACTTGCCCAATTGTTAGCAAACCAGGGAGAGGTGTTTTTTTTTTCTTATTATTTTCTAGAGGTGGATATTCTAAAATAGAAATGCTCCTACAGCTCAAACTAACAGCTCAGATTGAGGCTTATGAGTGTGTGCCGGTGACCGTAGTACGGCAGTAATTCGGATGTATGATATGATAGGTCATTCCTCCTCGGGCGCAGTGGTTTTGTTAAAAAAAAAAAAAAAACACACACATGAAAATCAAAAATGTGTTTCTGGATGAATTCCCAGATGTAGAATTTTAATAATCAGTGTGCATGAACTGTAACCTTAATGAGGCCATCATGCTGCTTCGGTGAATACGCGACGGCTGCCGTTGAAAAGAGAACATGATCAAACATTGACATTTTTGTCATTCAATGCAGGGGGTGGGGGGGGGGGTGACTCGAAATTTAAAACCACTCCCTCGTTAGATTCTGGCTAAAAAGGTCATCAAGGGAATAGTCCGCAACGGTCACCTCCTTCACCCCTCTCTCGCTTCTCCATCCTGAGCACAGTTCATTTAAAATGACTTGCAGTGGCTAATAATAGACTGGACTTGAACAGTCTTGGTGGAGTGAAGGATATGTAAATATGACTCTTTTTTTTTTTCCTGTGGGCAACTTCCTGATTGTTGACAAGGGCGGGAGCCAATGAATAGAGGAGGAGAGAAGAGGGGGTTGGCATGGCAACGGTGCCCGGGCCGTCGGCACCATTCTAACTCGGGTGTAAGATGCAAATGCTACCGCCGAAGGAAATCTGTTTTCAGCCCTGTGCTATTGTGGTTACGTATTGTCACAATGTACGTATTTTTTTGTGATCTTGTTGTATTTTAGTAGGAGGGTTTCAAAATGTTAAAAAATAAATAAAAATGTTTTCTGCCCAAATAAGACACCGTTAAATGAGTCAGCCCCGTGCTTTCCTCTCATCCGAGTACCCGAATGCCTCAAAATAGCCTCCAGTTCTCACAGTTAGCAAATTAAGTGACAACGTGTTGGCAGAAAAGAACGGTTATCACCATGACAACCTCTCCGCCAGATTGCTCTGAGAAGTGAATTTAGTTTTTTTACAAGGTTTGCTTTCTGATCTCCTGCCTCTTGGTGCTGCGAGGCAATTGAAATGTTCCATCCCTGCTAAATGTTACATCTTGTAACTATGCCGAAATAGGAATTAATATAAGCTTGAGTTCATTTTGAATTCAATTTTTGGCAAGAGACCCATTTGGCCTTTTTCAACATACCGTATTGGCCCGAATATAAGACGGTCCTGCTTATAAGACGACCCGCTCTTTCTCTAGACTCCAGTTTGAAAAAATACTTTTTGAGCACCAAACTAATTTTTATACAGAAAATAATTATAGTACATCTGAAACAAATAATTATAACAATATATTTGAGAGAAAACATGTTATTTTGCCTCATTCAAATCTAAAGTGCACTCACATTCGTAAATGAATGGCTTCTGGTTTTTCAAATGTAAATTACATCATAACTTCTCCTCACCTGGCCAATCTTCGACCCACTTTTCTCCAGATTGTCCCTACGTTTCTCCATTTTCTGTTATCTCTTCTATTATTTTCTTCTCTTTTCCTTCTTACCGCTATTTTTGATTTCTCTTCTTTGTTCTACCGCTATTTTTATTTTTATTCTTCGTGGCAGGGGTTCACTTTGTCCTGGGCAGCCAAATTCAGCATTCGCTTCAATGATATCTGGCGCCATCTAGCGTCGGGAATGGGTATAATGCCTAGACCCCGAATATAAGACGACCCCCACTTTTTCAGTATTATTTCAATGCAAAAAAAACACCATCTTATATTCGGGCCAATACGGTAGTTTAGCAAAAGGCTGCACAAAAATGGCACCACTGCAATTACAAAGTAAGTTCTCTTATTCCAAGATGGCTGACCGTATTCCGGATGCAGATGATTACCTCAAGACCTTTCTAGAGTCGGATTGCATGCTGACGTATACTTTATGTAGTTTCAAACCGTCTTCTAATTTTGGCCAACTTCTCAAGTTTGGAGCAAAATGATCAGTGATATTTATTAGGGCTGAAACAGTTATTCAATCTATTAGCTGATTAGAGATCTGTTTTTTTACACACTGACAAATGTGACTGCGGCCTCACGCACCGAGAGTGTGTAAATGACAGAGAATGTCCACACACGGTTGTCAACCTAATTCTCTTGAAAGTTTTGAATAATTTCCGCAAGCCTTTGTCATTTTGTCGTCGTCAACTTTGTACCTGTTGCAGCTGGCAACAGGTTGGCCTCAAGATTGCTTCGCACGGCCCGCGGATCTCATTTCTCAACGTTTCAAAACGTCCCGAGAGAAAAAAGCTTCCAGTTTCCCGTTGACATTTTCCTCGGGTAAAAGACTTTGACCTTTTTTTTCTCGATGACTGCAGGTGCCAAAAAGCTGGTCAACAGGGCCGTGCTGTGGTACGTACCCTGCTCTCTGCAGAATGTCGACAAGATCATGGAAGTGCCGCCCATCAAGGTATGTGGAAAACGTCAGCTTGCCCTGACCTGATTCAACCAAAGTCTGACATTTCACCAGACTCCTATCTTTCACGGAGAAAGGCCATCCGATCAAGTCATAGTCACGCAACATTTCAAATGCCCGTTTTAGTCATCTTGCCTGAATGCCTCTCTGAGAAATCCTCATTAGAGGGACTCGGCGCAGTAGTGTAAGGCTCTCCTGTGTCAGTGCCGTGCATCTCTTCCTCCTATAAATGTCTCGTAGAGTTTTCGGTTTGTCCGCACGCGATGAGGAAATCAAGTATCTGATTTCGACGTCTTTAAGAATATTCATTATCTGAAGATGCAGGGAAACCAGTCCAACCGGCCTCTCGCCCAAAATCAGCTAGGTTAGACTCCGGCTCACCTGCGATGCCAGCGAGGATAAGCAGTCTAGAAAATGTATGTATTGATGGAGTGCTCAGAAATGACTCTACATGCGTCACAACCCCCCCCACCCCCAAAAAAAAACATTGATTTCCCTCATTTCTTCTTTACATCACAAAACAGTCCCCCCGCCCCCCATCAAAATACCAAGAAGAGCAATATGTAGATTATTTTGAGAAACAAGACCCCCCCCCCCCCCCCCCCGGGGTTAGCACGTCGGCTTCACAGTGCAGAGGTACCGGGTTCGATTCCAGCTCCGGCCTCCCTGTGTGGAGTTTGCATGTTCTCCCCGGGCCTGCGTGGCTTTTCTCCGGGTGCTCCGGTTTCCTCCCACATTCCAAAAACATGCGTGGCAGGCTGATTGGACGTTCTAAATTGTCCCTAGGTGTGAGTGTGAGGGCGAATGGTTGTTCGTCTCTGTGTGCCCTGTGATTGGCTGGCAACCGATTCGGGGTGTCCCCCGCCTACTGCCCGAAGACAGCTGGGATAGGCTCCAGCATCCCCCGCGACCCTAGTGAGGATCAAGCGGTTCGGAAGATGAATGAATGAATGACCCCCCCCCTGACCCCTAGCTCCCCACTTGAGCTCTTCATCTTGACACAAGATTCACACACCAAATGCCAGGTAAAGGAGAGGTTGCAGTTTCATCCGTGAGGAACCGGTGGATAAAGTTTTCCATGACATGATTGCATAGTGATGAAAAACGTCACACGGCAACGCTTTCCCCACGATGTGTAGTTTTCGGCAGAACAAGAGGAGGAGGGTCAGAAGCGGTACGAGGCTCAGAAGACGGCGAGACTGAAAACCAAAGAAATGGTTGAAGAGGTCATGCCACCTCCCCCCAAGCCAGGTAACTGACTCGCTTTAGAAGGAATATACTGTAGTTACATTCAAAAAGGCAAATTGCATGGGAATGCATTGTTCTTTTGCTTTGCAGAAAAGCACAGCGTTGGCTTCAGCCAGTCCAGTCTGATCCATTTGGTGGGTCCCTCGGACTGCACGCTGCACGATTACGTTCATGGAGGTGAGTTCATTCCAAATTCCAAACTGGCTGAAAAAGGCCATGTGAAAGAGTTACTAGTGCTTGGACGGATCACAAACATTTTATTTTTTTTGTAATCAACCATAATGTGATGAAAGTCAAATCGAGGTCAATTATGTCATTTATATTTTTTCTCAGCACAGTCCCTAAACATGTTGTGAATGTAAAAATGTTTTTTTTTCAATGTGTGGTATTTGCACCCACTTTGACAATGAACGTTACCGCCACCTGCAGGTTTCATCACGCACTGCTTTTCAAACGTAAAAGTTAAACGTAAAAGTTTTCATGTTGGAGAATATTACACACGCACACACACACACACACACACACACACACACACAGCAATACTCTTCAATCACTTATAGTCTGCACTTTTGTTGCCTTTTGAATGATTGCTCAAAATTCTTTGGACACATTTATAGCAACTGCCCAAAGAGGGCTTAACACTTTATATTTATTGCATACCTCTTTCAGCACCTTGCTGTAAAAAAAAAAGCCTGACTGATGCCTTTTGGGCTGTCAGTATCTCAAGTCTGTCAAGACTTGGTTTTGGACCCAATGGTGAATTTAAGACCTAAAATATGCACCTCGGGGATGGTTTGTACATCAATAAAATATAGCCGTAATTTAACATTTGGAAGATATAGCATCGATCTTCCTAATGTCATGCAGGGTGTATTTTGTGTCACACCTCAGACAGACATTTGCTCTCATGTTGATATTTTGAAAGGAGAAGCAGTGATTTTATCCAGAAAGTATGATCAGAATCCTCAACAAATACACACAATTCATCCACTGTGGTCAAATATGAATTGTGGGATAGGTTCACAAACCCGACCATAAATATAGTTGCTATTTTGTCTGCAGTTTTTTTTTTTTACTCCATCTCAAATGGAAGCAATACAAAGACTACAAGAGGAAGCGGCATCTCCGTGTTTGGGTTTCAACATTGAAGCAGACTGAACCCACCCACGGCCTTAAGAGTGTTGTGTGGATGTCCCTCGGGGGAATTGGGAATGAATCACAACAGTTGCAGAAGATGCAATGAAAAATACAAAACAAAACAATGTCTACATCACTTAAGTCAGTTTAATTTTATGACTCTCGTGACCTTGCTTATGACCTTCAGATTGGTCGAATTTGTCCTGTGCAGAGAAGGAAATTCAGAAAATGATTGAAAGAGCAAAGCGAGGTTGTAGGTCAGTTGAGCTCGTGCTCACAGTAAAGCGCGCAAGGCTTAGGATCTTTTGCTGCCAAGTCGGACGGCCCGCTGGTCGACTCTCGAGGACCAGACTAGGCCGCCTTTGGTGTGCTGTATACGGTTTCTGGTCCTGCCGGCATTTCTGCCAATGTCAAGTGCGTAAAGAATGCATGAAGAACAACAGGAGAGATGTGAGCGGAGAGGCGCATGCATGGTGGGCAGGACTAGAGATGGAAGTAAACAGGGCGGGACGGATAAATGTTGCACGTGTCACGCTTGGCTTTTTAATTTGGAGAGCTTGCTGAGACATCTGTCCAATTAAGAATCAAATGGAACAGGCGCAGCCCCCCCCCCCCCCCCACCCCCCCACCACCACGCACACACACACACACACAGATGCGCACACACACTGTCTTTATACATGCTTTTGCTCATTAGGGCAATCTTCCCCGTTGCTCACTGCTGCTGCTTGCTCTACACTTATTTTGTTTATATAAGCAGGAGTCAGGTCAGGCAGCCGCCCCCCCCTGCCCCCCACACCCCAACTCTCTCTCCGTCCCTTGCTTGAGAGAATTAACTTCTATTTGAGAATACACACTAATCATTTCCTGTACGTTTTCCCTCCACTCGGTGGAAATGTGACCTAGTTAGCCGCAGCCTTAGGAGACGTGAGCCACACACATCAACACAGGAACATTCAAGAGCACGGTTACATGAATATCCTGCTGGTTAACACAGAAAATCTGGAGGAGTCCTCTCAGTGAATACAACAGCAGGGGCATGGCTGACATCACATCCATTTAAAAAAAATAAGACGAGCCGATGCAATTTAGCTGGATAATCTATGCATTAGGCAGTTCTCTCTATTTGGTCCGTTGAATATTGTTATATTTGAGTCCGAGTATGAGGCGCATCTTCATTGAATGGCCTATTTTAAAACAGTTTTCATATAAAAGGCGCATAGAATAGAAACTACAATAGTGGCTTTGTATTTTACTTATATATATTTTTGCATTATGTCATAGTACACAATATTGGCATGACGAGTTTAGTGGAGAGTTGAAATTCTAAATGTACCGTAAACAGTGGTACCTCTACTGATGAAATTAATTGGTTCTGGAAGGAATTTCTTCACTAGGAAGAGTAGCGACACGTTTTCCATGTAAATGCCCTAATCCGTTCCAGGCACCGCCACCCCTCATCCCCAAAATTCAGACAAAAATGCATCAAAATATTCATTCATTCATCTTCCGTACCACTTGATCCTCACTAGGGTCGCGGGGGGTGCTGGAGCCCATCCCAGCCGTCTCCGGGCAGTAGGCGGGGGACACCCTGAATCGGTTGCCAGCCAATCGCAGGGCACATATAGACGAACAACCATCCGCGCTCACACTCACACCTAGGGACAATTTACAGTGTTCAATCAGCCTGCCATGCATATTTTTGGAATGTGGGAGGAAACCGGAGCACCCGGAGAAAACCCACGCAGGCCCGGGGAGAACATGCAAACTCCACACAGGGAGGCCGGAGCTGGAATCGAACCCGGTACCTCTGCACTGTGAAGCCGACGTGCTAACCACTGGACTGCCGGGCCGCCCGCATCAAAATATGAAACAATTTATTCAGTCAGAAGTCTAGACGGGAGAATCCAAGTTAAATCAAACACACGCCCAGCCACTTTAACGAATGCCAAAGGAGAGAATTGAAACCTCAATGCACCGGCAGCGTTTGTTCCGAGCCATCGTTGAAAATGTTATTTTTCAGAGAGAGACTGATGTCATGAAACTGAACATTCCCTCTCGTCTCAGTTGAACATTCCTTTTCTCTGTAGCATGTTCACAGTTGTTTGCCCGCTCCTCCTCGTTAATCCGTCATCAGTCTATGTTCTCAGTGTACCACCTGTTTCCATGGAAACACCAGTTGATCTCCACCGGTGGACCCCGTCGCAGTCTAATTAAAATGACTGATTGACAATATTTAAAAAAAAAAAAAAAGCAGCAACAACATCAGATTGATAGTGTTTGGTTTGATTTCTCCGTTGAAAGTGACAAGACATTTTTAGAATTGAAAATAACGAAGTGACGTGCACAAAAACAAATGTACTCGACAAAGTTCCTTTCAAATGTGCTTTTCGCAACATTCTTTTGGGGAGTTGCGTGGTATGTCACTTCGGATTTCTTGGGAGCTTAAGATTGATCCAAAAATATTCAGAGGATTCCTTTTGAAGTTCCTCTCTCCTGTTCTAGGTCCTAAAACACTGAACGGTGATTGACGTTGAAAGATTCTGCATCAAAGCACTTCTTGATAGTGGATGTTCTTTTTGTAATGTTTTGACCGGTGGTCAATCCATCCATCCATCCATCCATGCTCTGATACAGTGCATTGGTTAAGCACAGCTGTGTTGCATTCAGTTTAGACTCCACACTGCACTCTTGGCAATGTAAAACTAATTCCAGCTCCGAGAAATGTTATTTTGAGCCCCAACATACATAAAAATATATAAATACTGTATATATCAAGGACGGCCCGGGAGTCCAGTGGTTAGCACGTCGGCTTCACAGCGCAGAGGTACCGGGTTCGATTCCAGCTCCGGCCTCCCTGTGTGGAGTTTGCATGTTCTCCCCGGGCCTGCGTGGGTTTTCTCCGGGTGCTCCGGTTTCCTCCCACGTTCCGAAAACATGCGTGGCAGGCTGATTGAACACTCTAAATTGTCCCTAGGTGTGAGTGTGAGCGTGGATGGTTGTTTGTCTCTGTGTGCCCTGCGATTGGCTGGCAACCGATTCAGGGTGTCCCCTGCCTACTGCCCGGAGACGGCTGGGATAGGCTCCAGCACCCCCCGCGACCCTAGTGAGGGTCGAGCGGTACGGAAGATGAATGAATGAATGTATATATCAAGAAAAAGAAAAGATCTCACAATCCAATGAGAGAACAATCATTGTTCAGTGTCATTGTTCAACTACAGTACTGTTTATCCATCCGTTCATCCATTTTGCAATCCGCTCATTCTCGCGCGGGTCCGTGCGTAACCGAGCCTATGCCAGCCGTCATCGGGCAGTAAGCGGGGCCACCCTGAACCTGTTGCCAGCCAATCGCAGGACACACAAAGACGAACAACCATCCGCGCTCACACTCACATCGAGGGACAATGTCCTAACCTGCCATGCATGTTTTTAGAATATGGGAGGAAACCGGAAAAGGCGGTAAGGCCGCAAGCACAATAGTAAACATCCAACTTATGAAGTCGAACAGTTCCCTTCCCAAAAGTCCATCTCAGATGCGGTGCCTGTTGCTGAGTGTGCACAATAACGCAGTCAGCACTTTTCGCTAATTTTTGTAAGGAGTGTGCTTCGTTAAAGCCTGAAGGAGACCACTTAGAAAAACAACAGTTTATGGTGATTTCCGCCATGATGTGGGGAGATTGCTGGGAGGCACCAACATTAACGGGAGCCGTTTCCATAGCTACATCTCATTAGGAGGCAGTTGGAGCAATTTGATGCTGTCCACGATCAAAGCACTTAGAGCGGGGGTGGATAAGAAGGTGAGCAGAGGGCAACGATGGGAGCTTAAGAAGCGATGAAAGGACCTACAGTAGTTCAAAGTTTACTCATGGACCAGATGGACATCAATATGCCGATTGCTTTTACCAACATCCGGCAAATCAAGAAAATGATAGGATTGAGATAAATGAGCAGCCGTGTAATTTTGAGTGAATCGTCGTTGCTTTTGCTGGGACGTGTGCAATTTCAAAACAAGGAATAAGGAATAAATGAATTGAAGACTCTACTGGTTGAACTCATTCAAATTGTATCATTGCAATCCGCAGGGATGAGATCTGAGCGTTCTGTTGAGATGCTAAGTAAGCACCGTAAAGAACCTGCAGCTCAAACCTGCAGGGATGTGTCGGCATGAGTAAGATGTGCGACATTTTATTGACAGTTGAAAATTGACAGTTGAACGAGGCCTGTTTTCAGCAGACACACCCAGCGTTTGGGAGCGGTGAGAAGGGCTTGATTTTTTTTTTCTCGCAATTTTGAAGCCTCATTGTATCACCCTTGTGTTTCTGTTCACGTCTGCGCCTTTTAATACTTTACGGAAAAACTCCAGTCAATCGCGGCTGTTGAAAAGAGGTTTGACCAACTGGCGACCAAACCAGGCTGTGTGTCGCCTGTAATCGGGCCACAAATGGAGTTCATGGAGCTTGATGAACAGAGAGGCTGCGGCATTACGATTGTGAGGTTGCGGATGATTTTATTGATGCCTCAAACTGTCAAACTATATTCCTTGACCTATATTTCCGCACCTTTATCTGAATCCTACCCAAAATGATAATGGCGCTTTCTTGGTCCTGGCTCTACCACGCGTTGTTGATATTGGTTAATGCTTTGGCGCCGTAGACCGCATTCACATCATTTTTATTTTGTACAGCATATTAAAAGAAAATGCCCGGGTACTCTACAAGGCAAAAATTAGGTTGTGTCTTTGACTTAGTGCACATCGAACGTGAAAATAATTGAGTTCCCTCAACAGTAGTTCATAGTGATGCATCGTCACCCAGGGAGTCCTCAAGGCCACCAAATAAACTCTCTCCTCTCCTCTTGACAATATCGCAGGCTTAACATTTCAATAATCAAGCCCGAGGGGGGGGGGTCCATATATCTTGTGGTGTCAAGACTGTGAGAGGTCATGCAGACCTCACTCTTTTTTTTTTTCCCTACACTCTTTACAACAGCGGGCACTCGTATCATGCGCAACGTCTAAGTGGGTTCATATGACATGTTGATGCGCTATTAAGACTCCCTTGAAGACCTCCTTCTACTGTTCTGCTACCACAGGAGCATCATGTATTTGAAGATAAGTGGGGGGGGGGCAAGGAGTGTGGTCACAGGGGTATTTTGTCCTCTGGCAAACTGGGCTGCACTAGGGACTGGCTTACTAATTGGACTTTTCCCCCTTTTGGAGTGAGCTCTCTTTCCTCTTCACACACAGCGACGCCATGACACCACGCCACCCGACCACCCCCGCCCCCACCTCCCATCCAACCCCCTGGCTTGTTCCCTCCCTACGGCAAAGGGAGTCATAGTGTGCCATGTCACCCTGCAAATGTGTAACGGGGGCCCTTGGGCTGTCATGGCCTTGCTTGTCCTCGTTTTCGGTCTCACATTTAGTCTCAGCATCAACCTTTTATGTCAGCTCTACAGTACATGGTGTAAAGGGAGCTGTATTATTTACTATACGGTGAACCTCTGTTGATCGCGGAAGAACCATTTTTAACCCCAGGGGACTGCAATGGGGGGTCTCACACTGACGAGGAGTGACTGTGTGACACTGAGTTTAACTGTGTGTACCGTTTTGCTTTTCTCCTGAAATGACAGAAATGACAAGAAACTTTTCTCAAGAAATTATTTCCTCCTATCACAGATTCTGCTTCATATGAAACACTATGTGTATGTGTGTGTATGTGTATGTGTGTGTGTGTGCACTCGTTTCCATGTTTTGAGGGGACATAAAAATTGGAAACACAGTCACGTCTTGGGGACCATTTTCCGTATGGGGACAAAAAAGCAGGTCCCCATAAGAATAACGTATAAAAAGCATCAGAGGGCTTCCCTGAATGTGCCTGTGAAGTTTTTAGCAAAAGCCCACAAGTCACCATTTTTACTGATTGTGTGTGTGTACATGGTGCTCAGCAGCCCCCCACATGGTTATTCGGTGCTATTGCACTCACTCCTCCACACACACACTTTGCATATGCCCCGCCCATTTGGTCCCTTAATAGAAGGATTTTTACAAGTGGGAGGGGGAAGGTGTGTGTGTGTGTGGGGGGGGGGGGGGGTTGCTTTCACAGATCCACTGCGATTAATCGAGACACGGGTTGTTACGCTTTGCTTAAGACAAGCACAGGACGCACAGGCAGACACAATGAACTCAGTACTGGTTTATTGTCAGGGCAGACGGACAGTTCAAGGAGGGCAGGAACCAAAAGAAGTCAGAGAAACCAAATCCAGGCGTACTGAAGGTCTGGGCGCGACTGCTAGGCAACAGAGAGTATGGCAGGGAAGGTAGCTGGCAACGGGTGCCTCTTCAAATTTGCAATATGTAGCGTCATGATGTATGTTGCTCGTGGTAAACTCATTTTATAGGCCTCTCCGATTCACTTGAGTGTTGTACATGCAGTACCAAACAGCCGGTTAGAGGACACCTAGAATCCCAATCGCGCTTCCTTCTTAAGTATGACGGTCGGAATCATTAACTTCAGCTTCCTTGTACGTGTTCTGCCTCAACCAAAATAAGTGGCAGAAACGTGACCGTGGCAGCCACACGCACAGCCAATTGGCGAGCCACTTATGTCACACACTTCTGCGCCGCATTTTGTCACTCTTCTGCTCTAAAATTGTTCACTTCTTCACACACTCCGCTTCTCTTTCAGACTTTTGTGCGGCACGCTGCTGCCACTGTCTACGATTGACACGCTACACATTTTGGGTCGGTCTGACCCGCTCTTCTAACATTGTGTGTCTACTGTCACAAATTCATTCGGTCGCAGAGAGCCAAATAAAAAGCTCTCTCTTTCGCTCGCTCGAAAAAGAATAGGAAAAACCGTGATGATACTCTGTGTGGATAAAAGTTTGATGTTGGAGTTAGCATCCTTCCTGAAATTGTTCCCGCAATGTTGGAAACATAGACTCGGCCATATGATGTCTTGGTTCGATGAATAATTTAGCACTTTGTCCAACCCTTGATTAATTCTTACTAATTGTTTAGGCTTATTAGTCATCCAGACCAGCGATTATCAAACTGTTTCCCGCAAGTGCAACCCTCAAAAAGTTTAGCTCTCTAAATATGACCACCATGATAAAAATTTAAAACATAGTAGCGTCGAAGGCCTGTGTTCATCCAAAAAAAGAGATGGTTTTAATTCCTAAAAAGTATGTGTTTATATTACCATGAGCCACTATTACAATGATTATGCACAGTTTGTACATAACAACGCCCCTTACACATAGGATAATAAAAATATTTACTTAAAAAAAATTGTTTCACCTAAATAAATAAAGATTGTACCTCAATAAATGTTTGAATCTAAAAGTGTTCTAACAGATCACATGCAAATGTATGGCACTTAACAGTTAAATACAATTTAACTGTACTCCAGAAATTAGAACATTATGCTGAGTCCATCCATCCATCCATCCATCATCTACCGCTTATCCGGGGCCGGGTCGCGGGGGCAACAGCTTTAGCAGGGAAGCCCAGACTTCCCTCTCCCTAGCTACTTCGTCCAGCTCTCCCCGGGGGATCCCGAGTCGTTCCCAGACAAGCTGGGTGACATAGTCTCTCCACCGTGTCCTGGGTCTTCCTCAGGGTCTCCTCCCGGTGGGGCATGACCGGAACACCTCACCGGGGAGGCGCTCAGGAGGCATCCGAATAAGATGCCCAAGCCACCTCATCTGGCTCCTCTCGATATGGAGGAGAAGCGGCTCGACTCTGAGCCCCTCCCGGATGACCGAGCTTCTCACCTTATCTCTAAGGGAGAGCCCGGACACCCTGCGGAGAAAACTCATTTCGGCCACTTGTAACCGGGATCTCGTTCTTTCGGTCACGATCCATAGCTCGTGACCATAGATGAGGGTTGGAACGTAGATCGACCGGTAGATTGAGAGCTTCGCATTATGCTGAGTGATTTTTTTTTATTATTATTGTTTTTTTGCATACCAGTAGAGGGATCTTACACGCGAGAATGAGAATCACTCATACGGACGCCGGTGTTGACCTTGAGCTAGATTGCAGGTGGGTCTTTAGGAACGACCTTCTTGGAGGAATAGAAAGTTGCCTGTAAAGATCTACGATGTATATGCTGTATCTAGGACAGGAGTGTCAAACTCATTTTTGTCGCGGGCCACTTTGGAGTTACATCTTCCCTCGGAGGGCCGTTACGACACTAAAACCGAATAAATGTTTCATATCGTATATTTCGTCAAATCGTTTAATTACTTGCACACAACAAATTGCTCGATTGCCAGTTTGTTCAATTTGTTGTTTGTTCAATTATTGTTCAAGTGAGTGTGAACAGGGAAGCAAAAATCTCAACGTTATTGCACATGACATTTCGACAGTTCGGTACAGATTTTAGCAATGATCATTGAAGTTGACAATGATTTGCTTTCGCGGGCCACATAAGATGATGTGGCGGGCCGGATATGGCCCCCGGGCCTTGAGTTTTACACATGTGATCTAGGACTCTGCAGTTTTTTTTTTTTTTCAGCAATTGTGATAGGGATGAGCTGGGCCACAAAGTCATTCATGTTGTAGAATGTCAGGGTCGCCCTGATATTTAAAGGGCATCCGACAGAGCTTGATGAGCACAGAGGAGATGACTGGACTTTAACAAATGACATCAGATTTGGGAATGAAAATGTTTTTGACAGCACGGGAAATGGGAAGTCACGGGTGGCACAAGTGAACGAGGCAGAATCAGGAAGATACACTGTTCTTCACTGTTTTTATCATGGTGGTCGTCTTATTCACAAAATAGCGGTTGGCTTTTCATAGATTTATGAGGAACAAGACGTCGAGGAAGCAAGTGAACAGACTGCCTTTGACGTGAATGCGGCAGGCGGCACATTCTTCTTTCGATGTACTCCCACACATCAGGCTCCCAACACCGTGCAGATGGTCAGCGCCAAAAAGCCATCCCAAGCAGACTTATTGATTTTGTGTTGCGAGAGGGACTCTGGGGGAATGAATCTGGCAACTACATTTTATTAGGAGAAATTGCAGTGCGTTCCGAAACGGCATGTGGATGTTGATAGATGTCACTGAGACAAAATGCAGAGGAAATCCAATGAAAATGCTCACGCTCCTGAACGCCTCTTGGCTGTGGGTGGGGCATGTTCCTTCCAAAAAGGTAATATGTTGCCTCTCCTTAGATTCTGATTCGAAGGGATGGCCACCTGTTCATTTCTTTACTCAAACAAAAGCAAAGCACGGCTTGTAAAAATAAAGCAAGCAACGATGAATGGCATTTGTTGCATGCGCTAACTGCAGGTGCCAATCACTCGTGCCGTTATCATGATTGACATGTCCATGTCCATGTCCATTTTCCGATCCACTTTATCCTCACAAAGGGTTGCTGGAGCAAATCCCAGCTGTCTGCGGGCAGTAGGCGGGGGACACCCTGAACCGGTTGTCAGCCAATCAATCGCAGGGCACACAGAAACGAACAACCATTCGCACTCACACTCACAGCTCGGGACAATTCGGAGTGTTCGATCAGCCTGCCATGCATGTTTATGGAATGTGGGAGGAAACCGGAGCACCCGGAGAAAACCCACGCAGGCCCGGCGGAGACAACATGCAAACTCCACACAGGGAGGCCATAGCCGGGATCGAAACCACGACCTCTGCCCCGGTTTTCCTTCATTTCAAAATGTCACTGACAAATCATAAAGCAAGCCGTCAATTCAACGGGCACGTCTACATTTATGCTCTTTTATAATCTGCAGCTTTCGTTGCACTCCCACTATTTCTTTCTCTCTTTAAAAATTAATCAACTTTTAATGTGAAATCTGGCAAAGTGCCCGGTAAGCTTTCTGAATTATTTGACGTGGTCTTCAAAGTGAAAAATCACCCAAAATAATATATTGCCCTGTTTTCAACCTACCAAATATGCTAGCACACTCACATCACAGCAAGAAGGTCTCAGTTTCATCCAACCCAATAAAATGAAACACTTTTCAATACTTTCTATCTTCTTCCTGTGCTTGTTGTGGGTTTTATGCGGGTATTCTAGCATCCTCCTACCCACCGAAAACATGTACGTATCCAAAGTTCATTAAACGCTCTAAACTGTTTAATTTCAAGTGCAGTTTCGTTAGAACTGTGTCCAGCAAAGTTAACCTATCCAGAGATACCTCGAAATTCCAGAACTTCTTGACGTTGTTCAATTCATGGTACCGCGCACTAGTGACTTTTTCGGCCTTCCGATGGGAAAGCGAACGCATCTACTGATTCTCTGTGTAGAGATCTAGCATGTGACTGAAGTATGCCTGTTTGTGTGTCGACGAACAGGCGTCACCATGAAGCTGATGGATGAGGTTGCCGGCATTGTGGCAGCACGCCACTGCAACACCAACATTGTCACCGCCTCTGTGGACGCCATCAATTTTCATCGCAAGATTAAGAAAGGTTGTTATCATGATGATACTTTACTCTTGATGCCCGTGAATGATGCTCCGTATTGCCATAAAAGGCATTCAGAACTTCTCCAAAATTGGATCAGACCTGCACTTTGGTTTTGGTCCATCGTCAGAGCATTTCGTGTCGGACAAAAACGTTTTCTTTTTTTGTTCGTTTTTCTCATTATCATTGGCTACTAAAAGAAAAACTGGCAGCTGCATATATTTTTTTTAACATATTATCAGTTTGAATTGCATAAATCTTTTCTCAAATCCTCTAGTTTGACCAAAGCGATTTTTAAACCACAAATGAAATTTCAGTGTGACCTTTTTGACACCACTTAACCCCAATATTGGTCTCATCAACGCAATACGTTTTGAAATAATGGGGCAAAATTTCAACCTTGCTTTTAAATTTTTGCAAAAGCACATTTGAAATTTCCCAAGCGCATGGTGGGAAATGTGTGATGGTCAGACAAAACAATGCTTGAAAATTCTTATGTCTATACCTGATCCAGACCCATGCATCAGTTTTATTTCGCTCATTTTAAAAATGATCCATCTTCTAAAAAATGCTTGATGCTCACTCCTAAAGCCCAATCAAAAAGAGAATACTTTATCTACTAAAGTATGCAAACGATAGGATTCTACATCTAAATGTGACATCCAAAAGAATGTTTGCAGCACAGAAAAAGACACGTTCATTTTCCTTCTATTCTAGTTTATTATTTGAGCTTCAAAATAGAACGCAAACTGCAGGAATAATGCCTTCCTTCCACGTTTCCGTGGCAACCCACAGTATTAGCACACTTTGAGCACATTAAAAGGAGTAAAGAAACAACCCCCGCTGGCAAAAATGGAAGAAAACTTTTTTAAATGAAAGGACGTGTAGTTTGCTCCTTCTTATGATCACCAGATGTACAATCATATATTTAATTAAACTCCAAAAATGGGATCGTACATTTAATTAACATTTTTTAAAAATGTGTGGTCTTTGACAGGGTAGTTATTGAATTTCTTGTGCCTGTCTTTGTGTCGTAGAAGTTGAACATGATGTTTATTATACAATAATGGAAGTCCTTTGCAAGATTGCATGATTTGAAACCTCTACTTGATATGTTTCATAGCAGCTCTTTAAGACCTAGATAAAATTATCCATCCATCCATTTTCCGAACCGCTTAATCCTCACCAGGGTCGCGGGGGTGCTGGAGCCTATCCCAGCCATCTTCAGGCAGTAGGCGGGGGACACCCTGAATCAGTTGCCAGCCAATCGCAGGGCACACAGAGACGAACAACCATCCACGCTCACACTCACACCTAGGGACAATTTAGAGTGTTCAATCAGCGTGCCACGCATGTCTTTGGAATGTGGGAGGAAACCGGAGCACCCGGAGAAAACCCACGCAGACCCGAGGAGAACATGCAAACTCCACACAGGGAGGCCGGAGCTGGAAGCGAACCCGGTACCTCTGCACTGTGAAGCCAACGTGCTAACCACTGGGCTACCGGGCCGCCCTAGATAAAATTAATTTTTTTTAATTTAATTTGACAAGCAATGTTTTACCAGAATTTACTTCATATTTGTCAAATGTTGAATCACATGCAGGCATGGCGGCAGGATTTTTTTTTCTGTCCTGGGGCTAAAGGGGTACTTGTCTAATAAGTATGTGTGTCCGGGGGTGGGGGGTAGAGGGGGGGGGGGGTTTCATGACTTTACTTATTCAAGATTTTCTCTCATTTTTTTTAATTCATTCATTCATTCATTCATTCATTCATCTTCCTAACCGCTTGATCCTCACTAGGGTCGCGGGGGGTGCTGGAGCCTATCCCAGCTGTCTCTGGGCAGTAGGCGGGGGACACCCTGAATCGGTTGCCAGCCAATCGCAGGGCACACAGAGACGAACAACCATTCGCACCACACTCACACCTAGGGACAATTTAGAGTGTTCAATCAGCCTGCCATGCATATTTTTGGAATGTGGGAGGAAACCGGAGCACCCGGAGAAAACCCACGGAGGCCCGGGGAGAACATGCAAACTCCACACAGAGAGGCCGGAGCTGGAATCGAACCCGGTACCTCTGCGCTGTGAAGCCCACGTGCTAACCACTGGACTACCGGGCCACCCTCATATTTTTTTTTAAAAATTAAAGTAAAATACACACTATTTGTGCACAGTATAAGGCAAATATAATATACGGTATGAATTTGACAGAGATTTGGACCCCTACTGTCCAATTGCGTTCATTTATTACATCTTTTTTCCACCTTTCTAGTGTGCTGCTCAGTGTGACAGAACTATTTAAATTTTATGCCCGCATCACCTCGCTGATTTACCCATTCTTATTGGCTAACGCTTATTGAACACTATTTTGAAGCTGCAGCTGGTGCTCCTTCAGGAGTTGGACCGCGTTCATTTTTCCAATAGCCCACTTCTTCTTTACCCTCCTGCAACCCTGAGAGATCTTTTTGGGGGGGAAATTTAGTTGGTTTATTTATTTATATTTAAACTACAAAGCGATGCAATGCTTCGATGGACTGCAAGCTAACAAACACCAACCTAAGGCACGTTTAAAAATTCACTCTGACATCCGTATACTACGCTGAGAGTGAGTGTATTCGGAGAGAGTGCGCTCCGCTCTCATTAATTTCCAAATGCTGCCAGCAAGGCCCGAGTTGTAGCGCTACTCCCTAGTGCCATTCTTGGTTCACTCTGAACGACAAGTTTAAGTGATTCTCTCAGTCTCCGAACAGTCGTTGGGAACCAATGTGCGTGCAGTAAATACTTCCGAACTTGCAGCCTAATCCCCCCTCGCCACCCCGTCTTGCACAAACACACGTAGGTTGCCTCAGAGCCAAGGCTATGCTAGCTGGCTGGCGCGGAGTCCGTGGCGGCGGCTAGCCCTCGGCCCCGGCGTAGCGCTGTGCATGATCACATTATTCAACCTGCAGTCTGTCACTGTACGTAAAACACAAACATGACATTTTCCTTTTTCCATCTTCCTCTGTCAAGGCTGTGTGGTGACTGTGACGGGCCGTCTCACGTTCATCAGCAACAAGTCCATGGAAATAGAAGTGGTGGTCGATGCCTGCTCGCTGGTTGACACGGAGAAAGTTAGCTATCGCGCAGTTTCTGCCTTCTTCACTTTCATCTCGCTGGACAAGTATGGCAAAGCTCAGCCCGTCCCTCCTCTTAAGGTTGGTACCATCTTGCGGACTCTTCAGTATGACGCTGAAATGTTTCCCGCCCTGTTGTGACATATCACGTTTTTCACCCATGTCTGGATCCAAGGGAACAAAATATCTTCAAATCTTGAAAATGAGCAACAATTTACAACCGCAGTGTGTGAACTTGTGGAATAGATGTACAGATGGAACATCTACTATTTAATTCATTGTCATTTTTTGGGGGGACCAATTTACTAATGGTCCATTAAAACGATAAGATTTTTTCTGAGGAA
Source organism: Hippocampus zosterae (assembly GCF_025434085.1). Classification (NCBI taxonomy): domain Eukaryota; kingdom Metazoa; phylum Chordata; class Actinopteri; order Syngnathiformes; family Syngnathidae; genus Hippocampus; species Hippocampus zosterae. The sequence continues at coordinate 37,812,993 of NC_067452.1, read as the reverse complement.
TAATCCTGCATTATGAAGAACTTTAATGTGGACGTTTTCGAATGTCTGCGAGCACTCGACATTCACTATGTTGAGCGAGATTGAGGAGTTTGAAACAGAATTCCTTTTCTACCCAAATTTGAACCGGCTCATTGGGCTTCTCTGGAAAGTCACACATAACTCAAACATGACATTCAGCCACTAACACAAATATGGGAATGCAAATTAATATGTATTCATAATTTGATGTTAGGGCGGCCCGGTAGTACAGTGGTTAGCACGTCGGCTTCACAGTGCAGAGGTACCGGGTTCGATTCCAGCTCCGGCCTCCCTGTGTGGAGTTTGCATGTTATCCCCGGGCCTGCGTGGGTTTTCTCCGGGTGTTCCGGTTTCCTCCCACATTCCAAAAAAAACATGCGTGGCAGACTGATTGAACACTAAATTGTCCCCAGGTGTGAGTGTGAGTGCGAATGGTTGTTCGTTTCTGTGTGCCCTGCGATTGGCTGGCAACCGATTCAGGGTGTCCCCCGCCTACTGCCCGGAGACGGCTGGGATAGGCTCCAGCACCCCCCGCGACCCTAGTGAGGATCAAGCGGTTAGGAAGATGAATGAATGAATGAATGAATTTGATGTTAAACCAGAAATTAATTTCCCATTAAAAATAAAATTTGTTCCAAGAGCTTCCACATGCTGGTATATGAAGCATATTTCAGCACTGTATACAGGTACACATACATAATGATTAAGTTGATTTTTTTTTCAGGATTATTTGAATCGGGTTTGAATTTATAATTAATGAACCGTTTGTGTTATAGGGGAACCCCCCGCCCCCTGAAATCTTAAGATATGCGTCCATATAAAAAATGACTTATGACGAAACAAGCATTTAAGAAGCTCGAAGTAGAGACTAACGAGCCATCGGACTGAGATTTGTTACGTGGGAGAAGTTGGTGGTGGTACTTTAAGGATTAATATGTGGTGATCATGATCACCTGCCCACAATAGTGAGTCAGCGCCTGTACAGTGATTCGTTTCATTTAAGCTCCGTCTGATTAAATGCATCGCCTTCTGTTGCGGTATTGTCGTGAGGATGGTTGATTACCGATGCCCTAAAAGATCCCTGAGCATATGCAAAATATTTGGCTGATTTAGCACTTCCTACCTGCATACAAACTTTGCGTCCTTACCTCCGGAGTGCAATGCTGTTGGAGCTGGCTGTGCAGCACACGCCCTCATCCGTATTCTGTTCATATGCAAACACACTAGCATGTCTTTTAATGAAGTGACTCGACTGTTTTCATGCAGCATTCAACTGCGCGGATACTCTGTGTACCGTAGATGGCGCCCTTTAAAACCTTATGCAGCTACTCAGTTGAATGTTTTTGGGCTAAAAAACTGGCTGTAGAGACGTAACTAGGCAACTTTTAATTTGTGGGGGGAAAAAAAATACTCAATGATTGTGTCACGGGACAATGAAGAATCAAGTTTAAAAAACAATGAATTGTTGTGACACACTAACTTAAATATGATGGCCTCTTAATTAGCCCCTCGTGGCTGAGGCCAGAGGGCAGCCAATTTACATTGTCGCTGATACTGACAACTTCTGTTCGGCTTTCAATGAAAACACTGTTAGCAGTACGTGTTTTGTGCTAGGATGACTGTATGGAGTAATGAGGTCCTCTCAAGGACCAAATGTCACTGTTTTCTTCGACTCTTCAGAGTACCGTATTTTCCGCACTATAAGGCGCTTCGGAAGATGGACCCTATAAGTTTTCATATATAGGATGCACCGCATTATAAGTAGCGTAGAATAGAAGCTACAATAGTGGCTGAGGTTGCATTATGCGTCCACTAGGGGAATACTGCTCAGGGGAATACTGTACAATACGATACCGTTTTATTTACAGGTGTATTGGGCTTTCACAACCGCTGCAGCTGTAACAACGAACTTTACAGAACATTTAAAATACTATGTCCAACAAAGCTGAATATTGATCCATATATAAGGCAATCGGATTGAAAGGCACTATGTCAAGAAAATTGAATGCTTTTTAGGTGCGCCTTACAGTGCAGAAAATACTATAAATCAGGGGTGTCCAAACTTTTTGCCAAGGGGGCCAGATTTTATGTGGTAAAATGTCGGGGGGCCGACCTTGGCTGACATTCTTTACATTGAACAACAATATTGTTCAACAAATTTTAGTAAGCCAGTCTGTTTCACATTTTTATTTTAATTTCAACAATCTTAAGAATTTCTTTTGGTTCATTTGAAACGGGTAAATCACATGCAACTGCTTATTCACTTGACTTTTTCTTAAACAGAAGTCTCCTGAGTGCAAATTGATTGATTTGAAATATAAGATGTATCACCATGACTTTTCAATAGTCACAAAACCTTTGACTTGAACAACAGGGAAATGAACAAGCAATACACATATCCACAACTACAAGGATCATTTGAAATATGACATATCAGTCAATATAAACACGGAGTGATGTCTTGTTAACTCGTGAGTGATGGCCTCTAGTGTCTAAATGCTATTACTCATTTACTGAATGCTATTACTCATTTAGCCACTAGGGAAGCAGTACTCTATGAAACATCACTCACCAGTCTACGAGACCTCAGTCAATGCAACACGTGTTCCATTGCGCCCAACCTGCGGGCCAGACGGCACTGATTTTATGACAGGGGCAGAGGGCCGGATGAAATTCGACCGCGGGCCGGACTTTGGACATGTCAGCTATAAATTAAAGTAAAATGTAAAGTCAACACTGTTACTCAAACCAACTTTGCAGATTCACTGCAATGTGTCAATCTCCTCCCCAAACACTTTCTCTCGCCCGCGTGAAGCGCATGTTGGACTTTTGATGGTGTGTAGGTCGGATACATACGACCTGGCCATTGGAAACGTATCCGATCTAGGACCCCATATGAAGGTCGGATTTGAAAAAAAAAATGGAATTGAGACATTCATAATGTCACAAAGGAATCAAAAATAGGTCACATATATGGGGCAAAATATCCAACTTGGGTTACATTTTGCCGCACAATAGTGCCAGCCGAAAACAATAAGCTTGAAAATTCTAAATTTGTCCGAATAATCCGGGGGAACAAATATATATACTGTATATATACAGTATCTCTATATATGGTGTATTTTTCTGCTCATTTTGCATTTGTCGTCCTCATTCAGTTCACAACATATGATTGATATGGTAACACATTGTTTTGACAATGTAAAAGCCAAAGATGGCGAGCTAATTTCAGGGGGAAAAAATATATTTTTTTACAGTTTACTTGAGTACATTTCAGACTGTACAAAGAACATAATGGGTTAATTGCGGTACATTAAATGTACGTGTATGTGCTGTGGTGGAAGGTGGAGGAAGGGCTTCGGATGGTGGCAGTTGGAAAACACACCTGTTTTCTTTTTTTTTTCTTTTTTTTTTTAGGGCGCTATACAGACATTTGAATTCCAATCCACCTCTGCTGCCAGTCTGCATGTTTAGAGGCCCCTGCCACTGCCACCCCCCCTCATCTCTATTTGACACAAGCTGTGTTTGCTTCACTTTTTGTGTATCTGCTTCCACGCATTCATTAGAGCCCCTTTTCCATCTCGAATGATCTGCTCCTGCCTTTTGTTTTAATCGCACGCAAGCTTAGCCAGAATAGCCCTTGCTGTAATGTGCCTCTACGTCTCCATTCCATGAAAAGAAACGCAAAACAACAAAAATGAGCTCTCCTGATGATGTGAATAATTCATCCTCGGCTCCGTAAATGGAACGTGTACGGCCGCGATTCTGTTGCTGCGTGCCAAATGAAAAGTGTACGTGTGCATTTGTTGAACGATAATGTCGGCCAAAAATACAGTCAGATAAAAAGGATTGATGTGCTAGTTTCAAAGAGAAAGCTCCAGAATGTTTGTGTGCGCGCGCGTGCGTGTGTGCTGGCACCTGTACGCGTGTGCATACGTGCATTAGCTTGACGACCGAGCGCGTTCATTTCTCTGCGAAACAGAAACGCATGAGGCTAATAGGCTCGCTATTTCAGTCTTCTTCTTAAACGTGGAACGGAACGAGATGGAAATGAGGGAGCACTCACATGATCCCTCTTACTGACTCCACACCTAACGACTGTCGCTCGTTGCAAAAAGAGACGCATTATCGTGAGCAGGAAATAAGATGCAACACATCAATCCAATTAACACCTGCTAGTGATGGGACTTTAATGGATGGAAACCAGACCGTCAATTTGCAGTGCAAGCTAGATGACGGTGTATGTACCGGACAGTGGAGTGACCTTGTTTTGCTTTATGTATCCCCTTATTCTCCCCCCCACCTCCCACCCCCAAAGAGAGTCTTACAACAAATTGATTAATTAGCCCCCGACGCCGGTTTCACCAATCAACACACAATTTGAAATACAGGTCGATCGTGATAGAACGTGCCAAAAAAAATTGCACTGGTGTCAAACTCAAGGTCCGGGGGCCACATCTGGCCCGCCACATCTTTTTATTTGGCCAGCAAAAGCAAATCATGTCAACTTCCATGATTCTTGCTAAAATCGGTACCAAATTTTCAAATGAAAAAAATATAAAAATATATATTTTAATAATCCTTTTTGCGATAACCTGAACAAGTATTGAACGTTAAAATGTCACATTTTTTTAAATTATCCTTTTGGCGGTAACTTGAACAAGTATTGAACGTTAAAATGTCACATTTTTAAAAATTATCCTTTTGCGGTAACTTGAACAAGTATTGAACAGTATTCAAGTATTGACTTCTGATTTTACAACTAGTAATCGATAATAATATAATGAGACAATTAAAACATTCATTTCATTTCACTCATACCGGCGCTCTGAGAGAAACCGTAAATACAAAAAGGCGCACAACCAAAATGAGTTTGTCACCTCTGGTATAAAAGGACGATTTTTATATGAAAGAGGATGTAGTGAAAAGAACAGCAAATAGATTAATTTTTTTCAGCATTGCATTCCTAATATGCAGCGGAACACACATCAAGTACACCATCTCTGTATGTACTGTAACGTCCGCCAAGAGGCGCGGCGTTGAAAAAGACGCATTGATCAGCGCTTTGCGGCTTTAATGAAACCTTGCAGCTTACATTTCCGTTTGAGTCACCGTACATGATCTTTGAATAGACACCGACGCAATCAAACGGTAAGCGCCTTCACCGATGAATATTTGATGACTTGGGGGGCCGTTTCAGCTCCAGTTGTGCTCTATAAATAGTTCAGGTGAAAGACAGATTGGGCTATTTTTGACTGCCGGTGCTTCCCCCCCCCACCAGCCTGTTCTCCCCAGCACCCCTTTCTGTCAACCAGGCTTCCTCCCCACTGAGCCCACTCTGTGTCTATTTATGGAATTGGCCATTTTCTCTCAGCAGGGTCTCAACAAATGTGTGTGTGTGTGTGTGTGCGTGCGTGCGCATGGTGGGGGATGTCATGTAAATTGCGGAAGGAGGACAGCATGGGGCCAGGGGAGACTGAGTGGGGGACTGGGGGGGGGGGGGGGGGGGCTGGTGGTATCTCCCATGAAAAAAAAGCACCATAATGTTTTTTTGGACGGCCCGGTAGCCCAGTGGTTAGCACGTCGGCTTCACAGTGCAGAGGTACCGGGTTCGATTCCAGCTCCCTGTGTGGAGTTTGCATGTTCTCCCGGGCCTGCGTGGGTTTTCTCCGGGTGCTCCGGTTTCCTCCCACATTCCAAAAACATGCGTGGCAGGCTGATTGTACACTCTAAATTGTCCCTAGGTGTGAGTGTGAGGATGCTGGATGCTGTCACTGTGCACTGCTCTCTTGGTATGTTTGAGAGGCGGGGCACACTTCCTGGCCCCTCCCCTCTCCATTCTTCCACTGCCCTCTCACGCTTCTCATCTGAATCCATCGAACTTGGATCTCCTTCGCCAGTTCTGCCCTTGCTTCCTTCTCTTCCCTTTTATCCCTTCCATTTCTTACATCACCCAGCATCGCATCTACTGCGGCTCCCTTTCTTCATGCCTCATTCTCATTTGTCTCGCTCCCGTCTAGTCTTGAGTCTCCCGTCTGCCTATTTTCCTTCGCCTTTGTTCTTCTCGCTTTCTCCTTCCTGTCCTCCAACTTTCCCTTCCTTCCTTTGAGATTGCTTTCCTCCTGCCTTCCTTAGTGGCGGCGGCTCCACTGGTGTGCCCTGACATGAAAACAAGGCCGGCTGTCATGGCAACCTGCTGTAGTACAAGTAATGCAGTGTTTATTTTTAGACGGCAAGCCTTCAACTTGATAGTCAACAGGTTCATGGCGACAAGCGAAGCAAGAGACGTTCGTGACTGCATCCCAGTGTTGATTTCCGTGCATCATAAAGATGTGGGGATGCAAGGTGTAAGATCATGTAAATGGTATTGGAGTTGTATTATGATTAAAAAACAAAACAAAACAAGGAAAAGTAGTTTGGAGTAGTCAAAAGTATCGTATTTCCGAAATGTCAATTTGATATGTGTCCAACATTTTGCCTAATAATAATAATAATCAAGTTTTACAATGTTCTTTGAGACGCAGGCATTTGGTGTATAATAACGCAACGAAACACGCAGTACTGCTTTCGGAGAGCTGGTAGTCATTAGCGGTAGAGTAATCATAGTTATTAATCTGCAGCTGCAGGGGGGGAATGGCAATTTCAAGGGAGCGCAGTGTACACTTTCTCGTGGCGCTCTCAGCAAAACCGTGTCTCTCGGTAAATTTAAAGGGATAAAGCCATCGATCATGGCTTATATATCTTATTTTTCGTCTTCTTGTTTCAAAATCACTCAATTCATTTTGCGTCGCTTGTTTTGGAAAATCAGTCTGATGGGATAACACGCATCAAGCCAAATCAATCAAGCCAACCTGCCATTTCCGGCCATGATTTTGTATTTTTTTCTTCTGCCTCCTTAGAAATCGATGGAGACGTTATGCCATTCGGGGTGAGGGGGGGGGGTTCTGATTGAAAGGCAATTTTCGAAGTGTAACCATCAGTTTCAGATGAGTGCGAAAATGGACTCTCTGCAACAGTCCAATAAAATTGTACAAAGTGCTATATTATGCTTCAACTTGACAATTTTTTTAACATTCCGAGCTTATGAGAACTTTTTTTTTTAAACCGATGGCGAGATTTGCTACCATCAATGCAAATCGTAATTTTTTGTCCCCATCTTGACAGGGCAGTAGGCATGGGACACCCTGAACCGGTTGCCAGCCAATCGCAGGGCACACAGAGACAAACAACCATCCGCACTCACACTCACACCTCGGGACAATTTCGAGTGTTCTGTTATCCTGCCACGAATGGTTTTGGAATGTGGGAGGAAACCGGATTACCCGGAGAAAACCCACGCCGGCACGGGGAGAACACGCAATCTCCACACAGGGAGGCCGGAGTAGGGATCGAACCCATGACCTTTGCCCTGTGAGGTGCCACCCCAGCCAAAGAAGTGACAAATATATTCATCAATCTAGTTGGTCACTACAACAACAACAAAAAAAAGCTTCCCCTCTTCTGGAAAGACTTTCGACAAGATGTTGGAGGTCCCCTACAGAACTTGTGTGAATCACGCAATGCCTCACCAGGTCTGTTGTAGTTCGTGTAAAACATGTTTGATTGGGTTGAGGTCAGGGTTCAGTGCGAGTTCCTCCCACTCATAACTCTTGCTTTGACGATGAGCTTGTCTTTACATTTCCGCAAAGGAAAGTCCTCTTTGTACCACCTTTGCAGCTCTGCATCACGATTTAAATGGTCATCCCATTTGAGAGTTGACCTTTGCCCCCGTCCCAAAATGCTGACATTCTGTCATATGTGCTGCCACCTTGCTCCCTCCGTAAAGTTTAAAAGTGCCATCTGCCAGCTCAGCGCTCGGTGCGCCCCTGAGTGGCAGGTACTCTTGAATGTGCCAACACCGCCCCCCCCCCTCTCACCCCCCCACCCCACACTCCCCACCGGTGTGAACAGATTGGAAAGTCTCGGTCTGAATAAGCCATGAATGCGGATATTCGCTTGCGGAGTGTATTTAAAAATAAAGAGTCGCACGCGTGCTCCCCCTGTCTGGTGAGGAAGACGAGGGGGGGGGGGGGACCGGCTGCGCTGCCAAAGTTGCCACGGGCGCTGTTGCTGTGGGTGGCCGCGCCGTTTTAAGTGGCGAGGCGGTGGAATTAAACGACGTGGGCAACCGAGTGAATTTTAAAGCCTGTTTGAGTTCAGTGAAGGTGAAAAAAGGACGTCTCAACTTTTTCAGTTTCCTGAGAGAGAGAGAGAGAGATTTGGTCAACAGCAAATGTTTAAGTTGATAGCTAATGTGCTTATATTTTGCATGGGGACAATATCTGTTCCTTATTTTGTATTTTTATTATCCAGGTTAATGACGAGGATGAGCAGAAGCGTTATGATGAAGGCCAAGCCCGTTACCTCTTCAACAAAGCCAAGAGACTTGCAGCGAAGGAGGCCAGCCAGTGACACGGCCGCAACACCACACCAAAGGAAAACAAAGTCCCTCTTCCTCATCCTCTCCTCGAATTGTAGCCTCCTGAACCTTGACCTGTTTCATGCACCAAAGCGATCATATCTATATACAGTATGCGCGTTAAATTAATGAGAGAAATATTTTAATTTTTGTGACAGACAAGTGCTTGATGAGATTAGAAGCTTTTCAAAGGACTTGATGAAGTGTACAGGGTAATAGTGCCACCAAAAAACATGAAGGAACAAATAAAAGATCCGTCTGAGCTCTCTCCTCGGGTCTATGCTCATTTGGTGATGATGATGATGATGATGATGGTGATGACATCATCGTCATGGGCATGCTTTGGCACAGAGGACACGCGTCACCCATCTTTTCACCACTGTCGTTCACAGTGAAATCATAGGGGGGAGGGGGCGGTTCAGGGGTGGCTTAGGGGTTGACTCAATTCGCATGTCTCCAACGCCTCCACACAACACCAAAGCCCCCCCCCCCCCACCCCAACCTCGCTCTCCCGCTGTACTCCCGTACCCTGCCTCACATCTTTCTCTTCTTTCCTCCTGTAAAAGCGCCATGCGCACTCTGATTCTCCATTCTGCCGCTTTGTCACTCGCATATTCCTCGCTTTTACGCTTTCTGCGCCTCGGCCAGCTTTGTACGACCAAAAATCTCAATTCAATGACATTTACAGTACAGTGTAGAGTACCTATTTACGAGCACCTTCCGAATGAAAAAGGGCTTTGGAAGACACTGATTGTGCAGTTTGATCAATTTGCCTCAAGGTCTACAGTATCACCTTTTGATTTACGGGCGCAGCAGCTCGATACGCCCAAACTGCCCTGTCCCCAGCCACTTCATCCAGCTCCTCCAAGGGGATGCCGAGGTGGGGCCAGACCAACCGGCAGACATCGTCTCTTCAGTGTGTCCTGGACCTTCCCCAGGGCCACCTGGGAGCTGTCGAGGAAGCATCCTGATCAATTGCCTGAGCCACCTCATCTTAAATTCAATGGCATTTACAGTACAGTGTAGAGTACCTACTTACGAGTACCTTTCGAATGAAAAAGGATTTGGAAGACTCTGATTGTGCAGTTTGATCAATTTCCCTCAAGGTCTACAGTATCACCTTTTGATTTACGGGTGCAGCAGCTCGATACGCCCAAACTGCCCTGTCCCCAGCCACTTCATCCAGCTCCTCCAAGGGGATGCCGAGGTGGTGCCAGACCAACCGGCAGACATTGTCTCTTCAGTGTGTCCTGGACCTTCCCCAGGGCCACCTGGGAGCTCTCGAGGAAGCATCCTGATCAATTGCCTGAGCCACCTCATCTGGCTCCCCTCAATGTGAAGGAGTAGATTTTCATTCCATGCCCCTCCTGGATGACGAAGCTTCTCACCCGATCTCTTTGAGAGAGCCCAGACGACCTACGGCGGAAGCTCATTTCGGTCGCTTGTATTCGGGATCTCGTTCTTTCGTTCACGCCCCCCAGCTAATGACCAGAGGTAAGGGGAGCAACGTAAATCTCATTCATTCATTCATTCATTCATCTTCCGAGCCGCTTGATCCTCACTAGGGTCGCGGGGGGTGCTGGAGCCTATCCCAGCTGTCTTCGGGCAGTAGGCGGGGGACACCCTGAATCGGTTGCCAGCCAATCGCAGGGCACACAGAGACGAACAACCATTCGCACTCACACTCACACTCACACCTAGGGACAATTTAGAACGTCCAATCAGCCTGCCACGCATGTTTTTGGAATGTGGGAGGAAACCGGAGCACCCGGAGAAAACCCACGCAGGCCCGGGGAGAACATGCAAACTCCACACAGGGAGGCCGGAGCTGGAATCGAACCCGGTACCTCTGCACTGTGAAGCCGACGTGCTAACCACTGGACTACCGGGCCGCCCTAACGTAAATCTCCTTCATCAATACAAATACAAACATCACTGCAAACGCTGCACCGATACGCCTGTTGATCTCCTGTTCCATTCTTCCCTCGCAGGCGAACAAGACCCCGATGTACTTGGAACTCCTCAACCCGGAAGGCCCGCACCATATTTTTCCAATTGAGGACCTTGTTCTCTCAGATTTGGAGGTGCTGATATTAATCCCGAACCACTTCACACTCGGCTGATAAGCGCCCCAGTGAAAGCTGGAGACCATGGCTTGATGAAGCCAACAGCACCACATAGTCTGCAAAAAGCATAAAATGCAATCGTAAGGTCTGAAATGAAGACCCGTGCGTTTTGTGTTATGTTGTTATCATTTTGTTATTTTGACTTCAAGCTGGCGCCGCAAGATGTACTGTATATTTTGTTCTTCTACTTCTTCCTTTCATAACTTTGCTGCTGTGAATTGAGAATTTCTCCATTGTGAGACGAATAAAGGTTTTCATTTCTTAAGGTCAGCGGCCACGTTCCTTCCACTGCTGAAAGCCTCGCACTGGCAAGGTACTGTTGATCGCCTGTTTGATCATCTTGGACTCGTGATGTCAAAATGCGAATCGCGTAACCATGACAACTATTTCAATACTATTTCTAATAGAACCAAGGACATTTTTGGGACAATTGACGTACTCAACACCTCTTGGGAGTTTGAGTCCCAGCTTGTTAGAAAGCTGAAAGTTGTTCAAAAAGTCGTCAGATTTTCATTCCATGCTACAGATGGCAAGATTTGCCGTGAGACGAAAAAGCGCACGAGAATGAAAGCTGCGTTCGAGAGAGAGAGCGAGAAAGAGAAAAGACAGCCGGCACGGAATCATCACAACAAAGCACTTCTTTTGCTCTTCCTCCTTGTGCCGGCACAAAATGATTCGTCATTCAAGGTTATTGTGTCTTTTCCCCCCCCCCCCCACCCCCCCCCCCCCCACCCCCCGAGTCCCTCCAGCGCAGCATGCGAGCTTTTCATTCCCCGCCACGAAAATAAAGTTCGGCCCGAGCTTCCGCGAGGGTTTATTTTTGGATCTATTTTTAACCCCGAGTGAGGTTGAAGAATTTTGAGGGGGGGGGAAAAAGAGGACAAAATCAATTTTAGAAACCTTAACATGATCTCTTCTTACTGAAATGCAATTATGTGCCCTGCTCTAAACCATCTCATTCGTCATCATTTTACATGTCTTTGGTGCACCTGACAATTTGGTGGCTGAAAGTAGACAAAGTTGACGACCGGATGGAAGCGGGTCTAATTTGTAGCGCCGGTGGTGTAAAGCAATTACGGTGATTTGGATCGAGGCGGAGGCCGTTTCTGAATTTCACGGATATGCGCGATAGATGTATTTGTAAATGTATTTCCATCCATCCATCCATCCATCCATCCATCCATCCATCCATCCATCTTCTACCGCTTATCCGGGGCCGGGTCGCGGGGGCAACAGCTTTAGTAGGGAAGCCCAGACTTCCCTCTCCCTAGCTACTTCTTCCAGCTCTCCCCGGGGGATCCCGAGGCGTTCCCAGGCCAGCTGGGTGACGTAGTCTCTCCAGCGTGTCCTGGGTCTTCCTCGGGGTCTCCTCCCGGTGGGACATGCCCGAAACACCTCACCAGGGAGGCGCTCAGGAGG